>NC_092740.1:46295099-47497956 GCF_047496795.1 Chiloscyllium punctatum | reverse complement strand
CGACTCGTCCAAGCTGACCAGATATTCTAAATAAATCTAGTCCCTTTTGCCAGCATTTTGGCCCATCTCCCTCTAAACCTTTCCTATTCATATACTCATCTTTTAAATGCTGTAATTTCACCAGCCTCCACTGCTTCCTCTAGCAGTTCATTCCACACATTCACCACCCTCTGCGTGAAAAAGTTGCCCCTTGGGTGCCTTGTTAAATCTTTCCCCTCTCTCCTTAAACCTAGGCCCTCTAGTTTTGGACTCACCACCCGGGGGAAAATACCTTGCCTATTTACCCTATCCATGTCCCTCATGATTTTATAAACTTCAGTAAGGTCACCCCTCAGCCAATGACACTCTGGGGAAAACAGCCCCAGCCTATTTAGTCTCTCCCTATAGCTCAAAACCTTCAACCCTGGCAACATCCTTAAATCTTTTCTGAACCTTTTTACGTTTTGCAACATTCTTCCCACAGCAAATAGCCTCACTGTTTCTTGGCTGCAATGTAAATGTAGTTTGCAACTTTGCATTCTCCTATCCTTGTGAAAACTATTTTTCAGTTAGCTTACTGTGAAGAACACCACAGGAAATTTGTTCTCTAGTTTTAAAAGGGGGAGTTAAAGATCAAAAAATTACTTGGGTTCATATCTTGGAAGATCTGTATTAAGCAGAAGAGTGTTGTATTTGTATTGTGCAATTGGACTGTTTCAGATTAAAGGAATGGTAGATATAATCATTTGAAGCTGACAGTGAGGCACCAGAAAGTTAGGGGTCCATTTTATTTTTATGCTTGACAGCAACTGGATCAATGCTGAAGAGATGTTTTCAGTGGGTGCAAGCTACCAGTTGAACTTTGTTAATTGCCGTGTTGCATGAATTGTAATCTTTTACTTAATTTACGACTTGAAGTTTTTAGTGCTAAGAGTTCACTTTATATTTGCATTAGCAATGGCTCATTGTGTAAGACTTCAACATTTACAATGTGTCACTATTCAATGGTTGCAACATTCATGAAATGCTGTCACTTAACATTTTTCTTTTGGATTTTTTTTCAGGTTAACTTTGGAAACTTTAACGGATAAGGATCCAGGTATTCTGGAGCTAGAAAATGAAGACTACTCTACCCAGTCTCCATCATTAACACATGATCAGGCAACAGCAACATCAGAGACACAGACATTGTGTTCAACCAGCAATGCAAGTCAATCTGGTGCAGGAGATCTACCAAGTAGCCAACCACAACCGACCATAATGCAATCCTTTCAAAAAGAAGATGAAGAATTAATGATAGAGGAATACGATAGTGACTAACATAGCTGTTTTGGTCTAAGTTAAGTCTATAAATATTTATTTTTTTAGATTTATTCAATCTGGTTAAGTATCGGATCCAAACAAATTCCATTAATGAAAGTGTTTCTGGAACCACGGTAACTAGGAGCAGTTTTTGAAAATCTGTACAAGTGAAATAATGTTTGTCTGAGCACATAGAATTGTGGAATTATTGGAAAATATTCCATATCTCCATTGTCAAGCAAACTAAGACCTGCATGTTTTCAGAAAACTCAATGGAACCATTTACTTCCATTATTGTACCAAAGGAATCTATTTGTTATGCAAACTGTGTACAGAAATTGATTTCACCTTTGCTAAATATTCACACATATGTAAAATCCTTTCTCTTAATTGCATCTTCATTAATGTTTGACACAAATCTTTAGCCTTCATTTTACTGAGCCTGTTTACCAACAGTGCTTTCTATCAAAAGTTTAGAGACTGTATTTCGAAAAAAAAGTCTAGAAATGAGGATGAAGTTCCTGAATCAAAATATAAATTATATTTATACTTGACAATGTTTTTGATAAACAAGAGGCCGTAAACTCCTTGTACAGCAATCTGAGCCTAATAACATTGAATTATTTATGTTGAAATATGATGTATACTTCACCATTTTTATTATTTGGTTGTAGAATTCACACCATTAGCAGTTCATGGTCCATGACTTTGCTCCATTTTATTAATACATTAAACCTTTTATTGAACACAGCAATATTTGGTTTACAATATTTTCAGTTGTTTGTAGGAAACAATTCTAAATGCCTTTATTGTCAATCACATTTTGTAATTAAGTCCAATTATTGTTAGTATTTTAAAATGGAATTGTTAGAATTTGCTAACTTCATTCACCTTTTCCCCACATTTTTATGATCACAAAGTGAGCTACATCACAATGCATGTTATTATTGTGAATCTTCACGTGTATTGATGTGACATTACTAAGTTGACTTACTTTGACATTCCATCGGGAATCAAAATGTGAATGATCCTATTTTATGATTTATCAAAACAACGGACAACCGAGGAACTAACGTAGTCTGCTGAAGAACTAAAATATCATGTGATGCATGTTTAAACATTCATGAGTTTGGAGTAAGAAGATAGAACTAAAATCTTTCATGCACAGCATAATTGCTGTGGAATTCAGCGCTAGAAAACACTATTGAGGTAGACAGTATAAATATGTTCACAATGTAATTAGTTGCTTTCCAGAGAACCGTTATAAACCAATGACAAGGGGAATAAATGGCTGGTCTTTTATTTCACATTTTCTACCAACTTTCCCTTTTTTTTTTTCCCTACACGTCCCCAGCGTCTATACATTTTAATTCCATATTTATCCAAATATTGTAAAAAAATAAAATAAAATTTAGTTTTGAATCTTAGAGAACAGAAACAAACTGTATGGCTTATCTAATGCATCGAGGAGTATGAAAGACCGAATCAAATACTTCAACTTCCCTGCCTTTTCTTTATAACCCAGCAATTTTCTTTGCTTCAAGTATTTATTCACTAGCTTTTTGAAAATCACAATTGCATCTGCTGCTTCCACCCTTTTGTGGACTGCATTCCAAATCATCATATCACTAATCTTAAAAGAAAATTCTCTTTGCCCCACTTATTTTAAACCTGTGAGACTGTGACCTACCATACTTCTGTCATTGAAACAGTTTATCATCTTTATTAAGTGCTTCAATTTTTAACACCTCTGTTGAATCTTAACTCAAGAAATCAATCTCAGTTGTCTAGTTTCTCCAGGTAGCTGAAGTTCCTTATCTCCCACTACTATTCTAGTAAATTTCTCCACATCCTTGATGCAAATTTGTGTGTGCCTGGAATTGAATAAAATATTTCTGCTTAGGCCTGACCAGTGGTTTTTCATGGTCGAGCATAATCTCATGCCTGCATTTATGAAGCCCAATATCTCATGATTTTTTAAAAACATTTTAAAAACTTGTCTTGCTGTCTATACAGTCTATATGCAATTTCCTAGGTCACACTATTCCTGAACCCGTTGAAAATTTACTACTTACTTTGCTGTGAAGAATGAGGAGGGGAAACAAAGTGTTTTGTTGTAACACTTCATTGCATTAAATTTTTATCTGCCATGAATGTGCATTTTACTGATCTATGTCCTGCTGAAGTGTAATTATCCTCGCTGTTCCTTACTTTCTGATATTTGTATCATCTACAAACTTTGAAATTATGCTGCATGGTTAGTTTGTGTGAGCTTAGCAACTGAGTTGCTCACTTAGAAAAAGTTTTGAAACTTTAAAGATTGCCAGTTTAAGATTGTCAGGGAATTCCCTAATGGACTCGACCTGTAAGCCTCTCTTGGTTCGTCCTGGAGATCATACTCCATAGTAGTCTAGAATATAAAACTTACAGCCAGTTTAGTTTAAATTATTACCTTTTATCTACCAAGGGCATCAATGTTACAACTCCACATAGATACTTACAAGCCAGGCTTTTAGCTAAGGTTTTAAAACCATGAGCAGAGTAGCAACGCCAGCTCTTACTCCCAAGAGTTTTCTCCGGCTACTCTCTTTTTTGTCTTTTAGTGTTTAGGGCTGTAAATTTATTGTAGCTCAAAGACCAGCAAACTAGTCTATCATACAGCTCTGTAGGTAATACCCATATTGGCTTCATACAATTAATAACATTATTACACCTTGGTTAGCATCTATGATGACAATATATGGATAGACTTCATGTCTCATACACAACATGAACACAGTAACTCTCTGTATTACTGCAAACAAACTACCTTTATATCAAAATTGGTACTGAGATTACAAAAAAATACCACATGTCCTTAAGTTTGTAGAGGAAGAGAAACTAATTGACAGGTCTGAGTATGTGTGACTAATTAAGCTACACGCACTTCAAAGTGGGAAACCGTGATCAAGTCAGGCCAAATGCCTTAGCTAGATAAGCTCCCTTTTAATAGTACATCACAACATGAGACTAGACTAAACTATGTAGAAAAGGTCATGAGGTAACCTCACTCAGCTAATATGCCCAGTACCATAGTCGTATAAAATGGCTTTTTTTAAAAAAAATCTTAGATTCCCAAAATGCAAATTAAATTGATAACATTCCTGGATCTTGAGCTCTGGGAACAACACACACAATCAATCCATGACAAACAAGTATATGCTCAACTCAGACCACAAAGAGTTAACCTTTCCACCAGCTTCTGTCCCCTCTCTGTCAGCTAGTGTCCTTTGAGCCCTTAGCTCAATGAATGTAATTTACAGAAGAATGTTCTGTCTGTCTCTCCTATATGAACATCTTCCAACTTTCTTACTATCTCAGTTTCAGCTTTGTGTTTTCCTAGCTAGTAAGGGTGATGAGACATTCACATTCCAGAACAGTCAAGATTAGGGAGCTGAGCTTCATAAATTCAAATCTGGTCAGTATGGTATACATGAAAATTGTTCTAATATGTACATATTCCACTCAGCTTATTAAAGTACAAGTTCTTTTCCTATTGAGTATGAGTTTTGTTAACAGTCTTTAATATAAACCAGAAACTCAGTTATCCAACTGTAAATTATGCGCAGTTTTCATCCCTCAGGGTCAAAAGGAAGTACTACCACACATTCCACAAGTGAACAAATGTTATCACCTTATTTACACCCATCCATCGACACTAAGAAAGATATCCTTAATTCTTCTGAACAAATAGGAATGTTTGCTTCGTATAGCGAAAGCTATAATAGATACTTAGATCTTTTTCATTTTAGCATGGTTTGTAGTTTGCTCATGTTTAATTGTAGGCAAGTCTGCATGGAGGATATAAGGGCAAAGATTGGTGGATGGGGTAGCAGGAGGTGGCAAGTAGTGGGCCAAAGGAGTAGTTGGAAGTGATGGAGTGAAGGCCAGAGGTCCTAATCTTTAAAACAACATCTTCGATCAAATCTCAAGGAAGGAAAAGTTTGAAAATTGAAGTTAATTAGTTGAAATCACTTTGTGGAACATTTCAGATGCCATACGTTGCCCTGGTTATAGGGAGCTACCATTTTGTTCTGGGTTAATCTGTAAGATTTGTTTTTCATGGAGAACAGGCAGTTCATGTCTGGAGCTAGAACAACTTGGAAATGGGAAGAGAAAGGAAGCTGCCAAGAGCCATAGATCACTGAGCAAGAGTACAGTAAAGCCCATGCTTGAGCTGGGATATCCAGTGGTGATATTCAAATACTAGTGAAAGGAGCCAAAGAAAATTGCTAACATGGAGAATAGCTGAACACAGGGAGAATCAAAGTTTCTAAGAGCTGTGGAACACCCTCATTTGGTCCCAGGAGGAAAGAAACACCCAAGATCCTGGAAAATAGAAGAAACTTAGGTGAAAATACACATAGAACGGTGAGTGACTGGAATTTCTTGGGCTTGAAAATATATTCAGAAAACAATGTTAAGTGAGTACAGTTAAGTGGGGCTGGCACAGTGGTTAGTCTCATAGAACCAAGTTCGAATCTAAATTTGGGTGACTGTGTGGAGTTTGCATGTTCTCCCCATGTCTGTGTGGGTTTCCTTCAGGTGCTTCAGTTTCTCCTGACAGTTCAAAAGATATGAAGGTTATGTGGATTGACCATGTTAAATTGTCCATAGTGTCCTAGGACATGCAGGCTTGGTAGGTTAGCTGTGGTAAATGTGGGGTTATAGGGTAGGGGGCTGGGTCTGGGTGGGTTGGTCTTCAGAGGGTCAGTTTGGACTTGATGGGACAAATAACCTCTCTTTGCACATTAGGGATGCTATACTTGCTTTAACTCATGTCGAGTAAAAGTTCTTGTTTAGGGTGTGAAACTTTATGGCATATTTCTGCAAGTTAATGGCTTCTCTCACAACCATAACAAAGACTTGATGTCAAGCCTGTAGCTCCCTCCTTTTTTGAACAACAGGGGTACTCTTGTTACCTTCCAATCCATTCAGACTATCTTAAAATCTCAGACTAATGTGTGGCAAATCTACAATGTATATCATATATACAGAAGATAAATGCCATCCAATTTTCATCAAATCTAATATGGTCATAGAATCACTATAGTGTGGAAAAAGCCCATCAGATCTACACCAACTCTTCAAAAAGCATTCCACCTACATCATCCTGTAATTACCATGGCTAACCCACCTAACCTACACACCACAGACAAATTAATATGGCCAATCCACCTAACCTGCTCAACTTTGGACTGTAAAGGGAAACTAGAATATCTGACAGAAACCCACACAGGCAGAGGTAGAACATGAAAACTTCAAATAGACAAGAAACCAAGGCTGGAATTGAACCAGATCCCTGGTGCTGATGCAGCAGTGCTAACAACTGAGCCATCATTGCCCCCCAGGTCATCCTCAAATAACTGATAGTTATGTTCCTGAAAATCACAGTTTTAAGAGAAACCATGTTATTGGAAAAACATATTCAAATAAAAACTCATATAAATGTTGGATTATGTTCCAGCAAGTCATCCAAACCAATTTCACAATTTTAACTGAGTGGATCTTCCTGCGCTGCACAACTTTTCACAATATGATGAATAACACAATCTCTATTCCGACTCTTGGGGGATGAAATTGATTGTTGTCTTTAGTGGACAATCCTTGTTGCTATCCTTTATTGGACATATGAAAGAAGGATTGTGTATGTTAAATGCAAAATTTGCCACCAACCATGAAACTATGTGGAAAACCTAATGAAGGTGGGAAAAGTACCAGGCATAGCTGGTTGGATTGGAACAGAATGGAGAGAGACTAAGAAAAGTGACACTACAATCTGAGGTGGGAACAGGTGTCAATCGACTATTAAAGACCATTCATAGCATTGTTTGTTCATCTACCAACATACCTGTGATCAATATTAATCACTTTTTGTCTAACCTGCTACATATTAAAGCAGCAGTAAAGTAAAATCTGTCATAATTAAACTGTGTTACTGTAAACCATGTTAATCAAGGACTACCTGCTCTGCATTTTACTGAGAAATTAGACTGCCTTAAGAATCTGGTTGGAGAGGAAGAATATAACCAAAGTAATGGAAAACCCTTTCACTGTCTTGTTGGTTCATTGTGCAGTAAGAACAGCTCACTCATTGCTGCTCCAGAAAAATAATTATCCGGTGCATTTTGTTATTGAACCCTTTTACTTAGTTTTGTAAAATTTCCAAAATTTCCAAATTTCCAAGACTGACTGACATGCATATAGAGTCATCTGAGAATTTGTAAACGCACCACTGGGGTGAGGTATGAATATCTTAGTTGCTCTATGTTGCAAATTAGAAACTTGTTTTTCAGTTCAACTCTAGGTACATGTAGTGACTTGATTTCCATTGTGTAATGCTGACCCTGACATGGTATAAACAGATTTGCACTGAGAATTACCCCAGACTGCTCGTGGGACTACTAGCCTCAGTACCTCCATACCTGGGAGGGGAACAGTTAGGTTGGATTATTGCTTCCAATAATTTCTATATTATTAATGCCGGAAGTGAAAATTAATACATGTTCATTGAGAAAGGAATCTGTTTTCTAATATCCTTCTTGTGGTGAACAAGTCTGTTAATACTCATCTGTCTGAGAATTTGAATTAAGTATCGGAGGCTGAACAACTTCAATGAATCATTCACTGGCAAAGCATTTATGTCTGTGAAGAGTCAAACAGCAAACTATTACATAATCGAGTTCTCCTAGTTTTGAAATCAATCTCTTAATGTATTTTTCTTTCGTATTTACTTAATAAGCCTGCACTTATCTCCAGTAATTGATTAAACAAGTAAATGCTGTGACTTGCTAAGAAGTATCAATCTACTCAGTCTGTTCACCATTGTTCAACAATATAATTTATACATTCATACAGTACAGAAAAGGTCCTATGGCCCTTCAAATGTGCACCAATTTTAAAAACCATCGAGTTACACTAATCCCACTTTCCTGCTCTTAGCCAAAAGCCTTAAATGTTATGATAAAGTACTCATCCATATACTTTTTAAAGGTAGGGAGGTTTCCCATCTCTACTATGTTCCCAGATTCCCACCAACATCTGGACAAAAAAAAGTTTTCTCAAATCCCCTCTAAATTTCCTGCCTTTCACCTTAAAAGCATGCCCCTCATTTTTGACCCTTTGATGAAGGGGAATAGCTGCTTCCTATCCTCATCCTTCCTTGCCTCTCTTGATCATATACACCTCAATCAGGTTCCCCATCAGCTTCCTCTGCTCTGAAGAAAACAACCCAAACCCATCCAGTGTCTCTTCAGAGCTAAACTGCTTCAGCCCATGTAACAAACTGGTGAACCTCCTTTGCCCCACTCCACTGCAATCTTTCCTATAATGTGACCAGAACTGCACATGGTAGTCTAGTTCAGTCAAGCCAAAGTTTTGCACAACTCCAACATAAGGGTGTGGCATGATCAGATCTGAGGGTTTGGTCTTTAAATTGTACGTGGCGTTATTGGGGTCAATGTTATGTTGGGTAAGCTGGAGAAGTTAAATGTGGGGATAGGAGGCAGCATGCTGGGACGCGAGGGAACAATCACTGTGAAGGGAGTACGGCTCTACAAATAAGGGCATAACATGGGTGGACCTGGGTACTTTTGGAGGAGGTGAGTCACTGACAGTCATTAACTCCCTGGCTTTAAGGGGGAAGAATGCATTATAATGCATTTGTTGAAAAATAGTCTTTGCTGAAAACATGAGGAGGCTCATGGGGTTGGCATGGACTTCAAAGCATGAAGCTTGAAAAGGGACCACCCAGAATAACAGATGGAACCTGCAACTCTCTCTCTGGAATGTAATCTGTAAAGCTCTCCATCTCCATCTGATTCTGTATTGTGCAAATAAAATGAAAAATGGTTGCCAGGATGGATGGAGTAAGTTTGTGCTGTTTTGTCTACAGGAACAGAATGCACTTGTTAGTGAACTGAAGCCCTTCAAGGGGCAATTGCACTAATCAGGCACACAGATTAAAGCCCAAAAATCATCAAAATTATGCATGTGTATTTCATACATTGGCCTACGAAGTACAAATACAAACCCTGGCAGCAAACAGTCTTTACCCTGTCATTGATTATTACAAATTAATCTCTGTGAAGCAGAAATGATTATAGGTAACCGTTAAAGTCTCATCTACAGTCAACAATATTCAAACACATTCCATGGTCTCATTGCTTGCACAATGGTGTTCCCTTGTTTCCTCGCAGATTGAACTGTATGTCATTAATTACATGAAATAGGGATGGGGGACAAAGTTTCAGTAATTCTATGGCATATACCATCTCCTACAGTCTTTGCACAACGTGTTTGTGCTGCATACATCTGAATAAGATCTAATCTATCAGAGGTCCAAGTACAGACATCCCATGATTCTCCTTGTTGGAGGATTCATGTCATACCATATCAACACTATGGTAACTTCTCATTTGTGCATACTGCGACTGCTGACTGGTAGTATTGAGAAAGAACTGTTTTGTTTCTAATATTCCCCACATAAAGAACCATCCTCAATGGATTCAGCAACAGCAGGTGTTATTGTTGATGTGGCCACCTACAATGTAGTTACAGACAAATCGTGGAAGAACAAAGATGTCAGCAAAGTCAGGAGCAACAGCAACATCCAATGGCTGCTTAACAGCCTCCATAGGAAGATTCCCCATGATGCCGAGGAGGTACAGGTGACCCAGGATCAATTGTTCCTGATTTAATTTAGTGAGGTACAGTACTATCACCACAGCTGTCCTAGGCCATCATCATGGAACAATGTCATGAACTGGAGCAAGACTTGTGATCTAAATGGCTGGGTAGCCATTCTAACCCAGTGATCTTCCAGGTGACTACAGTGTTTAATTTTAATGCATCTGGCTGCTTCCAAGGATCCAGTGTGGGATTCGCAACCCACAAATGCATCATGGTTGTTAATGATATAATTTTTGCCAAATCACACAGATTCAGGTTGTTTTCCATGACAAGGTCAGTGCCAAAGTGTGGCAAGTAAGCTTTGACAGCACAGCTGACTTGCTCAAACATATAATAGCCTCAACATAAGCTGAAAAGTTAATGCCACTTTTTTGTTTGGTCTTTGTTTGCTTTTCCTGTTTTTTAATAAAAGTTATTATTAACAACTGTTTGAATGCTTTGCGCCATGTGATGTTTCCATATGTAACAATGACAATATCCTATTCTACAATGGGCACTAGGAAAAAGTAGCTGAGAACATAAAATGGTGTTAAAGAAGGGGAGAACCTCAAGCTTCATTCTCATAGCTACAGCTGAAATGACAGGTAATGATTTAAAATCCCACGTAACTTACATATCTGATATTCTATTTACAGTGATGTGTGTGCCAACCAATGCCCTCAGAAAGTTTTCTTTCTTCTTGTCCTTTTACTATGTCTGTTTGCAATCCAGGAGTCTGCCACTGGAGTGGAGCTAGTTGGTCTTGAAGTTGGTCTAGTTGGATATTTGTGACTAGAGGGCCCAGATATGTTGGGAATGTCAATCCTGGATGCAGGCTCACCCTCCTCAGATTCACAGGGCTTGGGGGTGGAAGGGCCTGACACTTTTGGAGTATCCAAAAAGGAAACTGCTGAAGGATCTGTTTATGGTTCCTTCTACATCCAGGTTCCTCTTGAGACCGCCATGCCTCCCTGAGAAGAATGAGCACTGTGGTCATTGAGGCTAACGTCCCTCATTACCCTGTTGTTGATACTGATCACTAGAGGCTAAATCAATGCATTTCTGGCAGCCTGAAATGGAATAACATTTGACTCCTCCAACCTTTGATCCAGTTTATTTTGTATCTCTGACAAACCATTCTGTTGCTACTGCATCTAATTGTGTATTCTCATAAAGTTATTATTACTGCATATATGGCTCATGCCTGGTGAGGATCTGAGATTTGACATAGGTTTGTGGCATTCAGCAAAATGTCCATCCACTTGACTGATGATTACTGGCAAGGAAGAATGGAAGCTTTGAATGTATGCAAGGCAAAACAGATGTACTATGACCATTTACAATGCAGCTGAGAGAGCAAAGCACAAAAATGCAAGGCAATGAAGAGATGCTGTAAGCATCCAGGCAAGTATGAAATGAGTCAATTTTAAGAGTGCAACTGAGCAGCGCTGAGGTGCAACCTGGTCCAGACCATGAGCTAGGTGCCTGTCCCTGAGTGCAAAGTGTTCTTGCAGCAGCCATCCAATGAGAAGTCCAGTGAACTACAAAGTGCATCATTAAAATGCAGAAATGTCTGCAAGTGGATTGAGGATGTGTCGTGATGAACAGAAGAGGCTTGCACATGTCAGATGCTCACGTACATGGACATGGGGCCAATGTGGTCACTACCCATGGTCCGTGCCCTGAAATGTTGGTGCCAGGTGGAGTAGCCTGGCATTCATGTCAAACATTTGACAGGGCATATTAATGAGATGAGATTAGGTATTGATGATGGTGATAATGAATGACAACCCCTAATAATAGGTCGCTTGCTCATCACGAGTGAGAACCTTGTCTTGACTGACTCAGTGCAAGTATTTTTGGTCTCACCTGGATTGATGTCATGGTGACCTCATTGATGCTCACAATATTGAAATCCATTAATGCTTGTAACCCTCTATTGCTAATCCACTCACGTCCACCAGGTAGAATACTTGTGGTTTTAATGCAAAATTGCTAGTAGCTATATTTGTTTTGATGCAAAGAATGTTGTCCTATCATATGCAGTTAATTTTGCTCTATCCCTGACTTGCAATGTATACCATCCAAGGTACATATTTTTCAAGATTGTGACTGCTAGGATGTTTACAATGGTTCTGGTGTCCATTTTTGTCTTGGGTGCATGCTTGCCATTTTTCTTCAGGCATGTGATTTTAACAATGGCAAATATACTTCATTCATACAATATGTCACATTCACAATACAGAAAGCCTGTTTGCCTTCTGGTTTAATTTTTATTCTCCTCTGAAACTTTGTCCTGGTTAGTCCTGTTGCTCACCTCATGTATGTGCTTGTGCTTATGCAGATCTCTAGCATTCTCTGTTCTCGCCAGCATGCTGCTCATGCCTTTTGTTCAGTTGCATCCTATTGTAGATTCAATATATCTTTAGAACCAGATTTCTTGCATTGGTAAGTCCAATATTCTTTTGCACAACATGACTTGCCTACATCTTGGAACATAGGACAGCTTTATGGTGCTACAAAAGACCTCACTTCCATTACACTGTACTTGCTTTGTGTGTCTGGATACTGTTCAGATAAGTAACTGTATCTAATGCTTTCAGATATCATTGTCTGGCTATTTCTGCCACAGTGTACCAGTAAATCAATGTCATTAATTTTCTTTTTCTTTAAGAGATGTCTTTGGAAAAATTTGATCGGCATTGAAGTTGTAACTAGTTTCATTATCGACTTGAAAAATGATAACACCGTGGGGAAGTCGATCGTCAACTTATCGGACCACACCCGTCAACCGGAAGAGATTGAATTTATTAGCAGGGGTCTCAATTTCTGCCCCACCAGCAAAATGGACTCCATGGGTCTTGCAGCAGACACAGAGGAATTCATTAGACAAATGAGACTGTGGGAATTCTTTCAAGATGCCAGCGGTGATCCCAGTGAGCCCACCGAAGAACTGAAACAGTCATCACAGGGATCTGTAAAAGAGCGACCAAAGATGGAGTCAACTTGGACCCCACTGCCCTGAGCTTGACATGTATGTTCAAACTGTCAGGAAATATATAAATGCCAGATTCATCAGCCACACCCACAAAGTCAAGCAAAACATCACCCGATCACAATGCAATGCCATCCGTGCTTTCAAAAATAATCACAACATTGTCATCAAACCAGCAGATAAAGGAGGAGTTATTGTCATTCAGAATAGAAGAGATTGCTGCAAGGAAGTGTACAGACAACTGAACAACCAGGAACACTATAGGCAACTACCAGCCAATCTGACCAAAAAGCAAACCCGTGAACTAAACACATTGATTCAGAGTTCCTTACACGTACTTCTTGCATAGACGACTTCTACTGCCTTCCAAAGATACACAAAGCCAACACACCAGGATGTCCCATCATATCAGGCAACAGGACCTTGTCTGAGAACTTTTCTGGCTATGTCGAAGGCATTTTGAAACCAATTGTACAGGGGACCCCCAGCTTCTGTCGCGACACTACAGATTTCTGACAGAAACTCAGCACCCATGAACCTGTTGAACCGGGAACATTCCTCGTCACAATGGACGTTTCAGCACTCTACACCAGCATCCCACACAATGATGGCATCATGGCAACAGCCTCAGTACTCAACAACAACTGCCAATCTCCAAGCACCGTCCTACAACTCATCTGCTTTATCCTTGACCACAACATTTTCACCTTTGACAACCTGTTCTTTATCCAGACACACGGAACAGCCATAGGAACCAAATTTGCACCTCAATATGCCAACATTTTCATGCACAAGTTCGAATGAGACTTCTCCTGTACACAGGACCTCCAACCAACACTATAAACCAGGTACACTGACGACATTTTCTTCCTCGGGACCCATGGCGAGAGTCACTGAAAAAACTACACAGTGATATCAAAAAGTTTCATCCCACCATCAAACTCACCACAACTACTCTCCAGTATCTGTCTCATTCTTGGACACATACATCTCCATCAAGGATGGGCAACTTAGCACCTCACTCTACTGCAAACCCACGGATAACCTCATGATGCTACTCTTCTCCAGCTTCTACCTAAAACATATTAAAGCAGTCATCTCCAATGGACAAGCCCTACGCATACACAGGATCTGTTCAGATGAGGAGGAACCTAACTTTAAAGTCCACAGGTAAGCTACTCAGTGTTCTTGTTTTGGAGACTAAGTGTAGAGTAATGGCAGCGCAGGCAGTGGAATGTTCCTCCTGCAGGATGTTTGAGGTAGGGGTGACCACCGATGCTCCTGCCGACTTCATCTGCAGGAAATGCAGTCAGCTCCTGCTCCTCACAGAACGCGTTAGGGAACTGGAACTGGAGTTGGATGAACTGAGGATTATTCGAGAGGCTGAGAGGGTGATAGATAGAAGCTACAGGGACATGGTTACGCCAGAGAACAGAGGTAGCTGGGTAACAGTTAGAAGTGGGAAGGGGAGGAAGCAGGCAGTGCAGGGATCCCCTGTGGTCGTTCCCCTCAACAATAAGTATACCGCTTTGGATATTGTTAGGGGGGAAGGCCTAGCAGGGGTAAGCTGCAGTGACCGGGTCTCTGGCACGAGGTCCGGCTCTGAGGCTCAGAAGGGAAAGGGGGAGAGGAGGAGAGCGATAGTTATAGGAGACTCTATAGTTAGAGGGACAGACAGGCGGTTCTGTGGATATGGGCGAGACTCTCGGATGATTTGTTGCCTCCCAGGTGCCAGGGTCCGAGACGTCTCAGACCATGTCTTCAGAATCCTTAAGGGGGAGGGAGTGCAGCCAGAAGTCGTGGTGCACATTGGCACCAACGACATAGGTAGGAAGAGGGGTGGGGAGGTCATTCAGGAGCTCAGAGAGTTAGGCTGGAAGCTAAAAGCTAGGACGGACAGAATCGTCATCTCTGGGTTGTTGCCAGTGCCACGTGACAGTGAGGCAAGGAATAGAGAGAGAGTGCAGTTGAACACGTGGCTGCAAGGATGGTGTAGGAGGGAGGGCTTCAGGTATTTGGACAATTGGACTGCATTCTGGGGAAGGTGGGACCTGTACAAGCAGGACGGGTTGCACCTGAACCAGAAGGGCACCAATATCCTGGGAGGTAGGTTTGCTCACACTCTTTGGGAGGGGGTTTAAACTAATTTGGCAGGGGGATGGGATCTGGACTTGGAGTCCAGCAAGTAGGTTAGCTGTTTTTCAGGATGTCCAAGAATGTAGGGAGGCTGTGGAGAAGGTAGCATTGACAGGGAATACTTGCAGACACAGAGATGGGCTCAAGTGTGTGTACTTTAACGCAAGGAGTATCAGAAATAAGGTGGGTGAACTTAAGGCGTGGGTCGGTACTTGGGACTACGATGTTGTGGTCATCACGGAAACGTGGATAGAAGAGGGACAGGAATGGTTGTTGGAGGTTCCTGGTTACAGATGTTTCAATAAGATTAGGGAGGGTGGTACAAAAAGGAGGGGGGGCGGAGTTGCTAATTAGAAATGGTATAACGGCTGCAGAAAGGCAGTTTGAGGGGGATCTGCCTTTGGAGGTAGTATGGGCTGAAGTCAGAAATAGGAAAGGAGCAGTCACCTTGTTGGGTGTTTACTATAGGCCCCCCAATAGTAGCAGAGATGTGGAGAAACAGATTGGGAAACAGATTTTGGAAAGGTGCAGAAGCCACAGGGTAGTAGTCATGGGCGATTTCAACTTCCCAAATATTGATTGGAAGCTCTTTAGATCAAGTAGATTGGATGGAGCGGTGTTTGTGTAGTATGTCCAGGAAGCTTTTCTAACTCAGTATGTAGATTGTCCGACCAGAGAAGGCAGGCCATATTGGATTTGGTACTTGGTAACGAACCGGGACAAGTGAAGGGCTTGTTAGTGGGTGAACATTTTGGTGATGGTGACCACAATTCTGTGACTTTCACCTTGGTTATGGAGAGAGATAGGTGCGTGCAACAGGGTAGGTTTTACAATTGGGGGAAGGGTAAATACGATGCTGCAAGACAGGATCTGAGGAACATAAGTTGGGAGCACAGGCTGTCAGGGAAGGATGTCATTGAAATGTGGAACTTTTTCAAGGAACAGATACGACGTGTCCTTGATATGTATGTACCTGTCAGGCAGGAAAGAGATGGTCGTGTGAGGCAACCTTGGTTGACGAGGGAGGTTGAATGTCTTGTAAAGAGGAAGAAGGAGGCTTACATAAGGTTGAGGAAACAAGGTTCAGACAGAGCATTGGGGGGATACATGATAGCCAGAAGGGGGCTGAAGAAAGGGATTAGGAGAGCTAAGAGAGGGCATGAAAAATCTTTGGCGGATCAAGGATAACCCCAAGGCATTTTATGCGTACGTGAGAAACATGAGAATGACGAGAACGAGGGTAGGTCCAATCAAGGACAGTAGTGGGAGACTGTGTATTGAGTTGGAAGAGATAGGAGAGGTCTTGAATGAGTACTTTTCTTCAGTATTTACAAACGAGAGGGACCGTATTGTTGAAGAGGAGAGTGTGAAACGGACTGGTAAGCTAGAAGAGATACTTGTTAGGAAGGAAGATGTGTTGGACATTTTGAACAACTTGAGGATAGACAAGTCCCCTGGGCCTGACGGGACATATCCTAAGATTATGTGGGAAGCAAGAGAGCAAATTGCAGAACCGTTGGCAATGATCTTTTCGTCTTCACTGTCAACGGGGGTTGTACCAGGGGACTGGAGAGTGGCGAATGTTGTGCCCCTGTTCAAAAAAGGGAATAGGGATAACCCCGGGAATTACAGGCCAGTTAGTCTTACTTCGGTGGTAGGCAAAGTAATGGAAAGGGTACTGAGGGATAGGATTTATGAGTATCTGGAAAGACACTGCTTGATTAGGGACAGCCAGCACGGATTTGTGAAGGGTAGGTCTTGCCTTACAAGTCTTATTGAATTCTTTGAGGAGGTGACCAAGCATGTGGATGAGGGTAGAGCAGTGGATGTAGTGTACATGGATTTTAGTAAGGCATTTGATAAAGTTCCCCATGGTAGGCTTATGCAGAAAGTCAGGAGGCATGGGATAGAGGGAAATTTGGCCAGTTGGATAGAAAACTGGCTAACCGGTCGAAGTCAGAGAGTGGTGGTAGATGGTAAATATTCAGCCTGGAGCCCAGTTACAAGTGGAGTTCTGCAGGGATCAGTTCTGGGTCCTCTGCTGTTTGTAATTTTTATTAATGACTTGGAAGAGGGAGTCCAAGGGTGGGTCAGTAAATTTGCAGATGATACAAAGATTGGTGGAGTTGTGGACAGTGAGGAGGGCTGTTGTCGGCTGCAAAGGGACTTAGATATGATGCAGAGCTGGGCTGAGGAGTGGCAGATGGAGTTCAACCCTGTCAAGTGTGAGGTTGTCCATTTTGGAAGGACAAATAAGAATGCGGAATACAGGGTTAACGGTAGGGTTCTTACTAAGGTGGAGGAGCAGAGGGATCTTGGGGTCTATGTTCATAGATCCTTGAAAGTTGCCACTCAGGTAGATAGAGCTTGTAAGAAGGCCTATGGTGTATTAGCGTTCATTAGCAGAGGGATTGAATTAAAGAGTCGTGAAGTGATGTTGCAGCTGTACAGGACTTTGGTTAGGCCACATTTGGAGTACTGTGTACAGTTCTGGTCGCCTCACTTTAGGAAAGATGTGGAAGCTTTGGAGAGGGTGCAGAGAAGTTTTACCAGGATGTTGCCTGGAATGGAGGATAGGTTGTACGAGGATAGGTTGAGAGTGCTAGGCCTTTTCTCATTGGAACGGCGAAGGATGAGGGGTGACTTGATAGAAGTTTATAAGATGATCAGGGGAATAGATAGAGTACACAGTCAGAAACTTTTTCCCCGAGTACAACAGAGTGTTACAAGGGGACATAAATTTAAGGTGAAGGGTGGAAGGTATAGGGGAGATGTCAGGGCTAGGTTCTTTACCCAGAGAGTGGTGGGGGCATGGAATGCGCTGCCTGTGGGAGTGGCAGAGTCAGAATCATTGGCGACCTTTAAGCGGCAATTGGATAGGTACATGGATGGGTGCTTAAGCTAGGACAAATGTTCGGCACAACATCGTGGGCCGAAGGGCCTGTTCTGTGCTGTATTGTTCTATGTTCTAATTTGACGGGCATCTAGAAGTACTTAAGGATGCCCTCATAAAAATGGGGTACAATGTTCAACTCATCAACTGCCTGTTCTGACGTGTCACAGCGAGGAACCGTAATGACCTCCTCAGGAGACAGACATGAGCTGCACCCGACAGGGTACCCTTCATTGTCCAGTACTTCCCAGGCTTCTTTGCAGGCTGCAGCACATTATCAATGAGGATGAGCACTTCGCCAAGTCCTTCCCCAGGCCTCCACTTCTCATCTTTAAACAATCACCAAACCTCAAACAGATCATTGTTCGTAGCAAACTGCCAGGCTTTCAGGACAATATCACACAACCTTGTAAGGTAGACGCTGCAAGACATGTCAGAGTGTTGACACAGAAACCACCATTACGCGTGGAGACACCTACCACTGTGTACTTGGCAGGTATTCATGCAACTCAGCCAATGTTGTCTATCTCATACACCACAAGCAAGGATGCCCTGAGGCATGGTACATTGTCGAGACCGAGCAGAGGCTACGACAATGGATGAATGGACACTGCACATCAATCAACAGACAGGAGTGTTCCCTCCCAGTCAGAGAACACTTCAGCGGTCTGGGATCTTCAACCTCGGACCTTCGGGTGACCGTCCTCCAAGGCGGACTTTGGGACAGGCAACAAGGCAAAGTGGCCGAGCAGAGGCTGACTACCAATTTCGGCACCCATGGGGATGGCCTCAACCAGGACCTTGGGTTCATGTCACATTACAGGCACTACACACACACACACACACACACAGGTTTGTGGGGTGAACTTGTACTTGCAGAATAACATTTTATTTTGCTCAAAAACTGTATGAATCCATGTAAGATTCTGTAAATCCGTTTTTTAGATTAGAATCAGTCTGAATATTGTGGCACAGACAGTCTCATACAGGGCACCTCACACCTTAAATGCATTTTCTGGGCCAACATGACACCAATTGTTAAAGTTCAATTTTAAGAAAGTTCTGTGATTTACATATGCAAGAACTGAAACCAACATGTTCATTCTAAAAGATGAGAGTCTCAATAAACAATCCAGGTCTTTTTCAACATATAATTTCAGTTGCATCACACTGTAAACATTTGCTATAAATTCTCTATCTTACGATCTTATACTCCACAACCACTTGATGAAGGAGCAGCGCTCCGAAAGCTAGTGCTTCCAAATAAACCTGTTGGACTATAACCTGGTGTTGTGTGATTTTTAACTTTGTATACCCCAGTCCAATATTGGCATCTCCAAATCATAACATTGAAATTAGCTGAGTAAATTCTAACAACTTTAATAAAATCAAGAAACAGAGATCAACAGATATTGATATAGATGAGAATGCAGATAGAAAAGGTCACAAATGTAATGGCCTTGAACCCCCTAGTTTTGTAACCATCAGCCCGAGAGCCCTTAAAGAAACTTGCATTCTTCCAATGTTAATCACTTCACTCTTGTCAGCCAAGTCTTCAGCTCTCTAGGCCATTAGCTCTGCAATTTCCTCCCTGAATCTCTTTCACTCCCTTCCATTGACGCAAACTTTGAATCAGCCATGGTCTTACCCAATGGGTAAGTAGGCTCAACAAAAGCCACATGTTCTACTCCTACTCCTATTTCTTTTGTTTTTATGTTAGAACCCACATCTTTGACCAAGCTTAAGGTCATCTGACCGTATATATTATAATAAAGGTTTATATTTTGTTTGATAATTCTAGTGAAACTTTATTTGTGAGGTTTTACTTAGGTACAGATATAAGTTGGTCTTCATGTATGTAATGAATTCTGGAAATGAGTGGTGATAAAATTCAGTATCATAGAATTATAATGATACAGGGATGTCTCCCACACAACATTCTAAAAGCAACAAACGAGGACCATAATCCTGTATTTCAATTAATGTGAGATGATTCAATTGTTTGGATGAGATTTTTGTCACCTTGGAATGATAAGAGGCCCAAGCTATGAAAATGAATGGCAATCAGCCATTAGGGGCTAGACTAAATGTGTCACAGACTGTACCTAAAGGAGAATGAAAGGACATATTAAAGTCACATGTGAAGAGTTGTTGTCAGCAAATTCCAGGAGGTTTAGGTAATGTCAGGTTTTGCAAATGGTTATATATTTTAAACTGTTTATTAATTTCAAGATGCAATGAAGTTGGGAGTTTAAAGGACAGTTAATTAGCATTTCAACCTGGATGTGAGGATTGTGTGATCCATATTACCATGGAGATGGCTTTAAGAAGGGAAAAGTCCATTGAGGACTTTCTAGGATTGCTTTACAAGTTATTCTCTTAAAATATGACTGAACCTAATAGGCTGTGTCAGTCTGCAAAGCTCTGACAGTGAGAGAGAGAGAGAACGAGAACAGAGAGATAACTACAGCAAGCCTTGACAGTTCACCTCTCAAGAATGTAGGTGTGAGCTAATGAAAGTTAGGGTACATGAGACTGGAAGATTCACCTATTGATAGAGGGAAAATCAGCAAAATTCAGTCTTGGGAGTTGGGAGTAAGGAAAAAAAGGAAATAAGCCTTTGGAAGCTAAGAATCATTTTGGACTGTTTCCAGGAAGGAAAGGCAGTCTGCTTAAAGATCAGAGTAAAGTATATCCATGAATTGAGATTTTCAGTTCTTTTAAATGTTAACTGTGGAATGTTGTTACAGCTTAAAGTCCAAATCGCCAACTGAAACAATGTTTTGTGAATATTGCATTTCATTTACCTATTACAGTAAAAGTCTTAAACTTTGAAATATTCTTGCATGGTCCTTTCAGTCAATTAATGGAAATTAAAATACCTTTTTAAAGTTTCCCATATTTATGAAGATCATAACAATATTTTTCACTCAGTCCTATTAATAATAACAATTCAGGCAAATATAACAATGCTGGCTCAAGGAAAATGGTAAATTTTCAATGGAAAGAATGCAAATGGAGAAAAGGCAGGGAAATGAGAATCAGATTAGTTACTTCCATTTGGTGTATGAATTCTGATACAAGACTAATGGGCAGAATGTGCTCTGAAATTCACCCTACAATCACTTCCACATGATTCTAGCCCAATTGGTTTCAAACAATAGATTTTATACATTGATTATTAACAATATTGTTCTGTTTAAATTGTCCTAAAAGTTACATTAAGTGACAAGCAATTAATACAACCTTACTCCTTAGCCCAGAGTGATCAGGACTGACTGTGTGCGCTACCTCCAGTACCCAGTATCTCTTGTCACCAAGCAACACTCTCTTTCAACCCAGGACCCCAAAATCCCTTGTCACGGAATAACAGTCCCTCTGCACTAGGGACTGAACAAACCTCTCTCCTCCTGGGACCTGACACTCCCACACTCTGCCTGGGACCCACCAACCCTCTCCACCCAGTACCCAACAATTCCTCTACCCATAGGATACAACAACCCCCTCTATCACTCGATCTGACAACTCCTTTAGCTTCAGGACCCTTTAACAGACCCTGTTGTCAGACACCAAATGATGCATCCACTCCTGGGACCTAACACACCCCTTCACCACTGGATCTTACAATCCACTTCTCTTCCTTGGACCCAGCGACTGTAGTCGCTGTTGCCAGTGGACTATAATCCCCACTCCCTTGCCGCTGTACCAATAAACCTGTCCCATCCCCAGCTTCAGTGCATAACAGATATCTTCTGCCCACCCTGGCCTATCCTAAACACTCCACTGCTTTCCTGGCCTCCTTTTTTATCTTGCATTTTGGTACCCTCTCCACCTATCTGGCACTCTACTTGCTAAGCAAATGGCATCCAAGGCTTTTGTTCCCCTACCCTTCTTGTACCCTAACCTCATATTTACCTTATATACTGTAGTTACCATTTCATGGGAGCTGTCAGAATGGCTGGCTGTGGTGCTGAATATTTAAATATAAATAATAAGACAAGTGACTACTGTGAAAAAGACCACACAGTTTGCCCTCTCCTTAGTATCCTGCACCACATGAGACATGTTGGATTTGAAGTATGCTCCAAATTTCTCAAGGAACACAGATTGCAATCTCCTGTCAGAAATGTGGTCTTTCTTCATGTAAGAAAAGGAGCAGTGCAGCTTACTCTATGAAAATTTTCTATTTTGAAAAAGGTATAACCTGAGAAAGGTATAATTCTCCAGTTCTCTGGTGTCAGTCCTAAATGTAAGGAATACTGAATGACTATTGCCAGTGGTTTTGAAATTTTCACCTTTATTGTCCTCAGTATTCTGTACTAATGGACTTGTTTATTTCAGATTGTATGGGGAGCAAGCAAAATAAATGATGGGACCTCAAGATTTGTTAGAAACTCCTGGAATTTTTTAAAAAACTTGAAAGAAACACTTATAGTTTAAAGGGACTTGGGTTTCAGTCTTTCCTCTGAGTGGAGCCCTCCTGTGGAGTCATTGGAATAAGATGTCATCTGTATCTCTTTTTCCTGAGAAAGGAAGGATATCAGTGAATTACACTAACTTAGAATGAGGAGTTAGTGTTAGTCCATGACCAGAAGTTTTGGGATAAAGCCGTGAAGAGGTTACTTAAAGCTGAATACATTGAAACTCAGGTGCATGATAGCACTAGGAAGATGCTATCTAATATTCTAATCTAAAAATTGAAATTATAAGTTACTTAAACCTAACAGGGACTCTGGTTTGAGTGTATGATTGGTGTTTTGGGGACTATAAAAAAAGCTGTTGTTTTCTCTTTTAATTCACAAAGAAGTGTTTAGAACTAATGGAATTACATTTTATTGTGTGTTTAAAGATCTTTGAACTTGTATAATAAGTAAATGGTTTGGTTTTTTTTTAAGATCTTCTGTTTTATCATTAAAACAAAATCTGCAACATTGCATGCTTATTATTCAGCAAGAGACCACTTAAGTAAAAGCAAAACAAATCTGACTGTTATCTGACTTGTCCAGTAAAATCATCAGCTATTAACACAGCAGCATTCACATAAATACATTGTAAACCTGATTTAGACCATATTCCATGTTACTCTAACCCAGCAACTTCTCCACCTTGGCAAAGCAGCCATGTTGACTGACAAGCTTGCACTGAACCTTGACTTTAAGTCGAATTCCTCCTGGATCATGCTTAGTGTCCTGTATGTTGTTCACCAGGCAGGTCAGTTCTTGTTCTAATCACAATAAACTAGGAGAATACTATTGAGAATTCAAAAAGCTCACCCCAGCACATCTTTGTATGAGTTGCTGATGTTATATTAATCTTCAATGGAATGTATATGAACTGTAGAATTCCATCTTCACCAACCACCATCTCTGTTCTTCAACTGAATCAAAGGATCTTGGAAAGGATAGGGATTCTGAGATGATGAGAACCAGCTGACATTTCTGAATATGCCTTCCTCTGCCTCAGGTAATTTCTTCAACTATTTCACCTCATTTCAATTTGATAAATCTTATGAGGATGCTTTTGCCTCAATTTCTTGTAGTTACTTAATTCACCCATGTTTCTTCAGATTCATCTGAGAAAAACACATCCATCTTTTTAAAAGTATCTGTATTGTTGCTGCTACATTTATAGCATTCTAATGTGGTTTAAAAATCAAAGAACAAAGAAAATTGACAGCCCAGGAACAGGCCCTTCAGCCCTCCAAGCCTGTGCCGAATCAAATCCACTGTCTAGACCTATCGCCCAATTCCTAAGGATCTCTATCCCTCTGCTCCCCACCTACTCATTTAAGGTCCAGATGCACCTTAAATGAATCTATCATGCTTGCCTCTACTACCTCTGCTGGCAATACATTCCTGGCACCTACCACCCTCCGTGTAAAGTACTTTCCGCGTGTATCCTCCTTAAACTTTTCTCCTCTCATTGAAAGCTTGACCTCTCATTATTGAACCCCTCACTCTGGGGAAAAAGCTTATCTCTATCTACCCTGTCCTTACCTTTCATGATTTTGTGGACCTCAATCAGGTCCCCCCTCAATCTCCTTTTTTCTAATGAAAACAATCCTAACCTATTCCATCTCTTTTCATAGCTAGCACCTTCCATACAAGGCAACATCCTAGTAAACCTTCTCTGCAACCTCTCCAAAGCGTCCACATCCTTTTGGTAATATGGTGACCAGAACTGCGCACAGTATTCTAAATGTGGCCGAACCAAAGTCTTGTATAATTTTAACGTGAGTAGAGTGGTGCTGGAAAAGCATAGTAGATTAGGCAGCATCCGAGGAGCAGAAAAATCGATGTTTTGGGCAGAAGCCATTCATCAAGAAGACCTTTTGCCCGAAATGTCGATTTTCCTGCTCCTCGGATGCTGCCGGACCTGTTGTGCTTGTCCAGCACCATTCTAATTTTTTTAGATTAGATTACTTACAGTGTGGAAACAGGCCCTTCAGCCCAACAAGTCCACACTGACCCAACGAAGCGCAACCCACCCATTCCCCTACACTTACCCCTTTACCTAACACCCTTTACCTAACACTACGGGCAATTTAGCATGGCCAATTCACCTGGCTTGCACATCTTTGGACTGTGGGAGGAAACCGGAGCACCTGGAGGAAACCCACGCAGACACGGAGAATGTGCAAACTCCACACAGTCAGTCGCCTGAGTCGGGAATTGAACCCAGGTCTCTGGCGCTGTGAGGCAGCCGTGCTAACCACTGTGCCACCCTGCCACCCAATCTTGACTCTGATCTCCAGCATGTGCAGTACTCATTTTTGCCGAGCCAATTTTAACATGACCTGTCAGCTCTTACACTCAATATCCCATTCAATGAAGGCAAGCATACCACACGCCTTCTTGACCACTCTATCCACCTGTGCAGCCACCTTCAGGGTACAATGCACCTAAACTCCCAGATCTCTCTGCTCTTCTTGAGGTCCTCATACAAGCTTCGGTCAAACTTACTGTCATGTTAAACAATGATTATAAATAAAGCAACAAGCTGCCTCTTGTTGTCATCTGTATGGGCTTCAACTTCTCAGCAGAACACAAACACGACTATGGGGATCACAGTGATATTGTAGCCTACCTCAGATGGTTAATAATTTGTATATTTAACGTCATCTGTACACCTTTACTCTAGGTTTGAAGGTATTTTGCAACTCATATTTTTAATTTTTCCCCAGTTCTGATGAAAGATCACCGAACTGAAGGACTAAGTGTCTCTCTCTTTCCAGTGCTGCTGGCAGATCAGCATTTTCTGTTTAGAGTCCGCAATTACAGTTTTTACTTTTGTGTATTTTGGGGATTTATGAGGTGGAACAGCGATATGCTGCAATCTCACGCCTTAACCTGTCTGAATTGGACAGACTCCCAAAGACAGATCCTGCTGCATTGGGAGGACTGCGGCCCATCGAGCGTGGATGGGGAACCCTGCACGCGCTCAGGGGAGGGGGCGGGACCATGGCCGTCCGCTCGCAGGTGCGGGTGGCGGCGGCGGGGTCGCTGCGCATGCGCCCAGCGGCAGGGCTCCTACCTGCGGACACCTGGAGCGGCGCCCACGTGACGTCACCGGGACGGGTCACGTGACCTGGACCCTGGCATTTCCGCCATTTCTCCCGCGGAAGGTGGGAGGAGGCGAGAAGTTTCTGCTGTACTGGAGCCGGCAGGTGAGGAGTGCTGAGTGTCGCCTGGCGGCTACCTTCGTCTGTTTTCACCCTCCAGCCTTTTATCCTGCATCGACTCCTGAGGGTGAGGACGGTGTTTTCTTTATTTTTTTGTCCCCAGACCCCGGAGAGTGTGGGGTGATCATGGATGGCTGGGCCTGGGATGGGGATGGGGATGGGGATGGGGATGGGGATGGGGGTGGGGATGGGGATGGGGGTGGGGGTGGGGGTGGCGAGGGTTGTTGCTTCTCCCTGAGAACTGAGCCGCGCCTTTTATATAGAGCTGGGTTTCCCCACGCCAGGCAACACACTCGATCCGGTTGTAGTTTTATTTATTCATTTCTAGCTTTGGATGAAAGAAAGTGCGAAGTGGTTTGAAATCTCCGTTGAAGTCTCTGTTTGTCTCCGTTGTTCAGCGATGATGGTTATTTTCCTTCGTCTATGTTTTAGGTTTTGCGCCGATCGCTTTAAGTTCTGTAACTAATGATCGATCTAAAAACTTTTTCATTGGTGAGAAACTATTATCAACAACGTCTCAATGTTCCCTGGTACGCGAACAACAAATTTCTCGCAAAGCTCTCTTTCAGAATATATTTGCGATAAGATATGGTGGCTGTGTATATGTCACTTTCATTAACAGCGCAGCTACCCGTATATGCACTTTATTTTGTAAAGGGATGGGTGGGATTCAGATCCACCAGAAAGGAAATGGGTGCTGAGGTAGGCTATGAATAAAAGTAAAAAGCTAGAAATCTGTAAAAATAATATGTTGAAAATACTCGATCAAGCAGTAATTGTGAAGGGAGAGAGGTGGTCAGTTGGTGTTAGCCTTTTGCCAAAGTTGAATAAATTGGGAGAAGGGGGGGGAAAGAAAAAAACAGGTTGAAACACAACTCAAATCTGGAGAAATTAATTGGTGTAAGTGCCAATGATGTGGGGATAAGTCCAGAGGAGATCCTCCTTGAGTTTTCTGCCCCAAAAGGCACATCTAACCCATCTTGTGATTTCACTGAAAGAGGGAAGAACCTTAATCATAGCCAGAATGGGGTTTGAACTCCTTTTCTGTAGGTGCTAATCTGATGCATAACATCCATCTAACTAACTATTCAACCAACCCACACCAGAGGGTGTTTGTGTGGCAGCATTACCCCCTCTACAGTTATGGATAATAATAGTAGAGACTCCAATTTTGTTCCATAAGTTGGATGACTAGGGATGTTTCCACGATTAGTGCTTGCCTTTGTATGTTAGAAGGACTTAAAATTTAAAAATACATCTCTTTGACTGTTACGAGTGTGCTTTTAATTTAAAAAAAATACTTTTCATAAAAATATTTATGTACATAGAATTGAACTGTTGTGACTATGTAGTTGTTACATAGAACAATAAACCCATGTTATTTATTTCTTGTACAAAGACTTTTTGCATACGTGTTAAGGCACGGGGAGGGTCTGACAACTGAACATACCTCCATTGTCCTTTGGCAGAAAGACCGGTGACTGTGCCTTGGCAACAGCTGTCCCAAGCTATGTCTTCCAGCAGGTTGCCCAGGGCTTTGAAATGTGGCAGTCTGCAACACTTGGTTGGGGTCAACCTTCGGGTAAACCAAAGGGCATCTTTCATTGAGTTGGTGGTCCTCCAGGTACAGTTGATGTTTGTCTTGCTGCATCCTGGGAAGCAGACAGTAGAGCACAGAGTGCTGCGTCAAGAAGCTGCTTGGGATGAACCTATTACAAACACACCTTTCTTGGTTGCCCAGACCTGAATGGGATCTCAATCGAGAACTGCTTGGTCAGATATGGGGGCAGTAGCCAAAGACCGATCTTAAAGGAGTTATAACTGGCAAAGAAGCAACCCTTGTGGTGGAAAAGAAAGGAGTAAAAGTTAAGAGATTGTTGAATCCAGAAGGTTCTAAAGGGTAATGTGCTCCTGTTATTCCACTGGTGCTTGTTGGGAGCTCTTTGTAGTCCACATTTGAGGGTGGCAACTGATCACTTAATATATTGTTGGCCCTTTCAGAAATAGTGATTGTTCAGGACTTTGGGCAAGAAATAGTAAACTGATAGACAGGGTTTCATTCTGGATTGACACGAAGTAGATTCTTTTAATGCAAATTGTATTTTTATAAGGTCCTTGATTATTTTAATTTTTTGAGCATATTTGTAGGATCTTTAACCCTTCCTCGGTGTTTCACAGGCTTGATCAGCTCTAATCCTTTTGCAGATGCAGTCGCCAATGTAGAGTTGCAGTGAGGGCGATTCCCAGTGGGTCAGACTTAGAAAAAGAGTTCTGTAGTTTGGGGGTTGTGCTGCAGAGTTAGTGATGGTTATGACATGGGGAGAGCATGTAATTTAAGTATGATGAGAATTTCTAACTTAGAGGGTTGGAGACAGAGTCACACTAAGTCTGCAAAGATGAGTGAGCAGAACTTGATAAAGGATACGGTTGGCAGTCTTTTGGATCAGTTGAACTTCATTGTGTACAATACACAGCTGGTCAAGCCTGCATGTTACAGATGCTTTGGTGAGTGTTTCAGCAGCAGGTGGGTTGAGATAAGACCTTTCGTAACAGACGTAGATTGTTCAGCCCTGGAATCTGCTCTGCCATTCGTTAGGATCCTGGCTGATCCAACATTCTTAACATTCACTTTCCTATGTTCTCCCTGTGACTCTTGATGCTGCTCCTGATCAAGAATCTCTTTCTGAGGGACTCTGCCCCTTCAGCTCTCTGTAGCAAAGTGAGAAAACCCTCTGAGAGGAAATACCTCCTCATCTGTCTTAAGTTGATATTTCTTTAGTCTGTGACAGTACCCTCAGGTCCTAGACACACTCCCATGGGGGGGACATCCTCCCAGTATTAATTCTGTCAAGTCTATTAAGAATCCTATTCATTAAAATAAGATCACCTCTTATTGTTCACAAATCTTGTGAATAGAGTTCTAGCCTGTTTAGTCTTTGCTCATAAGACAATCTGTTGGGATCATGCTGTGAACCTTCTTTGAACTGCCTCCATAAAATTATAGCTTTGCTTAAATAAGGGGACTAAAATGTCTAACAGTACTCCAGGTTTCATCTCAGCAGCACCTTTATATATCTGATTTAGTCCTAGAGAAACAGACCCTTTGGTCCAACCTGTCCATTTCAACCAGATATCCTAACCTTCTCAAGTCCCACTTGCCAGCACATGGCCCATATCCCTCAAACCCTTCCTATTCATATACCAATCCAGATGCCTTTTAAATGCTGCAATTATACCAGCCTCCTCCACTTCCTCTGGCAGCTCATTCCGTACGTGCATCCCTTGGGTCCCTTTTATATCTTGCCCCTCTCACCCTAAACCTATGCTGTTTAATTCTGGAATCTCCCTCTTTCCACCACTCTTCTCCCCATGCCCCCCCAACCCCACCCAAGTAAAAAGACCTGCCCTACCTACTTTATCTATGCCTCTCATGATGTTATAAAGCACTGTCAGGTCACCCCTCAGCCTCTGATGCTCTAAGGAATACCGTCCCAGCCTATTCAGCCTCTCTCTAATGCTCAACCCCTCCAATCATGGCAACATCCTCAGAAATCTTTTCTGAACTCTTTCAAGTTTCACAATAGCCTTCCTCTCGAAGGTAGACTAGTATTGCTCCCTATTCTTAGACTCCAACCCCCTTGAAATAGGGGCCAATATTAATTTAGCCTTCCTTATTATCTGTGTGCAACTTTGTGTGTCATGCCCAAGTGTCACCAAGTCCCTTTGTGTTGTAGTTGTTCTCCATTTAAATAATACTTTGTTCTCCCTTCCAAATTGAAAAAAATCACATTTTCCCATATTATGTTCCACTTGCCAACTTTTTGCCCATTTACTTAACCAATTAATTTCCCTCTTTTAACTTGTCTTTTACTCTATTTGGCTTCAGTACATTTGCTTTCTTTCTCCAAGGCATGAATATATATTGTAAGCAGTTGGTATCCCAGCACTGATCCCTGTGAAAACCCACTGGTTACGTGTCACTAACCTTAAACAAAAAACTTAATTTCCCAGTGGGTTTCCTACCTGTTAGCTGATTTTCTATTGACACCAATATGTTACCTAAAACAATCTGTATTCATAGTTTATGACTTAACTCCGGTAAGGTACCTTGCTTTCTGGAAGTCCAAATTCAACATGTCCACAGGTTCCCCTCTCCTCTCTGGTTTAGACTTCCTCAACAAACTCCTAATAAATTAGTCAAACTTGATTTTCCTTTCATGAATTCATGGTGATTGATTAGATTATGATTTTCCAAATGTGCATCCTTAATTGATTCCAACATTTTTACAACAGTACATGTTAGGTAATCGCCTTTATAGTTACCTGCTTTTTGCCTTCCTTTTTGAAGAAGGCTGTCATATTGGCAGTTTTTCAAATCTGTTGTACTGTTCCTGAATCCAAGGGTTTTTGGAAAATTAGAACAAATGCATCTAATATCAGTATAGCTGCTACTTTTAGGATCTGAGGATGCAAATCCTAAGGGCTTGAATAATAGTACTTTTCTACTGATGGTACTTATACTTTAGTATTAATAGGATGTTCAAAGTATCTCCTCCATAAAGACTGATTCAAAAAAAGCTGTTTAGCTTCTCTTCCATTTCCTTGTTCCATGTAACTATCTCCCCAGATTTATTTTCTGAGGGGCCTTTGCTCACTTTGACTGCTGTCTTCCATTTTAAATATTTTAAAGAAGCTCTTACTATCAGTTTTTAATATTCCTCTTCAGTTTCCTCTCGTAATTTAAAAATAACAGAAAAACTATCTATTTCATTCTCCTTTGCTAAATTCCCATTTTATCCCAGTCTTCAGGGCTGCCATTGACTTTCGTTTCCCTGTTTTCCATTTCTTTCAACTTGTACTCTCCTGAATTTCCTTGGTTTGCCATGGCTGATTCATCCCTGTCTTAGAATCGTTCCACCTTACAGGGATGTATTTTCATTGAGTATCATAGATCACCTCCTTAAATATCTGTTGTTTCTTGCAAACTGTCTTTCCTGTTAATCTGTTTACCCAGTCCAGTTGTTAGCTAACTCTTGCGTTCCCATTGTTTAACTTAAAAATGGATGTTTCAAACCTAGGTTTCTCACACTCGAATTGAATAGCACAATGCTGTGATCCTACTTCCTGGTTATCTTTTATTGTGAGGTCATTTAATAAATGTAAAACTTTACCAGTTACCAGTTCGAAGATAGCCTGTTCTGTGGTTGGCTGTATGACATTTTGCTCTAGGAAACTATCCCTGATTCACCCTAAGTTTGTTGTCATAGCTACCCTTTCCAATTTGATTGACCCAATCAATATGAAAGTTAAAATTACCCATAGTTATTATTACTGATTGCATCCCATGTCATATTAGGATATAAAGTCAAGCTGAGTTTGGGTTTGAATTGTAAGTCAGTCTTGCAATAGAGAGAAGGCAAGGAACAGAACTCTCTTCTGATTGGAGTCATACATGAAGGAAGCAATAAAGGACGTAGTTGTGGTCATGGTTGCAGATTAGGCATCTAAACTCCAGGTCATCAACCTGTTCAGCCATTATAACACACCTCTGGAGCAGGTGGTACTTGAACTTGGTCCTCCTGACTCAGAGGTAGGGGCAATGACATTGGGTCAAACAGCATATCCTAGGGTCAACAATCCTCAGCTGCTGCACCAGTGGTTTTATCTCATCACAAAATCAGAAGTGGGGATTCTCACTCTTCAAGTTCAGCATCATTGTGACTTCTCAGGTAATGCAATCAGTGTCGAAATGCAGCAAGACCCAAACAATACTCAGGTTTAGGATGACAAGTGGCAAGTAATATTTGCACCATACTAGGCCAAATAGTGTTTGTTTCCAACAAGAGAGAAAATTTAACCAAAGCCCTTTGACACTCGGTGACAATGAATCATCTTGCTATTAACATTACAGGCTTTTCCTTGAAGAGAAACTGAACTCAACAAACCGTTATCAATACTCTGGCTGTGATAGCAGGTCAGAAAGTAAGAATCCTGTAGTGAGAGACTTGACTTCTGACTCCCCAAAAGTCTGTAAACATCTGCAAGGTGCAAGTGAGCAGTTTAATGGAATGCTGTGCAATTTCTTGGATAGAGATGTACAGCACAGAAAAAGACCCTACAGTCCAACTTGTCATTGGTAAATCTAATCCCATTTGCCAGTACTTGGCATGTCCCTCTAAACCCTTCCTATTCATATGCCCATCCAGATGCCTTTTAAATGTTGTAGCCGTCCCAGCCTCCACCACTACTTCTGATAACTCATTCCATTTACGCATCAACCTCTGTGTGCAAAAATTGCTGTTAGGCCCCTTTTTAACACTTTTCCCCTCTCTCCTTAAACTTACGTCCTCTAGTTTTGGACCCCTCCACCCCCACCCCACGGAAACTATTCTTGCCTTTTACCATATCCATGCTCTTCACAATTTTAAAAACCACCTATAAGGTTATCCCTCAGCCTCTGACACTCCAGGGAAAATAGCCCCAGCCTATTCAGCCTCTCCCTAACTCAAACCCTTCCAACCTGGCAACATCCTTGTAAATCTTTTCTGAACCCTTTCAAGTTTCACAGCACCCTTCCTATAGGAGAGAGACCAGAGTTGTACACAACATTCCAAAAGTGGCCTAACCAATGTCTGGTACACTCAATATGACCTCTACCTCAATAAAGGCGAAGCACTGAGCAAGAAATATCAAATGCCTCCTTCACTATCCTATCGACCTCTGGCTCCAATTTCAAGGATTTATGAACCTGCATTCCCAAAGTCTCTTAATTCAGCCACACTTCTCAGTACATTACCGTGAAGTGTAGAAGTCTGATTGCAGCATCTCGTATTTAAACTAAATTAAACTGTCTGCCACTCCTTGGCCCATCTGATCAAGATCCCATTGTATTCTGAGTTAACCTTCTTTGCTGATCACTACACCTCCAATTTTGGTGTCATCTGCAAACCTACTAGCTATACCACGTTCCCGTTCAGTTGAAGCAAAACGCTCAGACACAGTATAGTTTTACCTCCTTCATCTTTATTCTGGGCCCTGGAGGGAGAGAGAACGATTGTCCTTGTGCACAGGGACATGAGTTTTCGGTCTTCTTGAACAGCAGATTCTTAGTGAATTATCGAGTCACTTACAAGGTGGAGCATCTAGACAAGGCAACATACATATTGATTGGGTGACCGTTACAATCAGTGAGTGTCAATAGTAAAGATTAAGCCATCTGGCTTTATACAATGAATAACCGGTTTCACATAATGAATGATTTTCGTCTTGTTAACTGACTTTACATACGGAATGCTTTTTCATCTTGTTAACCCACTACTCTTGTCTCCAGTAGGTCATTGCTTATTCAAAGTTCTTATCTGATCTGCTTTGTGCTTAGCTGAACCTTTGTTTCACAAATCTCAGACCTTAACTCTTTCCCTACCTGTTCATACCTTGTATACACTCATTCCCTCTTTATCATTTCATGATAAACCACCAAGTTGGCACTGCTAACTTTCATAAGACTTCGACAGCCAGTGTTTAAGCAAGTTATTGACACAGCATACAATGATTATCACAACAAGAATTACTAGTCCGTTTCTAGGATTCTTCAAACTCTATTTACTATGTGGGAAAAAATTCACCAGTAAAGTTCTTTTAATCTACAGTCCTTAGTGACCACCGCAATCCTTCCAAGCTGAATGGAAACAAGCCAGTCCTCCAAAATCTCCTTCAGTAAAGTCCAACCTGAAAACAAAATTCAGTCTGTCCTTCCACACCACACCACTCCATGGAGAAATCTGAATTCTTGGATAAGGGCAGTTAAATATTTCACAAAACTAACCACACTTCCATCCTTCTAGAGATGGTTCAGATGGAGGATACTCACGCATTTGAGTGTGCAGTACAGCAGCAGGTGAGGTGAACGCAGCATTCTTTGCTTCTGCTCCCACTCTGCTGTTTAAATGTAACAAAGCAAACTGGCTTTTGTGATGTTACATTGATCAGTGAACCTTCATATCCCTTAAATGATTGAAAGACAAGGTAAAGCTCACATGCTTTAATGTCCATAGGAAGGCCACTGACAAAAAGTGTACCGACCTCTTCTTCGCTGTTGTTATCATCTTCACTTTTTGTGCTCATGACTGGGGATCTGATTGGATCAGGTCATGGAGCGGTGGGTGGTGGTCCAAAGATGTGCTTTACCTATGAATGGAGAAACTCTAGAGAAGACGTTAGCAGCTGGAAAGTATCTTTGCATTTCCTCTCTCATTCCTCCTTTGCTAAGGTGGTTCCCAGTGTGAAGACAATCACACGTTTAACTACACTAAGTTGTGTCTGCCATTTCAATCTTCTTTGAATTCTTGAAGTCTATTACTCTGTTCGCTACTTAGACTCAGAGTCATAAAGATGTACAGCATGGAAACAGACCCTTCGGTCCAACCCGTCCATGCCTACCAGATATCCCAACCCAATCTAGTCCTACCTGCCAGCACCTGCCCCATATCCCTCCAAACCTTTCCTATTCATATACTCATCCAAATGCTTGTTAAATGTTGCAATTGTCAAAAACACTTATGACATCAAGTTTTATACAATGCATAAACTTTTAAATTGAACTGCCTAAACAATTCAGCTGATTATAAACAACAATCAATGGTCCTAAACTCAAACCCTCAGATACCCCATTCAGGATATTCAAAGACTATTTTCCTTTCGCAAATTGATACTTGGCTAATATGCAAGCTGTCAGGGAAAGTATCTCAAAAGGCTGGAATAGCAAGAAAACAACCATGTTTCCTGTGCTTCAGCAATTGAAGAGGCAGTTTCAGTTCAGGTTTAAATCTCAAATATTCGTGGGAAACATATATGCTGAATATTTTTAAATGTTCTCCAAATGAAATTTCCCAAATAAAACATTCGGAATTACAGTGGCAACTTTGATAGCAATCAACATTCTTTGAATTTGCAATATGAAGGAGGCCAATGAAGTCTGAACAATAATTGAAAGAATTTAAACAGCTCAGTTTCAAGTTCTAATAATCTCTAGAAAATCTTAGCAAAACATCGAACTCAAAATGCGCTCTTTGTGAAAACTCTGCATTAAAAACACGGCAATACTCTCATCTGGCTAAAGCATGTTTTTTTTAAACAGGCAGTGTAGAATTTCGAACAAATCAGGGGCTTAAGGCACTAAATCAATTTGTTTTAAGGTTACAAGTTTGGTCATTTTTAAAAAGAACATAATATTGTACAATATTAATGTAAAGACAAATTCTGCCCTATTACATAACCCCCAAAACACGTCGAATTGAGATTCTGATTCAAACAAGGCAAAACAGCCACACAAAAGGGCTTTCTGAACCAGCATTTTAACAAACCAAAATGTTTAAATATCAAATACAGTCAGTATCGCACAATTTATGTTGAAGCTGCCTTTTCTGACCCAAGTATTAGTACAAGCCCAATTTCAGCACTTCATGTTTTTTTTTGCATCCTCTCGATGAAACTACACTAATAATAAGAGAAAGCCTTTTAAATGGAGCGCACAGCATCGCGGTCCAAGCCACGAACAAACACTCGCAGAGCCTCACATTTCACCACTAGTGGACTTTAACCCCTTTCTCACTGTATTCCCCAGAGGGGCTTGAACCTCAATTATACACAGGACTTGAACCCCTGTTTGTCAACATGCTTGTGAAACTGTCTCTCGACTGAACTAATTACCATTCAAGGAATCCGTCAGATAGAGCGCGATCTAGCGAGGGGACAGTCTCTGTCACACAAGAATATCAAGAAGGACCAAGGTTTAAAATCATACCTTGTGGGCCTATCTGTATCAAGACACTGATATTCTGGGCAATCGCTAACATTGTCCAACCATAACTATTTGTTTGGATCCTGCCAATTGTGCCAATATTGTCATCCGTTCCCACCTTGGTCGAAGCAAACGCTCAAACACAGTATAGTCTTAGCTCCTTCATCTTTATTTCGTGTCCTGGAGGGAGAGAGAATGATCACCCATATGCTCAGGGACATGAGTTCTCAGTCTTCTATTGAACAGCAGTTTCTTTAATGAATTGTATAATCACATACTGGGAGGAGCATCCAGATAAGGTAACATACATATTGATTGGGTGACTGTTACAATCAGCGAGTGCCAATAGTAGAGATTATGCCATTTGGTGTTATTCAGTGAATAACTGGCTTCACATAATAATTGCTTTTCATCTTGTTAACTGACTTTACATAATGAATGCTTTTTCACCTTATTAACCCACTACCCTTGCTCCAGTACCTCATTGTTTACTGCAAAGTTCTTAACTGATCTGAATCATGCTTAGCTGAACCTTGGTTTCACAAAACTCAAAATTTAACTCTTTCCCTACATGCCCATACCTTATGCACTTTCTCATGTCCACATCAAATCACATTAAATTAAAGGCAAAAAGCAGCGGATCCAGCACCGATCGTTGTGGCGAACCACTGTTTACAGGCCTCCAGGAAGAAAAGCAACCCTCCACAACTACATTCTTTCTTCTACCTTCGAGACCAGTTCTGTATCCAAATAGCTAGTTCTCCTTGTATTCCATGTGATCTAACCTTGCTAACCCAGCTACCATGAGGAACCTTGTTGAATGCATTACTGTAGTCCATATAGATCATCCACCATTCTGCCTTCGCCAATCCTCTTCGTTACTCCTTCATAAAACTCAATCAAGTTAGTGAGATGATTACCAACATGCAAAGCCATGTCAAATATCCCCAATCAGTCCTTGCCTTTTCAAATACATATAAATCCTGTCCCTCCGTATTTCCCTCCAACAGCCTTTTCTGATAGCATTCAGTTCCAAACAGCCTATTTGTTTGGCAACTGGATTCACTCCCTCCACCACTGACATTCAGTAGCAGCATTGTGTACAATCTCCAAGATGTACTGCAGAAATTCATAAAGGATTCTTAGAACCTTCAAAGTCCATCGCCTCTACCATCTAGGAGGACAAGAGTAGCAGATACATGAGTGCCACCAACTGAAAGTTCTTTTCTAAGCCAATCCTCCTCTTGACTTTTTGTTCTGTATCGCTGGATTAATATCCTGGCAACTATACACACTCTCCTCTCTTTCCCCCTTCATGGTATTGAGGGTATCTACATACACAAACTATAGCTCACTACCTTTTTAAGGGCACTTGAAGATGCCCAATGAAACTCTCCTCCCCACACTAAAGATCACTGTTAAGTGGTTTCAAAATCATGGAGGTTCCTTTGCCAGTTTGGATGAGTACTGTGGTATCTGCTATGTTGTTTTGCCATTTATGGCCTTATAATGAAAGTTCAAGTGAAAGGAATTGAGCTTCTCAGTGCACTGCAGAGTCAAAGTCTTGCTTGTGTAGACCAAAGAGAACCTGACTGTTGTTCTGAAGACTTTTAATTAGTCAGCAGACTTGCTTCTTTGTTCAAAGGTTGTTCATGGCTCAACTTGAAGGGGATGACAATTTTAAAAGCTAGAGTTTGATAGTCCCTGAGGAGCAGAAATAATTTTTAACTTTTTCTTTCCCCCAGAGACTCTGCTTCCTGTGTCTAAAATATGCTTTATTTCAGTACACACTGCTCATCTTGCTCATTCATAAAAGTATATGAAAAATTTGCTGCAATGGTACACGAAGGTGATAGTTTGTAGCACGTCAGACAGCAGAGGCTTTTGATTTTGCTCTAAGCATGAATCTGAAAAATACTTCCAACTTTTCAAAGCTGCTTCTGTTATTTTGTTAAAAATCACACAACACCAGGTTATAGTCCAACAGGTTTAATTGGGAGCACACTGGCTTTCGGAGCGACGCTCCTTCATCAGGTGATAATGGAGGGCTCAATCCTAACACAGGATTGGGATTGAGCCCTCCACTATCACCTGATGAAGTAGCGTCGCTCTGAAAGCAAGTGTGCTCCTAATTAAACCTGTTGGACTATAACCTGGTGTTGTGATTTTTAACTTTATACATCCCAGTCCAACACCGGCATCTCCAAATCATGTCTGTTATTTTGGGTTGACTATAAATTATCAAAATTTATTACCTCCTTGAAAAGTAAGTATTTATGATTTGGTTTTTATTCATAGTGAGAAAAGAAAATTGGACAGATAACTTCCCTATTTTTCACCTCACAGGGGGAAGCACTACCAATGTCCTCGGGAGCATCTTCAGGTCAAAGATCAAGAGTTTCTAACAACACTCATAGGAATCGAGAAAGAGTGTCTCAATATGATGAGGTTCCTCGAGAAGGGCAGGATTCACATCTGTCTCAACAGGAGAATTTTCTCCCTGTATCAGGTTCTAAACCTATACAAGACTGTAATTTAGCAGATAGTGCAGACCCACTGCCGCCTCCACCTCTGCCTCTGCAGCCACCTGTAGGTCCTGAATTTTATTTAGCTGGAAGTGATGACCCAGTGACTTCTCTTGAATTGAAACCAGTGAGACGTTTCATTCCAGATTCTGTAAAAAACTTATTCAAAAATAAAAATGATGAAAACCAGTGGAATACGGCACCTCCAACCAATTACATTAGTGAGGGAGTGGAGTGTTCACCACCTGCATCCCCCACTCCTTCTTCTAAAGAACAATCCAGAATCGATGAACAGAGATCAGCTAGTTCTTACAGGGATCCATATGGAGGCTCTGGAGGGAGCTACAACTCTCGGAAGGAAACTGAAGCCATGTTGCCTCGCGATCCCTACGATTCGTTGGATCGTCATACCCGCACTGTGCAGAGCTACAGTGAGAAGGTGCAGGTGTACCACATGAAATACTCCTACATGAAGTCATGGGCTGGTTTACTGAGGATCTTGGGTGTAGTTCAGTTATTATCTGGAGCTGCCGTATTTGCCTGTGTTTGTGCTTACATACATAAGGACAACGAATGGTACAATATGTTTGGTTACTCACGGCCATATAGTCATGTTGCTAACAGTCTGCAAGGAGGATACTATTATGATGGACCTAAAACTCCTTTTGTCATTGTTGTTGCAGGCTTAGCATGGGTTGTCACTATTATTTTACTTGTACTGGGCATGTCCATGTACTACCGGACAATCTTACTTGATTCCAACTGGTGGCCATTGACTGAGTTTGCCATTAACATTGTCCTGTTTATTCTCTTCCTGGCTGCTGCTATAGTATATTTAAATGACATGAATCGTGGCGGGCTTTGTTATTATCCTCTCTTCAACACTCCAATGAATTCTACATTTTGCCGTGTAGAAGGAGGACAAATTGCTGCTGTCATCTTCCTGTTTGCTACGATGTTTCTTTATCTCATCAGTTCAATTGTGTGTCTGAAGCTTTGGAGGCATGAGGCAAAGAGGAAACAAAAAGAATATGCAGAATATGAGGTAATTTGTTTTGAACAGAATAAATGGAAACCCATTCCCTTTCTCCATCCCATCTCCCCCTCTGCCCTGCTTAAGTGGAAGTAATATTTTTATCAAACTTGCTTTGACTATCCAACTGTTTTTGTTTAGCATGTGTTTAATTACACCCAACAAATCTCACGTATTGTTGTTGTGTAAAATGAAAATAGTTCTTGAATCTTTGATTATTTACTGCTCAACTAGAGGCACAAATGTCATCTTGGCTTAACAGAGACTTGAAAGGGGTTTTCGTGGATGAAACCTGAATGTTTTAGTTTGTATGTTGACTGAGCTCTTGCTGGCCACCATGGAAAATATTCTAACCCAATCAGTGTTGTCATTGAACTTTGTTAATACTAATTTGGTGATCACAATTTGACTATTTACTTTTTCTGCACTCTGACACACAGTTAACACAACTTGTACACCAGTTAGAAAATTGTGACTAAAAAGTCTAACTTGGTTAAACAGGAGAGAATTCATTTTGTGGAACCTAAAGGGAGCAGGCCTCAGAAGTCGGCGCATGATAGTTCGTTTTCCATTCTTTAAGATTTTAATTCTGATATGTCAGAATGAACAATATATATATATATGGAGTCAAAATGTAATATACCACTGAGATTAGATTAGATTCCCTACAGTGTGGAAACAGGCCCTTCAGTCCAACCAGTCCACACCAACCCTCCAAAGAGTGACCACCCAGACCCACTTCCCTCTGACTAATGCACCTAACATTATGGGCAATGTAGCATGGCCAATTCACCTGCCTTGCACATCTTTGGACTGTGGGAGGAAACTGGAGCACCCGGAGGAAACCCACGCAGACATGGGGAGAATGTGCAAACTCTACACAGACAGTCGCCCAAGGCTGGGATCAAACCTGGGACCCTGGTGCTGAGAGGCTACAGTGCTAACCACTGAGCCACCATGCCGCCTGGATGATTGGATAAAATGGGACAAGTTAATAACTGTTCCCAAATTGGCTTTTATTAAGGTTTATTTCAGGTTTCTGATTTGTGGTTTGCAGTCATTTTTGTATCTTAAATATTCTGCATCATTGTTTAAGCAAATCAGTGTTGATAACTAGATTTTAAAAACTTGTGCCCATCAAGAAATGTTGATGTGAATCAAAATGGAAATTGCTAACAAAACACAGCAGGTCTGGCAGAATCTGTGGGAAGAAAGCAGAGTTAACATTTCAAGTCCATTGACTCCTTTTTGGAACTGTTAGCTAGGAAAAGCAGTTTTTATGCTTAAGATTAGGTTGAGAAGGAGGAGGTAGTTGCAAAAGGGAGATGTGTGTAGATAGGTGGAGAAGGAGCCCAGAGAGAGAAAGATATGAAAGGGCTAGGTAAACTAGAGGATTAAGGCCTGCTGACCAGTTCAGAGTTTTTTTAAAAAGTGAATAAGTGATAAAAGCTGCAACCTCCTGTATTGATCAACGCCTAACAAAAAAACTTAATGATTGCTAGGCCAATACATTTTGTTAATTTGACGAAATTCTCAAGGAGTCCTATGTTATAGGTTGAATTCAATGTATCCAGTGTTTGCGTTTTTGATTTGAAAAAAAATACTTCTGACATTTTTCAATTGTATATCTTTCCTAGATGAGAAGTACAGAGGCTGGTACATCAATGGAACCGGTAAGAATGCAAGTCTATAGTCAATAATTCCACACTGTTTCCTAATTTGAATTCTTTTAGAGGGTTATTCACCTGCACCAATTTGCTTGCTGTGTTCCATGAGGAAATTATTTACTGTAGCCATTAAGGTAGCACAAATATTATTATCACAGACAATTTAATGGAATTAAATTACAGCAAAGTTTTTTGAATCCATAAGACCATCCGATTAAAGAAGCAGAATTAGTCAATTTGGCCCACTGAATCTGCTCTATCATTCAATCATGGTTGATAAGTTTCCTAAACCCACACTCCTGCCTTCTCCCTGTGACCTTTGATCCTCTCATCCAAGAGCCTATCTATCTTTGTCTAAACTACATTAAATTACTTTGCCTCAGAAAACTGTGGAGGCCATGAGTACCACAGATTCACCACCCTCTGGCTGAAGAAATTCTTTTGTCATTTCAGTCATAAAATATCGTCCCTTCACTCTGAGGCTATGCTGTCTGGTGCCTGTCTCCTACTAATAGAAGCATCTTCTCCACATCAACTCTAAACAGGCCTTTGAGTATTCCAAGTTTCAATGAGTTTGCCCCCGACGCCCCAGCCAACCCCCATCCTTCTAAACTCCATTGATTCCAGACCCACTACTCAACCACTCCTCATATGACAAGCTCTTCATCCCTGGCATCATTTTTGTAAACCTTCTTTGGGCCCCTTTTTAATGCCAACTCCCTTTAATCTTTCCTTAGATATGCAGCCCAAAACTGCTGTCAATATTCTAAATTCAGTCTGATCAGACCCTTATACAAAACAGCAGCACATCTCTGCTCTTGTATCCTAGCCCTCTTGAAATAAATGCTAACATTGCATTTGCCTTCCTAACTGTCGGCTGAACCTGCACGTTAACTTTGAGAACCCTGTTCTACCACCCTATCTTTGTGTCATCTGCAAGTATTGCAACAATGTCTTCGGTTCCTTCGTCCAGATTGTTTGTGCATAATGTGAATAGTATGGTTCCATCACTGACCTCTACAAGACTCCATGAGACTGCCATACTGAAAGAAAAAAACCCTTTATCCCCACTCTCTGCATTCTGCCAGTCAGCCAGTCCTTTATCCATGCCAATTCCTTGCCCCTAACACGATAGACTGTTATCTATCTTAGCAGTGTGCTGTCCAGTACCTTGTCAAAAGACTTCTGGAAATCCAAATAGATCATGTTGACTAGCTCTTCTTGGTCCAGCTTGTTATCTCCTTAAAGATTTCTAACAGATTTGTTAGGTATGATCTCCACCTGACAAGACCGTTCTCAGTCTTATTTTACCATGCACTTCCAACTACTCAGCAATCTCATCCTTAATGGACCCTAAAATCCAACCAATGCAGGGGTCAGGTTAATTGACTTACCTTCTGCCTCTTTCTCCCCCTGACATTGCAGGAGCCATTTTTCTGTCCTCTGGGACCCTCCTTTGCTCCAATGATTTCTGGACAATCACTACCAATCTCCTCAGCTATTTCCATCGGAACTCTGGTATAATCTACCCAGTCTTCATTTATCCACCTTCAGACCTTTCAGCTTCCCCAACATATTCTCCTTGGTGATGGCCAGTACACTAACCTCTGCACCTCTGACTCTCTTGAAGTTCAGTATACTACCACCAGCTTTTAAAGTCTTTCCACTAATCTTCACCACATTGTATGCTTTTTCTTTTATGCTGTCTCTGACTTGCCTTGTTAACCATGGCTGACTTGTCCTCTCCCTAGTCTGCTGCTTCTTTCTTGCCCTGAATTTCTAATGTGCCTCCTGAATTACCTCCAGAAACTCCTGCCATTGCTGCTTTACCATTGTCCCTGCTGGGTTTCCCTTCCAATCAACTGCGACCAGCTCCTAATCAAGATCTTTGTAGTTAGCTTTACCCAATTGTAATGCTGTTGCACCTGATTCAAACTTCTTCCCCTCTAACTGCAGGGTAACTTCTATCATTATTATGGTCGCTGCCCCTTCGGGTTTCCCTTATCTTCAGCTCCGAAATCAAGTACCCTCATTATTCATTGCCAAATTCAGAATTGCCTGTTCCCTCGTGGGCTCTGCCACAAGCTGCTCCAAAAAAACATCTCATAGACATTCCATGTATTCCTTTTTCTTGGGATCAATGTCAGCCTGGTTTTCCCAATCCACCTACATATTGAAGTTTCCCTTGATCATTCTAATAGTGCCTTTCTTACATTCCTTTTATAAGATAACCTGATTTTATTTTCTGCCTCATATCCTGACTACTGCTTGGAAGCCTGGACATAATTGATTTTAATTTTAATTTTATTTACTAACCAGGCAACCTCATAACCCACTGTCCACAGCCCAAATTTTGTGGTTCATCTGGACTCTGGTCCCAGCATGATTCAGGTGGAGTTTCTCCCATTGGAGCAACTCCTCCTTTCCCCAGTACTAAGGTCAGTGTTCCATGAATTCAGACCTGTTTCTCCCACGCCAGTCTTTAGAGCCATGTGTCTGCAGGTGATTACTTTTTTTTTGGTCTGCTCATATTCCCTCAGCAGATCCCTTTTCCTATTTCTACCTAAATGATTGGTACTTATATAATTGGATCACAGTAACTGCATCTTCCTTTCCTGCTCCAAGTTCCTCTGCCACCCAGATGAGATATCCTGAATCTGGGCACCAGCAGGCAACACAGCTTTTGGGCCTTTTGATCCTTGCCACAACACAGTTGATTTGATTTATTGCTGTCATATTTACTGAGATACAGTGAAAAGTATTGTTTTGCATGCTAAGTGGACAAATCAAACCCTACATAATTACATCAGCATAATAGAACAGAATGGAGAAAATTAGGTGCAGAGCAAGAGGAAGAGAAAGTGTCTATTCCTCTGATTATATTATTGTCAATTACAATTACATTTCTCTCCTCTCTTGAATAGCTCCTTGTACCATGGTGCTCTGATCAACTTACATATCCTCCCTACAGTCCTTGCTCTCATCCACACAGGGATCAAAAATCTCAAACCTTTTAAATATGCTCAAGGCTGAGGCTCCTGCAGCACAACCTGCTGGATCTATCTATCTGCCTTGTTTATAGTCAGGACAGGAGGGTGTGACTACTGACCAAGCTCAAGGTATTAATCTGAGGGCAAGAAGAAACTTACTGAGTCAGCTACTTTCAATCTTGTAAAAATGGTTTTTTGGCAAACAAATGGAATAATTTGGTGTAGGTCCATACAAATTAGCAAGATTTTTATTTTAATTCCTGGTTGATATACCTTAAGAGAAATTATCAGTTCTCCAATATTAGTTTCAACATCAACTGTGCAGGGTATGTTTAGTTGACTACTCCGAGTTGTTATCCAATAACTGCTTGTAAAATGTCAGTTCATACAGGTATGTGAGGACAACAGGAATTAAAGGAACAGATGTATTATGTTTACACAGCTCACTCGAATAACCAGATAGAGGTGTTCAAAAGTCATTGTCAAATTTAAAGTGACAGTGCTAACTACTGACAGGGTTGGTAGCCAAAGGACAAGATTGTGGTAAATGAGCAAGAAGAACTGAGTTTTTTTTTTGTTTGGCAGAGGTCTGAATTGGAATGCAATACCCCTGCCCCTTACTAGGACAGTAACATTCAGGAGGAATTAGATTAATATTTGGAAAGGAGAAAAAATCCTGTCCAAGTGATATAGGAAGGCAGTGGAACTAATTTGACGGCTTTTTCAAAAATTCAAGTATGTAATCAGCTGAATGACCACCTTAATGGTGAAATTATTCCTGAAGTTCTATTCAAACTAACTTTGCCTAAATCAGAATTGAACCCTCAACCACTCCAGTCTCTGTATTGCTCAGTTTAGTTAACTAGCTGCTGAGAAATCATGGGTTTTTGAGTGTTCATTTTAAAAATAATTCTAATTAACAATGTATGATTTTGAAAATATGGGTACCTTGGGCTGTAACAACTCAAACTACTGTGCCACCGTGCTGCCCACACTTTAATACATGAAGAGTATGGCATCCTAAACGTTTACTGTCCCCTGGCACATCCCCTCAAATTCTTGACTGATGAAGTTTCTAAGTTGATGGTCTCTGAAGCGCGACACATTATCATAGGGGGAGATTTTAATTCCTCATGGATCCCACAGTGGATAGAATGCCCAAAGGTCCCCCAAATATCTCTCTGCAATCCAAGCAACTGGTTGATTTATGCATGGAATTTGGGCTGGTGAATGTTTGGAGATGTCTCCATTCTATGGGTAGTGACTTCCCTTTTTTCTCTAATCTGCACAAGTATCTTACCAGGATTGACCTTTTTTTTAGTTGCTTCAGTTTTTCTGGATTCGGTGATGTCTTGTAAAATTGGAAACCTAGCCATTTTCAAACAGTGTGGCAGTGTTTTTGGAGGTTGAGGTTAAGGGCAACGGAACAGGTTCCCGGCACTGGCAAATGAATCCTTTTAATCTCAAGAATAGTAAGTTTGTTGAGTACTTCTCAAATGAGTTTAAAGCATTCTTAGCGATCAATTCGGGTATGGCTAGTAACCCATCTCTACTCAGAGACTGCTAAAGCCTGCGCTAGGGGGTTAGTTATTTCTTATTTGCCCAGCTGGAAGCAACAGAAGGGAAAGCAGCACTGTCTGATTGGGGCACAGTTGAAGACAGCCGATACAGCATATTTTGATAGACTATCTGTGACAATAAATTGTAGCAAGTCACAGCTCTCCAGGTTGCTTTGAACTCCATGCTCACTCCGACAGTGAAACAAAAGGCTGTTTGAGCATGGCAGTAGCCCAGGCAAATACCTGATATATCTGGCCAGGAAAAAGAGCGCCCTCCAATCCATTACATCAGTCAGAAGGCAGTGAGATTCTTACATGTGACTCTAAAGAGATCAATGCGGCATTTCGGAATTTTTACTCTGAACTATATCAGTCAGAATGCTGCAAGGATAGATGGGATAAGATGGAGTCTTTTTTTTTAAGAACCCGGATCTTCCAAGTGTGACCTCAGGACAGTTGTCTCTTCTTAATGCCCACTTGACAGTGCAAGAGATACAGGAGGCAGTAAGACACTTCCAAAGTGGGAAGGTGCCCGGCCCTGATGGTCTTCTGAGTGAATGCTACAAAGAATGTATAAATATCCTGTCAGGGCTGATGCTGGACACTTACAAATTTGTACTGTCATGACTGCCTCCCGCCGTCACGGAGAGGCTAACATCTCTCTCTCTCCCTCAAGAAAGAGAAGACCCTGGAAGCCTGTGCTTCATATAGGTCTATCTCATTGTTAAATTCAGGCTTTTAAAATTTTATCTAAGATACTTGCATTGAGATTCGAGAAGGTGTTGCCTTGTGTTGTTAAGGAGGATCAGACTGGTTTTATAAAGGGCTGTAGGTCCTCTAATAATATTAGATTACGACTGAATATGGTCCAAGTGTGTTAGCAATGATGGGTTCAGGGTTTGGTGATCTCTTTAGACGCAGAGAAGGCCTTCAATCGGGTGGAGTGGCCATATCTGTTATACCCTGGAGCGGTTTGGTCTAGGTGAGGTCTTTGTCAGATGGGTGGAGGTCCGATATAGTGACTCTCTAGCTGCGGTTCTCGTCCAATGGTGTAAGATCTAGTAATTTCAGTATTGGTAGGGCAGTCGGCAAGGTTGTCCCCTCTTGCCACTGTTTACATTTTGTGATTGAGCTGCTGGCAGGGTCTATCCATAAGGATCCTAACATAGCTGCCCCAGAAGTGCATGTAAGTTTACGTTATATGCAGATGACATCTCCTCCTTGTATCAAACCTGGCTGTTTTTGGACCCCACTTAATACAAAGCATTAATTTATTTGGCTCCTTTTTGGGATATTAGATCAATTTTGCAAAGTCAGAGGCTATGCCCATGGAGGGTCTTACGGCAATATCTGATATCGAAGGTGAGTTAAATTTCCCCTTTTAAACGATCACTGGGGGTTTTCTTTCCTTAAGTATTTTTGTTACTCCCACCTTTTGATCAGCTATTTAAGGCTAATTTTGCTCATTTTGTTGACCTGAAGAAGGGCTTATGCCCGAAACGTCGATTCTCCTGCTCCTTGGATGCTGCCTGACTTGCTGCGCTTTTCCAGCAACACATTTTTCAGCTCTGATCTCCAGCATCTACAGTCCTCACTTTCTCCCAGATTAGAGACCTTCAAAGATGGGAGGCCCTTCTAATTTCCTGGTTAGATCGAATAGCGCTAAACAAAATGAATGTCCTTCCTCGTCTGTTATATCCCATGTGAATGCTCCTTCTGATATTTCCTAGGCAAATGTTGTGGAGACTGACTGGCTTACTACTTTTATCTGGCGTCGCAGGCAACCCCTTGTTAAGCTTGCCAAGTTGCAGTTACACTAAGGTTGGTGGGAGTAGAGTTTAAAATGTGTTGCTGGCAAAGCGCAGCAGGTCAGGCAACATCCAAGGAACAGGAGAATTGACGTTTCGGGCATAAGCCCTTCCTCAGGAATGAGGAAAGTGTGTGCAGCAGGCTAAGATAAAAGGTAGGGAGGAGGGACTTGGGGGAGGGGCGTTGGGAATGTGATAGGTGGAGGGAGGTCAAGGTGAGGGTGATAGGCCGGAGTGGGGTGGGGGCAGAGAGGTCAGGAAGAAGATTGCAGGTTAGGAAGGCGGTGCTGAGTTCGAGGGATTTGACTGAGACAAGGTGGGGGGAGGGGAAATGAGGAAACTGGAGAAATCTGAGTTTATCCCTTGTGGTTGGAGGGCTCCCAGGCGGAAGATGAGGCCCTCGTCCTCCAACCATCGTGTTGCCATGGTCTGGCGATGGAGGAGTCCAAGGGCCTGCGTGTCCTTGGTGGAGTGGGAGGGGGAGTTGAAGTGTTGGGCTACGGGTTGGTTGGGTTGATTGGACAGGGTGTCCCAGAGGTGTTCTCTGAAACGTTCCGCGAGTAGGCGGCCTGTCTCCCCAATATAGAGGAGGCCACATCGGGTGCAGCGGATGCAATAGATGATGTGTGTGGAGGTGCAGGTGAATTTGTGGCAGATATAGAAGGATCCCTTGGGGCCTTGGAGGGAAGTAAGGGGGGAGGTGTGGGCGCAAGTTTTGCATTTCTTGCGGTTGCAGGGGAAGGTGCCGGGAGTGGAGGTTGGGTTGGTGGGGGCTGTGGACCTGATGAGGGAGTCACGGAGGGAGTGGTTTTTTCGGAACGTTGATAGGGGAGGGGAGGGAAATATATCCCTGGTGGTGGGGTCCGTTTGGAGGTGGCGGAAATGGCGGAGGATGATACGCTGGACATGGAGGTTCGTGGGGTGACAGGTGAGGACCAGTGGGGTTCTGTCCTGGTGGTGGTTGGAGGGGCAGGGCTCAAGGGCGGAGGAGCGAGAAGTGGAAGAGATGCGGTGGAGGGCCTCGTTGACGACTTCTGGGGGGAAATTGCGGTTCTTGAAGAAGGAGGACATCTGGGTGGTACAGTTTTGGAACTGGTCCTCCTGGGAGCAGATGCGGCGGAGACGAAGGAATTGGGAATATGGGATGGCGTTTTTACAGGGGGCAGGGTGGGAGGAGGTGTAGTCTAGGTAGCTGTGGGAGTCGATCGGTTTATGGTAAATGTCCGTGTCGATTCGGTCATCCAAGATAGAAATGGAAAGGTCTAGGAAGGGGAGCGAGGAGTCTGAAACGGTCCGGGTGAATTTGAAGTCGGGGTGGAAAGTGTTGGTAAAGTGGATGAACTGTTCAACCTCCTCGTGGGAGCATGAGGCAGCGCCGATACAGTCATCGATGTAGCGGAGGAAGATGGACTAGAGTTTCCAGATATTAAGCAATACCAACTAAGCTCCCTGTGTCCTTCGTGAGCAACTGGGCTGGAGGACCCAAGGTCCATATGGTTGGGTATCAAGGTCTTCCAGGCAAAGTGCGCCCTTACTAGTCTGTTGCTTATGGATAAGATTAGGGCGGTTATGGCATACTGTGGGAATCCAATCACTATTAATATGGTCAAACCTCTTCTTTAGGGGTGGCACGGTGGCTCAGCAGTTAGCACTGCTGCCTCACAGCGCTAGAGACCCAGGTTCAATTCGGGCAACTGTCTGTGTGGAGTTTGCACATTCTCCCCGTGTCTGCATGGGTTTCCTCCGGGTGCTCTGGTTTCCTCCCACAGTCCAAAGATGTGCAGGTTAGGTGAATTGGCCATGCTAAATTGCCCGTAGTGTTAGGTGGATTATTCGGGGTAAATATAGGGAAGTGGGTTTCTCATTCGGAGGGACGGTGTGGACTTGTTGGGCCGAAGGGCGTGTTTCCACACTCTAGGGAATCTACTCTAATCTCACCCCTGTAGTTGGTATGCTGGGATTCAGGCCAGGGATGATGGATCCTGGATTCAAACTGGTAACTAGGGGAGTCTCCTGTTTGGGAGACCTGTTTTGAGGGGGTGGTCAGGATATCCTTCTACCAAATCAGTCCAAGTATGGATTGCCTAGCAGAGATCTTTTTGTTTCTTTTAGGTGAGGGATTTTATCCAAAAAAAGGCTTTTGACCAATCCCTATATCTCTGATTCAGAGAAGAGAATGCTTCATGCTGCAAGCACTCTCGCCCTCTAGCACCTACAGGAGTGCAGTGCCTTGAGCGATATTGGTGACTGAGATCTAGAAGCAAGATTTGGGAGTCAAGATCCCCTCCAATTTGGCAAGACATTTGGGAGAATTTGCAAAAGATCTCGATCTCTAACAGAGCACACGCCATGCAGTTGAAGATTCTTCATAGCGTTCACTTGACCCCAGAAATTCAAAAAGGGAGCACCTCCAATGTGCCCCAAGTGCAAAATAAGCATAGGTACCCTCACTCATTGTTTGTGGTCATGCCTCAAGCTTGGTAGGTACTAGAGTGCTGTGGCAGGGGTAATAGAGGGAGTCTTGGGCACAGAAGTTAAGGTAGACCCGGCATATCTCCCGTTGGGCTTGCCTGATTTATCTTCCTTAGACATATCTGAGAAAAAGTTATTTAACATTCTTATTGTGCGAGGAAGAACATTTTGAGCTGGGTGTTTGAGAACCCTCCAACTGTGGGCGGCACGGTGGCACAGTGGTTAGCACTGCTGCCTCACAGCGCCAGAGACCCGGGTTCAATTCCGGGTGGAGTTTGCACGTTCTCCCAGTGTCTGCGTGGGTTTGCTCCGGTTTCCTCCCACGGTACAAAGATGGGCAGGTCAGGTGAATTGGCCATGCTAAATTGCCCGTAGTGTTAGGTAAGGGGTAAATGTCGGGGTATGGGTGGGTTGCGCTTCGGCGGGTCGGTGTGGACTTGTTGGGCCGAAGGGCCTGTTTCCACACTGTAATGTAATCTTAAAAAAAAATTTTGTTTGGGTGGCACAAGTTAATTATGGAACACATACCTTTTGGATTTCCTCACAAACATTGGGCATCATAAAACAGAACTTTTTTATAAGATGTGGCAGCCCTCTTTTGAATTATCTGGAAGCAGATTTGTTTGCCACTTTAATTAGGGCATTTGTTTAGCTCTGGTCATTAGGCTTAGTGAGCCTTGTGACTTGGGAGGAAGAATCCTGAATAAATACTGGTGTAATAATTAATGCTCCTGAAGGTTGGGAGCTTCTATGTTGTTGCGCTGAATGACTTTACTCCATTTATGTACTTTTAGATTTGTAGTGAGTTCAGTTTTGATTTGTTTTGTAGAGTAGGGTAGTAGTTCATTGTAATTGTTGTTACAATTTTAAATTATATTTTTGTAATTTTATTTTGTAAAGAAAAAAACTTCTCTATGTTAAAAAAAATTAAAATCCAAAGACTCTAAAAAGAACAAATACGAATGTTTAACATAATCATGGATTCTGGAAGAGGAAGAGGGAATATGTTACAAGTGATTTTATTTTATTTTCTACTTTACAGCCACCAAACACTTCAGAAGCTTTTTTTAAAATTCACTTGTGCGATGTGGGTATTGCTGGCAAGACCAACATTTGTTATCTGTGCCCTGTTGCCATTGAGAAGGTGGTGGTGAGGAGTTACATTTCATGTGCTCAGGGTAGACCCACAATGTTAGGAAGGGAACTCCAGGATCCTGACCCAGTGACGCAGAGTGAATAGCAAATTTTTCTTCCAAGTCAGGTCGGTGACTAGGTTAGAGGGCAACCTGCAGGTGGTGACGTTTCCATGTGCTGCCCTTCCCCTTGTAGATGGAAGTTGTCGTGGGTTTGGAAGATTCTGTCTCAGGATACTTGCAGAATTTATTCATTGGCTTTTGGGACTTTGGAACCTCCTGAATAATGATGTCAATGCTTGGAAAAGTCAGGTACCCTTTTATGCTGTCGTTCTAAGCTCCTAGGTTCCATAGAAGTATAACTCCAGTTTGTGTTTGCTTTTAATTGTAGAGTGCGTTGGGAGTTAAAGGTGATAGATCTATTGCTGCTGATACAAACCAGAAAGAACTGCAAACGGTTGAAATGAAGCCAACAGTACTAAGTGGATATATTCCTGCAGGGCATATTCCAAAACCATTTGTGATGGCTGACTATGTAGCGTGAGTATAAGTTTACAAATTTTTTACTTTTTGAACCCTGGATCCTGTCTGAACAGTGCTGACAGTTTGGGGCTGCGTAATGCTTATACTAAGTAAAACCGCAATGGGGTGGGGGGTTGAGATAGTTATTTTGCACAGTTTTGTCTTTAACTGGGGGTGGGGGTTTAAATCTCACCATGCCAGAATGGAAAATTGAATCTTTTAAAAATATTGTAAGTAATAAGTTTATTGTTGTGAAAACCCATCTGGTTTATTAATGTCCTTTTTAGGGAAGGAAATTTCTCCATCCTTACTTAGTCTTACCTATGTCTGATTTCAGACCCATAGTAATTTGGTTGACTTAGTATGCCCTACTTTGCCACTTGTTGGATCAAAACCACTACAAAATCAAAAGTGAGAAATAGAAACATATAAAAAAGAACAAGAGTAGGCCACTCGGCCTTTGTGCCTGCTCTGCCAATCGTTATGTTCATGGCTGAAATTCCAATTCCATATCCTGTTCTTGCTTTTCCGCATTATGGTTTGATCCCTTTAGCCTGAAATGTTATAGCCAATTCCTCTTGAAATCGTACCATGTTTTGGTCTAAACTGCTTTCTGTGGTAGCCAATTTCACAGGCCCACCAGTCTCTGGGTGAAGAAATGTCTCCTCATTTCAATCTTAATTGGTTTACCTCATATCATTAGGCAGTGACTCTTACTTCTGGACTCCCCGCCAAGAGGTCCTTGCTGTATTTACCCTGTCCAGGTTTCTGTGAGATTCAATTTCCCGGGCCCTCAATTCTTCTGAACTCCAGCATGTACTATACTAACCTGTGTAGTCCCCCACCCCCGGTCAGTCCTGCCATCTCCGGAATCATCCTGGTAAACATTTGTTGCGCTCCCTCGAGCAAGACTATCTTTCCTTGAATAAGGAGACAAAAACTGCACACAATGTTCCAGATGTCATCTCACCCAAGGCCTTGTAAAATTTTACTCAAATCATCTTGCTTTGAAGGCTAACATGTAATTTGGTAACTTAAACATGCAGGTACAGCAGGCTGATATCTTACATGACTGGAGTATGAGGGCACCCAGGGTTTGCACATTCTCCTCTCTCCATTTATAGCCATTCAGATAATCTGCCTTCCTTCCTGTTTTTGCTACATAAGTGGATAATTGCACATTTATCCACCTATAATGCATCTGCCTACTCGGTGTGTCCAAATCACTGAAGCACATCTGCATCCTCCTCACCACTCACCCTCCCAATGAGTTTTGTATTGTCTACAAACTTTAACATCTTGTATGTGATTCCCTCATCTAATCATCTGTAAATATTAGAAATAATTCGGGTCATCTGCCAATCTGGTTTCTATCGATCGCAATACACTATCCCACTCCCATGTGTTTTAATTTTACACAATTTATTGAAAACCTTCAAAGCCCTGAATAAACCACATCCACTAGCTCCTATCCATCAACTCTACTAATTATATCTTCAAAGAATTCCAGTAGATGTCAAGCATGATTTCCCTTTCATAAATCTATGCAGACTGTCCGATTCTGTCACTTTTTTTTTCCAAATGCTCAGCTAATAATTATTTTATCAGCTGTAGAGTTTTGACCTCTATCAACATCAGGCTGACTAGTCTATAATTCCTGGATTTATCTCATCCTCCCTTCTTCAATAGAAGGTTTATATTCGCTACCTAGACCACCAGCGTTGACCTTGGCACTAGAAATGACAGACCAAGTAAGTTCTCTGGCAACAACTAGGGGCTTGCTCCAAAATTTGGAAAACTGTCCCATAGGCTGGTCAAGTGATAGTCTGACATTACAAAAACAGAAATTGTTGGAAAAACTCGGGTCTGGCAGCATTGTGGAGAGAAAGCAAATGTTAATGTTTCAGGTCCAGTAATACTTTTCCAGAACTGTCTAGTTTCTCCAACTGTTTTTGTTTTTATTTGATTTCCAGCATCGGCTGTTCTTTCAGATTTTAAATAATCTGAAATTCTGAATCTAAGCATATGACTAAATCCAAGACCCCACTCTCTGCCTAGGTGTGTCCTGTTCTGTGAGCAGATGGACCCAGCAGGAATGTCATTGAAGTGGTATACAATCAAAAGCCAGTTGTCTGTTCAGTCCTCAGCATGCATTTCATTTCCCATGGCAACTTGTTAAAACAGGAACAAGGAACCCATCTGCAGTTTACTTTCCATTGTCACCCCACCGCCCCAATCTCCCCAACTGATGAATCAGTACTTTATATGAAACGCCAGAACAACACTTGGACAAAGCACTGAAGGTGCCAAGGGAACAGAATGTACTCTGGATTGGGGACTTGAATATTCATCTCCAAAAGTCACTTCACAGTGCTATGACTTGCCAGGGTTGGGGGGCTTGAGCTATAGGGAGAGGCAGAATAGATTGGGGATATCTTCTTTGGAGTATCAGAGGCTGAGGGGTGACCTTAGATTTATAAAGTCATTATGGGCATGAGCGTAGAACAGTACAGCACAGTATAGTCCCTTTGGCCCTCTGTTGCACTGACCTGTCAAATGAATCTGAAGCCCATCTAATCTACATTATTCGATTTTCATCCATATATCTATCCAATGACCATTTAAATACCCTTAAAGTTGGTGGCAACTGTTGCAGGCAGTGTGTTCCATATCCCTACTAACTGAGTAAAGAAATTACATCTGTCCTATATCTATCACCCTTCAATTTTGAGCTATGTCACCTCGTGCTAGCCATCGCTATCTGAGGAAAAAGGCTCTCTGTTCACTTTGTCTAACCCTCTGATTATCCTATGTCTCTATTAAGTCACCTCTCAATCTTCTCAAATAAAAACAGCCTCAAGTCCCTCCCCTTCCGTCGTAAGATCTTCCCTCCATACCAGGAAACTCCCTAGAAAATTTCCTCTGCACCCTTTCCAAAGCTTCCACATCCTTCCTCTAATGCATTGACCAGAACTGTACACAATACTCCAAGTGCAGCCACACCAGAGTTTTGGACAGCTGCAAAACTCATGGTTCTGAAACTCGGTCCCTCTACCAATGAAAGCTAACACATTGTATACCTTCTTAACAACCTTATCAACCTGGTTGGCATCTTTCAGGGATCTATGCACATGGAAACAGTACTGTTCATCTCCACTACTAGTAATCTTACTATTAGCCCAGTGCTCTGCATTCCTGTGACTCCTTCCAAAATGAATCCCCTCATGCTTTTCTGCATTAAACTCCATTTGCCAACTCTTAGCCCAGCTCTGCAGTTTATCTGTGCCTTTCTGTAACCTGCAACATCCTTTGGCACTATCCATAATTCTGCCAATGTTCATGTCATCCGCAAACTCAGTAACCCATCCTTCTACGCCCACATTCATGTCACTTAAAGATGACAAACAGTAGTGCACCCAAAACACATCCTTGTAGTTCTCGCGAACTGAGCTCCAGGATGAATGTTTCCCATCAACCACCATCCTCTGTCTTTCAGCTAGCCAATTTGTGATCCAAACCACTTAGTCACCCTCAATCCCATACCTCTGTAATTTGTGCAATGGCCTACTGAAACCAATATATATTATATTTACCTTTTTACCCTCATCAACCTTCTCAAAGAACTCAAAGGTTTGTAAGGCACAACCTACCTTTCACAAAACTGTTGACTATCCCTAATCAACTTATTTCTTTCTAGATGATTATAAATAGACAAGATCTTTTCCCACAGGTGTGGAAATGCAAAACTACAGGGCGTAAGTTTAAGGTAAGAGGGGAAACTGCTTGAGTCTATTATCAAGGAAGAAACGGCAAGGCATCGAGGTACAAATTGTCCCATTGGGCAGACACAGCATGGGTTTGTGAAGGGCAGGTCATGCTTAACTAATCTACTGGAATTCCGTGAAGACAACATGAGCACGGTGGGCAATAGGAACCCAGCAGATGTGGTGTACTTAGGTTTCGAAAAGGCTGTTGACAATGTGCTGCACAAAAAGCTGCTGCATAAGACCAAGGTGCAAGGCATTATGGACAACATATTAGCATGGAGAGAGGATTGATTAACTATCAGGAAGCAAACAGTGGGGATAAATGAGTGCTTTTCAGTTGGGGGAATAGACACTGTGCAAACAAAATTGTGTTCCAAAGATTGCTGCTAGTGTTGGGGAAACCTCGGGAGCAGGCATGATGGAGAGGAAAAATTCATTTGAAATTGAAATGCAGAACCACAGATGGTGATCAGACTATCAAACTATCAAAGTTTATACCTGAACCATGAGTAAATGTAGCAAAGGATAAACAGATGCTTGAGCTGAACTATTAATTCAAAGTTGGTGAGAGATGGTTTCAATTGATGGGACACTGGGTAAAGTGAGGATAGGACTTTCGATCAGACATTCACATAAACTGTGGGGCACAGTATTCTGGTGAATTGAATGACTAGAACTGTAAAAGGGGCTCTTTAAAAGGGAAGGGAGCAGAGATCAAATAGACTTTTTAATTAATGAGATTCAAACCTATGTCCTCTGAATGTTAGCCCAGAGTTACTAGCTAACTAGGATAGTGACACTATCATTACACCACTGCCTCCCCTTTCTGTCAGCCAGGAAAGATGGCTATAAACTAACAAAGTGAAATAGTTCAAGTGAAGGTTGATTTAGAAAACCATGATAAAAGTTTGTGTATTTAAGTTCTGATCCACTCCACTTATCTCAGGGTAAGCTATAGGCAGGAAACAGCTGAAACAGCACTATATTAATACGTGGAACATCAACAGTAAGACAGATCAACTATTGGCAGAAATAAGGGTAAATGATTCAGACCAAATTGCCATTATAGACCCCTTGCATGACTGCCAAAGTTAGCAAATAATATTTCAGGATATGAAACATTTCTAAAGCATTCAGAATGACAAAAGAGAAATGGTAACTCTGATAGTAGCTAGATGATATAAGGTTGAGTGAGAAATGGATTTCTTAAGTTATATCTTTGTGAGTGGAGATTGAGAATAGCAAAGATCACAAAATACTGGTGGGAGTAGTTTATTAGCTCTGAATCAACAATCTAATAGAACATTAAACACATAATTAAGGGAAACTTTAATTTTCACATGGACTTGACCCATCAAAATTGCAATTATTTCCTGGAATATGAGCTTGTAGAATATTGTTTGCAGTAGTTTCCTGGAACAATACTGTAGAGCCAACTAGAGAATTAACTCATTTACTTTTCAGATTTAGTATTGCTCAATGAGGCAGAGTTAATAATCTTGTAGTAAAGCACTAGGAAATGGTAATCATAATGGTTACATTAAATGTAATTTGACAATAACACCAATAATATGAATCTGAACCAGTTGCATAGGGATGAGGGCAGAGCTACTTGTGTAAAGGTTAACATTACATTAAAAGAGGCATAGAAACAAAAACAAGTCTGAGTCATGAATGGTTTAAAAACAAGCAAGGGGCTACTAAAATGTTAATGAGGGGGGGGGATATTGATACTAAATTACCCCAGACTGAAGTTGTAAGAGCTTTTAAATTATCAGGAGGAAGGGAGTAGCTACTTTGTTCCTTAAAGCAGAGATATGAATGATGAAATATTAGTCATTGAAAAGTTGTTTTGCATCTCCTCACAGTAGGAGTCACAAGTTGTATACCGGAAACAGGATAACCTATGTGCTTTGAGTGAGGAAATTAAAGTGTTAAAGAAACTAAAATCTAGTAAGCCTCCAGAACCTAATGACCTACATTCCAATTTTCTCAATGAGCCTGATGTCTGTGTTGGGCAAGTTGTTGGAGGGAATCATGAGGGACAGGATGTACGTGTATTTGGAAAGGCAAGGACTGATTAGGGATAGCCAACATGTCTTGTGCATGGGGAATCATGTATTACAAACTTGATTGAGTTTTTTTGAAGAAGTAACCAAGAGGATTGAGGGCAAGGCAGTGGATGTCATCTATATGGACTTCAGTAAGGCATTCGACAATGTTCCCCATTCGAGACTGAATAGCGAGGTTAGATCTCATGGAATACAGGGAGAAGTAGCCATTTGGATACAGAACTGGCTCAAAGGTAGAAAACAGGGTGGTGGTGGAGGGTTGTTTTGCAGACTGGAGGCCTGTGACCAGTGGAATGCCACAAGGATTGGTGCTGGGTCTACTAGTTTTCATTTCTATAAATAATTTGGATGTGAGCATAAGAGATATAGTTAGTAAGTTTGCAGATGACACCAAAATTGGAGGTATAGTGGACAGTAAAGAGGGTTACCTCAGATTACAACTGGATCTTGATCAGATGGGCCAGTGGGCTGAGAAGTGGCAGATGGAGTTTATTTAGATAAATGCGAGGTGCTGCATTTTGGGAAAGCAAATCTTAGCAGGACTTATGGTAAGGTCCTAGGGAGTGTTGCTGAACAAAGTGACCTTGGAGTGCAAGTTCATAGTTCTTTGAAAGTAGAGTCGCAAGTGGATATGTTAGGAAAGAAGGTGTTTGGTATGCTTTCCTTTATTGGTCAGAGTATTGAGTACAGGAGTTGGGAGGTCATGTTGAGGCTGTACAGGATGTTGATTCAGCCACTTTTGGATTAATGCATGCAATTCTGGTCTCCTCTGTATCGGAAGGATGTTGTGAAACTTGAAAGGGTTCAGAAAAGATTTACAAGGATATTGCCAGGGTTGGAGGATTTGAGCTATAGGCAGGGGTTGAATAGGCTAGGGCTGTTTTCCCTGGAGCATCTGCAGCTGAGGGATGACCTTATAGCAGTTTATAAAATCATGAGGGGCATGATAAATGGACAAAGTCTTTTCCCTGGGGTGGGGGCGTGCAAAGATAGAGGGCATAGGTTTACGATGAGAGAGGAGGAATATAAGAGACCTAAGAAACAATTTTATCACGCAGAGGGTGGTATGTGTATGGAATGAGCTGCCAGAGGAAGTGGTGGAGGCTGGTACAATTGCAACATTTAAAAGGCATTTGGATGGGTATATGAATAGGACGGGTTTGGAGGGAGACGGACTGGGTGCTAGCAGGTCAGACTAGATTGGGTTGGGTTATCTGGTCGGCATGGACGAGTTGGACTGAAGGGTTTGTTTCTGTGCGGTACATATCTATGACTCTAAACAGCTGCAGAGATGGTGGATATCCTGATTTGATTTTCCACAATTCCCTACATTGTGGAATGGTTCCAAATGATTAGGTGTTAATAAATATTTCACTGCTATTCACCTCCCATATTTGACATTAAGGCAAGTCCCACTAGTTAGAGAATTCAAATCCAGTTTTGAACATTATGATCAGAAGGATTGCAGTGATTTTTGTAAAACATCAACTGGTTTGGCAGTGGAAGGAAATCTATCTTTGCCAGATTTGGCTGACGTGACTCTGGTGCCAATGTTGTTGATTCTTAACTTGCTGGATCATTTCAGAAGAAATTGTTGTATCTAAACCACTTCATGAAGGAGGCTGACCACTTCCTCCTTTTGGACAGCCAGGTTGTGCAACGCATGGGTTGTCCTTGCCTACCCAGGTGCTCGCATACTGAGAATTGAAAGCATGATTATTTTCTTGTTCTGGAATTGATGTTTGATGGCATTCAATGAGTAACTACAGCTAACCTCTGAGGATTTAATCAGCATCTCTGCCCCGCCTTAATGTATCCTATTAGAATGAGTAACTGCTTTATGCAACTATTCTGCTGACATTAGCAATCTACTTATGCTCATTAAGAGTAAGTTATCTGATAGTTGCTGACATCAGTTTGCCATTTGCAAAGCTTTTAAAAGGATATGGTGTTGAATTTGAGTTTTATTTTTCTTTTCAGTAAATATCCTTCTATTCGAACCCCTGAAGAACGTGAACGTTACAAGGCAGTATTTAATGATCAGCATGCAGAGTACAAAGAGCTTCATGCAGAAGTGCAAACTGTTCTGAAAAAGTTCAGTGAAATGGATGCCATGATGAGTAGACTTCCTCAACATGCAGAGACCCAACAGGTTAGTGCATCTCGTGTGGTGAAATCTGCCAAAGTGTCTGCACTGATATCTTGTAAGATATTTCAGTTGAAGTGGGACCATTTATACATCACAAAATCTAAGATGCTTGGTAGCTCTGTAACTGCAACTTTGAAGAGGTAATTGTGAGTTTGCCTAATGAATTTGACTGAAATTTGGCTGTTACTGGAAGATGCTTTTGTAGTGGGAAAGTGATGACTTAGAGGACTTAGGACTAAGAGAGTCCAATAATATTCTGGGGACCCAGATTCAAATCCTGTGATGGCAGGAGGTGGAATTTGAATTCAATATGGTAAAAAAAAATGTAAGTAGTAAGATGATGATCATAGTTGATCACTGGAAAAATCTATCGGATTCACTAATGTCCTTAGGGAAGGAACTGCTGTTTTTACATGGTCTGGCCCAAATGTGCCTCTAGACCTACAGTGATGTGTTTTACTCTTAACTGCCCTCTGGGCAATTAGGGATGACTAAAAAATGTTTGCTTAGCCAGCATTGCCAGGATCCAGAAAATTAATAAGTGTATTGCTGTTCTTCATTGGGAGTTGAAATAATTTGTGCAAGGTCTGGCATTAAAGAACTAAAAGGTGTCTGGTTTGCATGTTCATATGAGTGATACATTCTATGGTATTATTAGAATGACCATTAATTCCTTGATCCAGATCTCTCAAACATCTTAATCAGTAATTTTTCTGTTGCTGCTTGATTATTACAATTATTTGCCTTCAAACAGTGTTACTATTTCAAATTATTTGTTGTCTTTGGAATATCCTGAGGATTGAAAAATGTTGCATAAATTGCCTTCTTTCAAGATCAATTACCGTATGTATTGAGTAATAGTAACTTTTTGACTACGATAAGGTTAAATTTGTGGGGTTGACTATAGTGTGGATAGTACTTTTGAGAGGCTGAAATTCATGCCCATCAAAATTTCATATCGTGCATTAGCAGAAGCCCAAATGATTTCTAAACAAAGAGGAAAAAAAATGTCTTATGGTAATTCTTAAAACCAGGAGTAGAATGCCACAGTCAGTGGATTACAAGACCAGGAGCTGAGTGGAACAACCGACAGAGTGGAAACTGGAGTGGGATGTGACAGCAGGCACACTGACTCTTAAATGTTGATCTGTTTATCCGTGAAGAACTAGGGTTGATATTTACACAAGGTATATGGAAATTCCAGGTTATTTGGCCAAAAATAGGGGGTGGACTTTTACATGAGATCGGCTAGTCCTTGAGTATATATGTGAAAACAAATACCCTTAAGTCCAAAACACATGTAATTTCATATTCATCCAGTAGAGGGACATATTTCTGGAGGTAATGCTAACCAAATTTAATTAGCTCCAGGTTTGGTATGTAAAAAGTGAATAAAGGTCTTTGTGAAAAACGTGTTCTTTCAACAAACATCTCAAAATCTACATGATTATCAATATACATCAGGATTTTGGTAAAAATTCAGAAATATATTTTTATCTTGTAAGTGATTTGAGTTAGTTCATTGCTCACGACAACATCTGGTTCTGGGACTTTTAACTGATGATGGAAGGAGTGAAAAGAGGAAAATCATGCTGTTTCAGTATTTGTGTATGGTAATTCAAGTTCCATTCTTAGAACTCCTCCACTGCTTAATCAAAGTCAAGTCACACAACACCAGGTTATAGCCCAACAGGTTTCTTTGAAATCACTGAGCTTTTGGAGCACTGCTCCTTCGTCTGGTGAAGTCACTTCATCCAACACTGCTGAAGAAGCAGCTTTTTGAAAGCTGGTGATTTGAAATAAATCTGTTGGACTGATACCTGGTGTCCTGTAACTTCTGACTTTGTTCACCTCAGTTCAACATCAGCACCTCCACATCATGCTTTTTATCTAGTGTTTTAATATACAGGTTCTTTTATTTGTTCTTGAATGTGGCTGTTAAGTCCATCATTTGTTGTCCACCTTTGAAGCTGATGTTGAACTTCATTCTGGAACTACTGTGATCTTTATGGTGTCAATGTACCCACTGGTATTAGGGAGGAACGTTGTAGAATTTAACGACCCAGTGATATTGAAACAATTGTATCATTTGAATTCTGGCGAGTGTGGTTTTGAGAAAGTTGCAGTAGTAGTGTTCCTATGCACCTATTAGCCATGTTCTTCTATGTGGTAGAGGTTATAAGTGGGGAAGGTCCTATCCAGGAAGCTGTGGCTTTTTAGTGATGAAACTTGCAAAACTTTATTTTAAAATTCAAAAGTGAGAAGGAAACTTTTTGGGATTCTCTTATTCCAACTTTTCCTTATCTGAGTTATTGATTCCAGCAAAGGCAACATTTAGATATAAAATTGACCTCTCTCTCCATGACTGAGGGAGGGAGCAAAATGAAGTGTGGTCTGGAAATGGTGTGTGTTGTTTGTTTACTGGAGTTAAATTTGAATTTGACCCTACCCCTCATTCTCACTGGCTACTCTGACTCCTGAAGACTGTACATGGGTAAAATGCACACTTTGCATGATATTATGATTCTTATGTAATCAAAACCATCTGAATTATTTATTGCAATAAGCCAGCAATCCCAGTTGAGTGAAGTGAATGTTTGAACTTGACTGCAAATTTGGATCTCTAGGCCACTCATGGCTTTGGTTTAGCAAGATTATCTTTGTTACCGTATTTGTATACCAACTTGCCCAACTATGAAATAACATTCAAGAACCAATACAAGAATGTGCACATTCTTTAAAAAAGATAAAAGCAATGTAGCACGTCTGAGTATTTAGCATTTGAATTGTCATACACACGTGGTACTGAAACAGTATTGTTTTTATCTTCTCGTTTGTAAGACCATAAGACATAGGAGCTGAAATTAGGCCATTCAGCCCATTGAGTCTGCTCCACCATTCAATTATGGCTGATCAGTTTCTCAACCTCATTCTTCTGCTTTCTCCCTGTAACACTCGATCCCCTTGATGCTCAAGAACCTATCTACCTCAATCTTAAATATACTTAATGACCTGGCCTCTTCCAGCCTTCTGTGGCAATGATTTCCATAGATTCATCGCTCTCTGGTGGAACAGGTTTCTCCTTATCTCTGTTCTAAAAGATCTGCCCTTTACTTTAAGGCTATGCCCTCTGGTTCTTGTCTCTCCAACCATTGGCAATATCTTCCCAAAATCTACTCTGTGCAGACCATTAAGAATTTTGTATGTTTGTTAGGTCCCCCCTCATCCTTCTAGACTCCAAAAGTGTAAACCCAGAGTCCTCAAATGTTCCTCCAGTGTTAAGCTTTTCATTCTTGGGACCATTCTCATGAACCTCTTCTGATCGTACTCCAGGGACAGTACATCCTCCTTGAGGTTTGAAGCCCAAAACTGCATGCAATATTCCAAATGTGGCCTGATGAAAGCGTAATAGAGCTTCAGGGGTACATCCCTGCCTTGATATTTAAGTCCTCAAATTAAATGTTGTCATTGCATCTGCCTCTTTAACTATTAATTCAACCTGCAAGTTTACCTTGAGAGAATCCTGGACCAGAACTCCAAGTCTTTTTGCACTTAGTCTTCTGAATTTTCTCCCCATTCAGAAAATAGTCCATGCTCCTATTTTTCCTATCAAACCTCATACTTTCCCACGTTGTGCTCCATCTGCCACTTTCTCTACTTTGCTGACCTGTCCAAATCCAGAATGCCCTACGTTCCTTCATCTGCATCGTTAATGTTGTGGTCCCAATACTGAGCCTTGTGGAATACCACTTGTCACTGGCTACCATCCTGAGAAGGACCCTTTTATTTCCACTCTCTGCTTTGTGCCAGGCAGCCAAGCTTCTATCCATGCTCACACCTTGCCTTGGACGCTATGGGCCCTAATCTTACTCAGTTGCCTCCTGTGCAGCATTGTCAAAGGCCTCCTTGAAGTCCAGGTAGATAACATCCATTAGCTGTCCTTGGTCTAACCTGCTCATTACTTCCTCAAAGAATTCCAGCAGATGCTGGAGATCAGAGTCAAGATTAAAGTGGTGCTTGGAAATGCACAGCAGGCCAGGCAGCATCTGAAGAGCATCCAAAATCGATGTTTCGGGCAAAAGCCCTTCCTGCTCCTCTGATGCAGCCTGACCTGCTGTGCTTTTCCAGCACCACTCTCTAATCTTGATTTTCGCATGTTTGTCAGGCATGACCTCTTGATGAAGCCATGTTGACTTTGCTCTATTTTACCATGCACTTCCAAGTATTCAGAAATCTCCTCCTAACTTGAAAGGGTTCAGAAAAGATTTACAAGGATGTTGCCGGGGTTGGAGGATTTAAGCTACAGGGAGAGGTAGAATAGACTAGGGCTGTTTTCCCTGGAGTGTCGGAGGCTGAGGGGTGACCTTTATAGAGGCTTATAAAATCGTAAGGAGCCATGGATAGGATAAATAGACAAAGTCTTTTCCCTGGGGTCGGGGAGTCCAGAACTAGAGGGCATAGGTTTAGGGTGAGAGGGGAAAGATATGAGACCTAAGGGGCAACTTCACGCAGAGGGTGGTGCATGTATGGAATGAGCTGCCAGAGGAAGTGGTGGAGGCTGGTACAATTGCAACATTTAAAAGGCATCTGGATGGGTATATGAATAGGAAGGGTTTGGAGGGATATGGGCCGGGTGCTGGCAGGTGGGACCAGATTGTATTGGGATCTCTGGCCGGCGTGGATCGGTTGGACCAGAGGGTCTGTTTCCATGCTGTACTCTATTTTACCCACAACCGAGGTTAGGCTAATCGGTCTGTAGTTTTCTTTCTTTTGCCTTATGCCCTTTTTAACAGGAATGTCACATTAGCGATTTTCCAGTCCTCTGGGACATTCTCTGATTCCAGCGATTCCTGAAAGATCACCACTAACACCTCTGTTATCTCTTCAGCTATTCTCCCTTAGACTGCCATGGTTGCATCATCCTTTCCGCACCATGCTTTTTTTTACCTTGGGATGAATCTGTCTCTCCTAAATTACTCATAGAAACTCCTGCCATTGCTGTTTGTCTCCTACTAGGCTCCTCTCCCAGTCAATTCTTCGCAGCTCCTCCTTCGTGCATCTGCAGTTGCCTTTATTCAGCTGTAATAACATTTATCTCTGATTCTATCTTCCCCCTCTCAAATTGCAGAGTAAGTTCAATCGCATAATGGTCACTGCCATCTCGGGGTTCCTTCACCTTTATCAAGTCTGCCTCATTGCACAACACTAAATCCACTATTGTCTGTTCCCTGGTGGACTCCTCCACAAGCTGTTCCAAAAAGCCATCTCTTAGACACTTCACAAATTCCTTTTGCAATCCACTACCAACCTGATTTTCCCAGTCTGCCTGCATATTGAAATCCCCGATGATCACTGTATCTTGGCCTTTCCTTCACATAGAGTCGTAGAGTAATAGAGATGTACAGCATGGAAACAGACCCTTTGGTCCAACCCATCATGTCGACAATATCTTTTCTATCTCCTAGTGTATTTTTTGCCCTAGCTCCTGACCACTGTTTGTAGGCCTGTACATAACTCCTACTATGGTTTTTATTACTTTTTTTGCAGTTCCTCAATTCTACCCATCATCTCACCCTACTTTGTTTCTTACTATTTATTTACTTTCTTTTTTTCACAAATAAGGCAACACCGCCCCTCTCTGCCGACCTGCCTATCTTTTCAATAGGATGTATATCCTTGAATATTCAGCTTCCAGTCCTGATCCCCTTGCAGCCACATCTCCATGATACCCACTGGGGCATACTTACGATCTGTGCCACAAGCTCATTTACCTTGTTCCTTATGCTGTGTGCATTCCGATATAACACCTTCAGTCCTGTGTTAACTGTCCCTCTTCTCATTGTCATTCATTTGTCCAGTGTGCTTGAAGTTTGATTGCTAACTCTTTCCATACAAAGTTAAAAATCACACAACACCAGGTCATAATCCAACAGGTTTAATTGGAAGCACACTAGCTTTCGGAGCGACACTCCTTCGTCAGGTGATTGTAGAGGGCTAGATTGTAACACAGAATTTATAGCAAAAATTTGCAGTGTGATGTAACTGAAATTATAGATTGAAAAATTGATTGTCTGTTAAGCCTTTCATCTGTTAGAATACAGTGATAGTTTCACTTCTTTCATGTGTCAATCACAAAACCCATTTTCTTTTAAATTTGCATTCTCGGGTTAGCTGTTAACAATGGTGATAGCTAGACAATATGTCCAAATGATGACTCCTTTCCATACAGTTTGTCCTGTTTTGTGTTTGCTGGAGATTTTAATAACCTCTCCTGAGTTCTGCACTCTTACCACCTCCTTTAATTTAAATTTCCCCATAAGTGAGTGACCCCATCCACGAACCCCTTCCGTCATTAGCTCATTTTTAACAAAAGATAAGGTTGAAATGGAAAAGTGCCTTGGAGCTTACAAGCTTTGAGTGAGCCAAGTGTAAAATACTGAACAACAGTACTAAATCTAACTTGTCAATTCTACATGAGTAAGAAAAACTAAAAGTGATTTGATTAATTCGCAAAACAAAGCCTTTGTAATATTTTGAGAAAAGTAGGTGCATTCCCATCTTTCCTACTTTGAAGGTGAGCTTTTATTAAATACAATTTCACAGTTGCCAGGAATTTTCCATGACCCTTATCGAGAGGTCATTGAATTTAGTTCCAGTGGGTCTGTGAGTCTGCCACTGTAGAAGGTGGAGAGCATCTTGGAGTGGCTTAACATTTCCTGTCCATCTCTAAACTAAACCACCATTTGTATAAACTTTATAAGTTTGTTTTTAAAGTTGAGGACTTCAGATCAACAGCTTTCTAAAGGTTTTGCAAAATTTATTGCTTCAAATTATTTGAGGGATAGAGTTGCTAAACATAGCCTTTTAAGGCTTGTAAGTGTTCCAACAATGGGAATAAGCTTGAGCTTCATGTGTTTAATTAAGCAATCGCAGATTCTGAATTAAGGTCTTATTGAGCATTTGCATGTTTTCTAATTTTAGGAGTATGACAGAATCACAAAAGTTTTCCATGAATATCAGAAGAAAAAAAATGTAAGTATCAAAGCGAAACACTTTTTCGGGGAGCTTGTCTGTTGTGAAGTTGCATTTGATTTCACCTTGATGAGAAATGTGAATTGATGATGGTGATTGGAAATCCTTATTAATTGAAAAGTTCCAGTCCTGGTGACTTGCTCAAGTCATATCAGATTTGTGTAAGGAATTTCTATCTATATGGGAATAATTTATCATGTTTGTTAAATGTTAATCATTACAAAAAACCTCCCTCTAGAAATTCACCAATAATGCTTATGTCTTCCTAATCTTTGGGTTTGAAAGCATGTGCATCTATTATGAGCCTTGTCCACCTGATTCAGTTAATCTGCTTCAACAGTGGTCTAAACTTCTATGTTAAAGTATAGAACGCTTTGGCTTCCTGTGAATAGAGGTGATCATTGGTGAAAAATGGGTCAAACACCAATTAATACAGGCTTAGAGGTTTAGTTAGCTCAGTTGGCTGAATGACTGTTTTGAGATTTAGGGTGGCTGAAGTATCATGAGAGTACGATCTTGACATCTACCCTCAACTGAGACATGATGGCCCTTGTCCCACCATCAGAGTCTAGATTAGTGGTGCTGGAAAAGTACAGCAGGTTAGACAGCATCTGAGGAGCAATAAAATCTCCCTTCATCAGGAATGATCTGATCTCCAGCATCTGCAGTCCTCACTTTTGCCTTGTCCTACCATCCATCATCTCTCTGAGAGCACTGACCCATGGTCTCCTGGGACTATGACAACATTACCTATTATCTAATTCAAGTATGATCAATTTGGTCTTCTGGACCATACCACCCAAGGGTTTTGAAGAGGACTCTTACTTTTTAAAATTTTTCCCTTTTTCATAAGATTACGTGGATGTTGCCTGTGCATAATACTTCATACATCATGAGAATATTCACTAGCCAGAATGGACCTGATATTTTCCTGCTCATCGATTGTGTATTTACAATTCCAAACTTGAAACTGGAAAACTAAACTGTTAAGAGAACTATTTTTATTGTGTAATGATCTATTCCCAGCTGTGGAACTCCTTGAAGAAACTGACTCCAATAGAAAGGTTATATCCAAACACTGCACTTGTGTTAAAACAGTAACCTTTCCATCTTTCAAAATGGTTCACAATTTTGTGTGTTGAACAAGACTTGAGAAACAATAATTTATAATAGACTTTCAAATGAGCTTTGCACATTTGATAGAGAAAGTGAGGATTGCAGATGCTGGAGATCAAGAGTCAAGAGTGTGGTGCTGCAAAAGCACAGCAGGTCAGGCAGCATCTGAGGAGCAGGAGAATCGACGTTTCGGGCATAAGTCCTTCTTGATGAACATTGATTCTTGAGTCCAGCTCCACACACTCGACTTTTTTTTAAATTTAGTACTTTTTGAAGATTATCCAGTGCTGATGCTGTGTTACAATATAATACTTCCCATTTGTGCAGGATCCCACATTCCTGGAGAAAAAAGAACGATGTGAATATTTGAAAAACAAACTCTCGCACATCAAACAGAGGATTCAAGAATATGACAAAGTCATGAACTGGAATGCTAACATGTAGAGAGGTTTTGCAAACTTTTTTTCTGCATGTTTTTTTTCATAACTAAATGACAAAACTTGATTTATTGTGCTTTCCATTATTATATTAAAACAAACACCCTTCTAATTAAACTTTCCTTGAGGCCAGACATTAGATTAAGTGGAACAACGAACCAAAGTACATTGGTTTACACTGCTCCCAATTTGAATTAGCCTTTACATATATATGTTCTAAATATTAAATGTTTGTGCAAATTTTGGTATTTATAATGTGTACTAGTTAGAAATATTTTTATACAAACTATTTTGCATATGGTATAAAGTTACCAAGACTTTTCATTCTTCTAATGCCTTATTTGGTCTATTGAATTTATTGAGTTCTGGAATTTGGGTTTAGCTGAATATATTAAATGCTGCAACTAAGTCTGCTTTTAAAAACATATTGCATGACTAGAAGAAAAAAAGTAGGCTTTGTGCATATCTCCAGCTGCCCCCTCAAAGTTGGATTTTTCAAATTCTGCATTTCTGATACAGAATGCTATATTTTATAACTTCATTTTAGAAGAATGAAACAATGTTTCACTGAAGATAGGTCAGAAGTGGTACAAAGTTTCTTTGCATAGCTGTCTTTTTACTCTGATCTAACATTACCAAATGTAAGCCTTAAATACTCAAGCTCTGGAGATGTTGGGAATAGTCATGGGGTTGATTCTTGGAATCAAATAAGTGTTTAGGTAAGATTTGATGGAAAACAACTGAAATAAATGATCATGTAGGGGTATATGGATGAAAGAGTGAAGACTAATCTAGATATGCTGGGAGGAATACTAGAAAATGATCAATCGTTTGAAATTGCAGAAAGGAATGTTTGAGCGGAGGTCTGAGGTTGGCCTTCGAGCAAAGCTCCTTAATGCCTGAAATGAGCAACTTGGATTCATGAAGCAAAAAATCTTGGACTCTCTCGAGTCAGTTAAATTATATGATTAAGGGTTGGATGGTTCCTCTCATCAGTATCTTGTAGTCTCGCTTTTAAAGTTGGTTTCTATTGTTGCAGTGCAATTTCCATATTCAACTTGTCCAAGTGACTTGACAAGCCCTTGAATTTTTATATTCAAGCTTATTTGTAAGTTTTGAAACCGTTAAATTCATTTCTACTGACTTGAGCCACACCTTTGCAATTTGTACTTTTTTTTATACAGTTGATTTGAGATAAAGGGATTTTTGTATTTTAGTGATATTTTGTTTTATGCAAGCTAAACATTATATTTGATTTTATTTTGAATATAGTTTGAGAAGTTGTGCCTCAGACTTTTGGTGCCTTTTCAACAAAGTGCTCCTTCTAATGTATTGAAAAAAATACTGGTAACCGTTTGTTATTCATGCCAAACTAACTAATGTTAACTAAAGTACAAGTTTCCATAATAAAGTTTAAAATTTATAAGAATTGTACTGTGACAAACTTGTGTAAATGGAACATTTTTAAATAATTATGCGTAACATTGTAAATAAATCTTACAAGAATGTTTTGTCTTCTGGTCACTACTTATATCAACCTTTTGTACATCTAGATCACATCTAAGTTTTGTTGTTTGTCATTGTGCAAGTGAATACTTGTCTTTGAGGTTCTGCTTTGTCCAAAACTCTGTACATCTGCTTCTGTACAATGGTATAATCTGCCATTTGCGTATTATCAAGTCATTATAATCCAACTCAGGAATTCAAATCTGGACCACTTCCTATTATCTCCTCTTTATTCTCAATTAACCCCTTTATTGTTTAGTTTTTGAAGTACATTTGTTTTGGCTGACACTGTAACTCCGAGCTCATTACTATTTTCTGTTGAGCTTTTTTAAACTTGTCTTCCCTCTGATATTCTGCTGTCCCAATTCCCTATTTCAACTAGTATAAATACCTCCCTATTTCTCCCTTTTTTTAGCTTTGACAATGGGTCAGTTAGACTCTGTCAGCTCTTTTCTGTCCTTACAGATGCTGCCAGACCTGTTGAGATTTTCCAGCATTTTCTCTTTTGGTTCCCTATTTCAACCTCTCAGTATTTAACCATTATGCAACTTACTACAGGGCCCATTGAGGCACTCAGTAACAGCAACAAACCAAATTGCCCAATGTCATGGTCTTGCTCAGTGTCTGCTAATGTTTTCTAGGAGAAAGTGAGGACTGCAGATGCTGATGCAGATCAGAGCTGAAAATGTGTTGCTGGAAAAGCGCAGCAGGTCAGGCAGCATCCAAGGAGCAGGAGAATCGACATTTTGGGCATGAGCCCTTCTTCAGGAGTCCTGAAGAAGGGCTGATGCCCGAAACATCGATTCTCCTGTTCCTTGGATGCTGCTTGACCTGCTGCGCATTTTCAGCTTGTGTCTGCTAATGTTTTTTTTCCACTTTTTCTCCCCACTGACACTATAGACTCTGCACTTTTGGTTAGTTTTCACAATCTCATAGAGCAGCTCCATCCAGAATGTCCATCCATTTGTCAACTAGGTCATTACCGTTCGGGAAACTATTGTGATTTTTAAGTTTGTTCGTGGGATGTTACTGGCCAAGTCCACATTTATTTCTGATCCCTAATTGCATTTAAGAGTCTTCTGCCGGCTAGTCTAGGTAAGGATGGTAGGTTTCCATCTCTAGCAGGGGCATTCTGACAACAATCAACAGTGGTTATGTGGTCACCAATAGACTAGTTATATTCCATATTTTCAGTCAATTCAAATTGCACCATCTGCCACACAGATTGGAATGTTTGTTCTCAACATTATCTTGGAGTTCTGGGTTATTAGTCCAGTAAGATTATTGCTATTCTGCCATCTCTCCCATTGCATTGGCCTGCACTCGATGGAAACCTAGCCTAAAGGCTTTCTTCCCAAATGAAACCATTTCATCTGGCTATATTTTCTAGTTCATTCAAATTGTTGCAGTGGTGCTGTGACCATTATCACCTAGATTGCACTTTGGTCCGAGTTCATTCCTCTGACATGCACCTCTTGGGCATCTTGTCTTATTTCTAATCCTCATCATTCAAAAACTGTTGTTCATTCAGTTACTATAGTAGCCCATAAAAAAAACATTTTGGGTTGAATATTTTCACTGCTTTCGTCCTTCAACCTCCATTAAAATTGCTTCCCTTCCTCTGTGTGATTTCAACCTCCTTTCTTTTCTCTCATCTCACCTCCAAGATCGCCTGCCCTTCAATTTCCCTAAGCTAATTTATTTGTACTCTTGACTCTAGTGATTACCATCAGTAGCTTTCCCACATCCATGGGAATGGCAGGGTAAACCTTGGACTTGGTTACACGTGGAACCCTTAAGGATCTATGTAGTCAATGTTCTTGGTGATGATAGACACTCACTCAAAGGGTCCATTAGTCAAACACTGGAATGACGGTATTAGAAACTGCATATGCCTTTTGCAACACTGAGTTGTGGAAGTGCTGGTCAGAGATAACTGGCAATTTTTTGCCAGTAGGAAATTTGGTTATTTATTCAAGTCAATGGAATTTGACATATTCGGACCACTTCATACCACCCAACATCCAATGGGCTGGCTTGAGGAAACTGCCCAACGTGTCACAGTTCTTGTTTGATTGTGCGACTGCCCTACATGCTGCTAAAGGAATAGCACTGGCAGAGTTACTAATGATAGACTAGGCACCAGATTAAGTCTGATTTTCCTGGATCTGGTGGAGGTGGGCAAGGGTAAAACAGCATCAGGGACTCCAATTGTGGCCTCAAAACAAGTTTTATACAGGAGATGATGTTTGGTGTAAGAATCACAGCAATGGCCCCAAGTGGATGAGGGATGGTCAATGTGAGGTTAAAAACAGTGGCATATAGAGTTTGGGTAGGTGTGCCCATCTACGAGCTCTATGAAAGTCATGAAATCTCTAACGGTGCCAGAGTAAAATGGGTCCTGCCCAACAAAACTATTGGAAGTGCTTCTGGAAGCCATGGATTAATGCTTTCTATCAAGCATTGTCAAGTCTTCTGAGTGGACATGGATAAAACGGAACACCTTTCCTGCCAGAGGAAGAGAGTGAAATTCTATTGAGGCACTTCTGGAGCAAGAGGCAAGCTCCTGTATATTATATATTGCCTGTTTTGGATGCCAACTCAGAGGAACCTGACCTGTTGCTCAAGTGCCCCAGGAGGCTCTCCAAGAAAAAGGACTGGCCAAGATCTCTGGAGACAGGTGGGGTGTGTGTTGTCATGATTGTATGAGGTCCAGCTGGCTGACCTTGTTACAATGAGCTCCCTGATGGTGACTCTTAATCTGGTCCATTCAAGGAACCTTAGCTCACGTAAAACACGGTGAGTGTCAGAGATACTGACACTCTAGTACCTGACTCCTGTATGAGGTAGTGCTATTGACCAGGATTGACATTGTGTAAATAGTGATTTAGTGACAGGATACCAGCCTCTTGGAGTTAATTGATTGACTTTGCTTGATCAATTTGAATTTGTAAAACAGTTGATCTTACCTTCCTCTGTGGGCGGCACGGTGGCACAGTGGTTAGCACTGCTGCCTCACAGCGCCTGAGATCCGGGTTCAATTCCCGCCTCATGTGACTGACTCTGTGGAGTTTGCACATTCTCCCCGTGTCTGCGTGGGTTTCCTCCGGGTGCTCCGGTTTCCTTCCACGGTCCAAAGATGTGCAGGTCAGGTGAATTGGCCATGCTGAATTGCCCATAGTGTTAGGTAAGGGGTACATGTAGGGGTATGGGTGGGTTGCATTCAGCGGGTCGGTGTGGACTTGTTGGGCCGAAGGGCCTGCTTCCACACTGTAATGTAATCCAATGTAATCTAATCAATGTGCTGCTAGTCAGCCCGTTGCGCAGGACTGCTCTTACTTGGTTCAATTTCTTGTATAATTGTAATCAGACGACCACTTGTAACAATTTTTCTTTATTTTCCATCATTATAATTTAGCAGCCACAGAGGAGTAAAATCCTTGGTGCTGATGTAGAACTGGCTATGGCCAATATGTGTAAATCAAGAGAATGTTGCTGAGGGGAAGATGCAAAGTAGAATAGGATAATAATTCTGTGGGAATGGGGTGCTGCACCAGTAATAGTGCTGGTTAACGAAGAGATGCCAGTACAGGAGGTGGTCTGTCTTTGAATAGGTGATACAAGAACAATCCCACCCATCAGCTAAAAATGATGGGTGGTACTGAGGAAGGAACATAATGGGTCAATCATGTCCAAAATTGCAGACCAAACAAGGAGCATTAGTTTACCTTTGTTTCAGTCCCGGACATTTCAATTTGGACATGCTTCATGGCTATTTTGGGAAGAAATATGATAGGAAGGATTAACGTAGTTCTGAGAAAGGTGGTGAGGCTTTGGTAGGTGATAACATATTCAAGGACTCCAAGGGAAAGGGAGAATAGATATTGGGTCATTGCTTGAAAGAACAAGTAGGATTGCTTTTTTTTTGCCTGTTAAAAAGGTTAATGGTAGCACCTAAATGGAAAGAACCATTAATAATAATAGTGAATGCATGGGCTAGTGGGAAAAGTTGTTGTGGGCCACCTGTTTGGTGGGACTAGGATTAAAGGAGCAGGAGGTGGATCTCAAAGCTAAACTCAGAGGGTGTTTTGGGAATTGAAGAGAATAGGATGAGAGTTTAGGGTAAGATTGAGGCTGGAACTTTTTGATGAACTTTAGCCTGATGGATAATGGATTGGCGAGGAGGGAACTCACATTCATATTCGTGGGGAGATGATAAATGTGAATCATAAGTTGCTTTGGCATTGTGGGAGAGGTGGAGATATAATTTGGAGATTTCCGAAATGGGAGTCTCAGGCATATGTTCGAAGACTTTGGAGAGGAAAGGCCGGTTAGAATTTGCCAAGTCAATGAGGTTTACAGATTTTCATTTGCGAGGAGTGATTGAGGTTTTTAAAAATGGGACAAGAATAACACCTTGAGAGAAAACATGAATAATAAAACCAGCTAACACAGGGACTATGTGGGTAAATTGGGTAGTAAGCAGTTTGGTGGGAACAGAAGTTGCAGGTTGTGGACAATCTGACAGTATGTAGAGCAACTAGAGAGAGATGAGGTGATTTATTTTTTGGGCAGGGGCCATCTTCAGAGGGAGTCTCTGTCCTAAAGAGAAACCCAAATGTGTAAATTGGGGGTGGGTGGGGGGTGAAATGGTGTCCTAGTTCTGGTGCAAATGTAATGCTGGAAAAACTCAGCAACTCTGGTACCAACAACGGTGGCTTAATGCGTTTGCAGTATTTTGCTTTATTCCCCTAGTTCAAGACTGGCCCACAAAAGGAAATGTCCTTTCCATGCTTGCCTTGTCAGAACGTTATACGCTTCAATCATACCACCAATCTCTTCTAAACTCCAGTGGTAACAGGCTTAGCCTTGTCACAGAATTCACTCATTCCAAGTATCAAGTTAGTAAACCTCTTTAGGACTGCCTCCAATATGCTTACGATCTTCCAAACTAGTTCTACCTCCCTTTCCATCTCCACCTATTGTTCACTCCTATCCCCTCTTCTTTTCCCCCCCCTCCCACCTCTTCCACAGCCTATACCCTGTATACCAACGTTTTCCTAGCTCCAATCAGTTCTGAAGAAGGGTCACTGGACTCAAAAGGTTAACTCTGCATTCTCTCCACAGATGCTGCCAGACCTGTTCAGTTTTTTCCAGTTATTTGATTCTGTTTCTCGTTGTACCTATGTTATTGGTCCTACATAACCATGATGTCCACTGCAAGTTTCCTGAGCAGATGTCCTGAACCTTAGCATTATCAGTGATCATAACCATGTGAAGTCTGTCACTTTGCTGCAAAAAACAGTGTCATTACCCTCCCATCCCCCTTCCCCCCCCCCCCCCAACACACACACACCCACCCACCTATACTACCACAGTTTATTGTTGAATATCTGTGGAGAAGTTTGTGAAGAATTTAAGAAGATGACCTATGATTTGGAAAAATAAACAATTATCATTTGGTAGTAGATGGCTTTAAAAGTCTGCCATATTGTTTGAAGTTTGTATACTTGGACACAAGAATAGAGATGAGGGGGTGTGTTGAGGATTACGCAAGATAAGAGAGAATTGGGATTTATTAGGGACTTAATGCATGAAACATCGAGGTAATGGTGTGCTTAAACATCAGTGGCAAGAAGAGTTTCAAAGTCTAGGCATTTGGGATGTTAAAAGTGCAACAGTAAAAGTGAGTTGGAGGATGATGTTTACCATGCGTGAAAACACAAGTTTGTTTTGGATGTAGAAGGAGGATGCAGGTGGAATATAGTACAGGGAGTGATCATAGATATTCTTGGGAGAGTGATATAAATCAGAGATATGGATTAGAAGCTGGACTCTTCTGCTTGACCCTTTAGACCTGTTCTACCATTGAATACAATCATAGTCAATCTGAGTACTACTGATCCCTGCCCACCTATGTTCAATTCCCCCCCCCCCCACCCCCAGCCAGTCACCCAACAAGAATCTATCTAGTTATGCCTTTAAAATATATTTGAAGATCCTATTTCCACCACCTTTTGGGGAAGAGAATTCCAAAGAGAGAGAATCTACCAAGAGATAACTGTTCCTCATCTTTGACTTAAGTAAGTGACTCCTTTACATTTTAAATCGTGACCCCTTAGATTTGGGTCTTAGAATACTGAATATTTGTGGGATGCATATGTTTATTTGTATCCTGGCCTGTAAAGAAAGTAGCTTTATAAGTAATAATTGCAATTTCGGAATAAGCCATTAGCCCCAACCAATATGTCAGCATATATATCAAAAAGTATACATTTATCCCTAGGTGAGTTCATCCCTCAAACTTCCTAGCCAGGATCTTATGGAGCAGCATAGAGAAATCAGTAGCAGAAGTAGGAGGTATGTTTCCATCAGTTGGAGAGGTGGGACCTGAGGGCACAGGTTAGGTGAGGTTAGGAGGGATGTTGGATTGATCAGTGCCATGATGGGAATGTCTAGTTCTGCAGGATTGGCGGTGGCTTGGGAGAGTTTGTTAGCTCTGAGGCAGTTAGATTATTCGAGATTGTCGGGCTTGTATGTAGGTGTTGCATCCAGGGTTGGGTTCAAGTTGGCAGGGAGGTTTGTTGGGGCTTGGGTCAATGCTGGGTCAGGGAATCAGTCTTATAGTTACCAAGGAGTTAGGACAATCCTCCTAAATTTCGTGGATAACTATTAAGCTTAAGTGAGTTACAAGCTTTCAAATTTTCCAACTCTACCTTGGAGTTGGGAACATTTTCTGAGGGTTTCAAATGCCAATTCATTGTCCTCAAGATATTTAAAATTCCCGGACAATTCCCACAGTCAGCTGTGCAGTTCTGCATAGTTCCAACCGTGCAACTTAATCTACACTGCTGTTGGGACTAATTCCCAATCGGAATTTCTGAGCCAATATTTCTCTGGATGTCTATTGCTTTTGTCATTGTATGTATTAAAGACCAGATTGAACACAATGAAAGGGTTAAGTTGCAAACCATTTTTGGTGTCAAAGTTAAATGTTCTTGCAATATCTCATTTTCTTTGTTGACTAACCCTGAAGGAAGATGTGTTTAATGAAGGGCTAATGTAGAGGGTGATGTATTGTCTAACAAATGAAGCACGGACAGATATGAGGTCAAAAAAGCAGTTTGGAAAACTGTATATTGGCAACATCAATAAAAAAAAACAGAGTTTAGGATTTGGGGTTGTAAATCCTGAGGTTAGGTGTTAAAAACTGAAACATAACTGACCTGCTATTCTCTGATTTTGTAGTCAATAGCTTGTTAGATTTTAATGGTTTTATCTGAATGCAAAATGCTGAACATGAAATGAGAATGACTTGAATTTAAATATCCATTTGACCTTGCTTTAATGTTCCAGAGGTAAAACTTTTTTTTACCAATACTACTCTCACTAAATCTAGCCGGCTCTAAATCTCAGTGAGTTCCAGTCAGCTGCCATGAATTGCTCCTGAAGTTCCATCCAACATTATTTTCAGATTACTGTCCTGCCAAATGCAGTTGACTGGTCTAGCAGTACCGTGAAAGGGCCCTTGCTGTTCATTTCCAACATTTGCCGTTTTTAATATTTGAAGAGCAGCTATCAAATTGGCACAGAAATCAATAAAGAAGTATTTGTGTAAAAAAACATTTTGAATTGCAGGTTACATTGATGTAGAATGATGAGTCATTTTTTTGTTTTCAGGTGAAATTGCGAGAGGTTTTGGGATCCACCCTTTGAAAAGGAATGTCTTTGTCCAGAGTAGCACAACCAGTTTGACAACAGCTCTATAGTTGGCAAAGACAAATGTTGGAAATCTAACTTAAATCAGAAATTATTACACAAATACAGCAGGGTCTTAAACAACTACCAGGATATGTTTATAGTTTGGGCAGAAATTTGTCAGAACTGCGACGAGACTATTGTTGAAACTTGTCTTATGTCTCACAGTCAGCGCACATGCTCATGACATCATCACTATAATCATAGCTTGTGATGGAAGGGTCTGGGAACTACATGCTCCATCTTAAATCAGATAATTTGGATCATGACACACTATGTGAAGCAGGCCATTGTGTGTAACCTAATAGCTTGATGTTTAGTGTAAAATAGTAAATAGAAGTTGATGGCACAAATAGAAATAAGCAAATATGATTTTTTAGGTAAAACTGAGTGGTGGTTTGTTTTTATTCACTCACGGAGGGTGGGTGTCACTGCTTACCAACATTTATTTCCCGTCCCCTAGTTGCCTTTGAGAAGTGGTGGTGAGCTGTCTTCTTGAACCAATGCATTCCACATGCTGTAGGTAGAGCTACAATGCCATTCAGGAGGGAATTCCAAGATTTTGACCCAGTAACAGTGAGGGTAAGATGATCTACTTCCAAGGTAAAAACAATGACTGCAGATGCTCTTCCAAGTCAGGTTGGTGAGTGGCTTAGAGGGTAACTTGCAGGTGTTTGTATTCCCATGCATCTACTGCCTTTGACTTTCAAGAGGAAAGTGGTTGAGTGTTTGAAAGGTTTTGCCTAAGGATCTTCAGTGAATTTCTACAGTCGGTCTTGTAGTTATTAGACACTGCTGCCACTAAGCGTCAGTGGTGGGGTGACTGGATGTTTGTGGATGTGACACCAAACAAGCAGGCTGCTTTCTCCTGGATGGTGTCAAGCTTCTTCAGTGCTGTTGGAGCTGCACCCATCCAGACAAGTGGGAGTACTCCATCACACCACTGACTTAGTTAAAAATCACACAACACCAGGTTATAGTCCAACAGGTTTAATTGGGAGCACACTAGCTTTCGGATATCACCTGATGAAGGAGCGTTGCTCCGAAAGCTAGTGTGCTTCCAATTAAACTTGTTGGACTATAACCTGGTGTTGTGTGATTTTTAACTTTGTACACCCCAGTCCAACACCGGCATCTCCAAATCATGACCCCTGACTTATGCCTTGTAGATGGTGGATAGGCTTTGGGGAGTAAGGGGGTGAGCTACTCACTGCAATTTCGCCTCTGACCTGCTCTTGTAGCCACTGTATTTAAAAGATGAGTCCACTTGAGTTAATGGTAACCTACCAGATATAGATAGCAGGGGTTCACTGATGGTAATACCATAGAATGTCAAGGGGCCGTAGTTAGATTGTTTCTTTTTGGAGATGGTCATTATCTGGCATTTGTGTGCCATTAAAGTCACTTGCCACCCGTGAGCTCATGTCTGGATATTGTCCATGTCTTGCTGTATTTGAACATGACTGCTTCAGTCTCTGAGGAGTTGCAAATGGTGCTGAACATTGTGCAATCATGCAATCATCTGTAAACATCCTCACTTTTGATCTTATGATGGAGGGAAGGTCATTGATGAAGCAGCTGAAGATAGTTACTCTAGGACCCTAACCTGAGGAACTCTTGCAGTGATGTCCTGGAGTTGCGATGACTGACATACAACAACGATGCTGAAGCTGAAAATGTGTTGCTGGAAAAGCGCAGCAGGTCAGGCAGCATCCAAGGAACAGGAGAATCGACGTTTCGGGCATGAGTCCTTCATGCCCGAAGCGTCGATTCTCCTGTTCCTCGGATGCTGCCTGACCTGCTGCACTTTTCCAGCAACACATTTTCAGCTCTGATCTGCAGTCCTCAATTTCTCCCCATACAACAACGATGACCATCTTCCTATGTGCCAGATATGACTCCAACTTGTGGAGAGTTTGACCTTAATACAAAGGAACCTCGATTATCTGAATATTAATTATCCGAATATCAGATTATCCAAAAGAGATCTTGAGGTCCCGATAGAAACATTACATCAAGGACATGTTTCTGACACTGATTACATCTTTCGTTTACAGTGAGTAAAGGTGAATTTGGCTTACTGAAATGCTGCGGAGAACAGTCCTGCACATCAATGGGAGAGCGCGTGCACCAACTCTAAATGACTGACCTCTCGCCCATTCTCTCTCCCCACACACTTTCCCTGGATTTCTACACAGAGGTGTACCCTAAACCCTTCCCCAGATAATCTCTCCAACATTATCCTGTACAGGGTAAAGGTGGAATGTGTAAAAATTTGCAGTGAGAAATTGTGTGTGTGTGTGTGTGTGTATGTGTGTGTGTGTGTGTGTATGTATGCTTCAACCACCAAAAAGCAGTAGCAGCAGTCTTTTTGGTGTCCAGTCTGGCTGCCCCAGCAAGGTGGGGGGCAGTGTTGCATGGGTTTGGGGAGGCAGGTGGGGGCAAATGAGGGGGGGGGGGCGTTTTGGACAAGTTTGGGCAGTAGTGTGGGGTGGGGAGACGGCGAAGAATAGGGTTGGGGCGCAGGCAGGGGCGGTATTGGACATAGGGTGCCCGGGTGGGGTGGTGCTGGGTGGGTTGGGGGAGTGCAGAGGGCCAGTGTTGGACGGGTTGGGGTGCCCGGGCAGGGCGGTGTTGTATGGGTGGGGATGTGGGGGCAGGGCGGTGTTGGACGGGTTGGGGTGCAGGGGCTGGGTGGTGTTGGTGTGGGTTGGGGTCCGGGGAGCAGGGCGGTGTTGGACGGATTGGGGTGCGGGGGCAGGGCGGTATTGGATGGGTTGGGGTGCGGGGGCAGGGCGGTGTTGGATGGGTTGGGGTGCGGCAGCTGGACAATGTTGGCGTGGGTTGAGGTGCAGGGGCTGGGCAGTGTTAGATGGGTTTGGGTGCGGGGGCTGGGCGGTGTTGGATGGATTGGGGTGCGGGGGCTGGGCAGTGTTGGATGGGTTGGGGTGTGGGGGTTGGAGTGCAGGGGCTGGGCGGTGTTGGCGTGGGTTAGGGTGCGTGGGCTGGATGGATTGGGGTGCGGGGGGCAGGGTGTTGCTGGATGGATTGGGGTGCGGGGGGCAGGGTGTTGTTGGATGGATTGGGGTGCGGGGGGCAGGGTGTTGTTGGATGGGTTGGGTGCGGGGGCAGAGCGGTGTTGGCATGGGTTGGGGTGCGGGGGCAGGGCGGTGTTGGATGGGTTGGGGTGCGGCGGCTGGGCAATGTTGGCGTGGGTTGAGGTGCAGGGGCTGGGCAGTGTTAGATGGGTTGGGGTGCGGGGGCTGGGCGGTGTTGGCGTGGATTGGGGTGCGGGGGCTGGGCAGTGTTGGATGGGTTGGGGTGTGGGGGTTGGAGTGCAGGGGCTGGGCGGTGTTGGATGGGTTGGGGTGTGGGGGTTGGAGTGCAGGGGCTGGGCGGTGTTGGCGTGGGTTGGGGTGCACGGGCTGGATGGATTGGGGTGCGGGGGGCAGGGTGTTGCTGGATGGGTTGGGGTGCGGGGGCAGAGCGGTGTTGACATGGGTTGGGGTGCGGGGGCTGGGTGGTGTTGGACGGGTTGGGGTGCGGAAGCTGGGTGGTGATGGAGGGGTTGGGGTGCGGGGAGCTGGGCGGTGTTGGCATGGGTTGGGGTGCAGGAGGCAGGGCGGTGTTGGACGGGTTGGAATGTGGGGGCAGGGCGGTGTTGTACAGGTTGGGGTGCGGGGACAGGGCGGTGTTGGCGTCCGTTAGGGTGCGGGGATGCAGGGCGGTGTTGGACGGATTGGGGTGCGGAGGGGCAGGGTGGTGTTGGCGTGGGTTGGGGTGCGGGGGGGCTGGGCGGTGTTGGACGGGTTGGGGTGCGGGGGCATGGTGGTGTTGGCGTGGGTTGGGGTGTTGTTGCAGGGCGGTGTTTGGGTTGGGGTGCAGGGGCAGGTTGCTGTTGGCGTGGGTTGGGGTGTGGTTGCAGGGCGATGTTGGATGGGTTGGTGTGTGGGGGCAGGCTGGTGTTGGCGTGGGTTGGGGTGTGGTTGCAGGGCGGTGTTGGATGGGTTGGTGTGTGGGGGCAGGCTGGTGTTGGCGTGGGTTGGGGTGTGGTTGCAGGGCGGTGTTGTTTGGGTTGGGGTGCAGGGGCAGGTTGCTGTTGGCGTGGGTTGGGGTGTGGTTGCAGGGCGGTGTTGGCGTGGGTTGGGTGTGGGGGCAGGGCGGTGTTGTTTGGGTTGGGGTGCAGGGGCAGGCTGGTGTTGACGTGGGTTGGGTGTGGGGGCAGGGTGGTGTTGGTGTGGGTTGGGTGTGGGGGCAGGGTGGTGTTGGCGTGGGTTGGGTGTGGGGACAGGGTGGTGTTGGCGTGGGTTAGGGTGCAGGGGCAGGGTGGTGTTGGCGTGGGTTGGGGTGCAGGGGCAGGGCTGTGTTGGCGTGGGTTGGGCTGCGGGGTGCAGGGCGGTGTTGGAAGGGTTGGGGTGCGGAGGGCAGGGCGTTGTTGGTGTGGGATGGGGTGTGGGGGCAGGGTGGTTTTGGACAGGTTGGGTGCGGGAGGCAGGGTGGTTTTGAACAGGTTGGGTGCGGGGGGCAGGGCGGTGTTAGACGTGTTGGGGTGCGGGGGCAGGGAGGTGTTGGCGTGGGTTGTCGTGCAGGGGTTAGGGTGGTGTTGGATGGGTTGGTGTGCGGGGGCAGGCTGGTGTTGGCGTGGGTTGGGGTGTGGTTGCAGGGCGGTGTTGTTCGGGTTGGGGTGCAGGGGCAGGCTGGTGTTGGCGTGGGTTGGGTGTGGGGGCAGGGTGGTGTTGGACTGGTTGGGGTGCGTGGGTAGGGAGGTGTTGGCGTGGGTTGGGGTGCGGGGGGGAAGGGCGGTGTTGGACGGGTTGGTGTGCAGGGGCAGGGTGGTGTTGCCGTGGGTTGGGGTGCGTGGGGGGAAGGGCGGTGTTGGACGGGTTGGGGTGCAGGGGCAGGGCGGTGTTGGACGAGTTGGGGTGCGGGGGCGGGGCGGTGTTGGACGGTTTGAGGTGCGGGGGGCAGGTCGGTGTTGGACGGGTTGGGGTGCGGGGGCAGGTCGGTGTTGGACGGGTTGGGGTGCGGGGGCAGGGCGGTGTTGGACGGGTTGGGGTGCGGGGGCAGGGCGTTGTTGGACGGGTTGGGGTGCGGGGGCGGTGTGGTGTTGGCGTGGCTTTGGGTGCGCGAGCTGGGGTAGTGTTGGCGTGGGTTGGGGTGCGGGGGCAGGGTAGTGTTGGACGGATTGGGGTGCGGAGGCAGGGCGGTGTTGGACGGGTTGAGGTGTGGGAGCAGAGTGGTGTTGGCGTGGGTTGGGGTGTGGCGGCAGGATGGTTTTGGCGTGGGTTGGGGTGCGGGGGCAGGGTGGTGTTGGCATGGGTTGGGGTGCGGGGGCGGGGGTGTTGTTGGATGTGTTGGGGTGGTGTTGCTGTGGGTTGGGGTACAGGGGGGAAGGGCAGTGTTGTACGTGTTGGGGTGCAGAGGGGCAGGGTGGTGTTGCCCTGGGTTGGGGTGTGGGGGCAGGGTGTTGTTGTCCTGGGTTGGGGTGCAGGGGCAGGCTGGTGTTGGCATGGGTTGGTGTGCGTGGGCAAGGTGGTGTTGGACGGGTTGGGGTGCAGGGACAGGGTGGTGTTGGACGGGTTGGGGGCGGTGGCAGGGCGGTATTGAACGGGCCGGGGAAGGGGGCAGGGTGGTGTTGGCGTGGGTTGTGTGGTATTGGTGTGGGTTGGGGTGCGTGGGCAGGGTGGTGTTGGATGGGTTGGGGTGCGGGGACAGGGTGGTGTTGGACGGGTTGGGGCGGGGGCAGGGCGGTATTGAACGGGCCGGGGAAGGGGGCAGGATGGTGTTGGCGTGGGTTGTGTGGTATTGGTGTGGGTTGGGGTGCATGGGCTGGGCGGTGTTGGATGGGTTAGGGTGCAGGGGGCAGGGCGTTGTTGGCGTGGTTTGGGGTGCGAAGGGCAGGGTGGTGTTGGAATTGGTTGGGGTGCGGGGCAGGGCGATGTTGGATGGGTTGGGGCGCGGGGGCAGGACAGTGTTGGCGAGGGGGTTGGGGTGCGGGGGCAGGGTGGTGTTGGATGGGTTGGGATGTGGGGGGCAGGGCGGTGTTGGATGGGTTGGGGTGCGGGGGCAGGGCGGTGTTGGCGTGGTTTGGGGTTCGGTGGCAGGGCGGTGTTGCCGTGGGTTGGGGTGCGGGGGCAGGGTGGTGTTGGCGTGGGATGGGGTGCGGGCGCAGGGTGGAGTTGGACGGGTTGGTGTGCGGGGGCAGGGCAGTGATGGACAGGTTGAGGTGCGGGAGGCAGTGTGGTGTAGGACGGGCTGGGGCACGGGCAAGGGGCACGGGGCGGTGTTGGACTGGGTTGGGGGCAGACGGGCGGGGGGAGGTGTTGATCGGAGTTGGCGGGGCGGGCCAGGGGCCGGTGTTGGACTGGGTTGGGGTACAGTGGGACAGGGCGGTATTGGACAAGATTGGGGAGCAGGCAAGCGGGCAGTGTTGGATGGGGTTGGGGTTGGGAGGGGTTCAGTGTTGGATGGGGTTGGGGGTGGGAGGGGTTCGGTGTTAGATGGGGTTGGGGTGGGAGGGGTTTGGTGTTGGATGGGGTTGGGGTGGGAGGGGTTTGGTGTTGGATGGGGTTGGGGGTGGGAGGGTTTCGGTGTTGGATGGGGTTGGGGTGGCAGGGGTTTGGTGTTGGATGGGGTTGGGGGCGGGAGAGGTTCCTTGTTGTACGGGGTTGGGGCGGTTGGGGGTCGGTGTTGGATGGGGTTGATGGGCGGGAGGGTTTCGGTGTTGGATGGGTTGGGGGCGGAAGGGGTTCGGTGTTGGATGTTATCGGTGGCGGGAGGGGTTCGGTGTTGGATGGGGTTGGGGGCAGGAGGGGTTCGGTGTTGGATGGGGTTGTGGGCGGGAGTGGTTCGGTGTTGGATGGGGTTGGGGATGGGGTTGGGGGCTGGAGGGGTTCAATGTTGGACGGGGCTGGGGGCAGTTGAGGGTTGTTGTTGGATGGGGTTGGGGTGGGCGGGGTTCGGTGTTGGATGGGGTTGGGGCGGAAGGGGTTCGGTGGTGGATAGGATTGGGGCGGAAGGGGTTTGGTGTTGGATGGGGTTGGGGGCAGGAGGGGTTCGGTGTTGGATGGGGTTGTGGGTGGGAGTGGTTCGGTGTTGGACGGGGTTGTGGGTGGGAGGGGTTCGGTGTTGGACGGGGTTGGGGGTTGGGACGGGTTCGGTGTTGGACGGGGTTGGGGGGGAAGGGGTTCGGTGGTGGATGGGGTTGGGGCGGAAGGGGTTCGGTGTTGGATGGGGTTGTGGGTGGGAGTGGTTCGGCGTTGGACGGGGTTGTGGGTGGGAGGGGTTCGGTGTTGGACGGGTTTGGGGGTTCGGACGGGTTCCGTGTTGGATGGGGTTGGGAGCGGGAGGGGTTTGGTGTTGGATGGGGTTGGGGGCGGGAGGGAATTGGTGTTGGCCTGGGTTTGGGGACGGGAGGGGGTTCGGTGTTGGACGGGGTTGGGGGCGGGAAGGGGTTCGGTGTTGGACGGGATTGGGGGCGGGAGGGGGGTCAGTGTTGGACGGGGTTGGGGGCGGGAGGGGGGTCAGTGTTGGATTGTGTTGGGGGCAGTTGGGGGAGCAGTGTTGGACAGAGTTGGGGGCAGTTGTGGGGTGGTGTTGGACGGGGTTGGGGCGGTTGGGGGGGTCGGTGTTGGACGGGGTTGGGGCGGTTGGGGGGGTCGGTGTTGTACGGGATTGGGGTGGTTGGGGGGGCGGTGTTGGACGGGGTTGGGTGCGGTTGGGGGGGCGGTGTTGGACAGGGTTCGGTGCGTTTGGGGGGGGTCGGTGTTGGATGTGGTTGAGGGCAGTTGGGGGGGCAATGTTGGACAGGATTGGAGTGGTTGGGGGGCAGTGTTGGACAGGGTTGGGGTGGTTGGGGGGGCAGTGTTGGACAGGGTTGGGGGGGTTGGTGTTGGACGGGGTTTGGGAGTGGTTGGGGGAGTCGGTGTTGGACGGAGTTGGGGCGGTTATGGGGTGGTGTTGGATGGGGTTGGGGGTGGTTGGGGGGCGGTGCTTGGACGGGGTTGGGGGGGTTGGTGTTGGACTGGGTTGGGGGACGGTGTTGGACAGGGTTTGGGCCGGTTGGGGGGGTCGGTGTTGGACTGGGTTGGGGTGATTGGGGGGGCGGTGTTGGACGGGGTTGGGGGCGGTTGGGGGGTCGGTGTTGGACGGGGTTGGGGGCGGTTGGGGGGCAGTCTTGGATGCGGTTGGGGGCAGTTGGGGGGGCGGTGCTTGGACTGGTTTGGGGGCAGTTGGGGGGTGGTGTTGGACAGGGTTGGGGGCGGTCTTGGACGGGGTTGGGGGCAGTTGGGGGGGAGGTGCTTGGACTGGTTTGGGGGGTGGTGTTGGACGGGGTTGGGGCGATTAGAGGGAGTGCTTGGACTGGGTTGGAGGTGGTTGGGGCAGTGCTTGGACTGGGTTGGGGGCGGTGCTTGGACTAGGTTGGGGCGGGCGGTGCTTGGACGGGGTTGGGGGTTGGGGGCGGTGTTGGATGGGTTTGGGGGTGGGGTACGGTGTTGGATGGGTTTGGGGGTGGGGTACGGTGTTGCGGGTTAGGGGTCAGTGTTGGACAGGTTTGGGGGTTGGGGGGCAGTGTTCAACAGGGTTGGGGGCGAGTGGGGGGCGCGTGTTGGACTGGTTTGGGGGTGGGTGGGGGGCTGGTGTTGGAGGGCGTTGGGGGTTGGGGGTTGGGGGTTGGGGGTCGGGGGTCGGTGGCTTGTGCACGGTGTGCTGCTGCTGCCTAGTCTCCTGAATGGAAAGCGACTTAATAGGAAACTCTGAAACCCAGAGGAAAGGCATTTAATCAATTAACAGAATAATCACTTATCCGAATGAAATAGTGGCCGCCCATCTCATTCGGATAATCGAGGTTCCTCTTTACTCAGTTTTGCTGGGACTTCCTTGTTGCGCACTCAGTTGAATGTGGCCCTCGTGTCAAGGGCTGTGGAATCACCTCTGGAATGTAGCCCTTTTCTCCATGAGTGAATCAAGGCTGAGCACGATCTGCTTGATAGCACTGTTGGTGACACCTTCCATCACTTTACTGATGATCAGAAGTAGACTGATGAGGCAGTAATCGGCCATGTTGGATTTGTCCTGCTTGGAGTCCAAGACATATTTGGGCAATTTCAACATTGTCGGATAGATGCCAGTGTTGTAACTTTAATGGAACAGCTTGTCTAAGGGAGCAGCAAGTTCTGGAGCATAAATCTTCAGTACATTGGTTGCCAGAATGTTGCCAGGGCCCATTGCCTTTGCAATATCCAGTCCCTTCAACCGTCTCTTGATATCATATGGAGTGAATTAAATTGGCTGAAGACTGGTGTCTATAATGCTGAGCACCAGTGGAGGAGGCTGAGATAGATCACCTACTCAGCACTTATGGCTGGAGATTGCTATGAATGCTTTAGCCTTATCTTTTGCAATGAAGTGTTGTACTCTTCTGTCATTGAGCACGGGGGTATTTGTGGAGCCACCTCCTCCAGTGAGTTGTTTAATTGTCACTGCCATTCCCAACTGGATGCGGCATGATTGCAGATCTTAGATATGATCCTTTCGTTGTGAAATCACTTAGCTCTGTTTATCACATGTTGGGTCAAAATCCTGGAATTCCCTCCCTAATAGCATTGTGGGTAGCGGTTCAAGGGGCAGCTCACTCACCACCTTCTCAAAGGCAACTAGGAACAGGCAATAAATGCTGGCCAGCCAGTGACACCCACAGCCCACAGATAATTTTTTTAATAATGCAAATAGTCCCGTTTGGTGACTTCACCAGGTTGACATCTTATTTTTGGGTAAACCTAGTGCAGTCCCTGGCATGCCCTCCTGCACTCTCTTGATGGTGATGTTTGAGTGGGGGAAATGCCAGGCCATGAGGTTACACATTGTGCTAGAGTATAATTCTCCTTCTTTTAGTGGTCCACTGCAACTTATGGTTGCCCAGTCTTGAGTTGCTAGGTCTGTTCGAAGTTTGTCACACTTAGCACCAAGATAGTGCCACACAAAACAATGGAGGGTACTTTCAGGACTTCATCTCCACAAGGACTGTGCAGTGGTCACTCTTACTGATACTGTCATGGACAGATGCATTTGTGGCTGGCAGATTTATAAGGATGAGGTCAAGTATATTTTTCCCTCTTATTGCAGACCCAGTCTAGCAGCTATGTCCTTTAGGACACAACCACTTTGATCAGTAGTGCTGTTGACGAGTCATTCTTGATGATGGACATTGAAATCCCCTGTCCAGAGTACATTTTCCGCCCTTGCCACCCTCAGTGCTTGCCCCAAAGTGTTGAGGACTACCTCAGCGGAAGGCAGCAGTATGTGGTAATCAACAGAACGTTTCCTTGTCCATGTTCAACCTGATGCTTTGAGATATCAAGGGGTTCAGATTCAATGTTGGGGACTCCAACATTGCAGGCAAAATGGTGGTAAGCCAAGGAATTGGGACTAGTTTAGGAAGCATCAGTGGATGACTGAAAAGCTAATAAAAAGGAAGAAAATTGATTATGAAAGCAAATTTGCAAGAACTATAAAAACAAACTGTATGAGATTCTGTAGGTGTATAAAAAGAGATTATCTAAAGTAAGTGTGGGACTCTTGGAGGGTGCAACTGGGAAATGAATAATGGGGAACAGGGAAGGGACGGTAACTTAAATCAATATCTTGCACTGGTGGTGTTTTATCTTCATTCACTCGTTAGACATGTGCATCACTGGCTGACCAGCATTCATTACCTGTCATTGAGAAGATGGTGGTGAGGTGCTTTCTTGAATCGCTGCAGACCCACAATGCCTTAGGGAGAGATTCCAGGATTTTGACCCAGCAACAGTGAAGGAATGGCAGTATATTTCCAAGTCAGGATGGTGAGTGGCTTGATCTGTTGCAAAAATCTTCACAACCCAGCTAAATGCACTCTAGACAACTTTAGTAGCAGTACCTGCATCAATAACGTTCAATAGCATTATAACTATCTTCAGGTTCATTTGGAAGTCAGTTTTAAGGTCAGCAATGAGTGCTAGTACATAGTCAAATGCTGGCATGGATTGAGGATTGGCTGTCTGACAGAAGGCAGAGAGTTGGGATAAGAGGTTCTTTTTTGGAATGGCAGCCAGTGACAAGTGGTGTCCCACAGGGTTCAGTGTTGGGGCTGCAGCTGTTCACTTTATATATTAATGATTTAGATGAAGGGATTGGGGGCATTCTGGTGAAGTTCGCCGATGATATGAAGTCAGGTAGACAGGCAGGTAGTACTGAGGAAGTGGGGAGGCTGCAGAAAGATTTAGACAGTTTAGGAGAGTGGTCCAGGAAATGGCTGATGAAATTCAACATGAGCAAATGCGAGGTCTTATACTTTGGAAAAAAGAATACAGGCATGGACTATTTTCTAAATGGTGAGAAAATTCATTAAACCGAAGTACAAAGCAATCTGGGAGTGCTACTGCCAGTGGCAGTATTGGGAGTGCAAGGTAAACTTGTAGGTTGAGTCCGTGATTAAGAAAGCGAATGCAATGTTGTCATTTATCTCAAGAGGGTTGGAATATAAAAGCATCGATGTGCTTCTGAGACTTTATAAAGCTCTAGTTAGGCCCCATTTAGAATACTGTGTCCAGTTTTGTGCTCCATGCCTCAGGAAGGACATACTGGCACTGGAACATGTCCAGCGAAGATTCACACGGATGATCCCTGGAATGGTAGGCCTAACATACGACGAATGGCTGAGGATCCTGGGATTGAATTCATTAGAGTTTAGAAGGTTGAGGGGAGATCTAATAGAAACTTACAAGTTAATGCATGGCTTAGAAAGGGTGGACGCTGGGAAGTTGTTTCGTTAGGTGGGGAGTCTAGGACCTGTGGGCACAGCCTTAGAATTAGAGGGGGTCAAATTAGAACAGAAATGAGGAGACATTTCTTCAGCCAGAGAATGGTGGGCCTGTGAATTCATTGCTACAGAGCGCAGTGGAGGTTGGGACATTAAATATCTTCATGGCAGAGATTGACAAATTCTTGATCTTGCAAGGAATTAAGGGCTACAGGGAAAGTGTGGGTAAGTGGAGTTGAAATGTCAATCAGCCATAATTAAATGGTGGAGTGGAATCGATGGGCCGAATGGACTTACTTCTACTATTATGTCTTCTGGTCTTATGGTCTAAACTGGCTAAAATACAGCAAGACCTTAAAGCACATAATTGTAACTATGTCTATTTATGATATATGTGTGAAAAACATGTACTGATTTTGAGAACTATTTATAAAGCTTTTTGTACAAACATCCCTTAAGGCTACTGACACATCTATATCGCATGCCTTGGTGCAGCAATCTACAGTTCTATGACATAGCAGACTACCTTATCAAATCAGCAACACTGCACCAAATGGGAGGAAAAGATAGCAGGTCTAATTTCACTCATTCCAGTCAGAATTACTGGTGCCTGTTTCGCTATCTTGAGGTAGTTCAAAAATCATCAACAATAAGACCAAGTTGACAGTCAATTGTTGCAAACTGCAAAGGCTCCAGTGGAAAAGAAAATAAACTCATCACTTACAACATAAAAGAGGAGTATCTTGCTTTGGGAAATAACTATAGCATTTGGATAAATGTTGAATCCATGATGAGTACCATAATGGCCAAAACTATTTTGGTTTTGATAAGTTGGTTTGCAACTTATGAGTTGCCAGAGATGTTGGTGTCAGATAATGATCCATAGCTATGTGAGGAGAGGTTGAAATATTTGGGTCAGAATGGAATGAAACACACCAATATGACCATACCATTCAGCACTGAAAGATGTTGCAGAAAGAAGCTCTTGTGGGTAAATCACCACAAGCTACCTTTAATTTGGCTACATTAGAAGAAATCTCACAGACAATCAAGTACCAAAACAATTAGTTAAACTTTGTTGCATGTAGCAACCAAAATAAAACGCCTCAAGTAAGCAAGTCAATCCTCACAACTCAACTTGGCTATTATCCAAAGAAAATAAAATCCGAAAGAACTGTGGATGCTGTGAATCAGAAACAAAAAAACAGAAGTTGCTGGAAAAGCTCAGCAGGTCTGGCAGCATCTGTGAAGAGAAATCAGAGTTATAGTTTTGGGTCCAGTGACCCTTCCTCAGAACTGCTGAGCTTTTCCAGTAACTTCTGTTTTTTGTTATTGTTGGTGGCTATTACCCAATTAATACATTCCAACAAACAGTCTCTGTATCTGATGTCCAGGGTTTGATCCTTGTACAGTGTTGTTCTTCAAATTTCTCCTGAAGAGCTCTGATCTTGAATTCTTTTAAAGTTTCTCATCCTTCAGGTCTATGGTGTAACATTATTAATAATTCTTTAGCCTCTTTCATCCAAAATATTGATTTTGGAGTCCTTGAATCTGTAGCTTCTTTCCTTATCAGGCCTAATTCCCTGTTCTATGTTACATTTGGCCTTAACTATCTGTTTGAAGACCCGGTCTGGCTTGGAGTTAACTCCTTAAATTCTTTAGCAGGCAGTCAGAGACCACCTACAGTATGGAAACACACCATTTGGCCCAATGAGTCCACACTGATCCTATGAAGAATATCACACCCAGACCCATGCCCCTATCCTATCACCCTGTATTTCCCAAGGATAATGCACTCAGTCTACACATCCCTGCACTCTATGGGCAATTTAGCACAGCCAATTTACCTAATATGCACATCTTCAGACTGTGGGAGGAAACCAGAGCACCAGGAGGACACCTGCACAGATGCAAGGAGAACATGCAAACTCCGCACAGTTGCCCAAGGCTGGAATCGAACCTGAGTCTCTAGCACTGCAAGCAGGGCTAACCATTGAGCCACCAGGCCATCCTTTGTCACCTTTGTAAAGTAGCCAGTCATCTAGCAGCTGTCAAAACCATTTAGTTCATGTTGCCCTGTCTCCTTCTTTTCCCAGGTATGGCTAATTGCTTTCAATTTCTTATGTAACAGCTTATCTTTGTCCCTTAACAGCTTATTCCTGACTGAGTTATTGCTGATCCATTTGAGTGTAACAGTTTATCTTTGTTGATTCATCCAATCCACAAAGAGTTATTGAAGTCCTGAAGTTTATAATATCACAAAGCATACAGATTGTGAAAAGACTTTGCAGAAGTATTTGTGAGGTTTAGATTACATAGTCATTTCCAGGTCTCTCTTACAGAATAACCCCACAATCTGAAACTGTTTGCTCAATTTGTGAGTTATTATTTAAACATACTCTTTAAACACACACTTTAAACAAACTGTGATTGGAGTTGATTTAAAGAGTTCAGGTACTTTCATATATCCAGTGAAAACTGGAGAGTCTCAGTGTCTTGCAGATCATTTGTTTGAAAGAGGAAATCTGACAAAGAGAAGAACAGAAGAAACCTCCTACAATCCACATTGCTTCTGCAAGTGGAAGTCAGCAAATAAATAAAAGTGAAATAGAAACTGAAATTTTGCCAGTAACCCAGAATCCCAGCAAAAGAGCAAAGTAAATCAGGACCTTTGATTACAACAAATCAGTTGATGTCACAGTCATAACCATTAGTTGGAGTTGATAGTCAAAAGTTCAGATTCCACAGTCTGAGGATTGAGACACATTGTCAAGCTAATGGAAAAGGAACAAGACAACAAAGTGAAAGAAACTAAATAGGTTAGTTGAAAGTATTGTTATGAAGATGTGGGTGTACTGTACCTTTAAGGGAGTTAAAACCAACAGAACTACCTGACAGCACCAAGTGTTCTGAAAAAAAGATTACAATATAACCTTTTGGTCCAGCAGTTAGGGTAGCTGGTTGCCTGGAGACAAAAACAGGTTCGAATTAGGCCAATAAGTTTAAATTGTACCCAAAAAAAAATTCCAATCAAGTTTGAATTGAGTATATTGACAATCTTAAAAGCCAATGACACAATCTGATGCTTTGGAGGTATAAGACCAGAGAAAATTAAACAGTTGAGAGGAGAACTGCCATGTAGAAACTGCCTGAAAAATAGCTCTCTTAAAGGTACCTTTATTGATCAGTAACATGTAAAGCAGAATCTCCAAGAAGTAGAAAAGAAGGGAGAAATACAGAGAAGAACCGAAAGATGTCTGGTTTTGAGCTGAGAAGTTTTGTTTTGTAAGTCTTAATCGGGGGTTTTATCGGACTGGTATTGTAAAAGGGGTAGGTAAAAGATAGGTTAGAGGAAGGTGTTGTAAATAGCTATTAGTTAATTATTCTATGTTATACTTTCAGAAATAAAGTTGTTAATTTTTACTTTAAATAGTTCTTGGCTCCTCGAATTTTCACAGATTGCTGCATGGGATAAATCTTTTCTGTGTTGTTGGTTTAAATTAAGCAGGAGGGTTTACCCCATGTTGTAACAGTATGCAGGAGAGAAGAGAAAGAGTCATTTTTTTCTCATTACTTTGCAAATTGCAGAACAGGGATGTGGGCTGATTGTCACATCCTTGCTTTTATATATGTGTGTATGTGTGCGTATAAAGTATGAATGTATATATTATGCTACTTTTCTTTGGAACATGCAACTTATTCTGGTAAATCTTGTCAAGTGTTTTGGTTCCGATTATGATAAAAAAATAAACCAACCTGCTAGATTTCCAGTATTGTTGATGGTCATTTATCATATTTCATTCTGGGAATCCAAGTGTATTAATTGTAACAGAAAAGAAGTGCAAGTACTAAGTGAGACAGTAATGTCATACATGGCAAGATCTGATCCATATTGCCCTCCTGCTTGACCTCTTCAGGGCATTAGAAACATTCCAAAGATAACAGAAAATCAAGGCATTAATGGGAGGAAAGATTTTGTAACAGTCTCTATCACAGGGGACAAAGTATTTGACAAACTAATGGGACCAAAAGGAGACAAAACTCCATGACGTGATGGCCTGCATCCAAGGATTTAAAGTAAGTGGTTGCAGAGAAGATGAAGCCATTAGTCAAAATATTCCAGAACTCACTGGATTGCGGAAAGGTTCCAACAGATTGGAAAACTGTTAAAGTGACACCCCTGTTCAAGAAGGGAAGAAGATAGAATGCAGGAAACTGTCGGCCAGTATCCTAATATTGGGACAATGCTAGAGTCCATTATTAAGGAAGAAACAGAGTTGGAAAAGGTAAAGCAAGCAAACAGAGTGAACATGGGCATTTGAACATGAAATCATGTTTAACAAATTTGGGTAGAGTTCTTTGATTATATAACAAATAGAGTTGATAATAGAGAATTGATAAAGGTAGTTTATTTGGATTTCCAAAGGCATTAGATAAGGTGCCACATAAACGTTAGTGTATAAGATCAGAACTCATGGTATTGGGATAATGCATTAGCATGGATTGAGGATTTTTTAATAGTTGGATGACAGAGAGTCATGATGAGTGGCTATTTTTCAGGTTGGGAAGATGTAATTGTGGAATGCCATAGGATGAATCCATAGTCCTCAATTATTTAGGGAGAGGGCAAAATGTAACAAATCCAAATTTCCAGATAATACAAAAATAGGTGGGAGGGCATGTTGTGTTGAGAACATAAGGAATCTGTAAGGGGATATTAATTGATTTGAACAAGCAGTAACTGCAGAGATGGAATTTAAAATAGGAAAGAATGATTTTGGTAGCTTGGATCTAAAGACAGACTACTGTTTAAATGGAGAGAGACTCCAAGATTCTGCAATACAGAGAAATCTGGTTGTTATATTTCATGTAATACAAAAAGTGAACACAAAAGGTACAGCAAGTAATTAAGAAGGCAAGTTAATTTTGGGCTTTGTTGCTAGGGTTGGAGGTTAAAAATTGGGAAGCCTTGTTACAACTGCACCGTGATCCAGGTTTAGAAACCAGGAGGAGGGTTCAATCAACACTGTTTCTAAATAGTGTGAATTAAGAGTAATTAGACTTCAGGCATTCAATAAAGAAAACATGAAAGAAAAACATGCTGGTGAGCCAGAACTTGTCAAGACAATCACATACTGCTGAGGACATAGAAATACTCAACAGCCAACTTCAAAGAATAAACAAAATGCACTTTAGATAATGACAGAAGACACACAGGAACAGATGATTCTGCAACTCCATAAAAGAGGGACAGGCTGCATCATGACACAGTAGGAATGTCCATAGGAATGATCCAACCTTCCAGTTACTGGCCATTTCAATAATCCAACTTGCTGCCCTTCTCGCATGTCTGTCATTGGCCTGCTACCATGTTCCAACAAAGCTCAACTCAAGCTGGAGGAATAACATTTCATCTTCTGCTACACCCTCTAGGACCCAATTTTGAGTTCCACAAATTCAGTGTATGATCTCTAAGCTCCATTTTCTTAGAACCCCACCCTTCCCCAGGATGGGGAAGTTTGTGTCTAGTTTGTGTCTTATTGGCATTGCTTTCAGCAGGGCAGACCTATTTACTCCTTTTCAAGGCAACCTTTTACATCTGTTTTACATCTCTATCACTCATTTTTCACTTTATCTTTTGCTCTAGGCACACTTACCATCTGTTGCACTTACTCCTTTCATCCTTCTGTCATGAGCATATTGAGACTTCCAGCTCCTCTCAATTCCAAAGAGTCAGATTGGACACAAAATGCTAACTGTGTTTCTGTCTCCACCAGAACTGCCAGAACTGCAGAGTTTCTCCAGCACTTTCTGTTTTTATTTCAGATTTCCGGTAAGTACTGTATTTTCCCTCTACCATGAGGCAGTGGTCTTTCAACTGGTCCTGAGTCTGAGTTGAGTCGGTGAGCCAGCCAAACATTGAGGATTATGTGAGTTAAAGCTAAATGTCCCTCGGACAGTTGGAAAAGTCCTGAATGAAACAGAATTTAGGCTTAAAGGACAATACTTTTGTTTTAAATGCAGCTTCAATCAGGTGTTATTGCCACAGTACAAGGATATCACAGAGCAAGGCTGGGAAAAGAGAACTGTGGGGGCCATAAGAGAAGCCCCGTATATTCCAGGACATGACAGCTGAGGAAATCACAAAAGAAATTAATTATAGCAGTTAAGATTTGATCAATTTAGAGAAGTACATTATTCTGGTCTAACATAGAAATGTTCTCACCAGAGGAAGAGATCACAGCAGGAGCATTAGCAAGGCTCCAAAGCATGGAAAAGCCTTCATTCTAGCAGCAAAGTATTGAAGAACTGCCATTACTGCAGAATAAAGATCTTTAACGAAAGTAAAATACAGGTAGTTCTGGGATAACACGCATTTTGGCAGCCCTATTTGGCTAAAACGTCACTGAAGAATTAAGGAACAGTGTTTTCAAGACCGCTTAGCTCTGTTGGCAATAGTGTGATTCCAGCGGGGATCAGTTTGCATGTTCTGTTCTGCGCATGTGCTGATGTGAACACTGAAATCTCTGCCTTTCTGTGTATGCATCAGTGTCTGCGCCGTTCCACACGTACGTGATGTCCGTGCTAGTCTTCGTGCCGTTCTGTGCATGCACCGATGTCAGCTGCTGACAGAGCAGCTTTCTGTGAGAGGTACTGTACAGAGAGCAGCTTTCTTACATTTTTTAAATGTACTCTGTTAAATTTACTTTTGTTTCAATAATATGATTTCAACCTTCATTGCATTAGGCGTTTAGGTGCTTTTTGAGCAATCGTGAGTGATTTTTTTGCTGATCTGCCCCAACCCCACTTTTCCCAGAGGCTCCATTATTTCTTTTAAGCAATTTTCTACTAAGCCCAGTTTCGCTAGAATGCAACTCCAGTGTTATAGGAGAACTACTTGTACATAATCACATTAGGATGCAAAGACATCAGAAATAGTGAGCTAGGATGGTTTAATTTCTGAAATGAGCCAAGTCGAATACAAAGTCAGACACTGTGGAGAAAACAACTCTTGAGGTATGGAATAGCTTCTGAACTGGATAGTAAGATAGAAGCTAAATAAGGAAATCCTCTTCCATGCACAATTGGAAGTAAAGCAGATGATGTTATTCCTCACCAAGAGATAAGTCAAACATCAGACAAATCAGAAAAGGATTTGAAATACTTTGATAGTTAATGCAACCTCAGAACTAATAAAGTTAGAATATTGAGAATAGAGTTTAGGTCAGTGGAATGTTCCTCCTGCAGAATGTGGGAAGTAAGGGTCACCACTAGTGTCCCTGCTGACTACATCTGTGGGAAGTGCACCCAACACCAGCTCCTCGAAAACCATGTTAGGGAACTGGAGCTGGAGTTGGATGAACTTCGGATCATTCAGGAGGCAGAGGGGGTTATTGACAGGACTTACAGAGAGGTAGTCACTCCCCAGACAAAAGATGCTGCCTGAACTGCTGTGCTCTTCCAGCACCACTAATCCAGTATGTGGGTATCATTGGCTGGGTCAGCATTTATTGCCTGCCTCTAGTTGCCCTTGAGAAGGTGGTGGTGAAGTAGTGAACTTTTCTTGAACTGTTGTAGTTCATGAGCTGTAAGTTGACCCATAATGCCACTAGGAAGGAAATACCAGGAGTTTGACCCAGTGACCCTGAAGGAACGGCGATACATTTCCAAGTTAGGCTGGTGAGTGATTTGGAGGGGAACTTGCAGGTGGTGTTGTTCCCATATAACTGAGTAATAGAGATTTTATAGCATGGAAAGAAGCCCTTTGACCCATCATTTCCATATTAGTCATCAATCATTCAACTATTCTAATCCCATTTTCCAGTACTTGGTCATAGCCTTGTATGCCATGGTGTTACAAGTGCTCTTTTAAATTGTTCTTAAATGTCTTGAGGGTTCTCTCCTCCACCACCTCTTTTGGCAGTGAGTTCCAGATACCCAGAACCTCTGGGCTTCCTCAAATCCCTGCTAAACCTCCTGCTCCTTACCTTAAAACTATGTCCCCTGGTTATTGACCCTGCAAAGAGGAAAGGTTTCTCTCCAAGTACACTATGTTCCTCTGAACTTTGTACATCTCAATCAGATACCTCTCTGCTCTAAAGTAAACCACTCCAGCCTATCTAGTCTCACTTCAGAGCTGAATTACTTCACCGCAGGCAGCATCCTGGTGAATTTCGTCTGCACTGTTTCTGTGAAAGCATATCCTCTTACAGTAAGACAACCAGAACTGCACACAGTACTCCAGCTGCAGCCTAACTAATGTTATATAAAGTTCTATCATAACCTTGTTGTTCTTTAATTCAATGCCTTAACTAAGAAAGGCAAGAACTCCATATGCCTCTTAACCACCTTATCTAACTATCCTGCTGCCTTCAAGGATCTATGGATATGCACATAATGGTCCTGTGATCCTGTGTACTGCTTAGGATCCTACCATTAATTTTTTAATCAACCCAAAATGCATCATCTCACACTTCTCAGAATTAAATTCCATTTGCTACTGTTCAGCTCATCTGACCAGTCCCTCTATATCATCCTGTAGTCTAAGGCTTTCCTCCTCACTAATTACCCCATAATCAATTTTCATGTCTATTGTAAACTTACTGATCACACCTATTCATATCTAGGTAATTAATGTACACTACAAATAACAAGAGAGTTGGCACCGAACCCTGTGTGACACCACTGGTCACCAGAGCCTTCCAGTCACAAAAATACTCTTTGATCATCACCCTCTACTTCATGCCACAAAGCCAATTTTGGACCCAGTTTACCAAATTGCCCGGAATCCCATGGGCTCTTAGCTTCTTAACCAATCTGCCATGCAAGACCTTGTCAAAAGCCTTACAGACGTCCATGTAGACTACATCAACTGCACTACCCTCTTCTACACACCCAGTCATCCCCTTGAAAAATTAATCAATGTTTGATCTCCAACTTCCATAACTAACTACCTTAAATTAATCCTCTCGAAGTGGAGATTAATTCTGTCCCTTAGAAATTTTTCAATTAGTTTCGATGATAATTTACTTACTACAGATTTTAGACTCATTTGCCTGCATTTTTGTGGTTTATCCCTACCACCTTTCTTGAATTATAGGACCACATCAGCTGTGTAGAGTCCTCTGGGACCTGCGGCCAGAGACAATTTGAAAATTAATGTCAGAGCCCCTGAAATGTCCTCCCTTGGATCCCTCAGCAGGCTGGGATAAATCCCACCTGAGCCTTGGAATTTATTCAGTTTCAAGCTTGCTAAAACCACAATAAATGTTCTCTCTCCCTCTCTCTCTCTCTCTCTCAAGCATATTACAGTACCACCCTCGTAATGGTAGGCTTAAAAATGATATCTACAAACCAGACCATTAAGGGTTAATCATTAAGGGTTAATTGGATATGACAATGAGCAATTGAAATAAAGTGGAAAAGTACATGGAAAATAGGCTTAAAGCAAAAGCAATCTGTTTTGACTGAAAGGTAACCACGTGACACTAAATTGTTTGTAAGAACTATCATGATGGGCCATTACATGGAGCCACCTGGAAATGTTTTTCTGGAATAATACTAATATCAGGGACTTTGCTCATACATTGGACTTCATCTTGGGCTAAGATTTGCAACTGTAAGAAGGCAGTGAAACTTGTTGTAAACTTATGCTTGTTATTTGCTTCTGGACCTCACCTTGGACCAGAATTCCCAAACGATGTCAGGCACCCTGAGTTCTCCAGATAGGCTTTTGTAAAGTGGTGTCTCCACCATGCAGAAGTATGTGAAACTCTTCACCAATATATATTTACTTCTTCATATGTATAATTTGGGAAGAGATCATGTTGTTAAGATGGCCACAGAGTAAGGCTCTTGAGCAGGGAGTTCTCTGCTCTGATCGTTTTTCTATTCCTCTCTTGTATTATTTTACTTACCTCTTGTCCTGAGCTCAGATGACAGTGGTGATTTCTAAACCAAAACCACCCTTCTCTACAGTGAACACAGATGCAAAACACTCAGATAAAGTCTGTCTTCTGGCTCCACACACACTGATTGCACCTTTAAACTTTAATGGGACCTATTCTCGCCCTGATTATTCTCTTGCTCTAATACACTTAGAAAATGCCTTTGGATTTTCTTTAATGTTAACTCCAGTGTTTGTTTTTCATATCTTCTCAACACTCTTCTAATTTCTTTTGAAGAAACTCCCTGCATTTTCTCTAGGATACCTGTTGTTTTGAGCATTCAGTGTCTACCATAATCTTTTCTTTCTTTATCTAGTTAAGTACTATACTTGACATTCAGGGTTCTCTGCACTTTTTGGTCGCACCCTTCACCTTTATGGGAACATGTTAGCCCTGCACACTCATATTACTCTTTTGAATGTCTCCCACTACTCTGATGTGGATTTTTTTGCAAGTAACTGCTCCCAGTCCATTCCTAATGAAGAACTTATGCCTGAAATGCCGATTCTCCTCCTCAGGTGCTGCCTGACCTGGTGAGCTTTTCCAACAACACACTCTCAACTCTGATCTCTAGCATCTGCAGTCCTCACTTTACCCAGTCCATTTTTTGCCAGATCTTGTCTTACCTTATTAAAATTGGCCTGCCTCTAGTTCAGAACCTTTACTCCCTCTCCATTGCTGTTCTTATCCATAAATATCTTAAATCTAAATGAATTATGGTAACGATAATCAAAATGCTCTCCCACTGCTACATCTACCACTCACCCTGGCTTCATTTCCTAAAATTAGGTCCAGTACCACTTCCTCTATTGTAGGACCTTTGCACACTGGCTTAAACTGTACTGGACACATTTTAAGAATTCTACCTCCTCTCAGCCTTTCACACTTTGTCTATCCCAGTTAATATTGGGGAGATTGAAACCCCATGTTATTATTACCTTATTATTTTTACACTTCTCCGATATTTGCCTGGCTTGCTGTGTTCTTCCAGCCTCCTGCTTATCCACTTTGAATACCAGCATCTATAGTTCTCTATGTCTCCCTGACTATTTGGGGAGTTATAGTGCAATCCTAGCAAAATCATTGTCTTTTTTCTTGTTTTTATGTTCTTACACACGTGGCAATATTGAAAGATACCAATTGAGGGACCCTCTTCCCAGACTGCCTCACTACACCAATTTGAATGACACTCTTCCCAGACCGCCTCACTATGATACTGACTGAGGGAGGCAAGGCAATCTAGCGGTATTATTAGTGGACTGTTAATCCAGAGACCCAGGTAATGTTCTGGAGACCCGGGTTCAAATCCCATCAGGTGACCATAATTCCTTTGTTGATTGTTGGAAAAATCCATCTGGTTCATGAATGCCCTTGAGGGAAAGAAACTGTGATCCTTACCTAGTGTAAAGTAGACAAGCAGGAGGCTGGAAGAACACAGCAAGCCAGGCAGCATTAGGAGGTGGAGAAGTGGACATTTCAGAAATAACCCTTCTTCAGGAATGAGACAACAAACTGCAGATGCTGGAATCCAAATTAGACAAGCAGGAGGCTGGAAGAACACACCAATGGATTCATGGTCACCATTAGACTCTTAATACCAGATTTTTAAAATTGAATTCAAATTCCTGAAGAAGAATTATATCCAAAACATTGACTTCTCCACCTTCTGATGCTGCCTGGCTTGCTGTGTTCTTCCAGCCTCCTGCTTATCCACTTTGGATACCAGCATCTACAGTTCTTTTGTCTCTATCCGTACCTGGTCTGGCCTACATGTGACTCATCAGACCCACAGCAATGTGGTCGATTCTCAACTGCTCTCTGAGCATTTAGGGATGGGCAATAAATGCTGGCCTAGCCAGTAACGGCTCCCATCCTGTGAATTAATTTTTTAAAAGTGGGAAATTCACGGTGGCTCAGTGGTTAGCACTGCTGCCTCACAGCACCAGGGTCCCAGGCTTGATTCCAGCCTCGGGAGACTGTCTGTGTGGAGTTTGTACATTCTCACTGTGTCTGCGTGGGTTTCCTCCGGGTGCTCTGGTTTCCTCCCACGGTCTAAAAAATGTGCAGGTTGGGTGAATTGGCCATGCCCGTAGTGTTAGGTGCATTAGTCAGAGGGAAATGGGTCTGGGTGGATTACTCTTCGGAGGATTGGTGTGGACTGGTTGGGCCGAAGGGCCTGTTTCCACACTGTAGGGAATCTAATCTACTTCACTGTGGTGCTGACTGCAGGGCTCAGTTCACAGGCCCTTCTAGGTCACATGTCACCCTGACTTGGAATTGTATTGCTGTTTTATCACTGTTGCTGATTCAAAAATCCTGGAACTCTTCCACACAGCACTGTGGGTGTCTCTATACCCCAAGGACTGCAGCAGTTCAAGAAGGCAGATGACTAGATTAGATTACTTACAGTGTGGAAACAGGCCCTTCAGCCCAACAAGTCCACACCGCCCCGCCGAAGCGCAACCCACCCATACCCCTACATCTACCCCTTACCTAACACTACGGGCAATTTTAACATGGCCAATTCACCTGACCTGCACATCTTTGGACTGTGGGAGGAAACCGGAGCACCCGGAGGAAACCCACGCAGACACGGGGAGAATGTGCAAACTCCACACAGTCAGTCGTCTGAGGTGGGAATTGAACCCCGGTCTCTGGCGCTGTGAGGCTGTGAGGCTAACCACTGTGCCATGTGCTGCCCTAGTTTCAATGGAATTAAGAATAGGCAATAAATGCTGGCCTAGCCAGCTGCCTTCTGCTCAGCGTGACTAATCTCATTTCATCTGGTGAACTCCCCCTCCCCACCCCGCACATCCAACAACTTCCAAGCTCCTGGTTCCCCAACCCCACATAGCTCACTTTTACCTCCTCTCCATATTCCCCAAATTCCACAAACAGGATTGCCGAGCCAAACCCATTGTTTCTGCCTGTACCCTCCCCACAGAACTCATCTTTTCTGACTACGACTTGACTTTTTCATCCCCTTGCACCGTCCCTTTTCCACTTACATCCGCGACTCTTCAGACACTTTGCGTCAGTTTCATAACTTCCAGTTTCCAGGTTCCAGCTGCCTTCTCTTTACCATGGACTTACAATCCCTTTACACATCCATCCCCCACCAGGGTGGACTCAGAGCTCTCCACTTGGTCCTGGAAAAAAGGTCTGACCTGTCCTCATCCACCATCACACTCCTCTGCTTAGCTGAGCTCGTTCTCGCTATGGACACTCTTCTCCTTTAACTCTGCCCATGTTCTTCAGGTCATGGGAGTGGCCATAGGTACCCACCTGGGCCCCAGTTATGTCTGTCTCTTTGTGGGGTAAGTGGAACACAACTCTTTCTCCAGTTCATTGCTGACATCATCAGCGCTGCTTCCCTCTCTTGTCCAGAATTAGAAAAGTTTATCTATTTTGCTTCCAATTTCCATTCTACTCTCACCTTCACCTGGTCTATTTCTGACTCTTCCCTTCCCTTCCTCGACATCTCTGTTTCCAGTTCTGGGGATAGGCTAGCCAGCAATATCCACAAAAACTGATCAGCTGCCACAGAACTATACATCCTCACACCCTGCTTCCTGTAAAGACTCCTTCTATTCTAACAGTTACTCCATCTATTTTGCATCTGGTCTCAGCTTCCACAGGGGGATCTCAGAAATGTCCACCTTTTCCTCACCTGAGGATTACTACCACTGTGATTGACAGGACCCTAAGTTGGGTCCAACCTATTACTGCACTATGACTGTCACCTCTTCTCTTCCCTCTCACAGCAGTAAGGTACCCCTTATCCTCACCTACCATCCCACCAGCATCCACATCCAAAGGATCATTATCTGTCATTTCTGCCACCTCCGTCAGGATACCACCACCAGACACACATTTCACCTTGGTCCCTTTGACACAGGGTAAACCCTGCAGCTTAATTTAAACCAGCAACACAGAAAAGATTTTTCCCGTGCAGTAATCTATGAAAATTCGAGAACTAAAGTAAAAGTAACAACTTTATTTATAAAGGAAAACAGAGAATAATTAACAACTATTTACAACTCCTTCATCTAAACTATCTTTTACCTTCCCCTTCTACAATATTAGTCAGATAAAACCGTCCCTGATTAAGATTTACCAAAATTCAACTTTTAAAAAACCAGCCAGACATTGAATCTTCTTTTCCTTTTCTTAGAGATTTCTGCTTCATAGGTTACTGATCTGTAAAGGTACCGTTAAGAGAGCTATTCTCTGGGTAGTCTGCAGATGTTGTTGGCTTGTCAGTTCTCCTTCCAATTGTTCAATTTTCCCCAGTCTTATATCCCCAGTGCATCGGATTTTGTCATTGGCTTTTAACATTGTCAATATACTAAATTCAAACTTGATTGGAATTTGGTATTTTTTGGGGTATAAACTGCTTGGCTTAATTCGAATTTATTTTGTCATTTCCAGACAACCAGCTAATCTAGCTTTCAACCAAGTGCTACATTATTACCTTATTCAGAACCCTTGGAGCTGTGTCAGGTAGTTCTGCTAGCTTTTAACTCTCTTAAAGGTACAGTACACCCATATCTTCATAACACCTCCAGACTACCTTGATCCACTTCTCCTTCCCTCCCAATATCTGCTCATACTCCCATGGCACTTTCCCTTGCAATTGCAAAAGGTGTAACACCTGACCATTTACTTCCTTCTCACTATTCCAACATCCCAGTCTCACCTTCCAGGTGAAGCAGTGATTTACCTGCACTTCACTCAATCTAATCTATTGTATTTGCTGCTTACAATATAGTCTCCTCTACATTAGGGAGACAAAACAGAGATGGGGGCGGGGTACAGCTGCGTGATGGGACCCCTCTTTCTGTTAACAGAAATGACCCCCAGCTTCAGTTTCCTGTCACTTCAACACACCACTGTGTTCCCCAGTTAACATCTTTCTCTTGGGGCTGCTGCAGTGCTCCAGCAAAGCTCAGTGCGAGCTGGAAAAGCTCATTTTACACTTGGGGACCCTGCAGCCTTCTGGGGATGTTCACATTCGGTAACTTTAGGGCCTGACCATCTTCTTCCATGTCCTTCTCCCACCCCCACACACCAAGCCATGTCATCACATGGGCCACTTTCAGCACAATCAAACCATTTTTACCAACTAATGGTCTCTATTAGCAGCTTTTCTTTCTCCTAGGCTAACCGTTCTCATTCCCTGTGTGTGCCCAGTTTTCTCTCTGGGTTCATCTCATTGTTTAGTCCTTCCCTCCTTCTCCTCATCCTGTCTTCACCATACATACAACCTAGCTCTAACCCGTTCTGAAGAAGGGACACTGGATCTGAAACCTTGACTCTGCTTTCTCGCCACAGTTGCTGCCAGACTTGCTGAGCTTCTCCAGCTATTTCTGTTTACGTTTCAGATTTCCAGGATCCATAGTTCTTTTATTTTTGCTTTAAACAAACACCGTTGCTCTGATCAGGGAACACAAAGCTTATTTATGTATGGATGCATTGGTGTGGCTGAATTATTAAATTAATATTTTGCATATTTCACCAAGGAAGCAGCTGAACTGAGCACAGGAGAAAGCTCAGTCACTAGAGGGCTTCAAATTGAAAAGGAAAAGATCTCAGACAAGTTGTTGGTACAAGAAGCAGTTGAAATACATCCAAGGACATTGAAGGAGATGAGAGTGGAAATTGGACAGGCACTGGCTACAATCTTCCACTTTTCCATGGACTTGTTGTGAGTTGGAAGGGGTGGGCATGGTATTACCAGTGGGCTGGAGGATTGTAAACATTTTTCAGAAAAGATTTGTAAGGAAAGCCCCAGGAATTATAGACCAGTCACTTTACCTTTGGTAGTCAGTAAACTTCTAAAAACAATAATTCAGATAGAATTAATCATCACATAAGAAATAGAAACAGAAGTAGGCCATTCTGCACATTGAATCTGCTCCACCATTCAATGAGACCGTGGCTGATTTGACAATCCTCAAGTCCACTTTCCTGCCATTTCCCCATAATCCTCTGTTCCCTAACTGATTAAAAATCAGTCAACCTCATTCTTAAAAACCCTTAAAAATTCTTGACAACCCTCTGTGGTAAATAATTCCACAGATTCACTAAACTCTGAAAGAAGACATACCTTCTCATTTGTGACTTAAATGAGAGAGCCTCATTGAGGCATTATGCCATCTGGTGTTAGACTGTCTCCCTTGGGGACAAAGCCTTTCCGTATCTAGCCTGTCAAGTCCTCTAAGAATTTTGTATGTTTCAATATGGTCATTTTTCATTCATCTATAGTCCAACGTTCATTAGAGAGGCTTGACTTGTTTTTCTGAAGGAGTGACTTGTTTAAATAACTTGCTGATTTTTTAGAAGATGTAACTGAGAGAGTTGGTGCACGTTCAGTCTCAGTCCACCACCTTACATTGCTGCGGAAGCAGCTGCACTGGTGAGAAAACTGTCACACATTTCCTTCTGGAATATCCCTTTGCAAAGTAGATCTGGGGGACGATGCTCCGTGGACTGATCCTTGGGGGACACACCGAGGCAAATATTGACTGCACCTGGAAGACCATCAACTCAGTGAAAGATGCTTCTTGGTCTGCCTGAACATTGTTTGTCTTCTCGTGTAAAGAGTTGATCTTGACCCAGTGTTGCAGACTGGCACATTCTAAGGTCCAGGACTATGTGCTGAGGGACACACTAAGGCTTCGGGCAGCTGTCGACAAGGCGCAAGGGGAGAAAAAAAACCACCATTCAAGGTCTTTTTGCCAAAGTATAACGAGGGTCTGTGTAGTTGTTAGACTGAGTATAAATAGACTCCTGCATAATTAGAAAATGTCTTTGCTTTTGCAACTGCAGAGAAGTTCTGAGAAAAGTCAAAATTTCAATATTTCGTTTGTGTTTCTTTCTTTACACTGTACAGAACTGATTTAGAATATTTCTCGTACTTATCGATGATTATCATGAATAAAGTATATTTTTAAATTTTAAAAAGTGTTGGTGAGGGTAATGCTATTGATGTAGAATACATGGACTTCTGAAAGGTGTTTGATGATACAGTGGCACACACAGACTTGTGAGAAAAGTTAGACCTCATGGAACAAAAGGGACAGTAGTAACATTGCTACAAATTTTCTGATTGTTGGAAATAGACAGCAATGAATAATGAATATCTTTCAAGCTGGAGAAAGGTTTGTAATGGAGTTAGCCAGCAGTCAATATTGGGACTTTTGCTTTCCCTAATTTAAATGAATGATTTTGAACATATATTGCAGGGATCGATGTTAAATGTTGTGAAATTGAACAAATTACAACTGTAATTTGGAGATTGAGAGGAGGACAGTGTAGAACTTCAAAAAGATATTGACCAGTTGGTGAAGTGGGTGAATAGGTGGCTGTGTTCAAAATGGAGAAGTGAAAATTATATATTATGGTGGAAAGAACAGAAATAAATAGCATTGAACAAAGGGAACTACTCCAAAGGGTGTTCAGGTGCAGAGAAACCCGAATTTATCTTTCCATAAACTATTAAAGGTGGCAGTATAGGTGGTTTCATCACAATACCATGACTCGGGGCATCCTTGCCTGCAGCGTATGAGATAGACAATATTGGCTGTTGTTGTCCTGACATCATACTGTCATCCAGTACTTCCCGGGAGTAGAGAAACTATGCCATGTTCTTCGCAGCCTGCAACACGTTATCAATGACAATGAGCATCTCGCCAAGATCTTCCCTCAACCTTCACTACTCGACTTCAAATAACAACCAAACTTTAAACAGACCATTGTTTGCAACAAACTACCCTGCCTTTAGGACAACTTCGATCTCTGTTTCCATGCTGTACAGCTCTATGACTATGACTCTATCACACAACCCTATCATGGCAACCACTGCAAGACATGTTAGAGAATCGACATGGATACTTCCATTACACATAGAGACACCACCCACCATGTACAGGGCAGGTACTCACGTGGCTCGGCCAACGTTGTCTACCTCCTACGCTGTATTCCCTCCTTTATTTTCTTGTTTTGAACAGCCTATGCAGTTAGATGCACAGGCCTCTTAAATGCCTTTTGCGTAGCTACAAAATCACAAACAGTTTGACCGACACTCATCCTGTGCAGGAACTTCCAGGGTGCCGTGTGCGACCTTGACCACAGATTAAAGGAACTGAGCAACCTATTTTGTTTGGAGGAAGTGAGCAAAGTTAAAGGAGAAGCTTAGAAGTTCACTTGGGGATAAAGGAGGGAAGTGGTGTATGAAAACTAACTGAATTGCCCATATGTCAAGGAATGTGTCGAGGGACTGCATATCCATTGTGAAATGACAACGGTCAACTTCAGGGAACCGGAAATCTTTAAAATATTTATCTTTACAGATGCTGCCAAATCTGCTGTGTTTCTCCAGCGTACTGTTTTTGTTTCACATTTCCAGCATCCACGGTTCTTTCTGATAATCTTCAATTTCAATTTCCCACCTTTTCCCTATAATCCTTGATTCTCTTATCAATTAAAAGTCTGTCTGCCTCAGCCTTCAGTATATTTAACAACCCACTCTTGACATCCCTGTGGTAAACAATTCTACAGATTCAATATGCTCTGGGGAAAATCCTCTTCAACCCTGTTTTGAATATATTACCTCTTACTCTGAGATTATGACCACTGCTCCTAGGCTCTCCTCTGAGTGGAAACAACTTTTCCACATATGCCCTGTCAAGTCCTTTAGGATTCTTTTATAGTTCAATAAGGTTGCCTCTCATTCTTCTCAACACCAATGAGTACAGGCCCAGTCTACTCAGCCTGTCCTCATAGGACAGTCCTTCCTCCCTGGTATCAGCCCAGTGCTGGGCTGCCTCTAATGTCATTACAACTTTCTTTACAGTATTCCAGCGTGATGTTTAACTAGTGCTTTGTACAGTTTTAGCAAAATCTCCCACTTTTATAAAATCACAAACAGTTTGACCGACACTCATCCTGTGCAGGAACTTCCAGGGTGCCGTGTGCCACTTTGACCACAGATTAAAGGAATTGAGCAACCTATTTTGTTTGGAGGAAGTGAGCAAAGTTAAAGGAGAAGCTTAGAAGTTCACTTGGGGATAAAGGAGGGAAGTGGTGTATGAAAACTAACTGAATTGCCCACATGTCAAGGAATGTGTCGAGGGACTGCATATCCATTGTGAAATGACAACGGTCAACTTCAGGGAACCAGAAATCTGTGATTACGCCCTGGCAAATAAATTTCTTGATGATGGGCTTATCCCTGAAATGTCAATTCTCCTGCTCCTTGGATGCTGCCTGACCTGCTGTGCTTTTCCAGCACCACAATCTCGACCCCTTTCAAATAAAAGCCAACAATGCATTTACCTTCCCTATTACCCACTGAATCTGGATTGAACCTTTTTGTGATTCATGGATTCACTCATGGTCCTGCAGTGCTGGGACCTTCTTGCATTCTTTCTCCACTTAAATAATATTCAGCTCCTCTCTTCCTCCTGCCAGAATGTATAATCTCACATATCCCTCATCATATTTACAGTCATGATGTGAAGATGCTGGAGTTGAACTGGGGTGGACAAAGTCAAAAATCAAAAGACACCAGATTATAGATTATAGGGTTATTTGAAATTGCAAGCTTTTGGAGCGTGGCTCCTACACGCCTGAAGAAGGAGTGGAGCTCCAAAAGCTTGCAATTTCAAGTAACCCTAATGGACTATAACCTGCTGTCTTATGATTTTTGATGATTACAGTCATAGAGCCATAGAGTTGTACAGAACAGTCCAACTCATCCATGCTGACTGGATATCCTAAATTAATCTAGGCCCATATGCCTCTAAACCCTTCTTATTCAGATATCCATCCAGGTGCCTTTTAAATGTTGTAATTGTACCAGCCTCCACCACTTCCTCTGGCAGCTCATTCCATACATGTATCACCCTCTGTTTGGAAAGAAAACATCCCTTAGAACCGTCTTGAGTCTTTCCCCTCTCACCTTAAACCTAGGCCCTCTAGTTTTGGACTTACCCACCTTGGGGAAAAAGTGTCTATTCACACTATCCATGCCCCTCATGATTTAACAAGCCTCTATCAGGTTCAGCCTCGACACTCCAGGGAAAATAGCCCTGACCTATTCAGCCTCTCCCGAAAGCTCAAACCCGCCAGCCCTGGCAACATCTGTGTAAATCTTTGCTGAACCCTTTCAAGTTTAACAACATCCTTCCAGTCGTATGAATATGTGTCTTCTGACTAGGGTCATCCCAATTAATATCCTTGTTGACAGAACGATCGATTTTTATCTTGAACAGGTGGATGTATTGGTTTAACCTTCGCAAGATGGAGGTCAATTCGCCCGGCAACAACTTTCCTTTATAATGGGGGCTATGATTTAGACAAAAGATATTTTTCTCGAGAGTAGGGCGTGCGCTGATCACGTGGATTTCCGAGCTTCCTAGTTTCTATTTACAAATAACTCCAAAGCATTGAGTCATTGGCATTACACATAGTCTCTGTCTCTTGTGGGGGAAGTACCTATTTATCGCTACACCTGTACTGCAGCCACTTAAAACTTGCGAAATAAATGCTACTTAAAGAGAAATAACAAAATAAGACGAAGGAAACATCAGTTTAAATAACAAGACTGGATGTTTTCTAAGCATTGTACGCCTATCGGAATGACCAATAATATATCAAACCGATATAGATATGAATACGGCTGTTAGGTGATTTATAAAGGAAATGCAACAACTTAATTGTTTTTGATATCTGATCAGATATCAAATCAACAAAGCCTCCCTAATTTACACACACACATAGAGAAGAATGCCTAACCTCAATCTCCAAGTCGACAATTAGCGACAGCTGAATTTTTTTTAATATAAAGGTGGGATTACAAAGTTGCAAGTTTCGAATCAGATGAGGCTCTTAACCAGGATTGTAATATTGTTTGTGTTTGTGTTGGTGTGTAGTGAGGTGAAGGAGGGTGGGGTCTGTCTATGACTGACTTCACCCCCCCCCCGGGAGGTGCCGGCGGCTCTGTAGCCTATAGTCAGCAGGAGGTGGACGGGTTGCCTGCTCTCGCTGTGTGGGCAGGTCAGGTTTCACACTGAGCAGGTTTCCCCGGGCTGAGCAAAAGCGGTAAGTCACCAGACGACCCAACTTTTCTACAAACACAGACATTGAGAAGAAGATTTGGTTAATGTTTCAATGTTCTTCAGCCTATCACAGTGTTTGATCGTCGTGGTTTTATAGTCCACTTTTAAAAAAAATCGACTTGTTATTACTAATTGTTGACTTGGATTTAAAGTTAGGCATTCTTTTGTGTTTGTGTCTGTGTCTGTAAATTAGAGGGGGTTCGATCATTTGATTCTGATGCTGTATGTCTGGTGTTTGTTAAGGTTTGAGTGGAATTGGAGTTCGGAGAGATAAGAGCGCGATCACAGGATTTAAACCCAACAAAATGTCGGGACGAATGTACGACAGCCCACCTCCTTACCACTCCGGCAGTGAATACAAGTGAGTATCTCCAGTCACAACTCGGCTTTTCTTTGTGAGAATTTCTTTCTGTTCCGTTTAATTTGCAATTCTTAAAATCATCGTCGATTCTACTTTTAAAGGTGGTATAATTCAGACTTTTTTGAATACAATGTTTCAAATGGTTTTCCTTTTCCTCATTTCCTGAAGGTGTTGGGGTAAGGTACGCGAGATCCCACCGATCTCCACTCTAGTTTCCACTTGGCTCAACTTTGTGTGAAGAGGTGTAGACAGTGACCACCATTACCTCTGTTTTTGTCTGTTGTAAGTGTACAGACAGGTTTCTAAATGAATTAATGGAAACCTTGGGTGACTGTGTTCCCAGACCTCCTTCTCAGGCCACAAAGGCTTTAATGTGTTTGAATTAGGTGTGAATTCGATCTGGAATTTTCCTGGTACGTGTTGCTGAGTTACTCACTACCTCAGGGTTTGTAGTCCCATCAATCGAGTAAACCATTGGGAAAGGATAAAGTTTGTTTTTTCACAAGTGAAAAGCAAGGTGGGATGAACTTTAATTCCACCAGCAATTATTAGCAACTCACTAAAACGAATTGCCATAGAAATTTAACTGATAGAGGTTTTTAATTCTTCTCATTATTAGTAACGAACAATAGTAATAAAATAATTCAACAATATTCTATGTAGTACCTATATTGCACAGATAATGTACCTGTAACTAATAATAATCCTATTGACTTGGTAAAAGTACATAGAACTGAGAGATATGGTTAGGGTCTAATGTCAGAGTCTTTTTTTTTTCCCCCTGGATTGGGGATATTGTTTTTGAGGTGACAATTTAAAGGAGATGTGTGAGACAAGATAGTTGTGTGGAACATGCTGCCATAGGGCGGTGGGGTGGTAGAAGCAGAGACTATAGCAATAGTTATGAGGCATTTAGGTGATGCATGATCAGGAAGGGAATAAAGGGAGATGTGCAAGCAGATGTGATTAGTTTTGAATGGCATAGGGCACTGAAGGGTTTGTTCCTGTACTGTGCTGATCCTCTTATAAGAGTTCAGGGGTTCCTGAAGAAGGGCTTATGCCCAAAACATCGATTCTCCTGTTCCTTTGCTGCCTGACCTGCTGCGCTTTTCCAGCAACACATTTTTAAGCTCTGTGAAGGTCCCTCTTCAACCTCGTCTCTCACCTGAGGCTTGGTGACGTTCAGGTTAAACCATCACCAGTGATCTTCTCTCTTCCCACGGTAGGCCTATGGACTGCTCAGGCTATGGCAATTTTCTTTTTCTTTTTCTAGTTTATTTTCTACACAGACATGTTATCACATGCAACTGTACAACCTTCCCACAAACAAAATCACCATAACTCTTAAGTAGTTAAAAACAAAACAAAACCGTGGTGGCCAAAGACTTAGTGGTTAACAGCACCAGGGACCCAAGTCCATTTCCAGCCTTGGGCAGTTGTTTGTGTGGAGTTTGATGTTCTCTCCATGTCTGTGTGGGTTTCCTCCAAATACTCCTGTTTTGTCCTGTAGTCCAAAGATGTGCAGGTTAGGTGGATTGATTGATTATGTTAAATTTCTCAGTCGTGTGAAAACTAGGTTGGTTAACAGTGGTAAATGTGGAGATCGAGTGGGATGCTCTTTGGAGAATTGGTGCGAACTTGAAGGTCAGTTGGCCTCTATCTGTGGTGGAGGAACAGTGGGTGCTCCCTCTGCGAGGATGTTGTGAAACTTGAAAGGGTTCAGAAGAGATTTATAAGGATGTTGGCAGGGTTGGAGGATTTGAGCTATAGGGAGAGGTTGAATAGGCTGGTATTGTTTTCCCTGGAGTATTGGAGGCTGTGGGGTGACTGTACAGAGGTTTATAAAATCATGAGGGGCATTAGACAAGGTCTTTCCTTGGGGTGGGGATGTCCAGAACTAGAGGGTTTAGTATGAAGGGGGGAAATGTTTAAAAGGGACCTAATGGGCTACTTTTTCACGGTACGTGTATGGAATGAGCTGCCAGAGGAAGTGATGGAGGCTGGTACAGTTGCAAAACTTTAAAAGGCATCTGGATGGGTATATGAATAGGAAGGGTTTGGAGGGATATGGGCCAGTTGCTGGCAGGTGGGACTAGATTGGCATGGACAGGTTGGACCAAAGGGTCTGTTTCTGTGCTGTATATCTTATGACTTAAGGATACTCCAGCACAAACATCTCTATGGAAGAGGAGGAGATGCACGATGGCGATTTTTACCCTTACCACATGATGAACAGCAGCTGTGCAGACTTGAACGTTCCATTTTTAAATAATGCACCTCCTGATTCACTAATCCATTGCTAGTTTTTAGAATACTTATAAATGTTGTACTGTGCTGAAATAAACATTTTATAGAATAGCAGTCATTTTGTTGTGAGTATGTACAGATTGCATTGTATTAATTCTTTCTTCCTATTACAATTACAGCCATGGTTCAGTCTATGCACCCAGCAAGGATCTATATGATGGCGAGATACGATCCCAGCCTGCTGGCTCTTATTATCCAGATGAAACACAGCACTTCTACAAATGGACTTCACCTCCAGGAATTATCAAAATTTTAGCAATTATTATCATTGTGATGAGCGTCGGAATCTTTGCATGCGTGGCATCGACCTTACCCTGGGACATGGACTATTATGGAGGAGGGATGGGGGTAGGAAACGGCATGGGATATGGAGGCTATGGAGGATATGGGGGTGTTGGTACAGGCTATGGATCTGGTACAGGCTATGGGTATGGTGCTGGAGTTGGAGCATATGGATATGGAGGTGGCTACACTGACCCGCGTGCTGCCAAAGGCTTCATGATCGCATTAGCTGCTGTCAGTTTTATAGCACTTTTGGTTGTCTTTATTATACTCGTTTCTAGGGCCAGCTTTTCAAAAACAAGGAAGTTCTATTTAATTCTGATGATTTTGTGTGCAGTCGTTGGCTTTATAATGTTTGTGGCTACGATAGTTTACATCATGGGAGTAAATCCAACCGCACAGGCTGCTGGATCAGTGTTCTACAATCAGTTACTGACTCTCTGCAACCAGTTCTACATCCCATCCACCACTGGTGTCTTCACAAATCAATATCTCTATCACTACTGCGTAGTAGAACCACAAGAGGCAAGTATTTTACGTGTCCCTCATATGTGATTAGTAAATGTGCTCAATTAAATTTGTTTTATATATTTAAGCTGCAGTTCACACTAGACATTGGGTGTGCATTGAAATATTTTGGAGTCTAAATATATTAAATTTTTCTTTGTACTTAGTGAAGTAATCTAGGAAGTTGGGATAGGACCCTTCATTTAGAGCACATAGGATAAATAGTTCTTGTACTGAGGCTGTTAGGAACAAAATCAATTTGTGACCTATAGTTCCCTAAATAGGTAAACAAATTGCTGCTGCAGTGCGTGGAGTTTAGTCAGTTGTGATCCAACAGTGTATCTATTGACTTCAAAATAATATTGGCATTAAGTTTTAGCTCTACAAAAATACAAGTCTCAGCATGGTTAATTAGTGAAATAATATAAACTCTGATCTATACTATAAATAATACAAAGCTGACAGAATATGAAAATCGTGCGCATCATTCCTTTTAAACATTCTGGATTAGAAAGGATACTATTCAATGTATAGAAAATGAAGGTCTTTGAAAACAATTCGATTAGCTCTGCCTGATTCGTTTTTAGTGGTTTGGACTGTCACGAGCACCTTCTCATGTTGGATATTAAGCTGAGCAATGAAAAAAAAAGCAATGCATACTATGTAAAATTTTGATTTAAAGGTAAATTCACAGCCAGAAAATTCTATATAAAATAGACAACCATTTATAATTGAACTCTTGCCAATGAATCTGAAAGCTGTTCACTATATTTTAAATCATGCAAGTGCTTAGCATTAATTGGCAGTTCTGATCAGAATTCTCTTCAAAATGATTTAGTAATTTCTCAAACAATATTTACATACAAAATTATGCAGACTATTTTATACTGGTAGTCAAACAACATTTCTGTTGCAACTAATTAAAATGTTTTTTTTCAAAAAAGTGAACTGCATTTCTATAACATTAACCTTCCTAAAATACTGAAGTTGTTAGTACATAGACTTATTTTTCCATTCTCTTTAATAACATTACAACAGTGCTAGTTCACAGGGGAGATGATGGCCTAGTGGTATTATTGCTAGACTACTAATCCACAGACCCTGGGGACCTGGGTTCAAATCCTGCCCTTGCAGATGATGGAATTGAATTCATTAAGTACCTGGAATTCAGAAATAATGACTTCAAAACAGCTTTTTTTCTGGGTCAGAAAACCCATCTCGTTCTTTAGTGTCCTTTTTGGGAAGGAATCTGCTCACCAACATGTGACCCCAGATTTAATGTGACACTTTACTGTCTTCTGGGCAATTAGGGATGGGTAATAAATGCTGACCTGGCCAGTGACACCCAAATCCTGTGAATGAATTAAAAGAAAAAATGATTTTACTGATGCAGGCTTGTTCATTTTTTAACTTCTTTCTGATTTCTTGCCAGGCCCTTGCAATTGTGATGGGATTCCTGATTATAATAGCCTTAGGATTGATCATCTTCTTTGCCTATAAAACACGAAGCAAGATCACGCGATATGGTAAAGGGAACATTCTGTGGGAGAAGGATCGTATGAATTATGAGTCACCACCTAATGTTGAAGAATGGGTAAGTCTCTCTGCATTTGGTGAAATATTCAGTAGATCTGGCAGCATCTCCTGGGAAGAAAGAGTTTTGAGTCCAATTACTCTTCTTTTAGGTTCTCCAAAGATGCTGCCAGACCTATTGAGGTTTTCCAGTACTTTCTATTTTTGTAATTGGGGGAGTGATTGTGTAACGACACACAGATGGGGAGGAGCTGACTGACGTGGTGTATGCCTGGCCCAGCAATTTATTTTTAAGATGGGAGCAAGAAGCCTGAAATCAGTTTTTATTTGAGTGGATGATCATGCTGGATCTGAATGGAGGTGACATTGGTGCTTTGTGTAGCTTTCTGTGGATTCACTTGTAGCAGTAATTTGAAAGTGAATTTGCCAAGAAATGTTGACTTCTATAAAGTCGTCACCATCATGACTCTGACACCCTAGGACCTTCCTATTGTTCAACAGGAATGAAAAATGAAGGAGGGAAGAAAGTCTTCTCTAGGCCATAGCTCATAGCATTGTTGGTCAGATAGGAGCAGGCTAAGAAATGAGCTTGGTAGTAATCAGAGCAAAATTGAATTTCAAATCCATGTTTTAACAGCTGTTGGTATTTATCTTGATAATTCTCCCAATGGGAGAGTTTTGGTGGCATTGACACGGAGTTGTCAAATTCCATGTTTTTAAACCAACATCATGGTGAAATTCCATAACAATCAAAACCCCTGTGTCAATATTATTGTGAGCATTATAAAAATGTGACACACACCTGCAATATTTAATATTCAGCAGAAATGTTTTTTTTTTGTAGAGTTACTTTAATGTTCAGTGATGTACGGTCTAGCAATAATGTCACTAGACTAGTATTCCAAAGGCCTTGGTAATGCTCTGGGGATCTGAGTTCGAATCCCACCTTAGTTGATGGTAGAATGTGCATTCATTAAAAATCTGGAGTTAAGAGTTGAACTGCCATCCTTCCCAGGCCTGGCCTACACATTACTCTAAATGCGCAGCCAGGTGGTTTACTTGTCACAGTCGGGGCTATCAATCATGGTGCACTATTACTAGTTAATTTCAAAGGCTTATCTCCAAGATCTTTAAGACTTTCTGTGGTTGCATTGAATGTTTCTATGGTTACTGTGTTGGTTCATTACCATGCACCAACTTAAAGTGAAATTTGTACCGTATATAAAAATACCATGCCATACTAATCATCTAAAATGAACCATGACTTTGAGTCTGTGTGATAGCTTGACCTTGTTTTCACTATTGAGGTGAGCAGCAAGAGTTTGGAAAATTGCCCAATCACTAAGCCATCTTGGTAAAAGTATCTGGAATGCATAATGTTTTATTCAGCGATGCAATTGAAAATGTTTCCAGTATTACCCACCATTGAAGAGCATTTGAAATAAACACAGAAGATGTTGGGGAAACTCGGCATATCTGACCGCATCTGTGGAGAGACAAAGAGCTAATGTTTAAAGTCTGTCATGACTACTTCAGACTGAGGAAGACCTTCAAGAGCATCTGTCTGATCTGTCAATTTGTGACTCCCATAGTTTAACAAACTCCTATGGATGCTAAATAAGTTCAAAGTTAAAATAGCCTGCTGTTTGGATTTGCTGCCTGTATGAATAATCTCAATTTTTAACTCAATATGTTGCAAACTGGCAGTGTGGGGGGCCGTGGTGGTGACTTCTATATTCATATCTCCAAAATTCTTAAAGGTCCTGATTCACTAGAAATCCTGCTGTCGTTCTCACTGGAGAAATTACAGGAATGGCACAGCTGAACTCTGGAGTTCGTTAGGGAGAAGAAAATGGAACTGACATTTTAGATTTCCTATCCTGTTTAATAAATGCCTGTCAGAATTGTTTGGATGTGAATAACACATAAGGAGAAAGATAAACTACAAAATATGTTAGCCACAATATATGAAATGTTTCCCTTCTATCCATATGTGGGTGTAGTTGATCAGTATAGGTTAGGCAATACTAAAGTTGCCCAGGAAAGGTTGATGGTGATCTACCTTCTTGAATCGCTGCGTTTCATATGGTCTAGGTACATCCACAATACTGTTCGGTAGGGAGTTGCAGAATTTTGATCCAGTGGTAATGAAGAAACAGTGAAACTGATCCAGTAAGAGTAGTGTGTGTTGGGGGGGAACTTCCGAGTGCTGGTAGTCCCATGGGCCTGAGAAATAGGAAATGCTTAATGTGTTGGTATATCCACAGTGCTGTTGGAAGGGACTTCCAGGATTTTGACTTAGCAACTTGAGGGATGCTGAATCCCTTCATTGTCTCCACACTTGATCTTAATTTTTATAAAATGAAGGACTTCAGTGCAAAACACTCTGGAAAGCTCAGAGGGTCAAATCATTGGTTTTTGTTTTGCTAAAACAGTAGAATGAGTGTTGGAGGAAATCTCCAAGTTATAATTGGGTCTGATCGGACCACACAAAATGGAAGAAATACAGATAAGTCATAGACTTTTACACATCGGAGAACTGAATTGAGCGCAGACTGAAACAAAAGCTGACTTTCTCCAGGTATGCCAGTGGAGTAGGAAACCGTTAATGTTTCGATTCTAATAACCCTCCTTCAGAACTTCTTCTCAGATGTTGTCAGATGTGCTGAGTTTCTCCAGCAGCTTCTGCTTAAGATTTGAAATAAAAACATTCAGTGCTTTTATCTGATGCAAGATTGAAACAACAGATTGGCTTTTTTGGCCCTGGAAAATGGTTAAGAAATTACCTTTTTTAAAGAATACATTATTGCATGTTGAAACATGACCAGTTGGGCAAAGGGAATGCAGAATGAATGAATCTATCTAAAAGATAGCAGAATGTCTGCAAGTTCTTTTATGCTGCTGTTCTGTTCCTCGGATGGTGTCTGACCTGCTGCACTTTTTGAGCGGCACACTTTTCAACTCTGAGCTCCAGCATCTGCAGTCCTCCCTTTCCCCTAAAATAGTGGGGACAAAATCATGGGATATAGAATGGTAATTGGACAGAAAAGATTATAATGAGGTCCTTCTGAATATTTTGTGCTGGCAGACAGCAGACTTCATGCCATAAGTAGAAAAATAATGAAGATAAAGGCCCAGAATCTCTGGTTTCTGTTGGAGAGAGAGTGTCCACGCAAAAAGGAACTAAATTTTCATTTGTCATTTTATGCTGTAGCCTCAAATGTCATACAGCACTTTCCTGCTGCCCCCACCCTCTGCCACATAACTGTCAGAGTGAGGGAGGGAGCAAGTCCCTATTGGACAGAAGTCCACTGTCATGGTTTCTGTCCAGAATAGGTCAGGCTTGGCCCACCATCTGTTTATAAGGGAGGAGCAAAGAAACAGGATATTGTTTGATTAAATGAATTTACTTTTTTTTAAAAAAAGTAAATTTTAGAGTCCTAGAGATGTATAGCATGGAAACAGACCCTTTGGTCCAACCCGTTCATGCCGACCAGATATCCCAACCCAATCTAGTCCCATTTGCCAGCACCCGGCCCATGTCCCGCCAAATCCTTCCTATTCATATACCCATCCAAATGCCTCTGAAATGTTGCAATTGTACCAGCCTCCACCACTTCCTCTGGCAGGTCATTGCATACACAACACAGTCTCTGTGAAAAAGTTGCCCTGTAGGTCTCTTTGCCCCTTCATCCTAAACCTATGCCCTCTAGTTCTGGACTCTCCAACCCCAGGGCAAAGACTTTGTCTATTTATTCTATCCATGCCCCTCATAATTTTATAAACCTCCAAGTTCACCCTTCAGCCTCTGATGCTCCAGGAGGAAAGAAAAAGCTTACTTTTTTGGTTTGGAATGAAGGGCTGTTAACTTTGCTTAAGGGTTACATTCCTTGACCAAAATTGCACAAAATGTTTTGCTTCTGGAATTATTGCATGGGAGTACTTGGCACATGTAGTTGTGGGTGCTATTTTCATATATTTAACTAATGTGACAATGTTGAAATACAGACACTTGTTTCTGGATGAAATGAATTTTGTGCAATACTGTCTGAACTGGTTTCAGGGAGCCAGTTTCTGGGTGTGGAAGTTTCGGAAGGTGAATCTGTAACCTGACACCAGTGTTTATTTGTGTGATTGTTCCTTTATGCCCAAAAGGAATGTGTGCATGCTATCCATAGGAAACTAAAGTCCTTGTATAACTTCCCAACATAAAATTTAATTTACCAGTCTTTTTCTTAATATTTGTTTTGGAGGTCTTTTGAAGTCTTTGATAACCACATTACGTTTGGAACAGGATGAAATGAACTATAACTTCTCAGTTAACACCTGCCTCTGCCTGACTGTGTTCACATGCTAAGTGGTACTAAATTACATAAGCAGAACAGGTTCTTCTGACTGTTTTACAGTCCAGAAAACAGTAGTTGTTGACCTAAAATTAATGAGTTAGTTTATTTCAACATGAATTCAACTTTTGGTAAAAGTTGTCATACAATTGAATTACATTTTTCAGACCTTATTTTTTAAAAAAAATCTATGGCATTGCCAATAATGAATTGAATCTCTGATCTCCATACACCGTTCATTACAAAATGAACCCACTTCTTCAAACATTGTTGTTTCTGCTTCAATTTCAGCTCATTTGCTGCTACAACCCCAAACCGTACTTTTGTGAACTGCAGTCTCAACTGTTTCAATCCTCTTAAGGCCAGCATCCCCTGCCGCACCTTCTATAAACTTGAGCTCATCCAAAATTCTGGTTTCTTCCTCCTGATACCAAATCCCTGTTACCCATCACTATCGTGCTTGTTTGCTCACATTCCATTACCTCCAGTTTAAAATTCTCACTGTTACACAATTCTTCCATCGATACAACCACCAACTTCAAGCAATGTAGCCATCTGAGTCACCAGTTCTGGGGAAATCGGCTTCTCCCATTTCATTGCCCCATTCTTGGCTGTTATGCCTTCAGCAATTGAGGCCTTAACCCCTGAGTATCCTTCCTAAATCTTTTTGTGACTTGGCACCTGTAACATTCTCCTTGAAATTGATTTATTTGACCCAGGTTTTGTTGCAGCTCCTAATGTTTCTTCCTTTAGATTTTTTTTTGCATCTGTGCATGCTTCAGGGCTTTTTAACTATACTATAGGTGGTTGAAAGAGTTATTGTTAAATTAGTTACTTGTGAAATATCAGATTTTTTTATTATTATCACTTTCCTACACTGATCTCAATTTCTACATCTTTCAAAAGCTGATTGGGCACAGATGTTTGCAAGTAAAGGGACGACTGGAAAGTGCAAAGCCTTCAGAAATGAGATAACTAGAGTCCAGAGACCGGATTAAGGTGAAAGGCAAGGCTGGTAGGTGTAGGGAATGCTGGATGACTAAAGAAACTGAAGTTTGGGTTAAGAAAAAGAAGAAAGCGTATGACATGTATCTGCAGGAGAGATTGGGTGAATCCTTCGAGTATAAAGGCAGTAGGAGTATACTTAAGAGGCAAATCAGGAGGGCAAAGAAGGGACATGAGATAGCCTTGGCAAATAGGGTTAAGGAGAATCCAAAGGGTTTTTACAAAAAGTAACTGGGGGAGAATAGGGCCCCTCGAAGATCAGCAAGGCAGCCTGTGTTGAGCCACAGGAGATGGGGGAGATACTAAACGAGTATTTTGCGTCAGTGTTTACTGTGGAGAAGGACGTGGGAGGTACAGAATGTGGGGAAATGAATGGTGACCTCTTAATATGGACATTTTACAGAGGAGGTGGTGCTGGATGTCTTGAAACACAAGTGGATAAATCCTCAGCATGTGATCAGGTGTACTTTGTGGGAAGCTAGAAGTGTTTGCTGGGCCTCTGAAATATTTCAATCATTGTCACCGGTGAGGTGCTGGAAGACTGGAGGTTGGCTAATATGGTGCCACTACTGTATTTAAGAAAGATGGTAAGGATCTATATGGACTTCAGTAAGGCGTACGGCAGTGTTCCCCGTGGGAAACTGATTAGCAAGGTTAGATCTCACGGAATACAGGGAGAACTAGCCATTTGGATACAGAACTGGCTCAAAGGTAGAAGACAGGGTGGTGGTGGAAGGTTGTTTTTCAGACTGGGGGCCTGTGACCAGTAGAATGCCACAAGGATCGGTGCTGGGTTCCTTTTTTTTTGGTCATTTATATAAGTGATTTGGATGCGAGCATAAGACGTAGTTAGTAAGTTTGCAGATGACACCAAAATTAGAGGTGTAGTGGACAGCGAAGAGGGTTACCTCCAATTACAACAGGATCTTGATCAGATGGGCCAATGGGCTAAATAGTGGTAGATGGAGTTTAATTTAGACAAATGTGAGATGCTGCATTTTGGAAAAGCAAATCTTCTCAGCTGTTATACACTTAATGGTAAGGTCTTAGGGAGTGTTGCTGAACAAAGAGATCTTGGAGTACAGGTTCATAGTTCCTTGAAAGTAGATAGGATCGTGAAGAAGTGTTTTTGTATGTTTTCCTTTTAGTCAGTGCATTGAGTATAGGAGTTGAGTGTGGTGCTGGAAAAGTACAGCAGGTCAGGCAGCATCCGGGGAGCAGGAGAATCGACATTTCAGACAAAAGCCCTTCATCAGGAATCTACTTTTGTTAGCCATTCCTGATGAAGGGCTTTTGCCCGAAATGTCGATTCTCCTGCTCCCCGGATGCTGCCTGACCTGCTATGCTTTTCCAGCACCACACTCTCTATTCTAATCTCCAGTCCTCACTTTTTTGACTCATTTTGGTACAGGAGTTGGGAGGTCATGCTGTGGCTGCTTTTGGAATATTGTGTGCTATTTTAACCTCTTTCCTATCAGAAGAATGTTGTAAATCTTTTCTGAACCCTATCAAGTTTCACAAGAATGTTGCCAGAGTTGGACAATTTTGAGCTGTAGGGAGAGGCTGAATAGGCTGGGGCTGTTTTCCCCAGAGTGTCAGAGGCTGAGGGGTGATCTTGTAGAGGTTTATAAAATCGTGAGGTGCATGGATAGGGTAGATAGACAGGGTCTTTTCCCGGGGGTGGGGGAGTCCAGAAATAGAGGCCATAGATTCATGGTAAGGGGGAAAAGATCTAAAAGGGACCAAGGGGCAACTTTTCATGTAGAGGGTGGTGTGTGTCTGGAATGAGCTGCCAGAGGAACTGGGTGGAGGCTGGTACAATTGCAGCATTTAAAAGGCATCTGGATGAGTATATGAATTGGAAGGGTTTAGAGCTATATGAGCCAAGTGTTGGCAAATGGGACTAGATTAGGTTAGGATATCTGGGCAGCATGGACGAGTTGGACCAAGGGGGCTGTTTCTGCATTGTACATCTCTTTTGACTATATACTTCAGATTTGAAGACGTATTGACAAAAACGTCTGTGGAATGTCCCAATAAGGAATTTTTCTGTTGCATTCCCATGCTTGTGGAAATCTTGGGTCATCTATTTTACACATTAAATGCAATGTTTTAAAGTACCTGCATTAACTCAACTCATTGAAACATCTGTTCACATTTCTTTCACTTCCCACTTTCAATTTTATTTTCGATCTCAACAAGACTTGTGAATATAGTTGAAATGAAGTTGTAAAAGTATAACAAAATAAGTCAGCTCATGCAGGCCATGTTTCAGCATAAAACTCATTTGGTATTTTTGCATCAAACGGACATATATGTTGAATTGATAATTCAGACAACTTTTTTTTTCCTTGATGGCGTAATCCTAACTCCATCATTATTCCTGAAAAATGTGTTGCTGGAAAAGCGCAGCAGGTTAGGCAGCATCCAAGGAGCAGGCGAATCGACGTTTCGGGCATGAGCCCTTCTTCAGGAATGAGGACAGTGTGTCCAGCAGGCTAAGATAAAAGGTGGGGGGTGGGGGAGGGGAGGGGCATTGGAAATGCAATAGGTGGACCTTGACCTATCGCATTTCCAACGCCCCTCCCCCAAGTCCCTCCTCCCTACCTTTTATCTTAGCCTGCTGGACACACTTTCCTCATTCCTGAAGAAGGGCTAGTGCCTGAAACGTCGATTCTCCTGTTCCTTGGATGCTGCCTGACCTGCTGTGCTTTTCCAGCAACACATTTTCAGCTCTGATCTCCAGCATCTGCAGTCCTCACTTTCTTCTCCATCATTATTCCTCCCAGTCTACTCCATTTGAATCTTGTTACAGTATTCTGGTTTCTGCACACTTCCCTCTCTGTCTGTTATAAATACCGCAATACTATCTTCTGTGAGTGCAATGTAATATTTTGTAATATTCTTTCTTATTTCACTATGGTATTTAATGTAGTCAATCATGCTATTGTGTTGCCTTTTCTCCTCTGGCTTATGTTGATAGGACACATGCAAGGACAGTCCTACAATCTGTGCTTTTCTAGTACATGTGACACACTTTGGCTACAAAGTTCCACCTTCTCTTTGTTTACTGATTTTTGCATATTGCCCTTGAGCAACTTTATCTGAACGTATGGAGTAAGTCTGTCTGAAGATGATGCACCAGATGAATCACCTCCCTGCAGGGCACATTTACCTCTGTTATCAACCTTTCTGTCCAGTTGAAGGTGAGGCAGAATGTATTCTGATCAAACACTGAGCAGAATAAAACTTTGTTAATTTTTTGTCAAGAATCCCCATTTATCATGTCACTAATTCCAACTTGCTCCTTCAGATAGCAAATGGTCCTGTTTAAAATAAGTCTGTCTTGAGATAATGATATCATTGGCAAGATCAGCATTTATTACCCATCTCTGATTGCCCTTGAGAAGGTGGTGATGAGCTGCTACCTTGAACCACTACAGTTCTTGTGCTATCGGTAGACCCGCAATGCTGGTACAGAGGGAGATGCAGGATTTTGCGGCAGTGACCGTGAGGAACGTTGATATGTTTTCCAGTCAGGGTGGGGAATGGCTTGGAGGGGAACTTGCAGATCGTGGTGTTCCCATGTATCTGCTTCCCTTGTCCTTCTAAATAGAAGTGGTCATTCATTTGGCAAGGTACTGTCTAAGGATCTTTGAATTTCTGCAGTGCATCTTGTAGATGGCAGTCATTACTGCGCATTGGTGATGGAGGGAGTGAATGTTTGTGGATGTGGTACCGATCAAGTGGGTTGCTTTGTCTTGAATCATGTCAAGTGTTTTGAGCATTGTTGGAGCTGCACTCATCTGGGCAAGTGGTGAGTTTCCATCACACTCCTGACTTCAGCCTTGTAGATGGAGGACCAGGTTTGGGGAGTGAGGAGATACTAGCTGCAGGACTCCTTGTCTCTGATCTGCTCTTCTAGACACAGTATTTCTGTGGCCGGTCCACTGCAGTTTTTGGTTGATGGTAACTCCCAGAATGTTGATTTGGGGATTCTGTGATGTAATACCATTGAATGTCAAGGATTTGGGTTGGACCGAAGGGTCTGTTTGCATGCTGTACATCTCTGACTCTCTGATGCTCAGATTGTCTCATGCTAGAGATGGTCATTGGTCACTCTTGCTAAGACAGAAATCTGTAGTTTGTACTTAGCTCAAAAATCTTTGCCCTTCTATTCATTCCTGTAATTCTTCCCTTCTGTGTATGACCTCGTCTTCAATTTTCACTTCATTTTATTCATTTATTAATGATGGTATTTTGGTCAAAGACAAAATACCATTTCCAATTAACTTGGTTTTGAAATCATAAATACTTTAAAACAGTAATTATTACAAACCTGATTGGGAAATTTGCAGAACTTGTTAACTAATTCAGACACCAGGTATTAGTCTGAGATGTGGCGCTCTGAAAGCACAGTAGGTCAGACAGTGTCCAAGGAGCAGGAAAGTCAATGATTCAGGTTGAAACTTTGTCAAGACCTTGACTTTCCTTCTTGGTTATTTTCTGACCTGCTTTGCTTTCCCAGCTCCACAGCTATTGACTCTGACTTCCAGTATCTGCAGTCTTCACTGTCTGACATTCGTGCGTGAGTTGGAAATGAACCTCTTTTGCTGATTTTTTTTTAAGCAAATTAAAAGGCAGAATTAACTTGCCAGCTTCTCCTATTCGACGTTCTGGTGTGAGAGAGAAGTACTTGGGAGGAAAAGAAATATAATTATCAATCGATGTAAAGTTTTATTTTAATATCCAGTTTCCAGTGTGTCTCCAGCATGTGACAGTGCACACTATATGACAGTACATATAGAAGACAGACTTCAAGTATTTGTTTGAATAGACCATTTTAAATTGCTATTTGTTCATGGCAACTTGGTGATTGTTTCTTCCCAACAAAGAAGGGCAGGAATTTCCTGCTGATTGAAGCCATTTTAAATTCTCAGCCAACTGCAGTTTTTAAAACCGATCTGAAATGGCTGCTGATGGCATTTCAAACACTTGGAAGGAAAACTAGAGGAACTGGTTTTGTAGGCTATAGCTGGACACAATACTAAGGTTTGAAACCAGCATGTTGAAAGGAAATTTGGAATTGCTAGTGACCCCCATCTGTGCCTGTTTAAGAAATTGCTCTGTGCTACTTTATTTCTACTCAATTGTATTTGCAAGGAGCTGTAATGTTGCTAAATATGAATTTTATTACATTTTTTTGCTTAAATACAATAAAATGCATGGTATGCAGCAGTTCAGGAAGTATCTGTGAACACGGAGGTAGAGTTAATGTTTCAGGCTTCAAAAGCAACCTCCAGATCATTGGAGGCTGGACATGAACCCATGAAGTCCTGACTCCCTGGCTACAAAGTAATTGCCTTGGAAATTGATACTTCTGATGAGCAATTACCCCTCTATAACTTGTTTCCATCTCCTGGCTTTGAGGAAGATTTTCAAAGGGTTCTGACTGATTTACCTTGGGTAGCTAAGAAAAGATAGAGGGATGAAAAGCTCCTCTTAATCCTGACAAAGTTTTAAGTCACCCGTCACCCGTGTCTCCATAATGATCGCGACATACAGGACATCCCACTTAGAAGTTTCACCATAAAGATCACTGGCAGGAAAAGTATGTGATGGGATTGCCATGGGTGGATTTGTCCTGATTGTAATCAAAATATGAGAGATTATTCAGTCTGTAGAGTGGTTTATGCCATTTTAAATGTTTTTTTATAGCCTTGTTGAATCAATTACATCTTAGAGCTATTGGAAATCCCCATATGAGGGGAATGTAAAACTGCATTTGCAATGGCTAATGTAACACCTCTGTTGACAAGGGGAGAGAGGCTGAGACAGGAAATTACAAGCCATTAAGCCTGACCTTGGTCATTGGTAAAATTTTTAGATTTCAGATTTCATTCCTAAGGATTAGATTGTGGAGCAGTTGGAAAAGCATGGTTAAATAGGGGCTGAGTCAGCATGGCTTCATAAAGGGGAGGTCATGCCTGACAAATCTGTTAGAATTCTTCAAGGTGTTAATGAGCAAGTTAGACATCTCTAGGAAAAATAGGGTTGTTATGGTAGGGGATTTTAACTTTCCAAACATAGACTGGGACTGCCATAGTGTTAAGTGTGTACAAGAAAAGTTTCTGATTCAGTTTGTGGATGAATCAGAGAAGGGACAAAACTTGACCTACTCTTGGGAAATTAAAACCGGGCAGGTGACTGAGGTGCCAGTGACCACAATTCTATTAGATTTAAAACAGTGATGTAAACGGGTAAACCAGATCTAACAATTCAAGTTCTAAGTTGGAGGAAGGTTAATTTTGACAGTATTGGGCTAGAACGTTCAAAAACTGATTGAGGGCAAATGTTCGCAGGTGAAGGGATGGCTGGAAAATGGGAAGCCTTCAGAAGTGAGATAATGAGTCCAGAGACAGCATACTCCTGTTAGGGTGAAAGGAAAGGCTGGTAGGTGTAGGGAATGCTGGATGACTAAAGAAATTGAGGGTTTGGTTAAGAAAAAGAAGGAAGCATATGTCAGGTATAGACAAGATAGATCGAGTGAATCCTTAGAAGAGTATAAAGGCAGTAGGAGTATGCTTAAGAGGGAAATCAGGAATGGCACATAGGGTTAAAGAAATCCAATGTGTTTTTACAAATACATTAAGGACAAAAGGGTCACAAGGGAGAGAACAGGGCCCATCAAAGATCAGCAAGGTAGTCTTTGTGTGGAGCGGCAGGAGATGGGGAGATATTTAAATGAGTATTTTGCATCAGTGTTTATTGTGGAGAAGGACATGGAAGATATAGACTGTCGGGAAATAGATGGTGATACCTTGAAAAGTGTCCATATTATAGAGTAGGAAGTGCTGGATGCCTTGAAACACAAGTGGATATATCCCCAGGACGTGATCAGGTGTACTTAGCTGAGGGGTATGAAAGCATAATACCATCACGATAGATGAGGTGAATGTGTTGTGAAGAAGACTAGGGATTTGTAGATGAATATAGATTGAGTAACTGGACAAGATTTTGGCAGATGGAGCATAATGTAGTAAAATGTAAAGTTGTTCAACTTGGCAGAAAGAATGAAAATGTAAAACATTACTTAAATGGATAACCACTGCAGAATTGCAAGATAGAGGAAATAAGCAGTTCTGTTGCAAGAGTCACAGAACATTAGTTTTTGGATACAGTCATAATTGAGCACATATGTCAGTAATATTCTTTATAATGGAAGGGCTTGAATACAAAAATAAGGAGGTTATGCTTCAGTTATAAGGGGCATTGAGACCACATCTTGAAATACTGTGTCTAAGTTTGGTCTCCTTATTTAAGCAAGGATGTAAATGCTTCAGAAGTGTTTCAGTAGAGGCTTACCAAATTGACATCTGGAACAACTGGGTTGTTTTATATGGATAGGTTGGACAGGCTAGGCTTGTTTCCACTGGTGTTTAGAAGAGCAAAGGGAAACTCCAAGTGCATAAATGAAATTCTGCATGACCTTGCCAAGTTGAATATGTGAAAGAGTATTTCTTCTAGTGGATCAATCCAGTGCTCTGGAGCAGTATTTAACATCAGGGCAGAGATGAGAATTTTGTATTCTAACGATTGGTTAACTTTGAAGCTCTCTGGCTTAGAAAACAATGGAAGCAGGATCACTAAATATTTTAAAACACTTTTTTGTTCAGCAAGGGTAGGGAATTTGAAATAGATGAGCTGTGATTTTGTTAAATGGTTTAGTGGGTTTGAACAGCAAAATGGCTGACTTTTGCCCCTATTTGATGTGTTTGTATTTTCGGCTGTATTATTCTGTCACCAGTCTAAAATGAATTTATTCCTGGTGTCCTTTTCTAATATTTAGCTCTCCATCTACATTCCAAGAGAAGATTGTATGTTCATTATTAGCATTTTGGGGCACTTGCAGTGTGTGAATTGGCTGCAGTGTTTCCAGTATTACAATAGTAACTACACTTGAGATGCTTTCTTGCCTGTAAAGTATTTAATGTATGTAATGTCCTTGAGTGAAAGATCTTTTTTTGTCCTCACCTGGTCTACTTTGAACAGGGTTGGAGTCGCATTTAAAGTCTTAACTGCCTTCTGAAATGGCCTATCAAATCAAAGGGTAATTAGGAATGGTCAATAGCTTTTGGTTTTGGCAGTGATGCCCACCAATACTCCTGTCCAGTTTTATTTCTTGACCACTGACCTCCAGGACAATGCACGTGAAACTAGAAGTCACCATCTTGGCACACCAATCATGCTGGTGTGTAGAACCTCAGAGCAACTATGCTCTTTGAGGATACACACTGCTCATATCCTATGAAAGAATGAAAACAAATAACTTCTCATTTTCATAGACTGGGTTTTCATTCTCCTAAGTTTATCTAATATAGAGAGAATCCCTCCATCCCAGAAATTAGTTTGGTAGACATTTGTTGCATTTCCTCTATGGCCATTGTACCTTTTTTGTTGTTAAGTACACCAAGCTTACCAGTCCTGAAAAAGAAGAGGCCTGTAATTTATAAAATGTAAGTGCTCGAGATTACAAACACACATGGGTATAATGTATGAGTTTCTTATTATGCTTGTATACTGTTGAAACATTAATTATGGATGAATCCTGAAAGAAAATGACTTAAAAATTAAATCACAAAGCACCGTAAGCTTTTGAAAGGAAGAATTTAAAATGCAATTGACATTCCCTTTGCTACTTCTCTCCATTTATGTTTGTGTATCCAGTCCCTTCTACCAACCAGAAAAGAATGGTTACGTTACATGGCATTACTCCAAGCAATTGAACTTGCAGTTCACGTTACTGAAATTCTAATCTCCTGACAGGATGGTATGGAAAAGAGCTTGGTGTCACCTAACCATGAGTGTTCAATTATTTCTCCTCATTTTTTTTTTTTCAACCCATATCTAAGGAAGGATGTGCTGATCTTGGATGGGGTCCAGGCGTGGTTTAGAATGATGCTGGGGATGAAGAGTTTGTCATATGAGGAAGGGTTGAGAACGCCTCTGGGTCTGTACATGATGGAGTTCAGAAGGATGATGGACGAGGGGGTAGTCTGACTGAAACTTACAGGTTACTGAACAGCCTGGATCCAGTGAATGTGGAGAAGATGTTTCCACTAGTAGGAGAGATTAAGAGTTGGTGACCTAGTCTCAGAGTGAAGTCCGAACACTTCAGAACTGACATGAGGAGGAATTTCTTCAGGCAGAGAGTGGTGACTCTGTGCAACTTGTTGCAGAAGGCTGTTGTAGCCAAGTCATTCAGTCTCTTTAAATAGGTTCTTGATTAATAAGGATATTAGGTGTTATGGGGAAGGACAGAAGAATGGAGTTGAGAAACATTTCAGCCATGATTGAATGTCAGAGCAGACTTGATAGACCAAATGACCTCCATTCTGCACACACCTCTTCAAGTCTAACCTCTGGAAGGCCAACTTGATTATACAGGATACCAATGTGAGTGTATTCTTGTGAAAGAGATAATTCCCAACTCTGGTTTTAAATCAGGATTGTAGAAAGTTCTGAAGCCCATTGATTGATTGATTTGTTTCGGTTGTGTATGCATGTACACACTTGTGCATTTAAATTTTTAAAAATTATTGAAAACACTTTTCTTTACAAAATATTAAAATTACGAAAATTTAACAATAACTATATTAAACAATAAACCAACTACTGTACAAAAGAACTCTTATCTACACATATTACATATCAAGAAATAAATAATGCCGCTCAGCATACAAGACCTCAACACTCCACCTTTGAGAGCATCAATTATTAAAGCCACGTTTGCTCGAAATCTTTCATCTCCGGACATTAAATCAAACCACCCTGGCTGGACAAAAGCCCTAATTAAAATGGCAGACAGACCTGCTTCCAAATAATTCAAAAAGGGCTGCTATGTCTTAAAAGAAATTCTGTTTCCTGGTGCACCATATTTGTAACAAAGTACAAAGGAATGTGTTTAACTTCTGCCACCCTGACAGGGGTTTTTCTGACACCCAGCACATCAGAATGTTCTTCCTTGCACAAAAATTGAGGATGCTAAAAAGTTTTCTCCCACATCCATTTAAGGAAGATAATTTTGGCAAACCCAGGAGAAGGGAAACCAGGTTGACCTTGACTTTGGTCCCCAAGACCCTCTATTACTCCTGCCACAGCGCTGCAATATATACGGAGCCCGTGGCAAGACCACATTCCGTGAATGAGGGTATCTATTTATTTTACATTTGGGGCACATTTAAGGCACACCCTACTTAAATCTTGCAAGACAATCTGGGGCCAGATGAGCTCTATCAAGAATCTTTAACTGCATAGCATATTGAAATTTTCCTGACACACACTCAAATGTCCACCCAAGTTTCCGGAGTGATCTCCATCCTTGACACACACTCCCAGACCTCCTGTAATCACTCAATGTCACCCGAGGAACCTCCCTGCAACAAATGATAGAGAGTACTCACTGAAAGAGTGCACTTTGCCTGAAGCTTAGTCTCTTTTTGGATAAAATCTCTGATTTGAAAAGAATAGAAGAGGTCCCAGCTCGATAATCCATACTTAAGTTTTTTGATCAAATGACATTAATGTTTCATCTTCAAACAGGTCACCCAAACGATAGACTCCCCAATCCACCCAGGACTTAAATCTGGGATTCATTGTCCCTGGCCAGAAACCAGGCATAACGACTTTGGCAGTATGGAAAGATATTTTAGACATATTACCTTCCATCTGTCTCATTGCCCTCCCATGCTTTTACAGTGTTAATAACTATTGGATTGCAGCAATGGTCTGCAACTATCTTCATTTTGTCCAGAAACAACAGGTTAATAAGAGGGCAGTTTGTCTGGGAGACCTCAATGTCCAACCATATCGAAGCAGAGTCCTCACAGGCCCAATCACACTCAAAAGGTAAAAGGGAGCTCAATTGATATCTTCTGACATCTGGGAGATCCACTCCTCCTAACCCTGAGACATTTGCAATTTTGTAAGCTTGATAAGAGGCTGCTTATGGCACCAAATAGAAGAACTAAACCAACCATTTAATTTCTGAAATGTTTGTCCAGGAAAAAGCAAGGGAAGCATCCGTAGAGGATATAATAAATGAGGAAGAATATTCATTTTAATAGAGCAACTCCACTGAGCCATGATATTGGAAGCCCCCCCCCCCGCCCCCATCTTTGAAGGTCTTGTTTAATCTTGTCAAACAGATGAACAAAATTAGGTTTGAATAACTTACCAAAAGTAGAGGTAGCAGAGAGGCCCAAATAAAGAAAGCCTCTCTGTGCCTACTTAAAGGGGAACCCACCTTTAACGTCCGATATTGCCCTAAAACTCCTATAGGCATAGCCTCTGATTTTGAAAAATTGGATCTTGTAACCTGAGAAAAAGCCAAATAAATTAATACATTGTATCAACTGGGACACCGAAACTGCCGGGCTCCAAAGAAAAATGAGAACATCATCCGCATATAATGTGATCTTATGCACGTTTGACCCTACCTTTGGGGCAGCTATATTACGATCCCAATGAATGGCCTCTGCCAGTGGCTTAATCGCCAAATTGAAGAGCCAAGGTGAGAGGGGACAGCCTTGCCAACTGCCCCTACCAATGTTAAAATTATCAGACCTTATACCATTAGTGAGAACTGCTGCCACAGGATCAGTGTAAAAGACCCTTACCCATCTAGTAAACACTTCACCCAGGCCAAACTGCTCCAGGATATAAAAAAAGATACAGCCATAGTTCACTGAGCAGCAGTGATTCCCTCACTACTTCATGCTCCGATTAATGGGCACCTCCAAGCAGTTCAATTGCAACAACCTCTCCCAAAACAACTTGCACAGCATGGCGATATTAATCATTCAAAACCAGCTCTGCTAGCCAAGACATGTAAATTGGATATCTGAAACTCGACTCCCAAAGCAACGTTTTTGCTGTGAACGTGGTTATGGCACAGTCTCCTCGGAAGACCGCAAAATGCTTTCTGGGATCCTCAAAGCATCTCTTCTAAAAAGCTAGAGCGTACCCACTGAACCGTGGGAGACTACCTTGTAACGAACCAAAATAGAAAAGGCTCATCCATAAAAGGTATCAAATAGGTTGAGAGACTTTGTTGGGAATGTGCAGGAGGGGACACTTTGAGACCTTGGAAGGGGTACATCTACTTCTGAACAACCCATCTGCCAAAGTGGACATTATCAGACCACATCCTGTTTTCTCCATTGGGCTCATTGTTTTGGCCCATTCAGTGAACCATCTTCTGGTGTAAGAAGATGATGTATGTGTGCACATTTGTACAGGGGGTACCTGATTTTTTTTTTAACCTTGTACTTACAAACATGTTCCCATTCAGAGGTATAATTTTAAAAATCCCAACATATGAATGTTTCCTGTACTATTTTATATTGTTCTGACTTGCATAAAAAGCAACTTGTGAATGGTCTCAAGTATGAAACCCATTTGCAACTCGGAGACTGCCTATATAAAGATCTGTTAAATTATCCCAGTTCTTCATTTCAGTGGAGCACAATTTAGTAAATGTAGAGAATAAAGATGATGACCTGCATTCTAGGGGCAAACAAGATGTTTCTACTATTTTAAAAGAAAGCCTATTTAACTTGTGGTCCACTGAATAATATTATGGTTGGAATATGGATAAAAATATTCTGCTTATTTCTCAAATCTGGGCAGTCAGTCATGGCAGGCTACTATAGGTGGTGGGAAGTAAGTGGTGATTATTTGTCCAGCGATCCAGTAGTGGTGCCAAGTGATCGAAAATAAGTTGTGATCAAGGAAATACTAAATATAAAAGAACTTAAATGTTGTATAAATGTCAAAATAGACACATTTTAATTTGATATTTACTTTCCTTTCCATTCAAGGTGAACAATGTGTCTGGGGTTCCTGAAGAATTAGTAGAAGAAGGATACCCTTATAAACCTAATGGTTCACTGAATGGTGCAAACTATGAGCCCAATGGAGATACAAGGGCCTGGTCTGATAATGTCCGACCAGCACAGTAAGTACAGAATGCTTCAGTTTCCTTGGTTAATATTACAGTGCAGTGCCTGTAATTTTAGTCCATTCTTCTTAAATTACAAGCAAGCCAGTAAAAATATAATGTAAGAGCTCAAAGAATAAACAAGATGATCTCATCCACGTCTCTCTTGAGTCCTGGTATTGCTAAATTATACATGTGTGTGATATATATATACACGCATACAAAATCAAAACAGAAGTATTGGAAAACCTCAGCAGGTCTGGCAGCAGCTGTGAAGAAATAAACATCATTCACATTTAGAGTTTGGTGAATCTAATCTGGAACAAGTTTTACACCGAGATCATTTTGTCATCAATCTCCGTGGATCCCAAATACAATAGCATGTTGAATGCTGCAAACCAATCTGCTCAAAGAGGAGAATGCTGGTTGGCGTAAATTTTGACTGGTCTGTGTTATATCTTTTCCTGCAGTGTCCCTGAAGTTTCAGTTCCGCTCATGCATGAGCAGCCAGGTCGACATTCATCCAGCAGAGAGTCTGATGAAAGTAAACCATCACAAAGGAGGCCACCTAGGAAGAGGAGGCCAGGAAGAGCAAAAAGACCAGAGAATGAGGACTGTGATACAGACTACACAACTGGAGCAGAATCCTGTGATGAACTGGATGAAGATGATTTGGAAAGGTTTTTAAAATGTTTTTGATGCCATTTTGCCAATGTAAGAATTTATCTTAATTTCCGTGAAACAGCTGTATTAATTAATATTGAACTTCTTTTGCAGTCAATACCCACCTATCACTTCAGACCAACAGAGACAAGATTACAAGAGGGAGTTTGACAATGATCATCAGCAATACAAACGCTTACAGGCTGAAATTGATGACGTTAACAAACAGTTTTCCCAGTTGGACAAGGAGATTGATGAAACTGAGGATGACGAACAGTACCAGGTATGTTTTGAATCTATGATGGGGCATTGAAAAAAATCCATAGGTACTTGAGATATTCTCTTTTTTTTTAATAATAGTGTGGTACAGCTAAATTTAAAGGAAGTTAATGTGTCCATACCCTCAGAATACACTCCATTTCCTGACCGAGACCAGCATGTAACATGTTCAATACTAATGCACTTTTTGAGCTGTTGCTGAGATGATTTGTGCTTTGACCTTGTGCCTCAGTCTTTATACTCTCGAGTAAGTCTGCTGTTGTACTGTACAAGAAGAGAGTAGTAATTTTCTTGTCAATTCCTGTTGTTCTTGAGAACAAGTTTTTTTGCTTTATACCATGATCAGCAAATACTATGAGGTAACTTTTAAGTGGAGTCTTCAGAAAGGCTCGTTGGGCTCAATTTATAGAAGCATCAAATTAAGGCACACCTCGCAACATACACAAAACTTTTTAATAAAAAAAAGTCCAAGTGCTGTTTGTGTGGTTTGTCTTGAGTTTTCCAAACTTGGCACTAAGTTTAGGGCAGCACGGTGTCTCAGTGGTTAGCACTGCTGCCTCACAGCACCAGGGATCCGGGTTCAATTCTTGCCTCAAGCAACTGTTGTGTGGAGTTTGCACATTCTCCCTTTTTCTGCGTGGGTTTCCTCCAGGTACTCTGGTTTCCTCCCACAGTCCAAAGATGTGCAGGTCAGGTGAATTGGTCATGCTAAATTGCCCATAGTGTTAGTCAGGGGCAAATATAGGGTAGGGGAATAGGTTTGGGTGGGTTACTCTTTGGAGGGTTGATGTGAACTTTTGGGTCAAATGGCCTGTTTCCATACTGTGGGAAATCTAATTTAAATGTTGGTGGTATTTTTAACTAAATATTTAATTATTTAGGTCCTTGTAAGAGGGAAACTTAGTGGTATATACATAATGTGAACAAAAACTGACAGAAATAGTTAATTCCAGAGAGCGGCAGAGATCTATCTATTTACTACATCTGTGTTTCATCACAAAGTATTGACAGAAGGGCTTGTATGTAAATGGAAGTTGTCTAAAGATGCAAATTTATTGGGATACGTGAACATTGAATGCTCAAGTAGCCATTCTTCTTCCATGCCGTTCAGAGAGGGGCATTATCACAACCAAATTCAATCACATCCATCCCTGATTTCTGTCAGGAAATGGAGTGTATTCTGAGAGTATGGACATATTAATTTCCTTTTAACTTGTTATAGTACTGTCTTTGCTACATAAACCATTGGGGGATCCAGAGAATTCTTATAAATGTTCAATTTTGTGAAACATGAACTTGAGCAAGAGTTTCACGTGGAAATCATGAGTGGAAGCTCACATTTTACACTCCATGGCATAGCACAATAATGTAAGTATCCCCCTCCTGTCCACCATCTAAGGCATAAGCCAGGAGTGTGATGGAATACTCCCCATTTGCCTGGATGAGTGCAGCTTCAACAACATTGAAGAAGTTTGACACCATCAAGAACAGAACAGCCCACTGATTGGCACCACATCCATTCCCTCCACCATTGAAGCTTAGTATCAGTAGTTTGTGCCAAGTACAAGATGCACTACAGGAATTCACCAAGGCTCCTTCTATACCTTCCAAACCTATGACCATTTAGAAGAACAAGGAAATAGAAATGGGCAATAAATGCTGGCCTTGTCATGGACACTCAAAAGAAAACTTAAGAGCCAATGCCAAAGAGAAATATGAGGAAGAATAAACAGATCATGATAGAAGCGAGCAGATGTACTCATCTAAGAATCAATAAACAGATAAATTAGAATTTAAAAGAGTGAAAGGATAGAACTAAATGGAATATATTTGATTGCATGTCACATTTAAAAGAAAACTGTGACTGAAAGCATGAATGGAACTGAACATAGTATAATCATTCCAGAGTCATGGCTGCAGGATGACACGGAGTGGGATCTGACTCTTGATGGGTATAGGACATTTAGGAATCACATCCACTCTGATTCCAGTGCATGTTTTCCAGAAGGTTTTGGGAACATAACAATCAAAACTAGAAAATGGTGGAACATTACTTGTTAGTTTATAATAGTATTAGCATAATAGAGAGATGACCTAAGTGGAGGGAATCCAAGATATGGAAACAATTTAGGGAAAAATAAGAAATTATAAATGCAAGGGGCCATTCTGGATGTGGTGGCTGGAACCACAAACATAATCACACTGCATACAGTAGAGTATAATGTTAAGAATTATTATTGCTACACCTTTTTGAAAAGCTGTAATCACATTGGACAAAGGTGGCTTCTGAGGAATTCATCACATTTTCAGGATAGTTTCTTAGAACAGCACCTTCTGAAGCTGACCAGAGAGCAGTCTTTACTAAATCTGAAATTGTGCAATGAGATAGGGTGAGTTAATTATTACTGTTGGCTAATGTTGCTTTTCCACCTCTATTTTCAGATCGTTGCTGCTGAATATAATAGACTGAAAGAAGTGAAGAATGTGAGTAGTCTAAAATTTAAATACATTATTACTTTAAATAATTCTATTACGTTGGATTTACTCTTACTCTCTACATAGAATATTCGCACTTGTGGTATTTTACTAGAACAGTATTTTAAGTATTCAGTTAATTTTCCTTGGTAAGCCTCTCCAACAAATGATTAATTCATAGAGGAAGCTTTGTGAGCTGCTGCTGGATCCACTACTTTTTGTTATTTTATATAAATGATTAGGATGTGAATATGAAATATGGTCAGTACGTTTACAGATGACACCAAAGTTGATGGTGTAGTGGACAATGAAAAGGTTATCTCACAGTACAACAGGACTTTGATCAGATTGGCAAATGAGCTGAGGAGAGGCAGATGGAGTTTAATTTAGATAAACATGAAGTACTGCATTTTGGTAAGAGAAATCAGGACAGGACTTGTATACTTAATGGTAAGGTCCTAGGGGGGTGTTGCTGAACAAAGAGACCTTGAAGTGCAGGTTGATAGTTGCTGAAAGAGGAGTTGCAGGTAGAAAAGATAGAAGAAGGTGTTTAATATGCTTATCTTTATTGGTCAGTGCATTAAGTATAGAAGTTGGGAGGTCATGTTGCAACTGTACTGGACATTGATGAGGCCACTTGTAATACTGCATTCAATTTTGATCCTCCTGCTGTAGGAAGGACGTTGCCAGGATTAGAGGGTTTGAGCTGTAGGGGGAGGCTGAATAGGTTGGGGCTATTTTTCTGGGGACTGTTGGAGGCTGAGGGACGACATTGTAGAGGTTTATCAAATCATGATGGACAAGAATAGGGTGAATAGCAAAAGTCTTTTCCCCAAGGTAGGAGAGTCCAGAACTAGAGGGTCTAGGTTTAAGGTGAGAGGGGAAAAATTTAAAAGGGACCAAAGGGGCAAATTTTTCTTGGAGAGGGTGATGCATGTCTGGAATGTGGTGAAGGCTGCTACAATTACAACATGTAAAAAGCATCTAGAGGAGTACATGAATAGGAAGGCTTCAGGAGAAGATGGGCCAAATACTGGCAAATGACATTAGATTAATTTAGGTAATTTGGTCGACATGGACAAGTTAGACTAAAGTGTTGTTTCTTTTGTTGTACATCTTTATGATTTGAGACCTTATTACCACATTCAGTCCAACTTTGTAAACTTTGTTTTGAAATCACCTGGGCAATGGAGAAATATTGGTGGCGAGGACGCTTCAAGTTGCTGCTCTGGAACTTTTGAGGCCTTTAACTACCTAATAATAATTATTCTGCCATTTCCTTTCTACTACTAGTTGCCTGCTCTTACTAAGCTTGTTGTGTCAATGAAATTATTTCATAGTTAAAGATAGTGAAGATTACTATCTCATGTGAAAATGGCTAGTCATTGCAATCAGAGATGAGGGAAATGTTATTTGTCTGTGTACCTCTCCTATTGATACATGTTTTCTTCGAGCTAAATGTAGCAATTAAATTAGAGAGGGTTACAACTTTCTGCTGCTGTGCTTCCTTAGTTCAAAGCTTTCAAAAGCAGCATTCTTGCTACATTTTTTAACATTGGATTAGAAAAGTAAACAGATGACAAGTATTGGAGAAGTTTTTAAAAATAAAACCATTGCAGCTTTCCATTAGATCTATTATTGAGAGTTGTGGTAACACAATCGACAGTAACACCATTCAGTCCAATTGATTTGATATTCAATGATGACCACTGAATATTCTTGCTGTTTAGGGTGAAGAATGTCAATGCTTTTAATAAATTTAACTTCTCTACTTTTTGTATGTCAACAAGAACTACCCAAAGCTTAGGTCAGATATTTTGTTGTCATCTTCAACAAATTACCTTAATGAGAAGTTCTCTAATTTTCCAAGTATGATTGTCAGTTTGGTAGTGGCATAGGCTGTTTAGTGTTGCATATTTGCATACAAACTGAGTTGACTGCAACCAATGAAGAGATCCCATAAGAATGAGCTCAATCTGTGCTTGGCAATTTTCTAACTAGCATTGAACTAGATTTTAAGCATTCAGTTCGTCAGTTTATTTGGTTATCTGACTATTATCTAGAATATTCTAAGATTTTTGGAAGATCTTGATCATCCTCAGTTAATTTTATTCTAACATGTTTCAGATATTCATATTTATTTTTCATTTTTCTTCAGTCTGCTGATTTTAGGGCAAAGAAGCAGCAATGCAAGCAACTTAAGTTGAAGTTGTCTCACATCAAGCTAATGGTCAGCAACTATGATAACCAAAGATCCTGAATGTCAATTACTTCATGCAAAATTAAAGCTGAACATTCATTTCCTTACAGTGTGGCCATTTATTGTATCACATGAAATATAATGCCAATTTTATGGGCCAAAACTAAACCTAATGACATGGTTTCATATATTTTCCTATGTTTCAAACACTTTTACTGAGGCACAATGAGAGTTTTTAAAGTTGGAACTTGATAAACCTGTGCCATAATTTTGTTTTGTTGTGAGAAATTTTAATGTGAGTTGTAAATAAGGATAAATGTTCTCCTTTTGTAAAAGCTTTTGAAATGATTCTTGATACTTAGTTTTACTAAAGCTTTGTATATTGGCTTAAATAGAACAAGTTATATTTGGATGTTCATTTGTTATATGCTGTGCAATGATTGATTATTTCTTTTTGAGGGATTTGTCTTAATAATTAGGACTTGCTCTCTAACCAGGTATCTATTGCTATTTGTACATCAAAATAGCATTAATATTGTAATTAAATATGCTGAATTTGGAAAAATGACATTACGTACCATAGACTTACCAGTAATGCATCAAACAAGCTGTTCATTTGGGTCATTGAAAGTTGAAGCACAGTTATGGTTTTACATGTATTTTTAAAATCCAAGATAATGTTGATGGTCATATGTAAAAATGCTTTAATTTATATTTTAATACAGGATAATGATTCAGGGTCTTTTTTGCAATTATAAGTAGGAGACAGATACTGATGTCACAGCTCCAGTGTTTTTGTTTTGGAAAATAGCCTACTTACATTGTACCTTCTTCACGTTCAATAACTGCAAGCAAATAAAGCTGAAATATGAATGCAATTTTTTTATTGTTTGAGATATCATATTTTGTTTCTATAAATTCATTTTTGTTTTTAATGTTTTCATTAAAACCTTTACTGTATTTAAGATAATTATGGTAAACTGCAAAATGTCTTAAATGAGACCTCCAAATATTAAAAATACAAATACACTATTTACATGTACCATTATAAATACTAAAATAAGATTTTTTTTATTGCTAAAATGTTGGTGGCAATGTGTGTTTTTAAACATTTGTATTCCTCTATGGCCATTAAATAAATACAAAAATGGTTTAATTATGACTTTAAATTTATAATGATTTTCAACATCAGTGCTCATGCAATTTCTAATGAAGTGTCTTTGTTAGTACACAATAGTTTGTATTGTACACCAAGTACCTTCAATTTTCCAAAATCTTAAGCTATTTGACAGTAAGGAGCTAAATGTGAAGTAGTGGAAAGTTACAAAATAATTACAGAGCTTGATTTAGAATGAATAGTTTTGTAAAGGCAGAGAAGGCAGCATAAAAGCTAAGGAGTTTTGGAGAGCGAGTTGGAATAAAAATGAGTTCAGTAAAAGGAGTAGAGCATCTTCAACAAAAAAAAATTTTGAAAGTTGTAGGAATTTGCAAACACGGATGACAAGTGAGTTGTGTGGTATGTAGGGGTAATGATCAAAGACGAACACATGTCAGGAAATCACCAGTGGTCTGCACTTTACAATAGATGTAAGATTGGACTTAGTGGAGGAGTTGAAGATTTGTAGAGACCGGAACCTGGAAGCAGTTGAAACTAGGCTGCAAATAATGACTGATTTCAGCTGTGGTAGGCACAATGAAACTTGAAGCATTTTCTAATTTTTCTGTGTCCCAATGCTCACGGTCACCAAACTCTTGGGATATATCATGTTCTCACAGGTGATGTCATCTGGCAGCTGTTGGCAAAGCCTTGAGTTTCCACATAAATTATGAACATGCTCAGAGAGAGGAAAGAAGCTGTGCAGCACAGCTGTGAAAATTCCTTTCATATTTGAATCCAATTTTGATTTCATTGAAATGATTTGGACAGCAATGCAAGGTTTTCTCATCAACACCTACATGGCTACTATTGCATCCTGAATAAATAGGATAATTTGTACATGATTGCTATCCAACTTCTGAAAGTATTTTCTTGAGAGGCCTGAACATTGTTACAACACAATAAAAATCTAGAATAAAATGTGTCTTTCATTCTGCTTTAGTTTTGCAATACCACACATCAATGCTGTTAACTTTTTTCACTAATCACTGTTGCCGAAGCAGAAAGACTCCCCTCAAATGTCTTGCCCTCCATCTCAACTTAAGAAGTGAAGCTTGACATTTGACTTTTAAGAGTAATTCAGGTTCTTTTTATAGAGGGAATTTGGGGAATAGGCATTGTCACACAAAAGTTCTATTGTTAACAAGTAATTGAGAGACCAATAAAGTTTGATACAAATGTGGCCTGGGATATAGTTCTGATGATTGGTTAGGACATACCTAGTCTAGAAATCAAGATGTACTTGCTCATTTTTTTTTCTATGCAAAGATATATTAAGGTTTTTGATTTATAATTTGTGCATGTTCCTCAGAAGCTGCATGGTGCTGATATTCACCAATTAGTTTCATTGTAGCAAGGCTCCAGGTAGGAAAATTACAAAAGGTCTAAAAAAAAAATTATGGTTGGTCAATTATTATGTGGGAAAATTTGCATTTTGGAGGAAGAGTAAAGAAACAGAATATTATATCAATGGACAAAGTCTGCAAAACTCTGAGAAAGAGGGATCTGGGTGTACTGGCCCATCAATCTCTCAAGATTTGTATTCAGGTACAACAAATGATTGTGAAGGAAGATGGAATGTCTACATTTATTCTCCAAGGAATAAAAGTATGGACATGCTGCTGCAGATGCCTAGGACTTTGGTGAGACTCTGTCTGGAATACTGTAAAAGAGTCTCCTTCTATTCTAATATTAATCCATTAGAATCAGTTCAGAGAAAACCCACTCAAATGATTCATGGAATGAAGGACTTCTCTTCCAAAGAAAGGTTGGACCTCCAGCCATTGGGAGTTTTGAAGAGTGGTGTTGTGTGGTTAGCATTTCTAAAAGATTTCTTCTACTGAGATTAAACTGACGTGTCATTGTTGGGTTTAGTCATCCACTGGTTTTTGAACACAAGTGAGATTCTTGCAATTCTCAAATCATCTGACACCAACTCTGTACCTAGGAGTGGGAGGACGATTATAGCCACTACATTCATAATTTTCTCCCTTCACAGTATCCTTAAATGCATCCCCTCTAAAATAGCCTTGAAGCACAACCAACCTCTATAAACTTATACATTTTTAAGTTCTGAAGCCCATCTAGTATCTCAACCAGCTCTGTTCTTATCTGGCAGTATCATCTTCCTTTGTAATGAGATATGTGAACTACATATTTAAATACTTGAACAATACTCTCTGCTCCAATGCAAATATCCCTTTTTAGTCTCAATCTACCCAGTTTTCTTTACTACTCTTACTATATATGCTTATTAAGGAATTTGTGACTCCTTTTTATGTTTACTTCCAGTCTCCTTTTACATTGCCTTTTCTATTTCTTAGAGTCATAGCTCTTGAAGGTGGAGTCACAGGTAGACATGAACCTGCACCCCAAGGTCTCTGTTCAGCAACACTTCCTAGGACCTTACCATTAAGTGTATAAATCCTGCTAAGATTTCCTTTCCCAAAATGCAGCACCTCTCATTTATCTGGATTAAACTCCATTTGCCACTTCTCAGCCCATTGGCCCATCTGGTCCAGATCCTGTTGTAATCTGAGGTAACCCTCTTCGCTGTCCACTACACCTCCAAATTTTGGTGTCATCTGCAAACTTACTAACTGTACCTCTTATGCTTGCATCCAAATCATTTATGTAAATGACAAAAATTAGAAGACCCAGCACCGATCCTTGTGGCACTCCACTGGTCACAGGCCTCCAGTCTAAAAAAAAACCCTCCACCACCCCCTTCTGTCTTCTACCTTTGAGCCAGTTCTGTATCCGAATGGCTAGTTCGCTTTCCCCTGAACGTTCTATGACTCAAACCTTCCAGTCTCTGTAATATTCCAACCCTCTTCCTACAGCATGGTGACCAGAATAGCACGCAGTACTCCAAATATGGCCTTATACAGCTGTAACCTGATGTCCCAAACCCTGTACTCAATGCTCTGACAGATTAAGGCAAGCATGCCAAACACCTTTTATCACTGCCCCGTCGACCTGTGATGCCACGTCCAAGGAACCATGTACCTGCAGCCCCAGGTCTCTCTGTTTGACAAACTCCCACAGGCCCAACCATTAACTGGTTTGTCTTACCAAACTACAGCACCTCGCATTTAGCTAAATTAAACTCCATCTGCCATTGCTTGATCCACTGGTAGTTCAAAATGATATACAGGTCTGTGCTGGTATACTAATGACAACTGGACAAACTGTTTCAACAATGTAAACATTTTCAGGAGTCCATCCCAGAGCCCTATTAACATTTGATATGGATAATGCCAATGCTTGGAACATTGAACCTGAAACAAGTATTTAGTTTACCATGTGTGGATTCCCGAGTATATTTCATGTAAGTTAGTTAATGGGATGTTACTTGTACTTGTATCAGTGTTAGTTTAGCAGATAATTCATGTTGTTGCTCCTCATTCTGAGAGTGTCCATTTATTGTGCCAAATTGACTAAATGTACTCTTTGGGGCCCATAACTACTTGATAACCTCTTAGACTTCCTTGATATGTTTACATGCCACAGATGGAACTTTAGAAAGTTTTTTCACATGTTCCTTGGTTGACTCTTCCTCATATACTGCTGTGGAGCATGATGGGTTTCTCTGGGCGTTTGAACTTCTTGCATATTTTAGACCCATTTTCCAGTGTAGAACCTACTTTTGTATCTCATGAAATATTGGATACAAGCTTGGCATGTTAGACAAGTCACATTTAATACAAAATGTTAATGTTTTATTTACCTTTTTGATGGCTGCAATAGCTAAAATCCATAAAACCATAAGAAAAAGGACAGCAGTACGCTGTTCAGAGCCTGCTCTGCCATTCAATAGGATCATGGCTGATCCCACATTTTTCATTTCTACTTTCCTGCATTTTCTTGTAACTCTTGATTTCCCTACTGATTAAGAACCTATCTATCTTGACCTTAAACATATACGAAACTCTGCCCCTAGCTCTCTGTTGTAAGAAATTCCATAGACTTTCAACTCGGAGAAGAAATTCTTCCTCACGTCAGTCTCAAATTGGCACCCTTTATTCTGAGACTATGCCCTCTGAACCTTGACTCTCCCAAGAGGGGAAACAAGCTCTCAGTATTTATCTTGTCAAGTCTCTGAATAATTTTATATGTTTCCATGAGATCACCTCCCATTCTTTTGAACTCCACTGAACAGAATCGCAACCTGGTTAGCCTTTGCTCATAAGACAATTATTTCAGAGTAAGGATCATTCTTGTAAACCTTCTCTGACCTGCTTCCAATTAAAATGATATCCCTCATTAAAGAAGGGAAACAAAACTGCTCTCAGTATTCCAGATGTGGTATCACCAACACCTTATACAGTTGCAGTAAGACTTCCCAGCACTTATACTCCAAACTCTATGAAATAAGGGCCAACATTCCACTAGCTGTCCTGACTATTAGCTTTCTGTATTTTGCACAGAAGGACCTCCAAGTCTTCAAGCTGTCAGTTTTTCTTCATTTAAACAATACTGTTCCTTTTTTCTCTCTTCCAAAATAAACAACTTCAAATTTTCTCATATTATACTCCATTTGCCAACTTTTTGCCCATTTACTTCACCTACCATTCCTCTATTAAACTATATCCCTCCTGTAACTTACCTTTTCACCTATCTTTGCATCATCTGTAAGTTTGGCTACTGTACATTCACTTTCTTTAGATTAGATTATTTAGTGTGGAAACAGGCCCTTCGGCCCAACAAGTCCACACCGCCCCACCGATGTGCAACCCACCCATACCCCTACATTTACCTCTTACCTAACACTACGGGCAATTTAGCATGGCCAATTCACCTAACCTGCACATCTTTGGACTGTGGAAGGAAACCAGAGCACCTGAAGGAAACCCACGCAGACACGGGGAGAATGTGCAAACTCCACACAGTCAGTCGCCTGAGGCGGGAATTGAACCAGGGTCTCTGGTGCTGTGAGGCAGCAGTGCTAACCTTTCTCCAAGTTATGAATGTATATCATCAACCATTGTGGTTCCAGCATTGATTGTTTGCCCTCATAATTTATTTTCTCTGGCTTTATTATCTCTTTAGTTCTCCTTTGCTGAAATCTGCATTTATCCCAGTCTTTGCACTCATTATCTGCTTTTTTTCCCCCAACTTAATACTTTCCTTAACTTTCTTAGTTGGCCATGGATAGTTTATTCCTCCTTTAGAATCTCTTCTTCTTACAGTGATGTATTTTGCTGAAAGTCATTAGTTACCTCCTTAAATGCTTGCCACTGCTGGAAAAGCTCCGTAGGTCGGACATCATCTGTGGAAAGTTAAACAGAGTTAATGTTTCAAGTCCAATATGACTTATTCAGAACTTACTGTTCTCCACCAATGCTTTCAGATCTGCTGAGTTTCTCCAGTATTCTGTTTATTTCAGATTTAAAGCATCCATATATTCTGTCTTATTACAATAATTGTTTGTAATTCCTTTGTCTTGTGTTTGAGTTTATGGAAGCTGTGAGGTGTCTAATCATTGAAATGTAGAACATAGAAAAGAGGAGCAGGTGTAGGCCATTTGCCTATTGTGCCAATCTGTGTGATTATGGCTGATTATCCAACTCAGTATGCTGTTTCCACTTTGTCTCCATACCGTTTGATTGCTTTAGAATTAAGAACTGTATCGTTCTTAAAAACATCCCCTGTTTTGGCCTCAACTGCTTTCTGTGGTAGAAAATGCAACAGGCTCACCACACTCTGGGTGAGGAAATTTCTCTTCAGCTCAGTTTAGTCACAACAGATATCAGGGAAAGTTTCCAGAATAGGAAAGGTATGAATTATGCAGCTGGCTTTGACTTGCAGGAAGTTCTGGAGAGTTCCAATAATTCGTCATGTGATTATAGCAGTCATTTTAAGAATCTGGCAGTTTTCACAAAAAATTTAAAAAGGAAATCGTAATGAAAATATAATCTTACCAAAAATTATGATTGGAGATGCTGGTGTTGGACTGGGGTGTACAAAGTTAAAAATCACACAGCACCAGGTTATAGTCCAACAGATTTAATTGGAAGCACTAGCTTTCAGAGTGCTGCTCCTTCATCAGGTGGAAGGAATGGTGCTCCGAAAGCTAGTGCTTCTAAATAAACCTGTTGGACTATAACCCAGTGCTGTGTGATTTTCAAAAATTATGAGTTCTCTTCATTTCCTCCTGGGCATTAGTGTCAAACCAGTAAAGTTTTAACTGCATAAATGCAAGGGTATGATATCTCTGCTCCAAGAGGATACCTTTCTGTGACACTTGAATGTGGACAAAAGTCAAGGGTTTAACATTGATTGAATAGATTGCAAAGATTGGCACTGTTCAACTGCTCGAGAATATTTAATAGAGGTTTTCAAAATCATGAGTAGTCTGGCTAAAGTAAATAGGGAAAAGCTATTCCCATTCTAAAAAAAAGGAACAAGAGGGCGAAGATTGAAAGTGGTAGACAAAATATGCAAGAGTGATGCGAGGGAAAAAAAAACTTTTCACACGAATTGTTAGGGTATGGAATACACTGCCTGAAAATGTGCTGGAGTCAGGTTCAATTGGATAGGTGCAGACATGATGGGCTGAATAGTCTTCTGCAAATTAATATTTCTGCTATTAAGATGTTTATCTATTTGAATCGTTTGCAATAGTTTAAGTGAGAAGTGGTCTGGTATTTTTAGAGTTTCCTTATGCATTTGTACCTCCTGAGTATTGCTCGTGAAATATTGAGGTTACACACATCCTCCATGCAAAAACATTTCTACACCTTTCCCCCTCGTATATTTGTCATTTGCTGAATAGAAGCATAAATTTTCAGAGAAATTTACGCCCAGTGATCTGTAAACTTATTTTTTTAATGTATCTGTTTGCATCCCCGTTGGGATTATTCCAGACCTGGAGCTGACTCCATCTCTATCACTCCCTCTGGCGGTGATCTGCCCACATCCAGGCGGAACCTTCGGCGTGTTCCCGTAGGGCAGGGCGGGGATGATTGTCTGTAACACTGAGAGCTTCTAGTTGGTGTCACCTTAAACTCGGTTCGGGCTGGGGGTGAATGCGAAAATCTAGTTCGTTACGTTGCGCGAAATCAAGGTGAGCAGATGAAAGGGACTTGGTCAGAGCTAGGGAACAAGACTGTGATTTCAGTCAGGGATAGAGGGGAATGGGGCGGGGGTGAGGCTGTAGGGATCTGGGAGAGTTCTGGTGAGGCATGGGGATGGGACCATGGTGGGGGGGAAATAGTGAGAAAACCAACTGGGCTTTGAGGGTGTGGGGGATGATTTGGGTCAGAACCAACTGTGCCAAAAGTAACAAGTGAAGTAATTATGTTGTGATGACGACAGAGTGGACTGGGAAAGGATCGTAACAGAAAAGACTGTGTGCAAACACTTAAGAGGATAATTCATAACTTGCAGCAAGTATGATGATGAAGTGATTCTAGGAAGGGGTTAAAACACCATGGTTAGCCAAGCAAGTTAAAAATATTATTATATTGAAAGAAAAAAACTCATGCTATGTGGCAGCGATTAGTGGGAAACCATAGGATTCACAGAATCGTACAGCACAGAAGATGCCCTTTGTCTCATTGAGTGTGCACTGACAAATCACCTACTCGGATCCCACTTTCCAGTCCTTGGCCCATAGCCTTGAATATTATGACACTTCAAGTACTCATCCAAGCACTTTTTAAAGGTTGTGGGCTCTTCCGTCTCCACTATCTACCCAGGCAGTATGTTCCAGATTCCCATTACCTCCTGGGTGAAAATCGTTTTCTTTAAATCCTGTCTAAACATGATCCTGTTCACCTTAAAGTCATGTCCCTTTGTTATTGATCCTTCAACTAAGGGAACCAAGTTGGATTTCTATCTAACTTGCCTATGCCCCCCATAATCTTATACACCTCTCTGCCTTCTCTGCGCCAACAAATATAACCCAACCTTATCCAGCCTCTCATCGTCGATAAATTGCACCATCTCAGGATTGGAAAACTTTAAATGCCAAAAGACAATGACCCAAAATATGAAGAGGGAGAAAATAAACTATGAGGGCAAACTAGCAAGTAATGCAAAAAACGCAAGTGTAAAAACAGACAGTAAAAGTTTCTTTATATAAAATGTAAGAGAAAAACAAAGGTAAACATGGGCACCCTACAAAATGAGGCTGGCAAAATAATCATGGGGAATCAGAAAATGAAAATAAGTACTTGTGTCAGTGTTCGTGAGCAGACACTGAAAGCGTTCTAAAATACTAAATAATAAAAGAGCTAAAGAGGTGGAAGGAAATAAGCGCATTCACCTCACCAGATGAAAATGTGCGAGGGAAACTAATGGAGATAAAGGAGACTGCCAAAGAAAAAGTGCTGGTAGTCATTTTCCAAGTATCCTTAGATTCTGATAAAGTCCAGGAGGATTGAAGAACTGCCAATGTTACTCCCTTATTCAAAAAGGAGACAAAAACCAGTAACGATAGGCCAAGTCACTGAGAAATGTTAAGTTTATTATAAAGGATGTAACAGCAGAGCATTAGGAAATACAGAAGATAATCAAACATCATCAACATGGCTTCATGAAAGGAAACTCATGCAAAAGTTATTAGTTATGTAAGGAGGTCAGGGTAAATAAAGGAGAAGTTGGGAATGTACTATGTTTGGCTTTTCAGAAGGCATGAGTTGGCTATGATAGATTGGGGGATGTTGCTTGAATGGATGACAATTAAAAGTCAATGGAAAACATTCAAAGAATGCAGGGGTGAACTGCAACAATCATTCATTCATGTTTGGTGCAAAAGTAAAACTGGAAAAGTGACTAAACCATGGCTTGCAAGAGAAATTAGAGACATTATTAGATCCAAGGAAGAAGTGTACAAATTAGTCAAAAAAGTAACAGACCTGAGAAGTGAGATTGGCTTAGAATTCAGAGAAAGAGGGCAAAGGGATTGATTAAGAAAGGGAAAATAGAGTATGTTTGCAGGGGATGTAAAAATTGACTATAAATGTTTCTTTAGGTGCATGAAGGTAATAAGTTTGGTGAAGGCAAATATTGATTCCTTATTGTTAGAAATGAGAATTTATAATGCAGAACAAAGAAATGACTGACAAACTCAACGTACTTGGGTTCTGTATTCACAAAGGATGAAACATGTGGTATGTGGGATTTAGTGAGAGAGAGGAATGAAAGAAAATCAGTGTTAGTAGGAAATGGTGTTGGGGAAATTGATGGGATTGAAGGCAGATAAATACCCAGGGCCAGTTAACCTACATCCCGGGGTATGCAAGGAAGTAGATATAGTGGCTGCATTGGTGGTCAGCTTCCAAGATTTTTTAGATGCTTGAACAGTTTCTACAAATTGGGGATAATGTAACCCCTTTACTTAAAAAGGGAAACAGAGAGAAAATTGAGAATTATAGACCAGTCATCTGCTGATAGTGGGGAAATTGCTAGAGCCCATTACAAAAGATTTAATAGCTGAATATCTGGAAAACAATACCTGATTGAAACATATAATGTTCTTGGGGAGGCTTGTCAGGTTAGATGGGGAGAGGTGTCCCTCCTGCTGGAAAGTCTAGGACTCTAGGGCCCCTCAGATTAAAGGGTCAGGAGGAACAACTTCTCAGAGATTAGTGAATCTGTGGAACTGTTTACTGCAGAGGGCTATTGAGGCAGGGTTGTTAAGTACATTCAAGGCTAAAATAGTAAGATCTTTAACCAGTAAGGGAATCAAAGGTTATGGGGTGAAGACAGGAGAATGAAGTTGAGGACTCTCAGATCATCCATGATTTAATTGATTGACAGAAAAGACTCTGGGCTGAATGGCTTATTTCTATTGCTTTTGTGGATGAGGGGGTGGGGGTTATGAGAGATTTGGGATCATGTATGATGGTTTCGGGGAGCAGTATGGGCTACGGAGTAAACAGGTTGTGGATCTTGAGAACTGTCTATGGAGTACGAGACAAATTCTGAGTCATTAAAGGCAGACACTACAACTCCTCTATAAGCAGTGAAAGCCATATGATCAATTTGCTGTATAACCATATCTGCTTTCATTCTTCTTTGACAATCTCTGCCCTGATTTTGCCTCTTTGATTTCTGTATTGAAATCATCAACTCCTTGAGGGAATACACAAAACAAAGAAAATTACAGCACAAAAACAGGTACTTTGGTCCACCAAGATTGCACTGACACATCATGCCTTCCTAAACTAAAAACCTTTTGCCTCTATGCGCTCCATATCCCTCTAATCCCTGCCTGTTCATTTATCTGATAAGATGCCTCTTAAATGTTGCTATTACATCTGCTTCCACTGCCACCACTGATGGCACATTCCAGACACTTTCTCAAAAAACTTGCAATTCACATTTCCTTTAAACCTACTCTCTTTTACCTTAAACCTATATCTCTAATAATTAACATTTCTACTATGGGAGATAGACTCTGAATATCCATTCTATCCATGCCTCTATATAATTTTGTAAATTTCTATCAGGTCCTCCTCATCCTTCGACGTTCAACTGAAAATAAACCCAAGTTTATTAAGTCTCTTCTCGTAGCTCATGTCCTCCAAACCAGGCAATATCCTGGTAAGCTGTTTCTCTACCCTCTGTGAAGCCTCCACATCCTTTTAGTAATATCACAACCAGAACTGTATACACGATTCCAAATGTAGCATAATTAAAGTTGTATAGAGCTGCAACATGGCTAGCCAATTTTTATACTCTGTGCCCCGTAATGAAGGCAGGCATGTCATATATCTTCTTAACTACTGTATCCTGCAGTCCTTCCACATCCAGCAGACAATTTCCTATAATCCTTCCACAGCTGGCAGAGATTTTCCTGCACCTTCACATACGTTAAGTACTGTGTCTGTTGCTCCGATGTGGTCCCCTCTACGTTGGGGAGACAAGATGCCAACTTGTGGAACGTTTCAGAGAACATCTCCGGGATACATGCATTAAACAACCCCTCCGCCTTGTGGCTGAACACTTCAACTCCCCTTCCCACTCTGTCAAGGACATGCAAGTCCTGGGCCTCTATCACCAGATTCTAGCCACCTGACGTCTGGAGGAAGAACACCTCATATTTTGTCTTGACTCCCTCCAACCACATGGGATTAATGTTGATTTCACCAGTTTTCTCATCTCCCCTCCCTCCACCTTGTCCCAGATCCAACCCTCCAACTTGGCACCAACCTCTTGATCTGTGCTCCTAGTCCATCTTCTTTCCCACTTATCTGCTCTGCCCTCTGCTCCGACCTATTACGATCACTCCCCATGTCGAATGTCCTGCTCCTCAGATGCTGCTTGACTGGCTGTGCTTTTCCAGCACGACATGTTTTGATTCTGATCTTCAGCATCTGCAGTCCATGCTTTCTCCTTCCTTATCCACTTGCATTGTCACTTTCATGGAACTGTGGATCTGTATGCCTACGTGTCTTTGTATAGGTTCTGCCATTTACTGTATAGAGCAAAGCCTGTCCACCCTTTGGTAGTTCTCTAATACTTGGCTATTACTGATTTATAGATATGAGCTGTGAGTGATGGCAGGGATACACATTTGGTTTTGGAGTATAATGACTAATCTGCGATGTATAGGACTTTTCTACCAGGCCTTTAGCTGGCTCTAAATTTAAGTAAATCAGCACAAACCTATAACTTGTGGCTAAGCTGTTGGATGAATTTCTTGGATGAGAATTTTGTTTTTTCAGGAAGATCACACCAGTATTGATTATAAATCCTGCTCTTAAAATTTCTCTAATGTTCATATGTCCGGAGAAGCATGAGGCTAGGCCACAGACTGAGCAGTTGGAAATTTAGACTCATGTTAGTTTCTGCAATTATTTTGAGGGGCTTGATGGGAAATGGGAGTGCATTTTTAGATCTAGAGTAAGAGAGTGAGCATGATGATTATTCTTTGTGAGCAATAAATAGAAAATGCAATGTTTTGTAATTACTTGTTATTTTAAAGTTTAGAGCTATCAAAGAAACTCACAGGAAAAAATGTATGACGAAGCAGAAAAAACCAAACGTTGGGAAGGAGGCTATGAACGCACTTGGTATGTATTCTAGTTTTACTGAAGATTGAACATTTCTGTGCTGTTTTGAATATTGCTCCATGATATTTAAATCAAAGCTTTGGTGGGCTCCATTTAATCCCTCATCTGAAAAATGGCACCTTGGGGATATTAGTCAAAATTAGGGCTACTTTACATGGATGTGAATGTGGTAAATAAGTTTGATGAGTAACAGGTGCAGATTGCCATGTGAAAATGTGATGTAGCTGTAACAGAAACTTGGCTCAAAGAAGTGTAGGGTTTAATATTAAATATTTATAGAGATGAGGGTGTTCCAGAAAGATCAGAAAATGGGAAGGGATAGCATCAATCATTAATTGTAGCATTGCAGTGCTGAAGAGAGAGCATGTTCCAGAGATGTCTAGTTCAAAATCTGGTTGGTTGGAGCTAAGGAACGCAAAAGGTGCATATGCTTTGCGTGCTGTTGTCTTGGGTCATCAACTGGGGAAGAAATATAGGAACCAATTTTCAAGGAAATTAAAGATGTTCAAGAATTGTAGAATGGATTATAATAGGAGAGTTGGATTATCCAAAAATAGACTGGGCAGAAAGGGGCAATAGTTCCTTGAATGCCCTCAGCAAAACTTCCTACAGCATTATGTTTCCAAGTGCAGTACTGACTCCTTTTCAGTGGACCTGGTTCTTGGGAATAAGATGAGCCAAGTGGATCAAGTGCCAGTTAAGAACCATTCAGGGGACAGTGATCATTTATATAATAAGGTTTAGGTTTGCCAAGGAAAAGAACAAGGAATGATCAACACATAAGGAATTATCTGAGAGAAAGCCATCTTTAATGGGGTAAGAAAGGATCTGACCCAGATTAATTAGAGTGAATTGTGGCAAGCAAAACAGTATCTGAACAATGGGCTGCTTTTAGAGAAGACTGAATATAGCACTGTAATGTGTATGGAAACAAAAGGAAACAAATCGAGATTTCAGATCTCCAGCATCTATAAAGAAATCCAGAGCTCTCTGAAAGACAAACCAGACTAAGATGAAGAGGCAAAGTGTGTTTAAGACACATCAGTTGGGGAATCAGGCTGAATATATCAAGGTTCAGTAGGTAAGTGAAAAATCATTTAAGATAAGCAAATGGTATGAAAAGAGACAGGCAGCTGAGACAATCATGAAGTGTTTGAAAAAGCATTTAAATAATAAAAACATGGTAAATGGAGGAGTAGGGCCCATTGGGCCTCCAAAAGGGATTTACGCATTGAGGCAATGGGCATGGGTGAGCTATTAAATTAATAGAATTATCGAATCCCTACAGTGTGGAAACAGGCCATTCGGCCCAATAACTCCACACTGGCCCTCCGAAGAGTAACCCACCCAGACTCATTTCCTCTATCCTATTACCCTATCTTTACCCCTAACTAATGCACCTGATCTACACATCCCTGAACACTATGGGCAATTTTGCATGGTCAATGCATCTGACCTGCACATCTTTGGAAACCAGAAAACACCTGGAGGAAACCCATGCAGACACTGGGACAATGTACAAACTCCACACAGATCAGTTGCCTGGGGCTGGAATTGAACCTGGGTCCACTAAGTCATTGTGCCGTCTCATAATTCTTTATGAACAAGATGCTACACAGATCATGGTATAACAGGAAGTAAGGCAGACATGTTTAAGGGTGGAAAAGGCAGGACTGGATGTAAATACTGAAGAAAGTGCGTAAATTGTAGAGACCATAATTTTCAAGTTTTCCTTGGATTCCTGAGTAGTACTATGTTGGTAGGTTATGTAGATTGATTGGAAAAGTTAGGCCTGTTTGTCTTGGAGAAGAAAAAGCTTGAAAGGGGATTTGATAGGGATATTCAAAATCTTGAGGGGTCTAGTCAGAGTAGTTAGGAAAGAATGTTCTCACTTGCAGGAGAGTCAAGAACAACTTTGGGTGGCACGGTGGCACAGTGGTTAGCACTGCTGCCTCACAGCACCAGAGACCTGGGTTCAATTCCCGCCTCAGGCGACTAACTGTGTGGAGTTTGCACGTCCTCCCCGTGTCTGCGTGGGTTTCCTCCCACGGTCCAAAGATATGCAGGTCAGGTGAACTGGCCATGCTAAATTACCCGTAGTGTTCGGTAAGGGGTAAATGTAGGGGTATGGGTGGGTTGTGCTTCGGCGGGGCAGTGTGGACTTGTTGGGCCGAAGGGCCTGTTTCCATACTGTAAGTAATCTAATCTAACTGGGTATAGATTTATGGGAAATGACAATAAGATACAATGGTGACATGAGGAAACCTTATTCACGCAGTGAGTGGTTAGGATATATTTCTCAAGCAGTGGTGGAGGCAGATTTAATCAAAGTGTTCAGGAGGAAGTTGCATTTTTACTTATCTGAAAGGCAGGAATGTGCTGGGTAATAGGGGGAGCTAGGGGAATGGCACAAGCTATATTGCTTCCAAGGAGACCCAGCGTAGACGTGGCAGATCAGGTGGCCTTTGTCCTTGCTGCAATTTAAGAATATGCCATTGCCTCATTATCGAATTGAACTGCCAATTAGTATTCTGTACTTGAGTTTATACTGAATCTGTATTCATTGTTGTGGGAGTCGCTGACCAAGCCAGAAGTTATTACTCCTCTAATTGCTCAGAGGAAAGTTAAGAGTCAACCACATTGGATTTAAAACAAATCATTCATGGGATGTGGCCATCGCTGGCCTGCCAGCATTTATTGCCTGTCTCTAATTGCCTTTGAGAAGGTAATAGTGAGCTGTCTTCTCGAAGCACTGCAATCCATAAGCTTTGGGTTGATCCACGATGCCCTAAGAGAGGGATTCCCCAGTGACAGTGAAGGAACGGTGATATGTTCCCAAGTCAGGATTGTGAGTGTCTTGGAGGGAAACATGCAGGTCGTAGTGTTGCTATCTATCTGGTGCTCTTGTCTTGTTAGATGGAAGTGGTTGTAAGTTTGGAAGGTGCTGTTTGAGGATCTTTGGTGAATTTCTGCAGTGCATTTTGAGGTAGTACACACTTCTACGCATCAGTGCTGTAGTGAGTGGATGCTTGTGAATGTGACGTCAATTTAGAGAACTGCTTTGAGTTCTGGATACGGTCAAGCTTTTTGAATGTTGTTGGAGCTGCACCCATCCAGGCAAGTGGGAGTATTCCATCACACTCCTCACTTGTGCCTTGTAGATGGTGCGTAAGCTTTGGGGAGTGAGGAGGTGAGTTGCTCGCAGTATTCCTAGCCTCTTATCTGCTATTGTAGTCATGTGTTTATGTTGAGTTTCTCTCCATGATACCCCATGAATATTGATAGTGGGGGCTCAGTAATGGTAGCACCATTGAATGTCAAGGAGCAGTTGTTATATTGCCTGTTACTGGAGATGGTCATTACTGGGCATTTGTGTGGCATGAATGTTACTTACCACTTGTCAGCCCAAGCCTGGATATTGTGTATATCTTGTTGCATATGAGTGTAGACTGCTTCGGTATCTGAGGAGTTGCGAGTAGTGCTGAACATTGTGCAATAATCGGCGAACATCGGCAACCTTATGATGGACAGAAAGTCATTGATGAAACAGCTGAAGATGGTGGGGCTTAGGACTCAATCCTGAGGAATTCATGCAGAATTCATGTTCTGGAACTGAAATAACTCAACTCCATCAGCCACGACCATCTTCCTGTGTGCCAGGTATGACTCCAAGCAGCAGAAAGTTTGCCCTCTGATACCCATTGGTTCAGGTTTTGCTCTGGCTCTTTGATACACGCTTGGTCAAATGAAGCCATGACATTAAGAGCTGTCACTCTTTGCTCACCTCTGGAATTCAGCTTTTTCTTTGCAGCCATGGTTCAAACTGGGACAATGAGGTCAGGAGCTGAGTGGCCCTAGCGGAACACAACCTGGGTGTCAGTGAGCAGATTATTAATGACATTGAGTCATAGAGCTATACTGTGTGTAGAAATAGACCCTTTGGTCCACCTCGTCCATTCCAGCCAGATATTCTAAACTAATCAAGTCCCATTGACCAGCATTTAGCCCATATCCCTCTAAACTCTTCTTATTCATGTACCCATCTAGATACCTTAAATGTTGTTAATTGTACCTGCCTCTGCCATCTACTCTGGCATACTAGGGGATACTAGTGAGACAGGGTCGTGTCTTGGGTCTCACAAGTATCCTTACAAACAGATAAGGAAGGACACCACTTTGACTGGGACAACACATCCATCCTAGGACAAGCAAAACAGAGTCACGCACGAGAATTCCTAGAAGCATGGCATTTCAACCGGAACTCTATCAACAAGCACATTGAGTTAAAAAGAACCGGAAATGACATCACTACAGGAAATGACCTCACTGACCCAAAGAAGCCCAAACATATAAATAGAAAGCAGGAATCATCAGCAGTGCTTTGCCTGGAGGCCCACTGAAGATGTTACTGAGTAGGATGACGAAATGTCTGCAAATGAACCTTCTAGCTTAGCGAGCAAACCTACATCCAGAACCTCAACTTGAGCTACAAATCTTCTCAAAACCCGCTAAGTGATTGATACAACTGAGTGGTTAAGGTCTGGAGTTACATATAGACCAGATCAGGTGAGGATGGCAGATTTTCTTCCCTGAATGATGTTGGTGAGCCAGGTGACAATTGACAATGATTTTGTGGTCATCAGTAGATTTTTAATTCCCAATATTTTTGTTGAATTCAAATCCCACCATCTGCCATTAGCTCAGTTTCTGGATTAATAGTCTAGCAAAAATACCACTAAGTACAATTGCAACATTTAAGAGACATTTGGATGGGTATATGAATAGGAAGGGTTTGGAGGGATATGGGCCAGGTGCTGGCAGGTGGGACTAGACTTGGTTGGGATATCTAGTTGGCATGGATGAGTTGGACCGAAGGGTCTGTTTCCGTGCTGTACATCTCTATGACTCTATTATCACCTTCCCAGTGGATTTGTATGTGGACCAGATGAGGTCAGGGTGTCAGTTTTGTTTTCTAAAGAACATTATTTAACCAAATATATTTTTTCTCCTCCTGACAATCGACAACATGGTCATCATTAGACTATTGATATCATATTCAGTACTGATTTAAAATTCCATCATTCACCATGGTGGGATTCAAATGCAGAACATTACCTGAGTCTCTGGATTAGTAGCCTAGTGATAATATCATTAGGCCATTGCCTCCCCATGTTAACCTTCAACTCGATCCTGAACACAGCATTTAAATGCTTTGTCTTTGCATAGAATGTCTTACTTGAATATGAGAAATTTCTTCCAACTGTCTGTTACTTTTCTTTGCAGGGAAGTCCTGAAAGAAGATGAGACTGGTTCCCTTAAAGCTACTATTGATGACCTTCTCTCCAAAGAAAAACGGAAAAGGTAATATAGGGTCCAAGTTATTTTACTTCTATTTATTGAAGGACAGCAGCATGAAAATTAATTTTATGCATTGCGGAACTGAGTATTATCTGTCTATAGTAATAAACCACTTGCATGCTTCCACCATGTAGATAATATTTTTGTTATATTTGATTTCACAGCTACATCTGAGCATTTTCAATGCCCCTCAGACTCAGTTGAGGCAAACAAGAGGGCGTCGATTTTTTTTTGGATTGTGAATGTGTCCAGGAATTTTGGGAAAAGGCAGGAAATTGGCAGTAGAGCATAGAGCCGGCGCTGATACGATGGGCCGATGACATCGTTCTGTGCTGTAACAACTCTGTGGATTCTGTGATCTTAATAGAAACTTAAATTAATCTTTTAAGAGGAACAGCAGTTCTATTTCTTCAATGTACAAGTTGAGAAATCTGCTAAGGGGTGTTGTACTATTATCTGCCACAAGTCTACATTCTTTGGTCAATATGTGCTAGGATTTCACAATCCTGTGTGTTACAAGATGATGCTTATCAATGATCTTGTAAATAGGGGTCCACTGTTACTCGGGACACATTTTGAATTGGTCTAGGATCATCAGTCAGGCTCGCAGTACGATTCATTTGCTGTGCTCGATACCACATTTCATCATACACTGCGCCCTGTTCTTCATAGCTAAAAGGAATTTGTCAACTTTTTTTTCTGTTAAGACAGCCAATTCCTGCTGTATCCCCAAAGCAAAGGCTTGACAAATCAGGTTTGAAATTAATCAGTTAACAGACTCCTAACAATTCCTGCTGTATACGCTAACCTTTCCTCACCCAATCAGAAATACTGACTACACTATTAGAAGAACCAAAGACACAAACAACAGACATCGCCAACTTCATCAGCAAAGATAACATCATTAAATGAATAGACCTGTGCCTCCCTACCTATTTCACTTTCAATAACAAGACCTACAAGCAAATCAACGGAACACCCATAAGATCTCCGATATCAGGGTTCCTAGCAGAAGCAGTAATGCAGAGACTTGAATAAGCAGCTCTTCCAACCATCCAACCCAAACTTTGGGTCCACTGCGTGGACAACTCCTTTGTCATCACTAAACAAAACAAATTAGATGAAACCTTCAAGACTATTGATAATATCCTTACTGGCATAAAATGCACAAATGAGGAAGAAAACAACAACAAACTGCCATTCCACAGTAGAGTGAACAGTCCGTGGGGGAACTTCAAACCAGCGTCTACAGGAAAACGACACATACAGACCAAATACTCAACTACAGAAGCAAACGTAGCTGCACTGGAACATTATTTCAATGAGCCACCATACCCCGCAGCACCGAGGAACTATGAAGAGCAGAAGAAAATCACTTATACAGCATTTTCAAGAAGGACAGGTACCCAATAAACGGTCCACCGATTTCTCAGCAACAAACCCAAACAAGCAGACAGAATGTGCCCAGAAAAGCTAGCCACTTTATCCTACATCAAAGACATCTCTGAAATGACTGCCAGACTACTCAGACATCTTGGCATCATGTAAACCCACAAACACACTTAAACTGCAGCTAATTAACTTAAAAGACCCGATGAACATCATTTACAAAATACCTTGCAAGGACTGTAGCAAGCTCTACATTGGACAAACAGGCAGAAAACTAGCCACTAGGATACGTAAAAATCAACTAGCTACAAAAAGTCATGACCCCTATCACTCGTATCCTTACTTACAGATGATGAAGGACACCACATCCTAGGACAAGTCAAACAGAGGCACGAGAATTCCTAGAAGGAACTCTATCAACAAATGCATTGATTTGGACCCCATCCACCATCCTCTGAGAAAAATAACCAGAAATGACATCACCAAACACCCAAAGAAACCTAAAAACACAAATAGAAAGCAGGACATCACACTAGCGCTTCACCGGAGGCTCACTGATGATGTTATGTCATATGGTGATGAAAAGTCTGAAACCAAACCTTCCAGCTCAGTGAGCAAACTCCCATCCAGAACAAAAGTAAAAGATTTAATCAAACAACTCAAAGTCCACAGTTTGTCTGTCTGACAGATGGACTCCGATAATGGAAAACAAACTTCTGCCCTTAACATCAACTATTTGTTATAAATAAATCGATTCAAACGAGAGGTAAACACAAATTTGAATTGTAAGCATATAATTCTACAATTTGAAACGCTAGCCCCCTTTTAAACCCTATACACATACAGACAGATACAGACAAAGAAACAAACATGGATATTATATGAATGAGAGGGAAACATATTGGGAAAACCCAGTTCAAAAGCATCAGTAGACAAGATTCAATGAGATGACCTTTTATTTCTTCCAAGTTCTTTGATCTTCACATCCAAGTCTTTTTTTGCTGAAGACACATGGCAGGGGATTGCCATGTTAATTGTTTAGTTTCTTCGTCACTGATTAGAGGTACCAACTTAAAGTGAATGGTTGCAGAGATTAGCTGTCTTTCAGTTCTTGGTTACTTCACTGCAGAGAGAGAAAAGAGAGATGCTGCCTCTTGAAGTTTAGAGACTTGCTGCCTGTGTATTGTTCACATGTAAGCTACTTGCCTTCCCAGGAGCCAGTCAGAGAGTTAATGTCATTATGATGTCTCCTCACCTCCACAAGTGGTCTGAATCGAAAAATAAAAATTAGCGGTTTGTTTCTGGATGAAGTGTTCCTTGAACACATACCTATCCATGTTGCTGCTCAGTCTCAAACAACTTCCCCCAGTGAGCCAGTTCGTAATAATTACCATAGTCCCAGAGGACTATAGGGCTACTCTCTCAATAGAGACACACCCCACTCCTCCATTTACCATTGATGAAATGTGCTTTTAGAAGACTTTATGATTTCTTCTTACATTAGCTGCTGCTTTTTGTCATTATCCCTTGTTGTTTCTCAAATTTGTTTTTTCACCTCCCTGAACTTTCTGTACTTGGTTCACAACTGTATTTACTATCTGACACTGGTAAAAAGAACCCTTTTTTAAAAACGTAATTTCTACCTCTTTTATCATCAAGGGAGCTGTGGATTTATTTGTCCTACCTTTCCATTTTGAGGGAATATACTTTGACTGTGACCAAACCATTTCTTCGATGCAATGATCACTGTCCCCTAATGTTCCTGCACTGTCACTTGATTTATTTGGTCTTCCTCATTCCCATGCACCAGGTCTAGCAGTGTCTCCTTTCTTGTTAGATGGACACACACTGTGTAAGAAATACAATCTAGCAATGCTTTTCCCGTTCTGCCTATACCACTACAACTGTCCCAGTCAACATACGAATAGTTAAAGCCCCATTATAACACCATATAATGTTTACACCTCTCTGTAATTTCCTTGCGTATTTGTTTCTCTGTATTCTTCCCACTAGGTTGTGGTCTATAAATTATATCAAGCAATGTAATCGCACCCTTCCTATTCCTTAGCACTACCCAAACTGATTCAGTCCTTGAACTCTCTGAAACATCCTCTTTCTCAGCACTGTAATGCTCACCTTAACCAAATTTAACACCTTTCTTTCCTTTCCTATATTTTTTGAATACCTTGTAACCAGGAATATTGAACACTTAGATCTGCCCTTCCTTAAATTAGGGCTCCTAATCACTGCAACGTCATAATCTCACAAGGCAATCGGGGCCTGTAACTCCCAGTCTTATCTGACTGAACAGAGTACAGCTAATATATGCAGTGCAACGGTGATTTAGACTTCATTATTTTCTCCCTTATTCTGAGTCCACCTATTTCTTATTATTATGTATTTTAGTGCTATCTGCCTCTCCCAGTGTTCCGTGCACCCTGATATTACTGTTTAGTATTATTTTATTATATTCACTCCTGGTTTGTCCACCCCAACTGAGATAATTTAAATCCTCCCACGCAGCACCAGCAAAACTCCCCCAAGAAACTCAGTCCTGGCTCTGTTTAGAAGTAACTGGATTATTTTTGTATATAAGTGCCATTTTCCCCAGAGCCAATCCCGGTGTCCCAGGAAATTAAAGCCCAGAAACAAGGACGCAGAATTCATCATAATTTTTCAAAGCAGATGAATCTTTGATAACGAGAAAGAAAGTGAATGTGGGGAAAAGGCATGGGAATGGAACAGTATGGATCACCGTTTTGTGTGACTTTCTAATCTTTCAAGACCATCCTCTGCTTCAATTCTCCAACAGAGTTTGTTTATGACTCTTCGGGCTGCCTGTTAAACCTTTCATAATTTAAAAATGACTCTGTTTAATCAATGTGCTTGTGGATGATCCTGATTTTGATTTGTTGATGTTTCCCCTTACGTATTCTGCATCTCCTTGTAGGGTGTTTGAGCACCATGGACAAGTTAGACTTGGAATGGTAAGTGATTTGCAGGTGATCTCTAATTTTTTTGCAGACATCAGAATGACAATTAAGTAGCTTGTCATCAGTTTTTCGGCAAAATAGAATTTTATTAGACTCATTGCATTCATGCATATGCAAGCTGCATAATTGCTGAAGTCCACTGTACCTCTGCATACCTGCTTACTGGAATTATGTGATAATAGACTGTCTATTAGCTCTCGACTGGACCAATCCAATGCATCCCTGGCCAGTCTTCCATGTTCTATCGTTTATAAATATGAATGATCTGATCTTCATTGTCTTCTGGTTAAGTGATACCTGTATTTTCCAACTCTTCTCCTTGCTTTTGAATCCTTTCATAGCCTCAATCCTCCCTATCTCTAATCACATCAAGCTCTACTACTCTGAGATATCTGCATTCATCCAATTCTGCCCTCTTTCATATCTCTAACCTTAATTACTCTACCATTAGGTGGCCATGCCTTCAGCTACGAAGACCCTAAAATTTCTGAACTAAATCTCTCTGATACTGTAAATCATTTATGATGGTTGATAAACTTAACTCTCTACCCAAGGTTTTTGTCAGCTGTCCTAATATCATCTTGTGGACCTTGACAAATTTAGTTTAGTAATGCTCTTAGATAGCACCTTGGCATATTTCATTATGCTAATGCTGCTGTATTAAATAAAGATCATTGTTATTACACAAATAGGGAATGTTGGAGAAACTCAGTAGGTCTGACATCATCTGTGGAGAGAGAAACAAAGTTAACATTTTGAGTTAAAACTATACTCAAACTTGAAATCTGTATCTGTCTCCCAACTCAGTTTCTTTCTCCACTGATACTATCAGACCTGCTGAGTTTCACCAGCATTCTCTGTATTTGTTTCAGGTTTCCAGCAGCCAGAGTACTTTGCATCTATGTTTATGTTGTTCGTGTTGTACAATACTCTGAGTGTTGTCCTTGGATTGATCTTCTGACTTACAGATGCGACACTTGTATGTGATAATAGACATGTCAAGATCAATGGAAGATCAGGATTTGAAACCGAACCGACTTACCTCAACATTAAAGGTAAGTAAAGTGCACGTTGGAAGGCCTCCCGACATTGTAAACTTGACAATTCAGAAAGTTTTTCTTAAATTATTTTCACAAATATGAAAACAGTGCAATAATTTGTTGAATTCTTGAACAATCTAGCCAAATTCCTACCTAACTTGTCATCAGAGCATGAACCTCTTCACAAACTCACTACTAAGCATGTACATTGGTGCATAAAGCACAGAACGAGAAACCATTTTCTCTAGAATGAAGCATTTAATGTTGACAATGTCATTCCTGAGATACCACAACAGCAACAATGAAGTCACCTTGCAGTGACTTGGATGCAACTCCACTGTAGCGGGAAAAAACAGTTGCATTTGCAAGTAGGGCGTTAACACATACTAAACAAGTCTATGCTCAGTTTGAGGAAAAAGTGCCTGACTGTTATCATTGCTGCTAAGTATTTTAATCACCTGTTTGGGAGAGACAATGACCAGAAACTGCTTCAAAGTATAATCCTGGACCTGGCAGTCTATGTTCCAAAGCATCTGCAAAGAATATTCCTTCACTTGCAGAGATATCATATGGATGTGACATACAAACAGAGGAAACAAATATCAGCAATGTACGTAGAGTTGAGCGCAGGACTCCTCCATATGAAGAAAGTTGAGGATGCTAAGCCAGAGCATGAAATCTTCCACTTCCAATGAGAAGAACGTTTTGATATGCTCTGGAAGTCATCAACCCATCAGAGACATGGAATCTGGAAGGCAAACAACATGCTTAAATTAACCAAACTATTTTACACGATACAATTCTCTAAATAGTCCAGCATGAAAGAATAGCCCAAAAGCATCATGGCTACGCCTGCTGCTACAAGACAGTATTGGGCATACAGAAATTAAATGACAGATCAAGATGGATTCTTGTATAAAGCAAATGAAGTTGTCATCTATAGGGAGATAAGTAAAGAGATGCTGAAGTGCATCAATGCAATACTTCAAGGAATTGAGTCAAGTCTGAGGATGGCAAGATAAATACTCAGTTGGCCAAGCATGAACAATGAAATGTTAAGGACCACACCAGTGGTCAAATGCCACGCTAAGCAAGCTGAAGAGCCATTTTTGATGCAAACATTCCAGATAGACCATGGGTAAAAATTAACATAGATTTCCCACCCATACCCATTCCCCTACCCTATATTTCCCATGACTAACCCACCTAGCCTGCACATCCCTGAACACTATGGACAATTGAGCATGACAGTTTCTCAAGAGTGGAACCCGGGTCCCTGGCTCTGTGAGGCAGCAGTGCTAACCACTGAGCCACCATGCTGCCCAAAGATCTTTGAAGTGTGGAAGTAGGCCATTTGGCCTGTTGAGTCCACACCGACCCTCCAAAGAACTATCCCACCCACACCCATCCTCCCTACCCTATCACTGTAATCCTGCATTTCGCACGGCTAATCCCTCTAGACTGGGCATGAGAGGGCAATTTAGCATGGCCAATCCACCTAACCTGCACATCTTTGGAGTGGCAGAGAAATCAGAGCACGTGGAGGAAATCCACATCGACATGGCATGGGGGGGGGAATATATATCGTGCCACCCCAATTGAACAAAGTGGCCTCACCAATGTCTGTCTTGAGCATAGCTCTGTCATTTCAACCTGGAGTTGCATCTTCTTTCCTGCATTTGTCAACATACCAGTTTATATGCTGTTATCAGGAGTTTGCAATGAGGCTGAGTAACATTACTATTAATGGACATGCCTTTTTACTGGATTATACTGTTTGTGCACATTATTACAGTTTAGGAAGCAAACAACCTAAATCATAAATAACAGAAAATGGTAGAAATGCTCAACAACAGGTACGGCAACATCTGTGAATCGAGCAACAAAGTTAATATTTCAGTCAAGGGCCATTTATTGGAATATAAATTTATGAAAGGTCATCAACCTGAAACTTTAATTTTGCTTTTCTGAGCATATAGTTTCCTTTCAGACTTTCACTTATAATTTTTTGATTTTTTTTATTCTCTGTGTTTTTTTACAGTTGCTGGAATACTTTGTAGAAGAATATTTTGATCAAAATCCTATTAGTCAGGTATGAACACAAACATTTGTGCATCAGAACAAGTCTACTCTTTGTCAGGCTAGTTTCTTTCCTATCTTTTCATTTCATCTCTGATTTGATCTTGTCCATGTGATAATTTTTTTCTGCCTTGCTCCATTCGCATTAAAATATTGATACATGTGCTAGTTGCACTGTAAATGGTTCCCCCTCCCCATACAATGCCCATCTCACATATAAAATTTGTCATCCAAATTTCTCTTCAAAGAGAGCATACTCAAATACATTTGTCTTTGCAGCTCAACTCCCAAATGTGCCTTTTCTCTCAAATCCTTGAATGGGTTTTTGCCTACTTAATTTGTGCTTGCCTTTGTTCCAATATTGGAGCAAGAATAGGCGAGTCAGTTTTTTGAGCCCATGCTATTTGATCATGCCTTATCTTTACCTCATTTCTATTGTGCTTTTGTGACATATCCTTCAACAGCCTTCTGTTAAAAGAAACTTATCAATCTCAGTCTTGGAAAGTTCACCTAACATTCACACCTTTTGAGAAGAGAGTTCAAGATTTTCAAAGCATTCGTATGAACAAGCACTTCTTAATTTGACTCCTAAATTTGTCCATCTTACTTTTAAATTTCTGTCCTCTTTTTCTGTATTTCCCTAGTAGACAAAATACTTTTAAGAGATTAAAACATTGGTTAGGCCACTGTTGGCATATTGTGTGCAATTCTGGTCTCCTTCCTATCGGAAAGATGTTGTGAAACTTGAAAGGGTTCAGAAAACATTTCCAAGGATGTTGCCAGGATTGGAGGATTTGAGTTATAGGAAGAGACTAAACAGGCCAGGGCTGTTTTCCATGGAGTATCGGAGGCTGAGGGGTGACGTTATAGAGGTTTACAAAATTATGAGGGGCATGGATAGGATAAATAGGCAAAGTCTTTTCCCTGGGGTGGGGGAGTCCAGAACTAGAGGGCATAGGTTTAGGGTGAGAGGGGAAAGATATAAAGAGACCTCAGGGGCAACATTTCACACAGAGGGTGGTATGTGTATGGAATGAGCTGCCAGAGGAAGTGTTGGAGGCTGGTACACTTGCAACATTTAAGAGGCATTTGGATGGGTATATGAATGGGAAGGATTTGGAGGGATATGGGTCGGGTGCTGGCAGGTAGAACTAGATTAGGTTGGGATATCTGGTCAGCATGGACAGGTTGGACTGAAGGGTCTGTTTCTATGCTGTACATCTCTATGACTCTAAGACGACCATATGATGTAGGAGAACAAGGAGACCATTCAGCTCATCAAATCTGCTGCACCATTCAGTGAGATTATGTCTTGTGTGATATGTTTTTCCCCATAACTCTTGATTCCCTTATTGATTAGAAATCTGTCTATCTCAGTCTTGAAAGTACTCCTCAACAGCCCTTTGTGTGAAAGAATTCCGAAGATTCTGTAACCTCTGAGAGGAAAAAAAAAATTCCTCCTTGTCTGTGTCTTAAATGTGCATCCCCTGATTCTGAAATTATGTCCACTGGTCCTAGACCCGCCCACAAGGGGACATTAACTTGTCCACATCTACCTGTTAAGTCCTCAAAGACTCTTCTGGTTTCAATAAGGTTGGCTCTTATTCTTCTGTATTCCAATGAAGGCAAAAGTGAGGACTGCAGATGATGGAGATCAGAGTCTAGATTAGAGTGGTGCTGGAAAAGCAGCAGGTCAGGCAGCATCTGAAGAGCAGAAAAATCAACATTTTGGGCAAAAGCCCTTCATCAGGAATTCCAATGAAAACTGTCCAATCAACTTGACCTCTCCTCATAAGAAAGTCTGTACACATCTGGTATCAGCCTAGCAAACATTCTCTGGACTGCCTCCGGTGCCAGTATATCTTTCCTTAGATAAGAGGCCCAGTCTCCATACTATAGTTACACTAGTGCCTTGTATAGTTTTGGCAAAGGCCCCCCTTTTTTTATGCATCATTCCCTTTGAAATAAATGCCGACATTCTATCTACTTTCCCTATTGCTTGCTAAACTTGGATGCTAGCTTTTTGCAATTTAAGCATGTGGACTCCTAAATACCTTTGTTCTGTATCTTTCTGCAGTCTTTCTCCATTTAAATGATATTTAGTTCCTCTATTTTTCCTGCCAAAGTGCAAAACTTTAAAATTCCTCACTTTATATTCGATCTGCCAATGTTTTGCCCCCTTGCTTAACCTGTCTATATCACTGTGGACTCTGGGTTATCGTCACCATTTGCTTTCACACTTATTCTTGTGTCATCTGCAAACTTGGTAGAGTACATTCGCTTTTCCCTTCTGAGACATTCCTATATTTTGTAAATATTTGTGGTCCTAGTAGTGATCCCTGTGGCACACCACTAGTTACAGTTTGCCATCCTGAAAATGCATCCCCTTATCCCAACTCTGTCTTCCACTTGTTAGCCAATTCTCTAGCCATGCAGATATGTTAACGTCTGATACGAGAGCTCTGATCTTATTAATTAACTTAATGTGTAATGAACACCTTTTTTAATAAAAACATATTGCATCCACTACTACTTCTCAGCCTTTTGAACTTCATGGAATACTATTCAAGCTTCTGCAACCTGCCTTTTTAATTTAACCCTAGCCCTGGTATAATCTTGGTGAATGTGTGCACTGGGTAGTGTTTCGCATATTTTAATCATGCTTAGTGTGAAAAGATTTTATAACCTTGCCCTTGATTTAATCACTCTCTTTGGCCACCACATCAGGTTAAATCACATTAGTTGCAATCTTGGTGCTCATTCAAAGTCCAGTGTTCTTATGGTCAGCCTGCCATTTTTCATCTTCCATAAAAGAAAAATGAACAGAATACTTCATCCTTGGCCAAAGACTCACAGGGAAAACAAATCACTATTGGATGCAATGTAAGGCGGAAAGAGAAGATACTTAAGTCCCATGAAACAAAATTCAAAGTTATACATATTTTTACATGAATTGTACTCTGTTGGAATTCACAAGAAAAATTATAGTAATAGTCCAATGTACATTTATTTGAATGACAACAGGAATAAGAGAATATGTTTTTTAGATTTATTCAAAGTACTGCTGCCTGTATTCTAGTCCACACAAAATTTATATTCACTCATCATACCTGTGTGTTATCTTCCATTAGCTTCTGGACTCCATATATCTTGAGATTAAAATGTTCATCCTTCTGTTTAAATGGTATTAATGCTTTTTCATATATCTGTTTGTATAATAATCCTCCAACCTTCCATGTACTTTGCATTCTTTCAAGTTTAGCTTTATGTATTTCTCACTCCCTTGATTCTGTTATTTCCATCTGTATCTCAAATTATCTATTCCCAAGCTGTGGAGTTCTTTTCCTTTGTACTTATTGTACTAATTTAAGTCATGCCCTAATCAATTAAAATAATCTGCTGTGTATATTCTGTGTTGGTATTCCAACAGAGTACAATTTATGTAACAATATGTATGATTTTTTGAATTTTGTTTGATGAGACTTGTGTACGACCAGAATTACATGTTGGAGTAGACTTGAGGGGCAACAGGGTGGCTCAGTGGTTAACCCCCACCCCCCCGTGTCTGCGTGGGTTTCCTCTGGGTGCTCCGGTTTCCTCCCACAGTCCAAAGATGAACAGGTTAGGTGAATTGGGCATGCTAAATTGCCTGTAGTGTTAGGTGAAGGGGTAAATGTAGGGGAATGGGTCTGGGTGGCTTGCTCTTTGGAGGGTTGGTGTGGACTTGTTGGGCCGAAGGGCCTGTTTCTACACTGTAGGGAATCTAATCTAACCTTAATTATTTTCTCTTTCTGCCTTACATTGAGTCAAATGGTAGTTTGTTTTAGCTATGAGTCTTGGGTCAAGGAGTAAATATTCTTTTGATTTATTTTTCACAGCAGCTAAATATTGTCTGTTGCTAATTATCTTTTATTTTTATTTTAGATTGGTATTGTTACTACAAAAAACAAAAGGGCAGAAAAGCTTACTGAACTTGCTGGTAATATAACTTTATGCCACATATGTTTCATATTTTAAGACTACATTGAAGTAATTGTATGGTATAAAATCAGCTGTGTAGTTCTGCATTCAGTAAGAAACTGTTGAGCAGCATAGTCAGCTCCACTCTCCAGATTTTCTTTTGCCGGCTTGCATGCCAATGGTTGTGCTCTATTCTGTTCCTGGATCATTTTCCCAGAGGCAAGAGCAGTGGGGTTACCTGCCTGCAAGTGGCACATAGCCAATTTAAGGTAATTAAAGACCTGTTGAAGCTGATTGAGAATCTTTGGATTGCTGTTTGAGCTGCACACTGGAGTTCAGCCCACAAGAAAATCTTGCCTATTGTTAAAATAAGATTAAAAAGGCTTGCTAAGGACTCAAATGAACTGGAACCTACATCTCAGTTCTTCTACTCTTGAGCATATTTCTGTATTCCTGCTTGCATTGTCAAACAAATATTGTAATGTATCTCTTGGATATTATCAGTGGATTACATAGCATTCAAGTGACTTTATAACAGTACACTATTTGAAGAAGATCTATGTACAAATCAATCATCTCTGTTTGCATTCTCAGAATTATGTTTTCCACTGTGTCTTCAAATTTGATTGGTAGTGTGTAATGTATTTGAATGCTGTGAAAATGAAATTAAGAAAAAATACATAGAATGGTATTGTGAAGACCTTTGACCAGAAGCAGTACTACACAAAGAAAATTTGTAATTTCTTTAAATTGTCTGTGGTATTTGTAGTTATTTTCAAGAAGACTTGTTTGAAATTAACTTTTAAGATTTTATCTCAATTGTAAAGGAATTAATGGGATTTTCTTGCACAAGAAACTCTAATTCATGTTACCTGTCACCCCTTGGCCTGGAAAAAGTGCAATTAAAAGAAATTAAGACAGAGGCCACATGGCTAGGCATGAAGAAAAACCATAAGCAGGAAACTGGAATGTGAAAGCCATTAGCATGTGGTTGCAAGTACAAAGAGAAAGCTAACAGAAAGAGAAAGAGAAACACCGAATTTGTGTAAAGATAAGTCAGAAAAGCTCTATGATTTCTGTTTGGCAGTAAGAAAAATTGATTTCCAGAATCTTTTGGGGAAGTGATGAATGAGTATGCTAAAAGGAACCAATCCTAAAAGGTAGTATGCAGAAGGCAACATGCAAAAGGGTTGAGGGTTTATATTAGAGCATCAGATTGTGAACCAGGTGTTGATGATTGGCAAGTAAAAAGGAACTCTGGAAAGATATACCACGGAGACTGACGTCACCCAAGTGAGAGGGTTGGCATATGTTCACTGGTTAATTCTAATGAGATATGCTTGGTCAGTGAGAATCATGGGCTCAGTTGATTGAGTTTTAAAGACTGTGAGATTGTGCATGGTGCCATATTTGTGTGAACAGTGATGTTTACAACTTTTATTTGAAATATCATTGCCTGTTAATTATTGTTTCATTTTCATTGGTTCTAATTTATTTTACAAAGAGTGAAATCATCTTGATAATTTCTCCTGGAGGCAGTATGGTAAATTTGGTTTACTAGTATCAGTGTTTGTTATTTTGGACACAGTGGACACTTGCATCATTGGAAAAAAAAAGATTTGATTGAGCAGTTTATTTCCATTATGTTCCTTTTTTTAATCCCACAAGAACTCTGCTTTGGTCTGGCATCACCGTTTAGTCTAATTGGATTGGATATTGAATATGCAATATCAATATGAATACCATTTGGTTCTCATAACTACTTGTAATAAATGCAGTATGCAAATTCTATGATTTCATTTATTGAAACACAGACTTTCTATTCCTTTGCATAGAGCCTGTTTGTAATTTCTAAATGAGACTGGTATTGTCATTGTTTCTGTGATAGGAAATCCAAAAAAACATAAAGAAGCCTTAAAGAAAGCTGTAGGTTTGTCATGCAGTGGAGAGCCTTCACTTTACAATTCACTCAGCTTGGCCATGGAGACTTTGAAGTAAGTATTTTTGGATTGATTCTAACAATTTTCCACCAATCTCCCCACTGAAACCCAGCCTGCCCCATCCTTTTGTTTGTTTGGTTTTGTTTCTGTTTGTATTTTTGTTTAGTTTTCCATCTGAGATGATTTGAGCTCTATTTTACCAGATTTTGGACTAGATCAGTACAGATGACAATCTTTGTTCTGATTCTTCTCCCCAAAAGGCATATGCCTGGACACACCAGCCGTGAAATACTTGTCATTTTTAGCAGTCTTACAACATGCGACCCATCCAACATTAATGACCTTATGAAGGTAAACGCTTCAAATGCTTTGATCCTATCAGATAAAAATAACACGTGTACCTACCTGGTATATGTGTGCACATGTCTGTACCTATTCTAGAGAAGTTATTATCTAGATTGGACATTTGCCAACTGAATAGGAAGAATATTGGAGGGTGATGTGAATTGAGCTATTTTCCCACATCTCCCACAAAATCTGGTACTCTACTCTCAGCCTAAGGCCACTTGCTGTAATTTTGTGCTGTGGGAAAGGGCTAGGGAATGTGATTATGTGAAAGGATAATGCACAGAAATATAGAAAATAGGTGCAGGGTTAGGCCAATCGGCCCTTCAAGCCTGCACCACCATTCAATATGATCCTGGCAGATCATATTGGGCGGCATGGTGGCACAGTGGTTAGCACTGCTGCCTCACAGCGCCAGAGACCCGGGTTCAATTCCCGCCTCAGGCGACTGACTGTGTGGAGTTTGCACATTCTCCCCGTGTCTGCGTGGGTTTCCTCCGGGTGCTCCGGTTTCCTCCCACAGTCCAAAGATGTGCAGGTCAGGTGAATTGGCCATGCTAAATTGCCTGTAGCCTTAGGTAAGGGGTAGATATAGGGGTATGGGTGGGTTGCGCTTCGGCGGGGCGGTGTGGACTTGTTGGGCCGAAGGGCCTGTTTCCACACTGTAAGTAATCTAATCTAATCTAATCTAATCATGCAATTTCAGTATATTACACCGCTTTCTCTCCATACCTTCTTCCCTTTAGCTGCAAAGGCCACCGCCTGCTCCCTCTCGAATATATCTAACAAACTGGCCCCAACAGCTTTCTGTGCTGTTTTAGATTTGGCAGAAATACAGTTGCAATATTTATCATCATTTATGATTTCTTCAATAACTGGAATTTTCAAGAGACTTTGTTGCTTGCTTCATGCTGAATTGATGATCATATCTGGGGTGATTGAAGAGAATAATACTTTTGACTTGAGAGCTCAGGGTCAGGAGGAGAAAATCGAGCAAGGTTTCTACTTCTAACACTATTTGACATGTGCTGCAAGATGTAAATATGGATATTGAGGAAGTACTGTCGGTTTAACTGTTATGTACTCTGTAGTTGATTAGCTTGTTGCTTTTGTACATGAATAAGAATCATGATGGTGAGGTACTGGATGGAAGATGGAAGAAAGAATAATAACTGGCAGAAAACTGGGGAAGGAAAAATATTTAATGCTAATTTTGTTACAACTTCGTTTTGGTGTTCTAAAAGTTTTGGGACAGTTATTCTAATCTGTCTGTTTTTACTTTACTTTCTGAAGTGCTTAAAAGCTGCTAAAATCAGAGTATCTGTGATTGGCCTATCAGCAGAAGTTCGAGTTTGCACTGTTCTCACCCGCGAGACTGGTGGTAGGTAATCTAAGCTATATAACTCATCCTGTTCATGTTAGTGAAGAAAATGGAAAATATTTTTTCCAAAGTGTTTGCTTTAAATCTCACTTAATCAATGGACTTAAGGCAGTGAGTAACTGAACAGTGTAGACCAAAAGACACGTAGGTTTGACTTTTGGTCTGTGCTGACTTGTAGCTGAGACAGTGTACATAGAACATTACAGCGCAGTACAGGCCCTTCGGCCCTTGATGTTGTGCTGACCTGTGAGACCAATCTGAAGCCCATCTAATCTACACGATTCTATTATCATCCATATATTTATCCAATGACCATTTAAATGCCCTTAAAGTTGGCGAGTCTACTGCTGTTGCAGGCAGTGCATTCCACAACCTTACTACTTTCTGATTAAAGAACCTATCTCTGACATCTGTCCTATATCTATCACCCCTCAGTTTAAAGCTATGTCCCCTCATGTTAGCCATCACCATCCAAGGTAAAAGGCTCTCACTGTCCACCCTATCTAATCCTCTGGTCATCTTGTATGTCTCTATTAAGAAACCTCTTAACCTTCTTCTCTCTAACGAAAACAGCCTCAAGCCCCCCAGCTTTTCTCAAGAAAACAGCCTTCCCTCCATACCAAGTAACATCCTGGTAAATTTCCTCTGCATCCTTTCCAATGCTTCCACGTCCTTTCTATGTGGCGACCAGAACAGTATGTGATACTCCAAGTGCGGCCGCACCAGAGTTTTGGACAGCTGCGACGTGACCTTATGGCTCCGAAACTCAATCCCTCCAGCAATAAAAGCTAACACATCATATGCCTTCTTAACAACCTTATCAACCTAAGTGGCAATTTTCAGGGATCTATGCACATGGACACCAGATCTCTCTGCTCATCCACACTACCAATAATCTTATCTTTAGCCCAACACTGTGCATTCTTGTTGCTCCTTCCAAAGTGAATCACCTTACACTTTTCCGCATTAACTCCATTTACCACCTCTCAGCCCAGCTCTGCAGCTTATCTATGTCCCTCTGTAACCTGCAACATCCTTCTGCACTGTCCACAACTCCAGTGACCTTAGTGTCATCCACAAATTTACTAACCAATCCTTCTATGCCCTCATCGAGGTCATTTATAAAAATGACAAACAGCAGTGGCCCCAAAACAGATCCTTGCAGTACACCACTAGTAACTGAACTCCAGGATGAACATTTCCCATCAACCACCACCCTCTGTTTTCTTTCAGCTGCCCAATTTCTGATCCAAACTGCTAAAACTCCCTCAATCCCATGCCTCTGTATGTTCTACAATAGCCTACAGTGGGAAACCTTATCAAACACTTTACCAAAATCCACATAAACCACATCAACTGCTTTACCCTCATCTACCTGTTTGGTCACCTTCTCAAAGAACTCAATAAGGTGTGTGAGGCACGACCTACCCTACACAAGACCGTGCTGACTATCCCTAATCAAATTATTCCTTTCTAGATGATTATAAATCCTATCTCTTACAATCCTTTCCAACACTTTACCTACAACCGAAGTAAGGCTCACTGGTCTATAATTATCAGGATTGTGTCTACTTTCCTTCTTGAACAAGGGAACAACATTTGCAATTCTCAAGCCTTCTGGCACTATTCCTGTAGACAATAACAACGTAAAGATCAAAGCTAAAGATTTTGCAATCTCGACCCTGGCTTCCCAGAGAATCCTAGGATAAATCCCATCTGGCCCAGGGGATTTATGTATTTTCACACTTCCCAGAATTGCTAACACCTCCTCCTTATGAACCTCAATCCCATCTTGTCTAATAGCCTGCATCTCTGTACTTTCCCAACAACATTGTCTTTTTCCTGTGTGAATACTTACAAAAAATATTCATTTAGCGCCGCTCCTATCTCTTCGGACTTCACGCACAACTTCTCACTACTGTCCTTGACAGGCCTTAATCTTACTGCTGTCATTCTTTTGTTCCTGACATCCCTATTGAAAACTTTAGGGTTTTCCTTGGTCCTACCTGCCTCTACTACAATTATTGTTTATGGTCTGGATTAAGAAAGGGAAATATGGTATGTTTTCCTTTTGGTTGCAATGTAGAACTCGCAGTTAAAAGTGTGCATCTTAATGTTGAATAATTGGAGAATTAGACTCTGGTATACATGCTCAGCTTGCCAAACCTGGAAGATGAATGATACCATATCCCAGCAATAAATTAGTCTTTGAGAAGGAGGGATCATCTTTTCTTATGAATATGAAACATAGGAAAATAGGAACAAGCAGCAGCTGTAGGCCATTCAGCCCTTGACCCTTCTTTGCCTGTTTTATAAAATCGTGGCTGATTTTATTGTAACTTCAAATTTGCATTCCCCCTGATCCTGATATTCCTTCACCCCCTTACTGAGAATCTATGCATCTCTACCTTAAGCATAGTCAAGAAATAGACAATAAAACTTCCTTAATTTTTTTTTCTGGGAAAAGTTCTTAATCCGAATATCACCATCGGCTTTAATTTTGTGCCAGACAAAATGGAACCACTGTCATCAGTGGCTTTTTGTGACCAGTTGTCTGTACTGTAAGAGGCTACATAGTTTTCTTTTTGGGATGATAAGCTGAAATGAAAGCTGGATGGCTATATAACAGAAATACTAAGAGTTTTTCAACTTGCAAGTGAATGGTCTACATAATGCTGAGCTGTGCTATGCATTGTTGCTTTCTGAAGCAATGAGGGGGAGAGCACTAGACTGAATTTGAGTGTTATAGCTGTACTGAAATGGCTAAACTAAGGGCATGGCTAGTTCTGGAGCACTTGTCTTCACCATTATTACTGGAATATTGTCAGCCTTATTCCCCTTTCAGTTTCCAGTATTTTCAATCATATATCATATCACATAGAGTGAATCAAATGGATTGAAGACTGGTATCTGTAATGCTGGTGATCTCAAGCAGAGGTCAAGACTATCATCTATTAAACTTCTGGCACAGTGGTTAGCACTGCTGCCTCACAGCGCCAGAGACCCGGGTTCAATTCCCGCCTCAGGCGACTGACTGTGGAGTTTGCACATTCTCCCCATGTCTGTGTGGGTTTCCTCTGGGTGCTCTGGTTTCCTCCCACAGTCCAAAAATGTGTGCAGGTTAGGTGAATTGGCCATGCTAAATTGCCTGTAGTGTTAAGTGAAGGACTAAATGTAGGGGAATGGGTCTGGATGGGTTGCGCTTTGGCAGGTCGGTGTGGACTTGTTGGGCCGAAGGACCTGTTTCCACACAATAAGTAATCTAAATCTAAATGCGTCACTCTTGACCTTTACACTGATGTGCTGGACTCCCCATTGTTCAGATATCTGAGGAATTGTGATGGGTGCTCAATATTGTGTAATCATCAACGAACATCTCCACTTCTGACTTTGTTTCAATGATCATTGATGAAACAACTGATCTGGCAGGACTACAAGAGCTCTGATCTAATCCATTTGGTTGTGTAAAATCCATTGTTATGGAAAATTATTGTTTTTAAGGCTCAGTCAATTTCACTTTACACTAAATTGACTTTGACTTTTACATGAGTACATACTGTATCAAACCTAAAATGCAGCAACATGTGTACTTTGTAAATGTTGTATTGGGATTTGACTGCTGCTTTAGTCATTTATCTCTTGGCAGAGTTTATGTGAGAGAGTGAAGTCATCCCTGTGAACATTTTGCTAACTAATTCTTAGTGGCAGTGACAAACGTTTGGTCACAACAATTTTTGATCAATAATACTTTCACACCAACATGAAGTGTATTGCTATACCATGCCAGGTGCCACCTTGACAGACAGCTGAGGTTGTATTCTGTGAGAAGAAAAACATTCTGAGGATAGTGGAGTGGTCACAACAGTGACACAAGAATATAAAGGTTAAAAATGAAATGATCAAGTTTGCAAAATAATAGCATTTTAAACGTGATTTTATTTTCTTGTGGCCCCTTTTATAGGTACATACCATGTTATTTTAGATGAGAGCCATTTTAAAGAGTTGCTTAATTATCATGTGAGCCCACCACCTGCCAATTCCAATACAGAGTGCTCTCTCATTCGTATGGGTAAGTACATTTTTAGTCAGTTATTGTTTGAGTATGTGATACTCTTTATGTTCTTTCTTTTTGGAATATAAATATGGATTTTTGCATGCAATAATGATGAAGTAATTTTCTCAGTTGAATTCAGACTATTTAACAAGGATTGTACTAAATACTGGGTAATTTGTTTTTCCTCAATAATACTTTCACACCAACATGAAGTTTATTGCTGTACCATGGACGACATTGCTAGATGCCATCTTGACAGACAGCTGAGGTTGTATTCTGTGAGAAGAAAAACATTCTGAGGATAGTGGTCATCTGCTGTAGGTTGAGAACAATTATATTCAAATATTTTTATTTCTAAGAGCTTAAAAAGTAAATGTTAAATATTCTACCACATGATTTCACTTTCACTTGATGTTCAGCAACACTAAGAATTTTGGATAAGAACCAGAAGTGGAAGCTGTCCTTATTCTTACTCACTATCCAATGATGTTGAAACCTTTTACAGTGACTCCACTAACACCCCTTGCTAAATTTGTGAAATCTGCTAAAACAGGGCAATGAACCTGAGATGTTCATAACCTGGAGAAAGTGAGGACTGCAGATGCTGGAGGTCAGAGTTGAAAAGTGTGGTGCTGGAAAAGCACAGTAGGTCAGGCAACATCCAAGGAGCAGGAGAGTCGACATTTGGAGCATAAGGTCTTCGTCAGGAATGAGGCTTGTGGCCCAAGGGGGCTGAGAGATAAATGGAAGGGGGGGTGGGGCTGAGTTGGAAGATTGACTCTGGGATAAGGTAGGGGGAGTGGGAATAAAAAAAACTGGGAAAATCTACATTGATCTCATGTGTTGAAGGGTCCCAAGGTGGAATGTTCTCCCTCCAGGTGTCAGGTGCCTAGAATTTGGCGATGGAGGAGTCCAGGCGTCATGTGGCTAGAGTTTTTCAGCTCCCTTGGGCCACCTCCTCATTGCTAATGAAGAGTTTATGCTCGAAATGTCGACTCGCCTGCTCCTCAGATGCTGCCTGACTGGCTGTGCTTTTCCAGCACCACACTTTTCGACTATGTTCATAACTTGTATGCTTCAACTGTTTACCAGATAAGTGATATGAATCAGAGGAGGTATTCCAGTTTATCAGTTTTGTTAAAACATTAGCTGAGTAAAAGCTTAAAATATTTGTCCAGCTAAACCTGTAATTCTTAAATGAAATATTTTATATAAAATGCTATCAAACCTGACACCCTGTGAGAGTTGATTAACAACAATACAACAAAGCCTTGAATTTGGGGCATGAGAAATGAAATGGTCCAAATCTAAAAGAGCTATGTGGATGTTGGTCTGTATATCCAGTTTGCTTAAGATAATGCCCTTCTACCTGTAATCGATTTTGTCTTTGAGAAAGAATCTATGCTTTTTCATTTAATGTTGGAGATATTCTATTAAGGTACTTATCATTTGCACTAGCATCAGTATTGATGATCATACGGGTTTCTTGATAAATTTATTCAGTTTTAAAATTATTTTAATGTTAAGTAATGAAATATTTTGATTATGAAATCAAAATGATCATTTTCTTTCTGTTGTAAGGTTTCCCCCAGCACACAATGGTATCCTTATCAGATCAGGACGCAAAACCATGTTTCAGCATGGCGTAAGTATATTAAATGATAATTAATGCAAACTGTTAGTTTAGTAATAAGCTGACCAGAGCATTTTGGTTAGATAGACTGAAAACAGCAAATGCTGGAGATCATAGCAGGTCCAACAGCATCTATGGAGAGAGAGAGAGAGAGAGAGAGCAAGCTAGCGTTTTGAGACTAGATGACTCCTCATCAGAGCTGAAGCAAAATGTGGAGGGACAACATTTATAATATAATTAGGGGGGTGGTGGGCAATGGGTGTAGGGTGCTGGTGGAGAAAAGGTGTTGATACTTCAGATTATGTGATCAGAATGTGAAAATGCCAGACTTGAAAGGAGAGACACTGGGATGCGGGGAGGAGAGAGAAAGGACATAACAAGCTAAAAGAAAGAGAAGAATTGATTTACAATTTGAAGGTATCAAACTCAATATTAATTTGGAACATCAAGCCATTATTACCAGGACTTTCACCAACCTCATTACCTCTGGAGATCTTCCCCCGCCACTGCCTCCAATCTAGTAGTCACCCAACCTCAGACAGCCTACTTCGACCTCTCTCCTTCCCAAAATCCACAAATCAGACTATCCCAGTAGGTCCATCATATCTGTCTGTTCCTGCCCTACTGAGCTCATTTTCTCCTATCTTGACTCCATTCTCTCTCCATTTATCCAGACCTGCCCGCCAACATCCGTGATTCTTTTGATGCCCTCCACTATATTAACATTTTCCAGTTACTGGGCCTAACTGCATTCTGTTCACTATGGATGTCCAATCCCTCTATACCTCCACTCCCCAACAGGATGGTCTGAGAGGCCCCGGCTTCTTCCTTAATCAGAGGCCTGAACAATCCCCATCCAGCACCACTCTCCTCCGCCTGGCTGAACTTGTTCTGTCGCTGAAAAATTTCTCCTTTAATTCATCTCATTTCTGCCAAGTCAAATGAGTGGTTATGGGCACCCCCATGGGTCCCAGTTATGCCTGCCTCTTTACGGATGTGGAACGATACTTGTTCCAGTCTTACACTGGCCTCCTCCCATCACTCTTTTTCTGGTACATCAACAAATGCTTCGGTGACACTTCATTCTCCCGCCAGGACCTTGAAAACATTATTAATTCTGCCTCCAATTTCCACCCCTCTATAACTTTCACATCATGCACTTCCAACAGTTCACTTCCTTTCCTTGACCATCCTGTCTCCATTTCAGGGAATAAACTGTCCACTGCCATCCACTGCAAAGCACTGACTCACATAAATACCTTCAATACAGCTTGTCATGTCCCACATCCTGCAAGGATTCTATCCCATTCTCCCAGTTCTTTCACCTACTTTGCATCTGTTTGGATGATGCCACCTTCGAAAATAATGCCGCTGACATGCTTGCTTCTTCCACGACCATTGTTTCTTACTCACTGCGGTTGACAGAGCCCTCAAACGCATCCGACCTATCACTTATGCTTCCACCCTTGCCTCTTCCCATCATTCAAAGCAGCGTGATCTGGTTCCTCTTGTCCTTGCTTTTTATCCCATCAGCCTTCACATTCAAAGGATCATTCTCCGCCATTTCAGACAACTCCACAAAGCGCCACCGTCTTCCCCTGTTTGCATTTCACAGGGATTGTTCCCTCTGGGACACCCTAGTCCATTCCACCACCACCACCACTTTCCCATGTAAACTGCAGGAAAATAGAAAGATGTGGTCTTTACAATTGCCAATATCCTGCTTTTTCACAGTACTGCTGCACACTGTTTCTATGTAAATAATTTTCCAGTGCCCTGTTGAATGCCTCAATTGAGTCTGCCCCCCACCAGCTTCAAGGCAGTACATTCTGGATACTAACTATTGGCTGTTTGTCACACCTTGTAAAACGCTTCAAAACTGTGCCTGCTGGTTTGAGAGCTGTTTGAGTGGGAACGGTTTTGCCCTATTCACCCTGTAGGGTCAGAAGCCCATAACCCATTCAATAGGGGTCTGGGGATACATCTCGAGTGCTGTAATGTGGCCCAAATTCTGGAAAGAACAATTGGACTGGGTGGCTCAACTTTGGTTGGCATAGACATGTGGTCTCTTTTATTGTTGCAAATGTTCTATGATTGTTATTTGATTTCTAATTGTCTAGCAATTCCTGCCACTGAAGTTTTAATACCTGGTCAAATTTTCTCATTGCTTTTCCTTTCTGGAACTTGTTGCTATGTTCTGTCTGTGCAACATTTTAGATTGGGAACTCAAATATAGAGTGAAGTGTCAGTCTTTACCCATCCTTACTCGATACTGGTATTTGTAAATTCCCTTTAGGGTTTTATGAATTTACAAAGTTTATGATGTAAATTAAGTGTAATCATGCAAGTAAATTAATTTAAATTTTCTGTGTTAACTTCTTGTATTTTTAGACATTTAGATAGTAATAGTGGGCCAACCTTAACACTTGATGGATATTATTGTCCTCAGTGCAGAGCCAAATATACTGAACTGCCCGTGGAGTGCAAAGTATGTGGTGAGTACTTTCAGTTTCAAACTTAGAGGTCTGGTTGCAAAAAAAATCAGATTCTTTGATATGTCTGAAGTTAGAGTAGTAAATAGTGGGGTGAACTATAGATGTCAGTCATTGTGCTTTAGATTATAGGATAGAAGAAATCGGAAATGGTCAGTAATCTTGGGGTCAAATGTGTAGAGGATGGGGGTAGAACCTCAGGCTGGAGTAAATCACTCTGAGGGAGCTTGCATATATACACAAGCTAATCCTGCACTTGTAGATGACATTGATCATAAGAAACAACAAATGGGAGAGAACCAAGTATGGAAAGCTGCAGTACTCGGGAGATAATCATTTTGGGATGGGGAAATATATTGTTTATCCGAGAGTACACATTTACTGTGCTGGCACATGATGATCAAACTTTGAGGAAAGCAATGTCCTGGAGGATTGACAGCAGAGAAACTTGATGTGGTCAATATTGTCAATGATGCTAAAAAGAGCAGTAAAGCATAGTCAAGAGCAGCAGTATCTTTGAGGTTAATTTTGGTGCTGAGGATAGTTTGAATACTGGAGTGGATGGATCTGAAAATGAAGCAATTAATAAGGAACACAGTTTTAAAAATCCCAAGTAACTAACTGTTTCTGTTTGGCATCACTATTTGACTTTGCTAGGCATTTTGTAAGCCAGATAAGCTTCATGGATTGCATTGTGGACACCTTTTGCAATATGTAGTAAAATCCTAATTTCTTGGAAATGTTAAGGATAGATTTCAGAAAAGTTAGTTCTACATTAGTCTTTATCCTACTGTATTTTAAGAGGATGTGCACAAAAATCCAGTGTATGAGGACTTGCCCTCATCCAGTTGGAAGTCCTTCCGGATGAATAATATAGATTTGCTGTTTGGTTTTGTGTTCTTATGTGTTCCCTTGTCTTTACTGCATGATAATATTTTGAAAAATAAGTGAACGTTACACACATGGCTTAAATTGTTTTTGACGTTTAATAAATCTATCTTTGTAGAGAGACATTATGTATCTGAAGGGAGGATCCTATCTATAACTGGAAGTTGTTTTCATTTCTTTTAGGTCTTACCTTAGTGTCTGCACCACACTTGGCCAGGTCTTACCACCACCTGTTCCCATTAGATGCATTTAGGGAAAGTTCCTTGGAGGAGATTCAGGGAGAAAGGTATGTCAAGGACCAAGACTGCACTATTGGAAAAACATGGTCTGTTCAGTAAAAAGCAGTGGCTAATATTGTTTTCTTCTTAAACACAGTCCTCATTTATCTGAAAACGTTCTTTAAACAGCTTTAACATTTACCACAGTAATAGAGAAATTGTGCCAATGTGGCTCTGTTAGTGCATCTCAGTAGTATTCTCACCTCTGAATCAGGAGGATGTAAGGTTGAATTCTAATGGAGATTTGAGCACATCGACTAGACTGTTGCTTCAACCTATCACTGAGACGCTGCTGCACTGTCAGAACTACAGTCTTTAATGCAATGTTAAACCGTAGCTCTGGTTTCCTGTTGAGGTTCATTTAAGTATTCCCAAGGCACGTTTTGAAGAAGATCCAGCATTTCTTCCACAAATAATATCTTAAAAAAAACTGATCACAACATAATAAGGCATGATATAAGCACTTTATGGCATGCAGTAGGTTTTATTTTGTATGCAATAAAGAAACCTTAACAAAGTAACTGAAATTAAATTGAGAAAAGTGCAAGCTTATGTTTTTTTCTAGATCCTCTATAGACTGCACATAATGTTTGTCCTTTCTTTCTGCTATTATCCACATAGTTACAAAAGTTGTATATTGTGTGCAATCTGCAATTTGTTTATGCATGCTCTAGTTTAGTAGTACATTAACAAACGTGTATTCAAAGAATGGAATTTTACTCTACTAATGACTAAAAAAAGTTTATCCTTTCTTATGAGCCAAACAGTTAAGAAGATCCTAGCTGTGATTACTGGCTCAAGTAGAGTAAGCAACATAATTAGCGTCAGTACCCTTGGTTTAGGAAAAAGGAAACAAACCGATGTTGATGCATCTCCATTTTGTTGTACCTCCACTGGATTCTATGCATCGGTGGGGGGGGGAGGGGCAGATAGAAATACATTAGGCTACGATATATTACATATTTTAATACTTTGTCAATGCTAATAAATGAGGCTTACACATGAGAAGTGGGAGAAGAATTTGAAGTCCTCTACACCATATCTCAAAAAGGAATCCATGTTTCAGGACAGGAATAGAAAGAAAACAAAATTGCCAGAGGGAAAAAAAAATTTTTTTTCTTTTTTTGTTAGGTATTGTCAAGGTTGCCAGGGAGAGTTGAAGGATACGAATGTAAGTATTACTTGTGGAAGATTATTGTAGATTCAAAAATTGTAAATGTGTTGAACACTGTCAATGTTGCAGCCATGTCTAATATTAGGGCTGAAGAAATTGCCCTCTCTAGGACACTTTTATACTGTTTCAGTAATGATACTGACTTGTGTTTTAATATGAAATTCATATACAGAGGAACCTTGATTATCTGAATGAGATGGGCGGGCACGATTTCATTCAGATAATCAATTATTCAGTTAATTTATTCAATGCCTTTCCTCTGGAGCTCAGAGTTTTTAAAGTCTGCTCCCCGTTCAGGAGACTGCAGAAGCACACAGCGTGCGAGCCCCCAACACCGCCGCGTGCCCCCAGCCCCACGAGACTGCCCCCGCCACCCCCAACCCCATACAACACCGACCTTGCCCCCTGATGCTGTCCAAGACCGCCCCCCCACCCCCCAACACCGCCTCGCCCCATCTTTAGATTACACTACAGTACAATGTGGAAACAGGCCCTTCGGCCCAACAAGTCCACACCGACCCGCCGCAGCGCAACCCACCCATACCCCTAACCTAACACTACAGGCAATTTAGCATGGCCAATTCACCTGACCTGCACATCTTTGGACTGTGGGAGGAAACCGGAGCACACGGAGGAAACTCACGCAGACATGGGGAGAACGTGCAAACTCCACACAATCAGTCGCCTGAGGCGGGAATTGAACCCGGGTCTCATGCGCTGTGAGGCAGCAGTGCTAACCACTGTGCCACCATCCCGCCCACAGTACTTCATCCAGTACTGCTCCCCCCCCCACCCCCACTTCCATCCAGCACTGCCCCCGCCCCCTCTCCGAGGCAGCCGAACTGGACACCAGCAGTAAGACTGCTGCTGCTGCCTTTGTGGGGTAAATCTCCAAACAGCCCGTACACACACAGCCACACACACAATTTTTTTTACTGCAACTTTTTGACCGGTTCCACCTCAGCACTGTACAGGACAATGTTGGTCAGATTATCTGGGAAGGGGGGAGGCATTTACGGTTACACCCCTCTATAGAACTCAAGGGAAAATATGGGGAGAGAGAGAGAGTGCGGGAGTTCAGTCATTTGGAGACGGTGCCTGTTTCATCACTGTAAAAAAAAAAGGCGCAAAGTCTGTTGAAAATACATCTTTGATGTAATGTTTCTATCGGGACTTCAAAATCTCCTGGCCGGCATGGTGGCACAGGGGTTAGCACTGCTGCCTCACAGCGCCACAGACCCGGGTTCAATTCCCGCCTCGGGCAACTGTGTGGAGTTTGCACATTCTCCCCATGTCTGCGTGGGTTTCCTCCGGGTGCTCCGGTTTCCTCCCACAGTCCAAAAATGTGCAGGTTAGGTGACTTGGCCATGCTAAATTGCCTGTAGTATTAGGTGAAGGGGTAAATGTAGGGGAATGGGTCTGGGTGGATTGCTCTTCGGAGGTTGGTGTGGACTTGTTGGGCCGAAGGGCCTGTTTCCACACTGTAAGTAATCTAATCACAATCGAGGTTCCTCTGTATTGGATTATGTGGGTGATTTGGCAGTTTATTCAAATAAATGCAACTTTTCCATGAGGGTATTTATTTAACTTTAATTAATTAAGTAGATTGTTGCATTTGAGGAACTTAGTATGTCCTGTGATTCATTAAGTCCAGTCCAGTACTGAACTTTTGAATCTTAATTTTGAATGTTAGGACATTAGTTGTCATTTGACAGTGTGACATGCTGAAGAAATCAGCCCTACCAAATAAATCACGTGCCTAGATGTTTACCATTTGGTTGATCTATTTATGTTGGATTTCCAGAATATGGTTATGGAAAAGCCAGTGATCCTGACATTGGTAGTGGGCAAGTTGTTGGAGGGAATCCTGAGGAACAGGATTTACGTGCATTTGGAAAGGCAAGGACTGATTAGGGATATTCAACATGGTTTTGGGCGTGGGAAATCATGTCTCACAAACTTGTTTGAGATTTTTGAAGAAGTAACAAAGAGGATTGATGAGGGCAGAGCAGCGGATGTGATCTATATGGATTTCAAAAATGCATTCAACAAGGTTCCTCACGGTGGACTGGTTAGCAAGGTTAGATCTTACGGAATACAGGGAGAAGTAGCCATTTGGATACAGAACTGGCTTGAAAGTAGAAGACAGAGTGGTGGTGGAGGGTTGCTTTTCAGACTGGAGGCCTGTGACCAGTGGAGTGCCACAAGGATCGGTGCTGGGTCCACTACTTTTTGACATTTATATAAATGACTTGATGTGAACATAGGAGATATGGTTAGTAAGTTTGCAGATGACACCAAAATTGGAGGTGTAGCAGACAGCGAAGAAGGTTACCTCAGATTACAATGCGATCTTGATCAGATGGGCCAATGGGCTGAGGAGTGGCAGATGGAGTTTAATTTAGATAAATGTGAGATGCTGCATTTTTGAAAGGCAAAGCAGAGCAGGACTAGTACATTTAATGGTAAGGTTCTGGGGAGTGTTGCTGAACAGAGACCTTGGAGTGCAGGTTCATAGTTCCTTGAAAGTGGAGTCGCTGGTAGATAGGATAGTGAAGAAGGTGTTTAGTATACTTTCCTTTATTGGACAGAGCATTGAGTATAGGAGTTGGGAGGTCATGTTGCGGCTGTACAGGGCATTGGTTAGGCTACTTTTGTAATATTGTGTGCAGTTGTGTTCTCCCTCCTATTGGAAGGATGTTATGAAACTTGAAAGGGTTCAGAAAAGATTTACAAGGATGTTGCCAGGGTTGGAGGATTTGAGCTATGGGGGGAGGCTGAATAGGCTGGGCTGGTTTCCCTGGAGTTTCGGAGGCTGAGGGCTGACTTTTCCAGAGGTTTATAAAATAATGAGGGGTGTAGATAGGATAAATAGACAAGGACTTTTCCCTTGGGTGGGGAATCCAGAACTAGACAGCATGGGTTTAAGGTGAGAGAGGAAAGATGTAAAAGGGACCTAAGAGGCAATGTTTTCACACATAAGGTGGTGCGTGTATGAAATGAGCTGCCAGAGGAAATGATGGAGGCTGGTACAATTACAGCATTTAAAAGGCATCTGGATGGGGATATAAATAAGCAGGGCTTGGAGGGATATGGGCCAAGTGCTGGCAAATGGCACTCGATTAGGTTAGGATGTCTGGTTGGCCTGGACGAGTTGGACCAAAGGGTCTGTTTCAGTGCTGCACACCTCTGTAACTAAGTCCAAAAACACTATTTAGTCAAAACATATAGATTAATCTCATGTAGGCAATGGCTGGCTGCTACAGTTACTTCTGTAACACTTGGTTCTTTGGGGGCAAAAGTCACCAGGAACCTGTTTCTAGTCAGTGTTCAGTATTCCCGTCAGGAAAAGTGTTACGACTGTTGGATGATGGAAGGAGTGAACTCTGCTGTGATGCCCTCCATAGTTTTTCAGCCTTAATTAAATGTATCATTGGCTGTGTGGAAGGGGACTGAGAGATACATAGGAGGGGGTGAGCCTGGGGGGAAGGTACCTGGGAAGGTGATAGGTGGATGCAGGTGGGGAGAGGTAGATACCAGCTACCTTCCCCCCTCCAGCCCCAGCCTCCCTCACATTTATCTCAGCCCCCTTTTCCCACTCTCCCCCCACATTCCTGATGAAGGGTTTATGCCTGAAATGTTGACTCTCCTACTCCTTGGATGCTGCCTAACCTGCTGTGCTTTTCCAGCACCACACTGTTTGACTCTGATCTCCAGCATCAGCAGTCCTCACTTTCTCCTGAGCAGTATTGCTGACAAACTTGATAGAATCCTCTACATGCTCTTTCATTTTCCACATGGGTGTATGATATTGGGGAAAAGAATGCATTAGAACTGAAAATATGTTGCTGGAAAAGCGCAGCAGGTCAGGCAGCATCCAAGGAGCAGGAGAATCGACGTTTCGGGCATAAGTCCTTCTTCAGGAATGCATTAGCCAATATGCTTTCACTGTTTTATGATTACTATCTGACACTATCCTTGTTTATTTGCAGGTATACATATGCAAAGCATGCCAGAACATCTATTGTGTGGAGTGTGATATATTTATTCATGATACCTTGCATTGTTGTCCTGGATGTATTCACAATCAATCCAGTCCTTAGTAACCGTCAAATACACGTTTTAACTTATTCAAGGACTATCACCTGTACCCATTGCTAAGAGCCTCATTTACTGAAATGTACTTTGTATCTACAACAGCTGACCTGAGAAATGTACTTCTGACAGGAAGCTTTATATTTACTGTTTTTATTCAAAATAAATAATTTTGCAATTCACCAATTATATAAGTAAATTGGTCTGGTTACACTGTCATTCACATATGCTTTCTGCATGTTAAGATGCTTTGTTTTAGTTTTTATTAGTTTTCATTCATAATTTTATAAATTTATTTTGTTTTGTTTAACTCAATTTTCAATAATAGATTGGGTCAGTTGGTCAATACTTCACAATGTTCCTCTGAACTTTATATCAATTACGATCAAATGGCGAAGCAAACTCGAAGGGCCAAATGGCCTAATTCTTCTGATATATACATCTTATGAACTATAGAACCAATATGTTTCTCTACTGTTGAATCAGCTAATTTTAGTTGGAGCAGCTTTATGAACAACTAAAGGATTTTAGAAATGGCTTCTGTGTTTCTTGGAAATAAGATCAGCTAGTCTTTCTACTCGATGAGTTCTGCTTGGATTTACATGCACTGAGCTTGCTCAGAACTGGAATTGGCTTTCATGCTCCATAATTGCAAGTGATCAGTAGTCATTGGGAGGAGATGGTGGTATAATGGTGATGTCACTGGACCAATAATCCAGACATATAAGTAAGTGCTCTGGGGTCAAAAGGTTCAATTCTCACCATTGCAGCTAGTGGAACTTCTATTCAATTAATGAACTTAGAATTGAAAGCCAGTTTCATTAATGGTGAACTTGAAACTGTCTGTCATAAAAAGCCATTTGGTTTGCTCACGTCCTTTTAGGGAAGGAAATCTGCTGTCCTTACAGACCTATAGACTCTCAGCAATATGGTTAACTAACAATTGTCCTCTGAAATGGCTGAGCAAGCCACTCACTTCAGAGACTATTGAGGATAGGCAAAAAGTACTGACCTCACCAGCAAGGCTCAAATCCCATGAATAAAGATAAAATGATCTGGGAAGGAAAAACAAAATCCTTGCATTTATGCAGCCTGGCCTGAGTCCCCTGATAAAGGGTTTTTGCCCGAAACATTGATTTTCCTGCTATTTGGATGCTGCCTGACCTGTGCTTTTCGAGCACCACACACTCGACTCAAAACATCAGAGTCAGACTAATTTATCTGTACTTGTCAGCTGCATTATTCACCACTGTAACATTGAAGAGTAACAATATATCCTTGTGGTCGTCCTATTTTCTAATTTTTAAAATAAGAAAGTTATCCAATGACAAAGTCATGCAAGACAATTTTTGTTGAAAATCTTCATTAGTTTCACCAAGAAATGGAAAACTTAATTTCATGGTTAAGAGCAATGAATAACAGTCTGAATGAAAGCCATAGTGAAATTCCTCCAGTCTTAGTGCCCACGACCAATTTGTAGCACTTGTAACTTAGATTGGTTAAACTTACAACCTAAACCTCTAACTTAGATTGGTTAAATTGACAGATTACTAATTAAATCTGAGAACCTCTTACATCTGTGCTTTACTATTATACAAGGTAGTGTCTTTATCCACAAGAAAATCAGGAATTAATGCTTTCTGAAATTTAAAACATTTTTGGGAAATAAAAATTATAATTAATAGATTTTAAAAATTTAATACCATAAAATCCATATTTGTTTGAGAAAAGTTGGTTGCAATTGCTACTTTTACACGTGGTTCCTTTTTTAAAAGTATAATTTGACACCCATTTTATTAAGCACTCTTGCACTGTAATCTTCCAAAGTCATTCATCATTCCAGAGATTATAAAGAAAACAGTATTTGTTTTCTTGTTTCAACACATTGGAGTTCATGCAATCTTACAGTAGTACTGCTTTAACACTTTAAAAATATTAATGACTGGTATTATCAATAAGTTACAGTGTGCCATGACCTCTACTTGTGTACTTTATTCTTTGTCCTACAGCAGTGTTTGAAAATTTGAATAAGCAGCACACAATTGGCATGATGGACAGGAAGAAGAAAATGTAATTTACTTATCAAGAGTCATCAAAATCAATTTTGTGACATAATTGGAAATGTTTTCAAAATCTAAGTGTATTTTTGATAAAGTTTTGACATAGCTGTTATCCACAGATGTTAATGTAGATTAGGTTTGTGCAGAAATAAGATTTATTTGACAAATGTTAGAAATTAATATTTTGTATTCTATCATTCCATACACTTTAATAAACACATGTTTTGTGGTAGACCATTCAAGTCTGAACTGTATAATCTTTGAGAAGATTGGTTGTTGAAAAGTTTGTAAGTAGATGTTCTACATAAGTTGAAAAATGTCGTGCTGGAAAAACACAGCAGGCCAGGCAGTATCCAAGGAGCAGGAGAATCGACGTTTCAAGTATAAGCCCTTCTTCAGGAATGAGGCTGGTGTGCCAAGCGGGCTGAGATAAAAGGTAGGGGAGAGGGAATTTGGGGGAGGGGCGCTGGGAATACGATAGGTGGAAGGAGGTGAGGGAGATAGGCGGGAGAGGGGGTGGGGGCGGAGAGGTCGGGGAAAAAGATTGCAGGTCAAGAGGGCGGTGCTGAATCTGGGGGTTGGGACTGAGATAAGGTGGGGGGAGGGGAAATGAGGAAGCTGGAGAAATCTACATTCATCCCGTGTGGTTGGCAGGTTCCTAGGTGGAAGATGAGGCGCTCTTCCTCATCTTCCACCCAGGAACCCTCCAACCACACAGGATGAATGTAGATTTCTCCAGCTTCCTCATTTCCCCTCCCCCCACCTTATCTCAGTCCCAACCCCCGGATTCAGCACGCCTTCTTGACCTGCAATCTTCTTCCCGACCTCTCCGCCCCCACCCCCTCTCCCACCTATCACCCTCACCTCCTTCCACCTATCGTATTCCCAGCACCCCTCCCCCAAAATTCCCTCTCCCCTACCTTTTGTCTCAGCCCGCTTGGCACACCAGCCTCATTCTTGAAGAAGGGTTTATGCCCGAAACGTCGATTCTCCTGCTCCTCGGATGCTGCCCAGCCTGCTGTGTTTTTCCAGCTCCACATTTTTCAACTCTGGTACTTCAACATCTGCAGTCCTCACTTTCTCCTAGATGTTCCACATAACTCAATTTGTTGGAAGTTGATCCCATCTTTCTTTTTAAAGCATTTACTATTTATTAGGAGTAGTTTGTTAGGAATATTAGGAGTAGTTTGTTTCCTAATGTAATTGAGAATGGTTTATTTTATTTTCAAGAGATTATTTATAAGGTTGCTAAGTATTATGTTTGGTAATACTCTAAATTGTGACAAAATTGCCTTCCTGAACCAACCTAAGTTCTTTAAAACTAATGTATCCAAGACAGTTTGTATTTTTATTACATGACTTAGAAGCAAAGTGAACATCTGATGTTTTTTGTAATCTTTCTAAAAGTAAATGTTTATTTATAATGACATCAATTGTTCTGTTTTTCTTAGCCAACAGTGGACAATATTAATCTTAAGATGGCCTGTCATTTTAATTCTGTATCTTGCTCTCACACTTACATTTCTGTAATGAAAAGCAGAAATTGCTGGATAAATACAGCAGGTTTGGCAACATTAGTGGAGAGAAAGCAAAGTTAACATTTTGGGTTCAGTAACCCTACTTCAGAACTGTCATGGCCGATTGCATCATTTAAAATGAGACTTAACATGATCTTCAGGAACAGCACCTCATCTTTCACTTAGGCATTGTCTTCTGGATTGAATATTGAGTTCAACAATTTCTTGCTGTAAACGATGTTCTTTTTCTTTGTTAGCTGCATTCCTACTCTCGACACATTTGTTCCTAGACTTGCTCAATCTCCATTACCACTGGCCCTGGAGAACTAAGTTTTCAGTCGGTCAAGTCTTCTTTCTTCTGCTGTTTGTTCTTGGCCCATTCTTCCCTTGCTCAATATCTATTACATCTCCAAGAATTCTCAGTGCTGATGAAAGTTATAGGCCTGAAATGTTAGTTTTGATTCTCTTCACACATGTGCTGCCTGACCTACATTTTTTTTCCCCAGAAGCTTTTTATGCTCAGTTTTTCTTTTAAAAATTGTGTGTTAAATTACAGACTGCCAACCAAATCAAAACAATCCCCATTCCTATATTCTCAACACTGTATAATTAACATTCACTTATCCTCAAAATTAAACCCAATGGTTTCAAACGAGATTTTCTGAATAACCAGTCCCAGACACCAAGTTTATACCTTAAGTAAAATATTTTGCAATTTATTAACAGTTTTAGCAGGGCAAATGTAAACAAGGTAATCCAATTAATGTCTGACTTAAACTCAATCTTTTTAAAATTCTACCTTTCATTCTAAAAGACAAACAGACACTGTTAAGGGATAAAATCAAAGAGGGGAATAAAGGTTCAACAGGCCAATTCACTTAAGCAGTCTCTACAATCCATAATCTCATAGGCATATGGGATTGTATCTTGCTTAGCTTTTGATGATACCAATGCATTCAAATAGTTTCTAGTAGATTTTGAGGTCTTGACACTTATAACTAAGATTATAGCCTCCAAAATTTCAATTAGTTGACAATGGAAGGTCAGACAGGATGCAATCTAACTTCCAATCTATCACAATTCTTCTGACTGAAACACAGTTCAAACTTTGGTTTCTCTTTATTAGGCTAATTGCCTCCCTCTGAGGCCCCATTTAACATTCAATATCTGCCATCTGAATATAATGTATCTTCAGATTTGAAACATTGAGTGTTCTTTGAACAAAAATCAACAACAATAGTCACCCATCACTCTGTTTTATTACTATAATCATTGTTCTTCACTGCTGCTGGGTCAAAGTCCTGGAAGTCCCTACTAACAGCTTTGTTTTTTTTCAGAACAGGGCATCTATAGAAACCTATAAAGTTCTAACATGACTAGACAGGAAAAATGTTCTCTATGACTGGGAGTCTAAAACTAGAGGTCAAATCTAAGGATACATGGTAGGCCATTTACTACTGAGATAAGGAGAAATTTCTTCATCCAGAGAGTGGTGAGCCTATATAATTCTCTGCCACAAAAAGTACCTGAGGGTAAAATATTGAATGTTTTCAAAAAGGAGTTGGAATATACTTCTTAGGGTTAAAGGGGTAAATGTGTATGAGGAGAAAGAGTAGGGTACTGAGTTGGATGATCAGCTCATCATATCAAATGGTGCAGCAGGCTCGAAGGTCCTAATGTTAGCTACTTTCTATGCTTACCACAAGGAATGTAGCAGTTCAAGAAAGCAGCTCGCCATCACCTTCTCAATGGCTATTGGGGGTTGGGAGAAATAGAAAATGACAACCTGAATGAATGAATTAACAAAGAAGTAAAAACAAATCCATATCTCCAGTATCATACTAATGTGGTTGTTTCTGACATGGCCCAGTAAATTGTGTTACGATGCTGCCCCTTTAACAAGGTTATGATATCCTTGGCTTTTTAAAAGAGGGGTTGTAGAGGCAGAGGTGTCGATTAGTCTGGAAATGGGGACTTGGAACAATGGCAGGCGAGTGGCCCATTCTCCCAGTACAGTTTTTTTTCTAGTTTTGTTTAATATTTTGGCAGGCAATCAAAAAACTGTTGGGAACCAAGAGAAGTAGCTATAATGAAAAGAGGTTCCATGCTTCGACAGAAGTCTTTGCTGAACTTTCTCACTGAAATTTCTCTACCTGTAAGAACCTGTGTTGAATTTACCTTTTACCGAGAGGTGTAATTATGGGATGTTGCAGGAACTGAAACAACAACTTTGTTAAGTTGCAACAGATTCAATTAGGTTATCAAATAAGTTGTTATTCTAAATTCTGTTTTCTTTTGTTTATGTTCCATTCTCAATTTTAAAATAAATTCTGTTTTGTTTAAAGCCGAGTGGTTTAACCAGCTGCACCACTCCTGGAATATCCACTTTACATCTGCCTTAAAAAAAAGTTAGGATCTGGGCTATCTTCTTAAAACGTTTTGAGGGGTTCTGGCCTGGACCATAACAATTGCCTTGTGTATTAAATTGCTATGAATAATGCAATAAGTCAGTTTCCACCTAGCATTTAATTAGGATACAAGGGATGTTTGGTTTTTAATTGAATCTAAAACCTATGACCACTGAGCCAATGCTAATAGGTGTTAAACAGAATTTAGTGTACGAGAGAAGTGCAAGTAGAAGGTTGGATGAGCTGGAATTCATAATGGGTAGGAAATAGCTTAGTCAGGTTAGCACTTGATGAGTGAATATTTGAGTTGGGCAAGCAATTGATGATTGCTTCCGTGATAATTGTTAAGCTCCATTATACTAACAAATAGTATATATAACTAGTGATATCCTGTCACTTGGAACTATTTGCAACCAGGAGTCAGTAAGGTTCTATGAACGCTCTCTTTAGCCTAATTATCTGAATACAATTGTTAAAAGACTTATTCATAGAGATGTACAGCACAGAAACAGACCTCTCGTTCCAAATCGTCCATGCCGACCAGATATCCTAAATGAATCCAGTCCCATTTGCCAACACTTGGCCCATATCCCTCTAAACTCTTCCTATTCATATGCTCATCCAGATGCCTTTTGAATGTTGTAATTGTACCAGCCTTCACCATTTCTTCTAGAAGTTCATTCCATACACGCACCACCCTCTATGTGAAAAGTTACCTCTTAAGTCCCTTTTAAATCATTCTCCCTCACCCTAAGCCTATTCCCTCTACTTCTGGACTCCCCTAACCAAGGAAAAGGCATTGTATATTTACCCTATCCATGCCCCTCATGATTTTATAAACCTCTATAAGGTCACCCCTCAGCCTCCGACGCTTCAGGGAATTCTGTTTACCTGAATGAAAACTGACTGATGTCTTTCTTCACAACATTAATTTGACCTCACAACATGACAATGATAAAAATTTAAGAAAGCATTATTCAGCGCAATGTCAATTACACCCACGATAAGGGCAAAAAATTAAAACAAAGGTGACCAGCTTAAACTAAGCTACTGCACTGAAGCTTACCTTTTGTCTTAGCCTGTTTGGCACACCTTCCTCATTCCTGAAGGTCTTATGCCTGAAACGTCAATTCTCCTGTTCCTTGGATGCTGCCTGACCTGCTGCGCTTTTCCAGCAACACATTTTTCAGCTCTGATCTCCAGCATCTGCGGTCCTCACTTTCTCCTTACTCAAGATATTATCAAATCATAATGTGACATTAGGGCATAAATATCCGCTACTCAATTTTACCGTGACATCACTTGAAGCATACCCCTCTGTAGTCAACCTGTTGTTTAATAGTCACCTAGACGCTTATCTGCTTCTGAATGTAATAGATGTACATAATAGTAGGTTTAATAAACGTCTGTTGGATTTTATACTAACCACAGTAGGTTTACAAGTCACCTGGGATAACATTAAGCAGTGCCACACCAAATGAAATACCCTGCTGGAGGCAAACTGCTATTACAGTGTCTTGGGGAAAGGAAACGTGATTATTTGTGAATCAGGGGCAGTAGTAAATGGAGTGGAGTTTCACCACCAAAAAAAACAACAAATAATAATCACCATCAAACCAGAGAAAGAGAGTCGACACCCTGGAGGGTACAGGGATGTCATGTCCCAATCACCAGGTCGCCCGATGATGACGTGGACAGTGCGTTGAGCCTATCAGCAGCAGACTGGTCGCAGTTTGATGAGGTGGCTGGTGCGTCGTGTGCGGGTGTTGGCCGCTGATCATGGGGGAGGACAGTCAAGTGGGAGAGGTGGTGTTCAGGCGTGGCTGCGGACAGGTAATGGCGGCCTTGGGCCGAGCTCGATCCCGGGCTAACGGCGAGGAACCGATGTGGGGGTGGGTCTCGGGGGTGGGGGTGGGGGTGGGCGGCTGGCCGGCCGGGATTTCCTGTCGCCCCCCCCCTACCCCGGTCCAGCCGGCCGCTCACTCTGTCCTTTTCCTAATTTCAGAGCGACGACTCGGACATCTGGGACGACACGGCGCTGATAAAGGCATACGACAAGGCGGTGACCTCCTTCAAAGTAAGTCGGCTTCATGCACCGAAGTCACGGGGGGGTAGGTTTAAAAATGAAACAAAAATGACCCGAAGAAATCACAAGTTGCTGGGGAAACTCAGCAGGTCTGGCAGCATTCGTACAGAGAGAAAGCAGAGTTAATGTTTCGGGTCCCCGGACCCTTCCTCAGAGCGGATCACACGTTCTCTGATTCAGTTCTGTCTTTATCATGATATAGGGAAAGGTCAACACGTAGCGGTTTGTCACTAGTGTCTTCAATTGAAGATTGAAAGTTATTTTTTGAGGAAGAGATCGTGAGTTTATCGTAACGTGAATTCCGAAAATTTGCAGCGTATGGGATGGGGAGAAAAACTTAACGTTTCAAGTGGATGATCTCTCTCCTACTGTCCTTTTTAAATTTTAATGAAATTTTATAATATTATGTGGAAACACGGGTTCAAAAGTAGAGGCAAATGGATTTTTGATTTTCAGCTCTGTGAAGGTGACTTTTTTTGCTAAAACATCAAAGCTGTGTTTTTTAAGCAGACTCAAAATAGCATTTAACTAACTACGTAAGGTATCTGATTAGATAATTGCTGAGGTGTTTATTAAGTTGAGCTTTTGTGACATATAGAGGGTCATCGAATCAGAGATGTACACCATGGAAACAGACCCTTCGGTCCAACCTGTCCATGCCGACCAGATATCCCAACCCAATCTAGTCCCACCTGCCAGCACCCGGCCCATATCCCTCCAAACCCTTCCTATTCATATACCCATCCAAATGCCTCTTATATGTTGCAATTGTACCAGCCTCCACCACATCCTCTGGCAGCACATTCCACACAAATACCACCCTCTGTGAAAACGTTGCCCCATAGGGCATCTGCCACTGGTCCAGATCCTGTTGTAATCTGAGGTAACCCTCTTTGCTGGCCACTACACCTCCAATTTTGGTGTCATCTGCAAACTTACTAACTGTGTACCTCTTATGCTCGCATCCAAATCATTTATGTAAATGACAAAAAATAGAGGACCCAGCACTGATCCTTGTGGCACTCCACTGGTCACAGGCCTCCAGTCTGAAAAACAATCTTCCACCACCACCCTCTTCTACCTTTGAACCAGTTCTGTATCAAAATGGCTAGTTCTCCCTGTATTCCATGAAATCTAACCTTGCTAATCAATCTCCCATGGGCAGCCTTATCGAACGCCTTACTGAAGTCCATATAGATCACATCTACTGCTCTGCCCTCATCAATCTTCTTTGTAACTTCTTTGTTACTTCAGAAAACTCAATCAAGTTTGTGAGACATGATTTCCCACGCACAAAGCCATGTTGACTGTCCCTAATCAGTCCTTGCCATTCCAAATACATGTACATCCTGTCCCTCAGGATTCCCTCCAACAACTTGCCCACCACCGATGTCAGGCTCACCGGTCTATAGTTCTCTGGCTTGTCTTTACCACGCTTCTTAAACAGTAGCACCAAGTTTGCCAACCTCCAGTCTTCCGGCACCTCACGTGTCACCATCGATGATATCTCAGCAAGAAGCCCAGCAATCACTTCTCTAGCTTCCCACAGAGTTCTCGGGTACACCTGATCAGGTCCTGGGGATTTATCCACCTTTAACCATTTCAAGACATCCAGCACTTCCTCCTCTGTAATCTGGACATTTTGCAAGATATCACCATCTATTTCCCTACAGTCTACATCTTCCATATCCTTTTCCACAGTAAATACTAATGCAAAATATTCATTTAGTATCTCTCCCATTTTCTGTGGCTCCACATAAAGGCCGCCTTACTGATCTTTGAGGGGCCCTATTCTCTCCCTAGTTGCCCCTTTGTCCTTAATATATTTGTAAAAACCCTTTGGATTCTCCTTAATTCTGTTTACCAAAGCTATTTCATGTCCCCTTTTTACCCTCCTGATTTCCCTCTTAAGTGTACTCCTATTTCCTTTATATTCTTCTAAGGATTCACTCGATCTATCCTGTCTACACCCAACATATGCTTCCTTCTTTTTGTTAACCAAACCCTCAATTTCTTTAGTCCCAGCATTCCCTATAGTTACCAGCCTTCCCTTTCACCCTGACAGGAATATACTTTCTCTGGATTCTCGTTATCTCATTTCTGAAGGCTTCTAATTTTCCAGCCGTCCCTTTACCTGCGAACATCTGCCTCCAATCAGCTTTCGAAAGTTCTTGCCTAATACCGTCAAAATTGGTCTTTCTCCAATTTAGAACTTCAACTTTTAGATCTGGTCTATCCTTTTCCATCATTATTTTAAAACAAATAGAATTATGGTCGCTGGCCCCAAAGTGCTCCCCCACCGGCACCTCCGTCACCTATCCTGCCTTATTTCCCAAGAGTAGGTCAAGTTTTGCACCTTCTCTTCACATGCACATACTGAATCAGAAAATTGTTTTGTACACACTTAAGAAATTCCTCTCCATCTAAACTTTTAACACCATGGCAGTCCCAGTCGATGTTTGTAAAGTTAAAATCCCCTACCATAACTACCCGATTATTCTTACAGATAGCTGAGATCTCCTTATAAGTTTGTTTTTCAATTTCCCTCTGACTATTGGGGGGGTCTACAATACAATCCCAAATGCCCAGAATTCAGAAGAAAAGAACTGGACAGAATATGTGCTGTTAACTAAGTGTGAAGTCATTCACTTTGGTAGGAGTAACAAGAAGATGGATTACTGGGCTAATGGTAGGCTACTTGGTAGTGTGGATGAGCAGAGGGATCTTGGTGTCCATGTACACAGATCTCTGAAAGTTGCCACCCAGGTAAATAGTGCTGTGAAGAAGGCATATGGCGTACTGGGCTTTATTGGTGGAGGAATTGAGTTCCAGAGTCCTGAGGTCATGTTGCAGTTGTATAAGACTCTGGTGCGGCCTTATCTGGAGTATTGTGTACAGTTTTGGTTGCCATACTATAGGAAGGATGTGGAGGCTCTGGAACGGGTGCAGAGGAGGATGTTGCCTGGCATGGTAGGAAGATCGTATGAGGAGAGGCTGAGGCACTTGGGGCTGTTCTCATTGGAGAAAAGAAGATTTAGGGGAGATTTGATAGAGGTGTACAAGATGATTAGGGGTTTAGATAGGGTTGACAGTGAGAACCTTTTTCCGCGTATGGAGTCAGCTGTTACTAGGGGACACAGCTTTAAATTAAGGGGAGGTTGGTATAGGACAGATGTTAGGGGTAGATTCTTTACTCAGCGGATTGTGAGTTCATGGAATGCCCTGCCAGTAGCAGTGGTGGACTCTCCCTCTTTATGGTCATTCAAGCAGGCATTGGATAAGCATATGGAGGTTATTGGGCTAGTGTAGGTTAGGTAGGCTTCGGTCGGCGCACCATCGAGGGCAGAAGGGCCTGTACTGCTCTGTATTTTTCTATGTTCTATGTTCTTAACCTCTGACTCAATGAATTAGCCTGAGAGCCAGAGAATTGCAGATGACCCAAAGATAGGTGAAGGGACAGGTAGTGTTGAGGAAGTGAGAAAGCTGCGAAGGATTTAGACATGCTAGGCAATTGGGCAAAGAAATGGTCGATGGAATACAATGTAGTAAAGTGTGAGATTATACATTTTGGTAGGAAGAGTGGAGTTAGAGCCTATTTGCTAAACAGGAAAGGTTTAGGAAATATAAAGCACAAAGGGACTTGGGACTCCAAGTGTAGGATTCTCTTAAGGTTAACATGTAGGTTCACTTGGTAGTTAGGACGACAAATGCAATGTTGGCAGTCATTTCAAGAGGGTTAGAATACAACAACAGAGATATAAAGGAGAATCTATATAAGGGTTGGGAACAGTTTTAGGCCCTGTAACTAGAGAAAGATTTACTGGTTTTGGGGGTTCAGAGGTGGTTTACAGGAATAATCTTTGGTTGAAGGGCTTGTCATATGAAGAGGACTCTGGGTCTGTATGTGGTAATGTTTAGAAGGATGAAGGGTGTTCACCTTAAACTTATAAGATAAAGAGAGGCCTAAATAGAGTGGACCTGGAGAAGATGTTTCCATTAGTGGACAGACTAGAACCAGAGGGCACAGCCTTAGAGTGAACCTTAGGTGATCCATCCAGAGGTGATGGTGCTTCTATGGAACGCATTGCCACAGAGGGCTGAGGAGGCCAAGTCATTGAGCTTATTTGAGACAGAGATGGATTGATTCTTGATTAGTAAGGGGATTCAGGCTTACTGGGAGAAGACAGGAGAATGGGGTTGAAAAACATATCAGCTCTAATCGAATGGTGGGACAGACTTAGGCTGAATTCATGCTCCCATATACTACGGTTTTAAGGAATCGCATGTAGTGAATGTGCAGAAAGAATCCAAAAAATGCATGCAATCTTACTAATTGAGTAGTAAATTCTAGTGAAGCTAATAGTAATACTTCACTGGTAATGAGTGTCTGTGATGGATGTTGCTGGAGAAAGGAATTGAATTTTTATTTTTCCTGTTTGTAATGAGATCTTTGCAAGTTGTCTTGTATAGCTTTCTTTTCTTTGTAAGGAACGTTACTAAAAGTATATTGGCAGCCTCTTGTTCAGTGACCGTGTTGAACAAATTACAAAATAAAACTTATGGTCTGTTAAGCCATGTTTCTACCTGGTATATGACTTGTTCAGTATTACCATCAGTTGGGATCACAAGCACCTTTTTAGATTCTCAGGGTGTCCTAAAGATTCTAATGGGGAGTTATTACATTGAAGAACAGTTGCTGTTGTCTTGTTCATAAATATGAAAGTTGATTTATACAAAATAAGGACCGGGACACAGTCGGAAGGTGATTGGCTAGTTGATCTGCTTTTGGCTGACTGTTGAATGGTGAGCCTTAAAGTTTTCAAGGCACACCTAACTGGATAGGTAGATGAGTGGAAGGCGAAGTTTAAGCAAATGATTTTACTTTTGGAATTTAAGAAACATAATAACATGAGGGAGAAATAGAAGTAACAATAGTGAAATCCAAGGACAGGATTTATAACCAATAATTGAAATGAGTGATTTTTGTAGGAATGATTGCACGTTTTCTGTCCACATGGAGTGTGTTCCTATGGCCTTAGTGTCTTTAGTTTATGGAATATTTTGTACAGTATATTGACTGACTTAAATCAAACTGGAAGCAGATTAGTTTATGATCCAGATTTGAAAAATTTGGCTTGAGCTAGAAGAACATTTTTCAAAGCTTGGAACCTGGAGGGAAAATTCCCTGAAACAAAAGGCCAATTTTTTTTTTGTCTTTGCTGGTATTCTATTTTATTTAAGATTGATACTTGCACTGTTCAGAAACCATAAGGGGCCAATTTTTACCTAATGGTCAAGTCCAATAAACAGCAAAAGTGATTTAGTAAGCAGATAGTCTGATTTTGATGGCATTACTTGTGGAAAAAGTTTGGGTAAGACAGTGGAATGATTTCTTGTTTTTGTGTTAGTACAATCACATTTTAGGTGTCTGTTCAGAGTATGGTCAATCATCATTTCACATGATCTCTTAAACAGTAGATCGAATTGGAGAGAATAACTATGATCTAGTTTGCACTGTTGAATTTTAAGTTTTGCTTGATTGGTTCCTGTACACACTAATTTTCAAAGATCGTGGGCAGTTTGGGGCTTTAGATTGCTTTGGCAAGCTAGACAAAGACAAGTGCTTCAAATTTCTCTCCTGCCTCAGATATTCTATTAACAACATTCCTAACCACACCAGAGGTCCTGTGTTTAAAAAATGTGCCTGATATCTAAACATATTGTACAATCACCAGGGGCTTAACGGGGAAAAATCCTTTTCGATGTGAGTTGTATAATACTTACTTTGTGTATCCTGGTTGTTATTCCAGTTTCTAAGATTAACAAATACCAGAGAGACAACATCCTCCCTGAAGATATGCCATGCCATCTCAGTTAGCTGACTTAACTTTGTCTGGTCAGCCTTCTGAAATGGACTGGTGCGACATTTGTTACAGGTTTCTCCTGTTTTAGGCTATACTTTCCTAGATAAAGATGACTGTCAAAGTCATCATATCTCCTTTTTCTCTGTCTCGGTCACTCTGAGTTTAGTGTTCATTGTTTGGCAGTATGTTTTGCAGTTTAAAAAAAAATTGTTATTTTCAGAAGAGTGCCCATCCTGATTACTGGAACTTAGATGAAATCTCTGACACTGAGTATGGAATTCTGAATCCAGTAGGAAAATAGAGCTTGGGAAACAGAGATCAGTGCCTGAGACCTGTTTCTCTTGCTTTACATTTTCTTTGCTCCCAACCACCCCCGGGAGGTGTCTTGTTTCTGCTTTGTTCTGTGAGGAGGCAGAAAACATTGAAGATATAACAAGGATCTAATACCCTGAGCTCAGATGTCTGTGAAAGTTTAATCTTAAAGGACAAAAAAGAAGTAGGTAATTCTCCAATCAAGTCTGCTCTGGCATTCAGTGAGGCCATGGCTATTTTAATAATCTACAATGGCATCTTCCTGCTTTATCCCATAAGCCTTGATTCCCTTACAGGCTCCTAATTAAAAAATTGTCTTTTTTTTTCCTGGGGGCATAAAGATTTGTATAAATATTTTCCTGGAATATTTTTTGATAATGATGATCTCCTTTTCCTTCAGAGTGCCCTGAAGAATGGTGAATATATTCAGCCATTTACCAAGGACTCCAGTAGGACTGGAACAAAACAAAAACAGAAGAAAAACAAAAACAGAAAGAAGAGTCACGTACATCCAGAGAGAAAGGTATAATACTACTTCTTGTTTATATCCTAAAAATTAAAACTGATGGGTATTTTTGGTGAGAATGTAGAAGAAAAAGACAGATGTTTATGTGGTCACAGATGTGACTCAGGGTTGGTATATTGCAATTGCAGAGTTGAAAGTGTGGTATTTGAAAAGTATAGCAGGTCAGGCAGCATCCGAAGAACAGGAGCGTCAACATTTCGGGCAATAGCCCTTATCATCCATTCCTGATGAAGGGGTTTTGTCCGAAACATCAACTGTCCTGCCCCTTGGATGTTGCCTGACCTGCTGTGGTTTTTCAGCACTACACTCTTGATTCTAATCTCCAGCATCTGCAGTCCTCACTTTCACCATATTGCAATTACAGAGCTTTCTGAAAGAGAGGTGAATATCCAAGAGGCAAATATAGAAAGACGAATTAGAACCTGGAGATGAAAACCTGGCTAGAAAGAGAGGGTGCAGGACAGAGGGCTTTGGAACTGATTCCATATTTGGTGAGACCTGTATAAGAAGGCAGGGTTAGGCATAAATCAAGAATTTCTAAACCATGGCTTGAAAGCCCCCCACCCCCGGGGTTTCAGGCTGACCATTCCTGCCCCTGAGGGTGGGATATGAAATGGTTTTCCCAAACATTTGATTGCTGGATGTAAATTTGATAAGTGACTGGTAGCAGATAGAATGCCAAAACAAGTGAGGGTGACTACTGTTAAGGACTTAGCCATAATCCTTTGATACTTCAGGATAAGCGTTTACCTTCTCTTGGAGTTGATAAAATGTGGAGCTATAAAAAGTACAGCAGATCAAGCAGTATTGGAGAAGCAGGAGAGTCGACATTTTGGGCAAGACCCTTCACCAAGGCAGGGCAGGGCAGGGGAGGGGGAGGGGGGGTGGGGGGGGGGGGGGAAGGGGTCTGAGAAATTTCCAGCATCTGCAGTACTCACTATCTCCAACTTTTAGACCCAGTTTGAATCTGTACTCGAGTGCTTAATTGTTCATTTGAGACTTTGATAGTTCAAATAGTAGGATATTTTTGTGACCACAGATGTGATTCAGGGATAGTAAGTTGCAGCTGCAGGGCTGTTTGAGGGAGCAGGGTAACTATGAAGAAGTTGTGATGCATGAATAGAAAGAGATGATATTGCTGAGGAAATCTTTATTAAGTAATTTAAAAAACTGTGCTAGGACCAGTGTCCTGCAGAATCAAATAATTTGGGTAATGAAAAGGGCTTTAAACTAATTAGAGGGGGCCCTGAATAGGATTTCATAGGGTATACAGCACCAAAACAGACCATATAATGTAGCCTCGCCAGCATGTACAGTCCATTCAAACTGTCATCTGCTTTCCTCATCTAAATATACCATTGTAACCTCTATTCACTTCTTCCTTCTAGTTTCTCCTTAATAATTCTGAAATAATTTGTGAATCTGCTGCTTGCTGTGATGGATGAAAGCCAGGATGAATGTTTTGACCGAAAGTTTTCACAAACTAAGCTATGGATGAGGAAAAACATTCAGGCTAAAAATTGGTCATTAATTTCATATCAACCTATATGGATATGATTTTTAAGGTATATAACGATATTATTAGTTTTAAGGTATATAAGGCTATTATTAGTCTAGCTTGGTAAAATCTTTGAACTATCAAATGGTGGAAATGTTCAGCAGGTGTGGTAGCATATGGAAAGTGGAATAGAGTTGATGATTTGAGACGAGTACATTCTTCATAAGATGTCTTACTCAAACACAAATGTTAACTCTATTTTTCTCTTCATAGATGCTGCCAGACTGGCTGAGTCTTTCTGGTACTTAATAGTTTTTGTCATCTTTCCAGCATTTGCTTTACCTTTAAAATATTTGTTACTTTCAAGCTTTACATTAGAATTCATATTTCTCTACACTACTGTGCACAAGCAGTATCAATGTCAGCAATGAAGTTATGCAATAGACAGTGCTGATTACAACATGTAAGTGTATGCCAATCTTGAATTAGTGGGTTTGAAGACTTCTTCCTTATTCATTTTCAGATCTTTTCATATTGTTCTTTATGTTAATGACTGCTTAAGCCAGACATTGATATCTTGTGAATGAATTTAATCATTTTAGATGTTGTTTTATCTTCAAATGCGTTAAGGACATCTTCCTCTGAATGAGAATGTGATAGCTTTGGTGCAGTATTTTGTTGTATAGATAGCATCCGAGGATCAGGAGGGTCAATGTTTCTGGCATAAGCCCCTTATCTGCCTGACCTGCTGTGCTTTTCCAGTGCCATGTTTTTTTACTCTGATCTCTAGTGTGTGCAGTCCTCACTTTCTCCGAATTGAAATTTAAACAATTTGATTTCTTTCTTGCCCCAACACAGTGGCGAGTTGGTGATGCCTGTCATGCAGTGTGGTCTGAAGATGGCAACATGTACTCGGCTACGATTAAGTCTGTTAATGAAAAACGTGGAACGTGCGTAGTGATGTATACTGGTTATGGCAATGAAGAGGAGCAGAATCTAGCAGAGCTGGTTCCAGCTGACAGCTCTGAGGCAGAGAATGAGAGTTCTAAACAGGTGAGCAATAATAATTTGTGCTTTTGCTACGTAAAATATCCGTTCTACCACAATCTGGTAAGCCTATTTAACAGCTATTTTTTTCTTTGTACTTAGAAAAATGGGCTCAGCCAGCAATCAACAGATGAAAGTGATGCCATTTCACCTGTCTATAAATCTCGCCAATCAAATGAAACCAAATTAAAAACACCATTGGATCAGTTTACCTGGAATCACTGTCTTCCCCCTCAACCACCACAAATGCCAGGGTTTGGCTTTGTAAGTGCCTGAATAGAAATGCCTAGTGAAATTTTATTATTTATTTTTAAATCACATAAACACAAAATATGTATTAATTTTTTGTCTTGTCTACTATAAGTATATTTTTAAAAGCATGTTTCTTTTATGTAATTAACTCTTGAGAATTTTCACGAAGTTGACGAAAGAGTCAGTGCTTCCTGGCCAGTATGTGTGCATCTACTTTGTCTTGAAATTAAAGGATTATTACCAGATTTTTAAATGCTTTTTGCTGTCTTTTTTTTCTTTTGAGTTACTTTCCTCATCATGATCTCCTGATATTTTTTGCTGTCATTTTCTTACTCTGCACTGTCTTTTAGCCAACTCTTTCACTTGTATCCTGTTTATTCTTCCATCCCACACCCCCGTCTCCTCTGTGCCTCATGCTCTATTTTTCTTTTGAGTTTTTTGCAGATTTTGAGCACTTCATACCCCAGGCTTTTTTTTTTGAACAATGCGTGTACTGTAGTGGGAATGGAAGTTGACTACCTTGTGTGTGCTGATGCTATAATAAGTGTTATTGAACTACATTTAAATGATTCTGTTCAATTCTGATTGTTTAGTAAATACAATGTACAGTTCTTTTTATTCTTCTTTGTAAAATATTCATTTCTGTGAATGTCAGGATTTGCCTAATACACTTCAGTGGTAAGGAGTCTCTTTTCTGCAATGCATCCATATGAGGCAGGTACACTCAGTGCTGTTAGGAGGGGAATTCTAGTATCTTGATGCCATGACATTGAAGAAGTAGCAATTTAATTGCAAGTCAGGAATAGTATGTGCCTTTCATGGGATCTTGTGGCTACTGCTTTTGTTCTAGATGGTAAAGGTCACAGTTTTGGGAAGTTTGGTGTGTTTCTGCAATGCATCTTGTAGATGATGCACCCTTCCGCCATTGTATGCCAGTGGTGGACAGAGTGTATGTTGAAGGTGGCAGGTTGAATGCTAATCAATCAGGTTAATTTGTCTTCAATGGGATGATCAGCTTTGATGGTTTAGAGGCTGTTCTTATTTCGGCAAGTGGGGAGTATTCCATCACACTGTGTAATGTGTAGAAGAGTCACATTCGACTCAATACATTAATTGTGTTTCTCTTTCCACAGATGCTGCCAGCCATGCTGAGTATTTCCAGCACTTTCTGTTTTTATTTCCGTATTCCATCACGCTCCTGACTTGTGCCTTCTAGATGGTGGACAGGCTTTGAGAAGTCAGGAGGTGAGTTACTTGCCTTGGAATTCACAGCCTTTTACCAACTCTTGTAGCCACAATATTTATATAGATAGGTTCAGATCAGTTTCTTGACAGTGTAACCTCCCCTGGAAAGTTATCAGTGGAAGATTCTATGATGGTAATGCTGATGAATGTCAGGGGAGGATAGAGTCATAGAGATGTACAGCATGGAAACAGACCCTTCGGTCCAACCCGTCCATACCGACCAGATATCCCAACCCAATCTAGTCCCACCTGCCAGCACCTGGCCCATATCCCTCCAAACCCTTCCTATTCATATACCCATCGAAATGCCTTTTAATTGTTGCAATTGTATCAGCTTCCACCACTTCCTCTGGCAGCTCTTCCATACATGTACCATCCTCTGCGTGACAAAGTTGCCCGTTAGGTCTCTTTTATATCTTTCCCCTCTCATCCTAAACCTATGCCCTCTAGTTCTGGACTCCCCCACCTGTTTGATTCTCTTTTGTTTGAAATGGTAATTGCCTCGTAATTGTGTTGCATGACTCGGTACTTAATGGTACAAAGCAGACTATTGTTTAGGCTTCACTCCATACTGGCACAGATTGCTTTTGTACTGGAGGTGTTGAGTGGTATTAAGCATTGTCAAATCCTCAGTGAATGGACCCAAATTTGTGATGGAGGGAAAGTCACTACTGAAGCAGGTGATGGTGTTTGAGCCAGGATTCTACCCTAAGGAAATCTTTTGGGACTGTGATGGTTGACCTGTAATAACCATAATCTTCCTTAAGTGCAAGTACTATTCCAAGCAGAAAAATATAAGAAATAGAAGCAAGTGCTCCATTAGTAAAGATAAACCTTAGTTCCTTTATGCTAAGTTGCTTTAAGTTAAGTTGTGTACAAATTGCAGGAAGCATACGAAAGAAGTTGAGATCAAAATAGAGAATTGAATATGAATAACAAAAATGATGCTGTCTGATTTTAATTAATTTATTGACCAGTTGGGACAGAGAAAAAGGTTGGAATTTTTAATGTGTATATGTTTAGAAGAATTTGCTTGCATGGAGGGTATAGATTAATATAGGCTTGTTGGATTGAATAATCTGTTTCTCTTGTTTTGTCTATGTATTTTTATATTATAAAATAATCTTTTTTGTTCTGTACAGCCTGGTGCAAAATTTCACGGTCCACCGCCTTTCTTACCTGGATGGTTACCGACTGTTCCAGCAGGACCACCAGTGAGTGAGTTTCTTGTTATGCAGTACCAAAAATTGCAGGTAGATTTCTTGGGCTAGCTGCTGTGTGCTGTTAGTTGTAGTATTGTAGTGGAGCTGATAAATACCCTTAAACAAAATCAGAAATTGATGGAAAATCACAGCAAGTTAGGCAGCAGAGTTAATGTTTTGGGTCCAATGACCCTTCTTCAGAACTTAGAGTAGCCAGGAGAAGGTTTGTATGTGAGTTGGAGAAGAGGTGGGGAGAGTGGAAAGGAGTAAATCTCAGGTGACAATGGAGCCCAGAGAGAGGGAAAAATAGTTGGCAGATAAAGGAGTGAATAAAGGTCAGCTTGAGAGAATGAGTAGCTGCTAACTGGGATCACTAGTAGCTGATAATGGGTTGTATGTGCTAGCAGCCTATGTGATGACCAGGCTTAGTATGTGGGGGTTGGGGTAAGCACACAGGAAAAGGTGTTCAAACCCTGAAATTAGGGAACTCTATACTGGGTCCAAACAGTTGCAGGGCCCAGAAAATGAGGTATTGTTCTTCCAGCTTGCACTGAGTGGCACTGGATGTTTACTTCTGTTACTTTGGTTTGTATATGTAGCATCATATTGCCTAAATGAATGGGATTTTTGAGTAAGTTTGCTGAATTTTTGAGCAATGGTATGTTGCTATTTTGAGGTTGAATAACATGACTTGTTTTCTGTGTTTTTGCGGTCACAAGTTAATTTGTGCTTTGGTATCTCCTCACTGCTCTGCTCATGAACATTTAATGAGTTGAATTTAGAAACACTTTATTTGTAAAATGTTGCAATATGTCTTTAACTTCATTTGTTATATTAGAAATTGTCAAAATGCAAAATTATATGGTTGAACTATTTCTTCAATTTAAGTTCTTAACTGATTTACTTAACAAATTGTGAAATGTATTAGCGTCAACTTCTTTTTTTGCACCGCCCATGTTGCTTGAGTGTTTTTCTTGGGCCACAGTTCAAGTAGAAAAGGGTATCTGCATATTTTTTTTTAAATTGAGGTACATGGATGGGCAGACTGGAGAAATCTGGCCAGCTTTCAGTTTTTCATTCTTTTTTATAAAACATTATCTCATAGAATCCCTACAGTGTGGAAACAGGCTCTTCGGCCTGACAAACCCACACTGATCCTCCGAAGAGTAACTTCTCTATGACACCAAAACCCATTCCCCTATGTTTAACCCCTGACTAATGCACCCAACCTACACTGGACAATTTAGCACGGCCAATTCACCTAACCCACGTCTTTGGATCGTGGGAGGAAACCGGAGCACCTGAAGGAAACCCATGCGGACACTGCAGAATGTGCATACTTCACACAGACAGTTGCCCCAGGCTGGAATCAAACCCAAGGTCCCTGGTGCTGTGAGGCAGCAGTACTAAACACTGAGCCCCATGCCGACCTTTTTGAGTATTTTGTATTTGTATTTTGTTTAAAGAAAAAAACCTTCAAATGGATTTGAGGCTGGTTACTCTGAAATTTGTTTCTAAATCCTGAAATGAGACAGGAATACTTCTTACATTTTTTGGAAATTTTGAAACATTTCTTTACTGAACTTTACTTCATCCCAATGTAGTTAATTCCCCCTCCACCTCCGATGGGGCCAGATTCAACTGATGAGGACGAGGAAGCTTTAGGAAGCATGCTAATAGCATGGTACATGAGTGGCTATCACACTGGTTACTATTTGGTAAGTACTTAGTTTTACGAAAGTTTACTTTCATATTGTGTTACAGGCTTCAATTACGTGTTAGTTGTGTACAAGGACTGTATTTGGTTCAAAAAGGTGATCATGATTTGATCCAGGTTTTTTTGTCCAGGTTGATTTTTAAAATTTGGTTCTTGTAGTCTTGAATTTTTAATGTTCATGCTGCTTAACCTAGAATTTTTAGAAAAATGTCCCAGGCACACTCAAAGTATGTACAATGAATATACACAGATCAGGAAAATCATAAATTTAGTTCCCCAAAGTTGACTTGCAGTAAGGAAACAGTAAGAGCTTTGCTACATCAGTGTTCAGAGTGTGAAAATTGTCCAGAACTATTGCCTTGTGTGGTGATCCAGTTTTCCCGAGAATTGTCTGTGGATAGAAAATATAGAGAGGATTGAGTTTGTTTCCATTTCTTCCGGGCCACTCGGTTAACAAATAGGAGCAGGAGTTGAAAACTGTGGTGCTGAAAAAGCACAGCAGGTCAGGCATACAAGGAGCAGGAGAGTCAACGATTCAGGCATAAACCCTTTATTAGGATTGTCTGATGAAGGGCTTACCCCTGAAATGCCAACAGTCCTACTCCTCGGATTGGGCCTGACCTACTGTGTTTTTCCTGCGCCACATTTTTCAATTCTGACTCTCCAGCATCTGCAGTCCTCACTTTCTCCAAATAAGAGCTGGAGTGGGCCAATCCGACCCCTAGCCAGCTCTGTCAACTAATGATCTTCTGCTTCACTACTTCCCTGCACTATTCCAGTGTCCCTATGGGAGGAAAGAAAAGTTTTCCAACATCGAATTATTTTGAGAAAAAAAGTTTTTCTATGACAAATGTTCAATGAGTAGGTTCAGTTGAGGCATTCAAGATGGAAATAGTGTGCAAGGTTATGGGGAAAGGTAGGAGAATAGCACTAGGTAATGACACTCGTTTGAAGAGCTGGTGCAGGCATGATGGGCCGAATAGTCAACTTCTGCGCTGGAACAATTGTGATTTTGTAATTTTAATATTTAGCAAGGTCCGATCTTTATCTTAATATAGAAACCGGGAATAGAGGGAAAGTAAATGTAAAATTGCCTTAGTCTGACCGGACCATAGGGTTGCTCGTTGAAGTGAGTTGACTGGTGGGGAGAGAGGTTGAGAAGCAGAGTCCATCATGGTAACCTCAGCTGCTATGAGAACTGAACCCACATGTTGATCATCACAAACCAGCCGCCTGGTCAAATGAGTTAACTGAACCCTCCCCCTTTTGAAATTTATAGATTCCAAACTACAGTGAATATGGTCTGAACTGATCCAATAATCTCAGGAATCAATCTAATAAACCTTTGTTGCCCTCCATACTCTACCTGGACCAAGACCCCAAACAGTCCTGCAGGAATGGTCTCACCAAGGCCCTGTGCAATTGCAGCAAGACATCCCTCTTCCTGTACTCAAATCCTTTTGCTGTGAAGGCCAACATACCATTTGCCACTTTCACTGCCTGCTGCACATTATCATACAGCATGGAAACAGACCCTTCAGTCCAATCAATCCATGCCTAACATAACCCCAAACTAAACTAGTCTCATCTGCCTGCTCTTGGCCCATATCCCTCTAAACCTTTCCTATTCATGTATTTATCCAAATGTCCTTATATGTTTACTTTCAGCCACTGGTGTAATAGTACTTGTCGCACCTCTCCCTTTCCCAATCTATCACCTTTCAGATAATCTGCCTTTGTGTCTTTGACACCAAAGAGAGAACCTCCCATTTATCCTGATTATACTCCTTCTGCTATGCATTTGCTCAAAAACTCATGTCGTCCAAATCACAAGCATCTCTGCATCCTCCTCACAGTTCACCTTCCCATCCAGCTTTGTTGCCTGCGAATTTAGAGATCCTGCTTTTTTTACCCCTCATGTATTGTGAATAGCTGTAGTACCCCATTAGTTGCTGGCTGCCATTTGGAAAATGATTTATTTATTCCTAATCTTCATTTCCCATCTGCCAACTAGATCTGTATTTGTGTCTGTTAACTATCCCCAATCTGAGCACTTCAATATTACATGCTAATCTGTTATGTGAGACATTATTAAAGCCTTCTGAAAGTCCAAGTAAACCACATCCACTGGTTTACCACTCATCAACTGTTGAGTTACATCTTTGATGAAGAATTCCAATAGATTTTTAAGCATGATATTACTTTCATAAATCTGTGCCGACTTATCCAATTCTGCTATTAAACTTTTTTTTTTAGTGGTCTCTAGCACTAATACCAGATTAACCAGTCTAAAATTTTTCTTTTTTTTTGTAAAAAGTTGGGTTACATTAGCTATCTTCCAGTCCATTGGAACATTTAAGATCTATAGCATCTTGAAAGATGACCACTGAAGCATCATTGTTTCCGAGCCACTTTTTGAGGACTCTGGGAAGTGGATTTATCAACCTTTAATCTCAACAATTTCCTCAACACCATTTCCCTCCTAATACTGATTTTCCTTCAATTCCTCTGTCTCACTCAGCCTTGTGTAACCCAACATAGTTAAAGTGTTGTGTGATTTTCTGGATTCCACACTATAGGATGGGTGTAATAGAACTGGAGATGGTGCACAGGGGATTTACTAGGATGTGACCTGGACTGGAGCGTTTTAGTTGTGAAGAGAGATTGGGGTTGTTTTCCTTGGAGACTGAGGTGGGTACGTGATTGAGACATGTATAAATGAGGGGCATAGATATGGGAGACAGAGAGGAAGTCCTCCCCTTGGTGGAGGGATCAGTGAGCAGGGTGCACAGACTTAAAATAACCGACAGGACATTTAGAGGAAATGTGAGGACATTTTTTTAACCCAGAGCATGGTGGGAATCTAGAATCATTGCCTCTGAGCGTGATAGAAGCATTTAAGAAAGTATTTAATGTGTACTTGCGATGTCAAGGCCTATGGCCCTTATGCTGGAAAATGAGATTAGAGTAGTTAAATATGTGCTTTTGATTGCTGCGGACTCAGTGGGCCAAAGGACCTTTTTGTGCTGTAACCTCTGTGTTGCACTTTAAATCTATTTTCACCAGAATACTGGTCATCTTACCTAATATTTTCTATTTTGTTTTATGATGCCCCTCTGAATCATTTTGAGATGTTTATTATGTTTATTAGGTGCCAAGAAAAATGTTGCATAAAGATAAGCTTACCATTGGTACTCATTATGTTTTTCCCTGTAGGGTCTCAAGCAAGGTCGACTGGAAGCAGGCATGGGGAAGACTCCTCGTTCTTAGTTTGTTAGAAAAGTAAGCTTACTTATTTTCCTCAGTTCCTGAAGGTGCTTGTACCTGCATGTTTGCAGTTTCAGAGATTATCTAGGTTAATACTCTGAAGAGAATCAGCGTTAACGTTTCAGGTTGAGTGACCCTTCAGCACAGATGCTGCCTGACCTGCTGAACCTTTCCTGCAATTTCTATTTTTGTCCATCTATTAACCTGGATGGTTAGTAATCTAGAGAATCTCCAAGTTATTTAACTGGGGAGGGAATTGAAATCAAACTGATTCTGTTTTGTCCAAGGTTCATGTGCAGCTGGGGACGTTGAATGACAAACTCTTGCTAACTCTTTATTGCTTCTCCCTAGTTCAGGGGCACAAAAGCAGTTGTAGAGTCCACTTTAGTGTTCAGACTTGCAAATGAAGCTGATATCTTTTTTCTGGGTGATATCCGTCAATGACCCACAAGTCACTGACTAAGATCTTTTTTCCTGTATTCTTCTGGGATGTGGTGGTCAGTGGCAAGGCCAGTATTTATTGCTCATCCCTGATTTCCCTTGAACTGAAAGGCATCTAGGCCATTTCAGAAGGCAGTTAAGAGCCAGGCACGTTACTGTGGGTCACATGTAGACGTGACCATTTATTCTTTTTACTAAATTGGGCAATTCTCCGCCTTCCCACATTATACCCCATTTGTTAGATGTTTGCCTAATCACTTAACATATTTATAACCATTTTTAGGTGCCTTCTGTCTTCTACACAACTGACTTTCAGCTCTATCTCTACCTAACAAACCTCTAGTCTCTTAATTAACATCACTTGGATAAATTGTAAAGAGTTGAGGCCTCAGCACTAACTCCTGAGACACATCATTTTTCGTGTTTATCTTTCCATAAGTAGTATTATGCTGACAAGGTTTGAAACTCACTATGGAAACTGTGTTTGATGGGTACAAAGTCCATTGGGAATTACCCATCATGCATACTGTGCTTCTTTGCTTGAACTGGGAAAAAAGATTGATCCTTTTTTTTTTCTCTCTGCAGGTGAACGTTTCTCTCCCAAGGAGAGGAGTGCATCATTTTGCAATGGATTATGTTCAAATGTTATTGGTTTCTGTATGAATAAGCCATTGTTTGGGGATCGTTGGGATTGAGTATTTGCTTTGTATCGAATAGTGAATAAAATATTTTGGTTTCAATAACTTTTGTTTGTTATAAGGCAATAAGTGCACTGATTTGGATGCTGCATAACTGGAAAATTTCCTGAAATTAACTGTTTTTAACCAAATCGTCAACATGCAATGGGTTGTGGATATTCTTTACACCTTAAGCTTTTGATACGTGGTTCTATGGAAAGGGAAGGTATGATCAGAAATAAAGAACAAAAGACTGGCAAGACACAGATTTGTCAGCATCAGTAAAGGGGAAAAAAAAATTTGACATTCAGGGTGTGGAATCTGAATCAATTCTGAACCCTTTCTTTATATCCTAAATTCTGATCGATGTCTGCCAAGATTAAAACAAGTCTCTGTCATGAATGGTGCCAGGAAGGGGAATATTATTGATAGTGAAACATAAATGTAACACTACTAGTTACTGATTCATGTACAGAACTACTACTATTAGCAACAACCATATGAAATTGATAACTAATTCATGATCCAGCCCAAATTCTGCTAATGTCATAGTACTCTTCTATTGAGGAAGACCAGCACAGGTTAAAAACAAACCAGCAATACAGTATCAGTGAAGTGGGTAAAACAGTTGAATAAAAAATGGTTATTCTTTGGTTAATTTCTTGACTCAAAGCTTTTCCATTATTTTCAATTACATATGTTCAAAGTAATGGAAGACTCATTGCTTGATTTTAAAAAAAACTCCGTCATGGTTGTGGGAATGCTGATTGAGCCAGCATTTATTACCCATCCCTGACTGTCCGTGTGAATGTGGTGACCTGCCTTGAATCCTTGGGTGCAGTTAATCCTACATTAGTATTATGAAGGGAGTGCCAGGATTTTAACCCAGTCAGCAGTCCCTTGCAGATGAGGATGACTTCCTTCGACTCTCAGGGTGAGGCCATAGGTAGCTGTACAGACCGATGCGGCTACCCCAGGCAGGTACACTTGTGGCAGGTGGTGGTCATGGGAAGGGGTGGGTAGGGCATCAATGTGACAGTGCATTCCTTTTGCTGCTTTCGCCTATTTTTTTCCCGATGGCAAGTCTCAAGGTGTTTGATGCCTTTCCAGATGCTGCTCCTCCGCTTTGGACAATCTTGGGCCAATGATTCCCAGGTGTCTGTGGGAATGCCACAATTCGCCAGTGACAATAAAGAAATGGCGATTACATTCTAGTAAGAAAGTCATGTGCTTGGAGGGCAACAAGGGGTGGTTGTGTTTCCAAACATCTATTGGTCTTTGAAGAGGTAGAGATGGTGAGTTGCTACAGTGCATCTTGCGATTAGTGTGCCCTGCTACCACTGCATTTCTGTTTAAGACAGTGAATATGGTAGATTATCAGTCAATTAGACTGGCTGGGAGGGTGTTGAGCTTCTTGATTTGAACTTCATTTCAATCAAGTAACATCTTACTCATGACTTCTGCCTTGTAGATGATTCAGAGGTGAGTTAGCCTTTTACCTGCTCTTGCATTCACAGATTTTATAAGACCAGTTCAGTTCAGTTTGTGCTCAGTCAAAACCTCCTGTACGTTGACAGTGAGAAATTCAGTGATAGTAATAATATTCAATTTTAAGAGAGGGTGGGGTGATTGGATTTTGAAGAATAGTTAATTGACTTGAAACCTTAACTCTGTTTCTCCAAATATGCTGCCCAACCTGCTGAGATTTTCCAGCACTTTTATGACTTTGTAGATGTTGAAGAGCTGAAATAATTGTAAAATTTTGGCTAGATTCTCTGCTTGAGAGAATCATTGCCTGATACTTGGGTGGCATGCAAGTTACTTGCCAATTATCAGGCTGAGCCTGGATGTTATCCAGCATTTGAGTACAAACTGTTTCGGTACCTGAGGAGTCCCAAATGATTCTGAATATTGTGCGTCATCAACAAATATACCCATTTCTGACTTTATCATAAAGAGAAAATCATTGAAGCAGCTGCCCTGATCCATAAATCTTCACATGGTTAGGTCGAGGAAGCTACCACAAGAAACTTCTGCAGAAATCTCCTGGGACTGAGAAGACCGACCTCGAATGGTTTCGCTATCTTCCTTTGATTATAGTATGACTTTAACTAGTGGAGAGTTGTTCCCTAGTTCTCATTAACATGAGCTTGGTAAAAGCTCCCTAATGACATAATTGATCAAATGCTGCTTTAGTATCCAAGACAGTCTCCTTAGAGATCTCAATGAACACAATTGCAAATATGTACAAAATTATCCACAACTTGCTGTAAGTGGTTCACTTAACCAATATTCCTGGCTCTGGTCTCTGTCTATCTCTTCCACTACTGACAAACTGTAGTAGCCGTGTACTAATCACAAGATCTTAGAATGTGGATTATGCTGGTTGGGCCAGATTTTATGATCCATCACATTGCTCATTCTAATTACCCTTCTGAAACTAAAGGTAAGCTATTATTTGAACCACTGCAGTTCATTTGGTATAAGTGCCTCCTAACTTCTTTTAGAAAGGGAGTTCCAGAAATTTGACCTAGTGACACTGAAGGAATATTTTCAAGTGTGGATGGTGAGTGACTTGGAGGGCAATAGGTGGTTGTGTTCCCATTTTTCTGCTGCCCATACTGCAGATACTGGACATCAGAGTCGAACAGTATGGTGCTAGAAAAGCACAGCTGGTTAGGCAACGTTCGAGGAGAAGAAGAGTCGATGTTTCAGGCATGAGCCTTTCATCGGAAATTCCAGATGAAGGCCTTATGCCCAAAACATCGACTCTCCTGCTACTCGGATGTTGCTTAACCGGCTGTGCTTTTCTAGCACCACACTGTTCGACTCTGATGTCCAGCATCTGCAGTCCTTAGTTTCTCTTGAGCAGTATTACTGACATGATAGAATGCTCTACTTGCCCTCCCATTTTCCAGATAGGAGACAAGTGCCGGAGCCCAAGGCATTCCGATCCCATGCTGAACTGGGAGATTAGTTGTGGACCAGAGCCTGGACCGGGAGGAAGTCTGAGCCCTGGCCACCCTGGAGACAAGTCCTGGACTGGAGGTCAGCACACGGAGGCAGTGAAGCCTTGTGTCCTGAAGCCTGGCGCACACAGACTCAGTGAAAGGGACTATAATAGAGTACTTTTAGACATATGGTAAAAACAATGACTGCAGATGCTGAAAACCAAATACTGGATTAGTGGTGCTGGAAGAGCACAGCAGTTCAGGCAGCATCCAACGAGCAGCGAAATCCAGTACTTTTAGACATATGTCCAGAATAAGAACAAAAAGTATGAGTAATTTGAGTACTTTTAAAAACTTTGTGTTTCTATGGTAGACTATTTTTCTTACTCTTTTACTTCTGTTACAAACAATTAAAGACACTGTACCTAGACACTCTGCACTAAAGATGGTGCCACAGCGGTGACATTACACTCAAAGGGGTGTAGTGAAAAATTTGTATGTTACAGGAAAGGCTATTCTAATATTTAATTTTGAGGAAGTGAGGTACAAACTATGTTATATCCTACATACCAAGACCCCACCAGAGTTCATTTCATGTTCCCAAAGTGTTTACCTTCGAGGGAAACAAGGCTTTCAAAGTTAAATTTTAACGGGGTGACACTTTTAAGAATTGGTATTTCTCCCGAGATTTAAGTGGGTTTGCGACTCTTACTTGTAGCGGCTATTGACACAAGTCGGCCAAAACAAAGATTGAACTAAAAAAAAAGCTCGGCAAGCTTATCAGCATCTGTAAAAAGTAAAACATAATTAACATAGTCTCTCATCTGAAATGCAACATGCCCCTAACTTGCTGTTGCAATACCTGGAGCCCGGTGCACGTTGGGAAATGTGTTTGGCTACAACGTGCCGGACTACAACTCCCGTGAAGCATTGCGGGCCCAGTTGTCTGATGGGATAGCGGAGGAGTGTCAGGCTGCGGGGGAAGAGGATGGGTGACTGAGTTGAGTCTGGGGTCGGGGGTTGTGAGAGTACTCGGGAGTCGGAGACAGCACGTGTCAGGTGGAGTGACAGGGAGGTGCGCATAACGCCGCCAGCAGCAGCAGCAGCAGCCCTGGGTCTGTTAGGCCCATCCCTGCTCTGAGAGGTGAGTAATCGGGGGAAGCGGGGCACGGCTGGCCGCTGGAAAAAGGCCCCGAACGGGCTCCACGCCTCGGTGTAAAACTTTGACCCTGACAGGTCCCCGCCAGCAGCACCACCGGCTTGTGTGACCCCGTGTACCAGCTTCCAGCGTGAGGACTTATAAACATCCGCAAAACAGGTGCCCACGCCAAAACCTAGAACATTTAAAACATAGACTTCCTATGATTTAATCAATTCCTAATTGTTTTTATATGCATCTTCGATGAAGATGAAGTTACGGTTCAGTGGTAGCACTGCGGCCTCTGAGCAAATCCCATTCGTGGGTTTTAACGCATAAATTGTGTTGATACTTCCATTCAATTACTGAGTGTATTGCCTTTTCGATATTAAAAGAAGTCTCTCTCTCTGTCTTTTCAAGAGCAATAAAATGCTGTTTGAAAAAAGCCAGTGGTATTTTCATGTTTTGATAAACATGTGTTTGAAATGGTTATTTATCCCTATCATTTGTAAACCTTCACATTAGTCCATATGTTTCACCAAGTTACAACAGTAGCAACATTTCCAGAGTGCACAATTTATTTGAATGTTACATTATCTATTAACAGGTGAGAGTTTTGCTGGCTAGTCCAGTATTTATTGTCTGTTCATAATTGTCCTCATTGAACTGCTCCACTCCATGATGGGTAGGTGCATGCATAGGGCTGTAGGAAGCGATTCAAATTTTTGATGTCGTGACAGTGAAGGAACAGTGATGTCCAAGTCAGGATGTTGTGTGACTTAGAGGGGATCCTGCAGGTGGTAAAGTTCCTATGTATTTGCAGCTGTTGTACTTCAAGGTGGTAAAGGTTACAAATTTGAAAGACACTGTAGAGTCATAGAGATGTACAGCACGGAAACAGATTCTATGGTCCAACTCATTCATGCTGACTAGATATCCTGAATTAATTGAGACCCATTTGCCAGCACTTAACCAATATCCCTCTAAACCTTATTCATATGCCCATCCAAATCCCTTTTAAATGTTGTAATTGTGTTAGCCTCCACCATTTCCTGTTGCAGCAAATTCCATACATGCACCACTCTTTGCATGAAAAAAATACCCTAAGTCCCTTTTAAATCTTTCCCTCTCACTCTAAACCTGTGCCTTCTAGTTTTGAACTCCTCCATCCCAGGGAAAATACCTTGTCTATTTATCCTATCCATGCCCCTCATGGTTTTATAAAGCTGTAAGGTTACCCCTCAGCCTTCGATGCTCCAGGGAAAATAACCCCAGCCTCTATTTATAGTTCAAATCCTCCAACCCTGGCAACATCCTTATAAATCTTTTCTGAACCCTTTTAAGTTTCACAGCATCCTTCTGGGAGGAGGGAGACCAGAATTGCACACAATGTTCCAAAAGTGCCCTAACCAATGCCCTGTAAAACTGCAACATGACCTCCTAACTGCTATACTCAATGCTCTGACCAATAGAGGAAAGCATACCAAATGCTGCCTTCAATATCTTGTCGTCCTGCAACTCCACTTTCAAGGAGCTATGAACCTGCACCCCAAGGTCTCTTTGTTCAGCAAGACTCCCCAGGACCTTAATATTAAGATGTAAGTCCTGCCCTGATTTGCCTTCCCAAAATGCAGCACCCCACATTTATCAAAATTAAGCTCCATCTGCCACTTGAAGGAGCAAGAGTGAGTTTCTGCAGTAAATCTTGTAAATGCTACACACTGTATTTCTTCTGTGTTGAGTGTGATGAGTGAATGTTGAAGGTGCTAGATCAAACAAGCTGTCCTGAATGATGATAAGCTTGGAGAAAGTGAGGACTGCAGGTGCTGGAGAGTCAGTCAGAAAGTATGACGCTGGAAAAGCACAGCCAGTCAAGCAACATCTGAGGAGCAGAAGAGTTTTGAACATAAGCTGTTCATCAGGAATGTTAAGCTTGTTGAGTATTTTGGAACTGCAGTCATCCAGGGAGGTGTGGATTCCATCAGGTTAGAGACTTGTGTGCTGTAAATGGTGTGTAGGATATGAGGAATCAGGAGATGGGTGACTTGCAGCCTCTGACCTGCTGTTGTAGCTCCAGTATTTGTATGGACTATCCAGTTCAGCTTCTGTTAAGGAGTAATCCTTAGTTATTTAATTGTGGTGAATTCACTGCATGGCCTCTGTTTCTGTTCTCATACAGCCTTGGTTCAAACATGAACAAAATACCTTCTTTGTAATCTCATCCATTATGTCAATTGTACCCTCACTGTTGGTATCCATCCAACTGACGCTCAGTCCCCTACCATCTAGAAGCACATGGACGGCAGATATATGGAAACATCACTTGCCAATTTCTCTCCAAGTCACTCACCATTCTGACTTGGAAATATATTGCCATTCCTTCGCAATTGCTATTTCAAAATCCTCTCTCATAACATAATGTGTGTACCTACATCAAATCATAGAATCCCTAGAGTGTGGAAGCAGGCCATTTGACCTATTGAGTCCACATAGACCCTCTAACATCTCCTACAGATCCACTCCCCTGTCCTATCCCTGTAACTCTGCCTTGCCTTAGTCTGCACATTCCCTGGGCAGGTGAGCACAGCCAAACCACCTAACCTGCACATCTTTGGAATGTGGGAGGAAACTGGAGCACCTGGAGGAAAATTGCACAGACATTGGGAGAATGTGCAAACTCTGCACAGACTGTCACCCAAGGGTGGAATCAAACCCAGGTCACTGAACCACTATACTGTCCTACAAGTGGACTACAATAATGAAGAATGCTGCTTCCCATCACAACCACAAGAACAATTTGGGATGGGTAATAAAAGTGAACTGAGCCACTATAATCCTCATCTCACAAATAAATTAATAAAAATATTCTGAATGAACCCACATGAGGAAGCGTCATGTCCAGCTTATCAAAACCATTCAGGATCTTAAAATCTTCAAGAAAGATATTAGTCACTCTTTTAAACTCTAAAGAGAACAAGCCCTGTCTGTTGTATGTATCTGCATAAGACAATTCACATATTTCAAATATCATAGTAGTAAACTCCTCAGAGCTGCCTGAATGCGTTTATTTCCTAAAATAAGAAGACCAAAACTGCACACCAAATGAGATGTAGTCTTGTCAATAACCTGAACTGAAACAAAACATTCTTTCATATTCAGTTGCTCTTATAATAAAGTAGACAATCTTATTAGTTTTCTTAACTGCTGTACCAGCATTCTGCCTTTTTCAATTCATGCACTATAACACCAAGATCCCTTTGCACTTGGGAATTCTGCAGTCGTACTCCAATTAAGTAGTACACTACATTTTAATTTTTCCTATGAAAGTGACCATTTTTCCAATATTAGATTTGTTTTTGTTACCTCACTCAACCTATCTACATCTGTAACACCCTTACATCATCTTTGTATCAGTTTAGTGTGTGTCACAGTGATGCCTGCGAATTTAACTGCCATGCCTGAGATGTAAATTGTAGAAGGTTGAGGCCCAGCACAGACTGCTGCGGGAGTCCACTCATCACATGCTGCTAATCAGACAAGTACCCATTTAAGCATATTTTGTTTTATGCCAGCGAGTCAATCTTCTCTCCATTCTAATATGTTACCGTCTACACGATGAGCTTTTGTTATTTGCAATAATCTTTGTTGTGCCATCTTATCAAATGCTTTGTGGAAATGCAGATCTAGTATGCTGATTTAAACTCTTCTTTATCCACACCACATATTGCATCTGCAATGAATTCCAGTAAATTGGTTATGAATGATATCCCTTTATTATAACCATGTTGACAACCCAATTATGTTGAAATTTTTTAAATGATCACCTTGAATCCCTTTATCAATCAATTCTAAAACATTCTCCATGACAGATGATGAATAAACTATTCAACTTTCCTGTTTTATGCCTCCCTCACTTCTTAAATAGAGGGGCTTCACTCACTGCTTTCCAGTCTGTTGGAATCTTTTCTGAATTTAGGGAATTTTGGAAAACTTAATGCCATTTGACATATTACCTCATTGGCTCCCACTCAAGACCCTCCTAAGATGAAGTCCATTTGAGGTAGAGATCTGTCCACAGCTGTTTGCTTAGTACCATTTCCCTTGTGATTGGTACTTTCACTAAATTCCTCTCTCCGTCCTCCTGGTTCATTGCTATTACTGCGTTTCACTTTGTATTTTCTATAATGAAGACAGAAGCAAAATATTTGTTTGTTCCATCCATCATTTCCTTACCTCCTATTAACTCCCCATTTTCATTGTCCAGAAGAACAACACTCACTTCACTCTTTTTCTTTTTGAAAACCTGTAGAAACTCCTGTTATCCAATTTTTACATTTCTGTGTAGCTTCATTTCACACTCGAATTTCTTCCTCCAATGAACCTTTTAGTCATTTGCTGCTGTCCTTTACATTGGGAGCAACCATCTGACCTGCCAGTCATCTTGGTGCAACAGTGTACTTAGGTTTGATGCTTTCCCTTGAGAATATTTCTTTATAGTAGAAATATGTATATTCTGAGTTCTGAAATATCCCAGTAAATGCCTGGAATAGTTGTTCACTTCAGCTGGCTCAGCTTTCATGCCCACATATGCCATTATTTAGGCTTAAAATAAAGTCTTAGCCTCAATCTTCTCCCTTTCAAACTGGGTTAAAATTTAATAATGTTGTGTCACAGCTACCAATGCCAGCCTTAACTGTAAAGTCTTTAATTAATCTTATCACATTGCACAATACCAAATCTAATATAATCTGTTCTTAGGTTGCTTCTAAAACATTGTGCTCTAAGAAACTAACTTGAAAGCATTCTATGAACTCCACATTCAGGCTACTACTGCAAACCTGATCTTCTAGTTTATATGTCGACTTAAGTTACCCATGATTATTGTCATCCCTTTATTTCAAACACCCGATATTTTTTATTGTATTTTAAACGACAGTGTTAACTCCTCCACCTTTACTTCCCGTTTTTCTTTAATGTCCTGTACCCCTCTTCAGAACACAATGCTTGTCATCCTGAAGCCTGTCTCCAGATTGGCTCTCCCATCCCTATTTATTTATTTCACTGTGCACTGTATTGATTAGATTAGATTAGACTACTTACAGTGTGGAAACAGGCCCTTCGGCCCAACAAGTCCACATTGACCTGCCTAAGCGCAACCCACCCAGACCCATTTCCCTACATTTACCCCTTCACACTATGGGCAATTTATCATGGCCAATTCACCTAACCTGCACATTTTTGGACTGTGGGAGGAAACCGGAGCACCCGGGGGAAACCCACGCAGACACTGGAAGAATGTGCAAACTCCACACAGTCGCCTGAGATGGGAATTGAACCCGGGTCTCTGGCGCTGTGAGGCAGCAGTGCTAACTACTGTGCCACCGTGCCACCCACAAAAGCATTGTGGAGAATGTGGGCATTGATCCCACTACCTCTCACATACTAAGCCAGCGATCTACCATTTGAGCTAATTCCCCGACAGCATGCAAAGATATTGAGGGGGCACCCCTTGCAAGACAAAGCTTTTCACTGTGCCTTGGTACACGCGACAATAAATTCAATTTACTACCAGTTCATTTGCTTTATAAATACTTGATACACATTTTCATTTATTTGTTTCATCTAGCCTTGATTGGTATATTCCTAGGTTTATTTCTTTCTGCCCCTTTTGGCCATTCTCTGACCCTCCTTTTCTATATTACTATTTTCCTTTCTTACCTTGTTTCTGTTCTTTGATATACTGGATTTTTCCACATTTGATCCCTTGCCTCATTATTTAGTTTAAAATCCTCTTTAAGTTCCAGGTTTTGGGGTGTACAAGAGCTCTGGTCTCAGCATGGTTTGTGAGTAGACCATTTCAAAGGTACAGTATCACTTAAACCAAACTACTGCCAGTGGCCCACTAATTGAAACTCTTCTCCCACACCAGTCTTTGAACTATGCATTCATTTCTCTGATTTTATGTACATTATGCCAATTTGCACATGACTCAGATGATAATCCAGATGTTCTAACTTCTGAGGTATCATGTTTTTAGTGCCTAGTTCCTTAATTGCTATATGCAGAAACACTTTAATTGTTCTTCCTATGTTGTTGATATCTATATGGACTGTGACCATTGGATTACTAACCCCTAGAATATGGAAAGTAGGACTTTGCAGAGTCAAAGGTCTGAATCTGCTGCTCTGCATTCTGCTCATGAAGTCACCTCTTGCTCTGCCACTCTGTTCATATAGTCGATCCCACCCATCACCCTACACCTGCAGCTCTCCCCCACCTGGCTATTCTGCTCATGCACCCTTGCCACTCCATTCTCACAGACTTTCATCCTACCTGAACACTCTGCTCATAGACTTTCCTCTTGTCAGTCTGCTCACAAAGCCCTTCCCTCTCATTCAACCTCAGTGTCCACACATCACTTTCTGCCCCACTACAAAGATCACTTAGTGCTTATCTGAGACATTGCCACTCTGCTCACTTCTGCCTCCCCACCACTTCACTCCACTGCTCTGGCCTTGCACCCTTTCCTCCACTTTGCTATTCCATTCCTTAATCACTCAGCTTGCCATGCTACTCTGCTCATAAACCCTTCCCCTCCACCAGTCTGATCATATGATCCTTCCAGTTTTCATTCTGGTGGAGCAAAGTCAGATGCTGGAAATTCTATATTGAGTAACTCGTCTCCTGATTGGTTAAAGCTGGTCCTGCATCTGCAAAGCATAGCAGTCTGATGGAATATCCTCCAGTTGCTAGATAATGCAGCTCAAGAAGCTTTGCACTGTGCGGGGTAAAGCTTGATTGGCAGCCCATCTAACATCTTCAATATTCACACCCTCCACCATTAATACCATCTGCACTACCACCTGCAGAGTCCCTTGGAAGTCACACATCGTCTTGATATTGTTGTTCCTTCAGTGTTGCTGGGTTAAAATTCCACAACTCCCTAACACCATTGTGGATGCGTCCTCACCACATGATCTGCAGTAATCCAAGAAGGCTGATCACCACTGCCCCCTCAAAGTATTCTGGTTGCAGTAATAGTGCTTACCTAGCCAATGCTGTCTCCATTCCACAAATGACAAAATCTCCTTATGTTCTAGTCAACCTCTTTTAAGTTTTGATTTGTCTTCCTCTGATCCATTTCCCCACATGAAATTCCATTTGTTACAATTTGTCCACGAATTTAATTTTATTTTGCCATTTTGTTGATCCTGTTGACATCTACACAATGTAAGAGCCTCATAATGTAGTGTTATATACAGCTCTTTCTTCTTCCACAAAGTTTTTAAAATTCACTTTCAGCACATGGGCATTGCTGGTTGGGACAGCATTTATTGTCTATCCTAATTACCTTGTGAAGTGATGAACTGCTTTCTGGAACTGCTGCAGTCCATTTGGTGCAGGTATACCCACAACACTAGTAGGCCGTGAATTCCACAACTTTGACCCAGTGACATTGAAGGAACAATGATATATTCCCAAATCTGGAATGTGAATGGTTGAGAGAGGACTTGCAGGTGGTGGTGGTGTTCCCATATACTGCTTGCCTTGGCCTTCCAGTTGGTAATGGTGCTGCGTTTGGAAAGTGCTCTCAAAGAAATGTTAATGCATTTCTGCAGAGCATCAATGATGAAGAAATTGTAGTTTACATTCTGAAGATATGCTGGGATGGTGAGTGAACATACCCAGCAATATCTCTTTGGAGTAGAGTTTAAGGAAGGTGGAAAGAAGGGTAGTGATGGAGTTTGGGCTGTATACTACTATACTACTTGGCCACAAGTAGTATAATGGAAGAAAATGGGGATTAAAAAAGGCCAGAAATGTAGAGTTCTTGGAGTATTTTGAGCAAGAGGAGATTTCAGAATTATGAGGGGTAAGGCCCACACTTCGAAGAAAGTGTTAAAATCAAGGCATTTATTGACCTGTAACCATTATAGGTGGCTGAGGAAAGGAATGATGGTTGAATGGGATATGGCTGGCCATATTAGAAGCTGAAGTTTACAGTTGGTTGAAGACAGGAAATGCACTGGGAGAGCATTGGAATAATCAAATCTAGAGGTAACTGAGGAAAGGATCGGGGTTTCAGCAGTAGATGGGCTGATGCAGGACAGAAATGGCTGATGATATCAGCTACTTAACTGGTTAGAATTCTGTCTTTGTCACTTTGTTACCATTTTGGAGTGCTGCAAGTGTCCACATTATTGCTGCTCCAGTAATAGCTTATTAAGAAGCAAAGTGGAAAATGTGCCCCTTTCTGGGTTCAGCTCAGTATGGGAAGTGATAGCCTAGTGATATTGAGGCTTGACTGTTAATCCAGAGATTCAGATAATGTCCTGGGGACCTGGGTTTGAATCCCTCCATGGCAGATGGTGGAATTTGGATTCAATACATCTGGAATTAAGAATCTAATGATGACTATGAATTGATTGTCAGAAAAACCCATCTGGTTCAGTAATACCCTTTAGGGAAGGAAATTGCCATCCTTACCTGGTCTGGCCTACATGTGACTCCAGACTCTCAGCATTGTGGTTGACTTTTAACTACCCTCTGGGCAATTAGGGATGGGCAATAAATGCTGCCTAGCCAGCGACGCCCACATCCCATGAATGAATAAAGAAAAAAAATGTTACCGTTGGATGCTTTACAAAGGTGAACTTTTGGGCAGAAATGTCAACACGTGAACGGATTAGTCAGAGAAAAACTTACTGGTTCATCTAGCTTAATCTTCTGCATCACGATTAATACTCCTAGCCCATTATATGCTAAGTAATCTAATGGAAGAGATGAGAAACTAGATGTTTTTTGGGGGAAAAACCCTATCTGGGAGAAGCAAATCTAGTAAACTTAACCAGTTGGACAGTGTTTGGCTGTTGGATCCTTTTGATAAGTTTTTGGATCCTGTTGAAATAGTTTGAAACTGTTATAATCTGTACCAAAAGTGGATTGCAAAGTACCTGTACAGGTTAAATTATAGCCTGCCTGTTTTGTAACATTCCTAAAATCATGAATGATGTGAGATACGTGCAAGTGATTAATTTGAAGATTGTTGGTGCTAATAAATGCTGCTTTATGATATTTGTCTTCCTGTATCTTGCAGAATGTTTCGCCGCTCAAGACTCAGCATAAAACCTAATGTGAAACCTGGTGGAAGAGGCTCATCACAGACAAGCAAGGAAGATGACAAGGACCCTACCTCCGTCCAGCAACCAAGTCCAGAAAGAAACACTTCCAATGAAAATGATGCTTCTGAGTCTCAAGTTGTGATATCAGTTCCGCCAGTGCCACCGCCTACTGCAAGCAGAGAACAGGAAGAAAGAGATGACCCAGATGAGCAGCAGGAGAATGTTCCAATTAATAAGTTAGTATTGAATTCATTTGAACACTGGTCTAAGCTATCATAGTCTTACTCATCAACTTCCTGTTCTAATATTTTCCATCTATGCACCAGCTGCAGTTTTTAATTGCCTCATAAGAATATAAAAATAGGAATGGGAGTAGGCCATTTCAGCTCCTTGAGCCTGCCGTGCCATTCTAGAAGATTGCAGCTGATGTGTCCCAGGCCTAAACTCCTCTGATGCCAGCTACTCAGAGCCCTCAACTTTTGATATTCAAAAATTCCGTCTACCTCCTCTTTAAGTGCTTTCAGTGATCTAACTTCTACAGCTCTCAGGGATAGAGAATTTTGCAAATTCTGTGCACTCTGAGATAAAAAAATTCCTTTGCATCTGAGTTTTAAATGACTGCCTCCCTTATTCTGTAACTGTGTCCCCAGTCTGAGTTACCCCCATGAGTGGAAGCATCTGCCCTCTCAAGCCCCTTAGAATCTTGTATGTTTCAGGAAGATCAACCTTCATACTTCTGAAGACCTAAGCTGTTTAGTTGCTTTCGGTAACGTAACCACTTCATCTGAGGAATAAATCTAGTTAATCTGTTTGAATTGTTCCTACTGCAATACATTCTTTATTTAATACGGGGACCAAACGTATACACAAGTGTACCATCACCAGCACCCTGCACATTTGAAGGAAGACTTTATTTTTTAAAATTCAAACCATCTTGTAATGAAGGGCAAAATTGTATTTACTTTCTCAATTACATCTGCATCTGCATAATAGCTTCTTGTGTTTCATGCACGAGAACACCCAGAAATCTATATGCTGTAGCTTTTTGGAATTTTTTCAATATAAATAATATTCTAACTTTTGATTCTTCCTACCTTATAATTTCCTGCAATAAACCCCATTTGCCAAGTTGTTGCCCACTAACTCAATATACCTACATGCCCTTGTTGATTTCTCATGTCATCAGCACAAAATGCCCTCCTATGTATTTTTGTGTCATCAGCAAATTTGGATAGATTACACTCTACACCCTCCTCCAAATTATTATAAATAATAAATAATTGAGACCCTAGGACTGATCCTTATGGCTCTCCACATCTTCCTAACCTCAAGAGAAGCCATTAATCCTGACCATCTGTTTTATTTAGTGCAATGATCCTTTATGTGCCACCTTATTGAATGCCTTCTTGAAATCTGAATACATTACATTTGCTTTTATAAACTCTGCTTGTTATATCCTCAAAGAACTCAAGCAAATTTATCAAACACGATTTCCTTTCCACAAAATCATGTTGTCTCTGTTTGATTGCATCAGGTTTTTCTAAATTTCTTGTTGTTTCTTTCTTAATAAGGGACTCTAGCATTTTCCCAATGACAAATGGAAGGCTAACTGTCCTGTAGTTTTCTGTCTTCCGTCTCCGTCCCTTTTTGAATGTCATATTGCCGTTTTCTCAATCTGCTAGAACCCTCCTGAAGTTCATTGACTTCTGGAATATATTGACCAATGCCTTCACTATCTTTGCAGTCAGTTCCTCCAAAACCCTTGGATGAAGATTGTCAGGTCCTTGTGACCTATCTGTCTTTAATTCCAATAGTTTGTGAAATACCTTGTCCTTTATCCACCATAAAAACTCTGTCAAAAAAACTTTGTTCTCTTAGCACCTTGTTTATCTGACACCTTTGGGATGTTTATGGTTTCCTCCACCATGAAGACTGGTGCAAAATATTGCTTTAAATTATCTGCTATTTCCCTGTTTCCTGTTGTCAATTCCTCAGTTGTATCCTATCAGGATTCTACACCCACTGTATCTACTTTATTACATATCTGTAGAAGCTTTTACTATTTATTTTAGAACATAGAACAATACAGTGCAGAACAGGCCTTTCGGTCCTCGATGTTGCGCTGACCTGTGAACTATTCTCAGCTCGTTCCCGTACACTATCCCAAAATCATCTGTGTGCTTACCTAAGGATTGTTTAAACCTCCCTAATGTGGCTGAGTTGACTACATTAGCAGGTAGGGCATTCCAAGTCCTCTGCGTAAAGAACCTGCCTCTCACATCTGTCTTAAGTCTATCACCCCTCAATTTGTAGTTATGCCCCCTCGTATGCGCTGACGTCATCATCCTCGGAAAAAGACTTTCACTGTCTACCCTATCTAATCCTCTGATCATCTTATATGTCTCTATCAAATCCACTCTTGCTCTTCTTCTTGCCAATAAGAACAGGTTCAAATCTCTCAGCCTTTCCTCGTAAGACCTGCCCTCCAGACCAGGCAAAATCCGGTAAATCTCCTCTGCACCTTTTCCAATGCTTCCACATCCTTCCCAAAATATGGGGACCAGAACTGTACACAATATTCCAAGTGTGGCCGCACCAGCGTTTTGTCTAATTGCAGCAAGATGTTGCGGCTCCGGAACTCAATCCCTCTACGAATGAAACCTAACACACTGTATGCCTTCTTAACAGCACTATCCACTGGGTGGCAACTTTTAGGGATCTATGTACATGGACTCCAAGATCCCTTTGCACATCCACACTACTAAAAATCTTTCCATTGACCCAGTACTCTGCCTTCCTGTTATTCTTCCCAAAGTGCATCACCTCAAATTTAGCTATCCTGAACTTCATTTGCCATCTCTCAGCCCAATTCTGTAGTTTATCCAAGTCCCCTAGCAACCTGTAACATTCTTTCACACTGTCTGCTACTCCACCGACTTTAGTGTCGTCTGCAAATTTACTAATCCATCCACCTATGCCTGCGTCTAGGTCATTTATAAAAATGACAAACAGCAGTGGTCCCAAAACAGATCCTTGTGGTACACCACTAGTAACTGGACTCCAGGCTGAATATTTTCCATCAACCACCACTCACTGTCTTCTTTCAGAAAGCCAGTTTCTAATCCAAACTGCTAAATCACCCTCAATTCCATGCCTTTGCAATTTCCCCAACAACCTACCATGTGGAACCTTATCAAAAGTATTACTGAAGTCCATGTATACCACATCAACTGCCCTACCCTCGTCTACATGCTGGGTCACCTTCTCAAAAATCTCAATGAGATTTGTGAGACATGACCTGCCCTTGACAAAACCATGTTGACTATCTGAAATCAAATTGTTGCTTGCTAGATGATTATAAACCTTATCTCTTATAATGCTTTCCAAAGCCTTTCCTACAATAGAATTAAGGCTCACTGGTCTATAATTACCTGGGTCATCTCTACTGCCCTACTTGAACAAGGGCACAACATTTGCAATCCTCCAGTCGTCTGGTCCCAAACCTGTAGACAATGACGACTCAAAGGCTCTGCCATCTCCTCCCTATTTGCTAAATTGTTTTCATAGTGTATTTCCTCTCTTGTGAGCCTTTTGGTCATCTGCTGCTGATTTCATAGTATTATAGAATTGCGTTAGTGTAGTTAAAGGCCATTCAGCCCATTGGATCTGTACCAACCCTCCAAAGCACATTCCACTGAGCCCAAACCCATTGCCCATTTAATCTTGCTAATTCCCCTGAATCTATGCTCCTGTGTTGTAGTATGTTCTCCAGTTGGGGCTATACTCAATAGCTGTCTTTGGCTGGGAATGCGAGTGCATGGATAGCATAACCTGGATACTGTCCTTTATGTTCATTGACAAAATGTGTGTATTTCAAGATTGATTGTTTATCCTGGCAAATTCACCTAACTTGCCCATGCCTGGAAACTATGGGCAATTCAGCATGGTCAATCCACCTGGCTTACATATCTTTTGTGGGAGGAAACTGGAGCATCCAGTGGAAACCCTTGCAGACATAGGGAGAATGTGGAAACTCGAAGCAGACAGTCACTCAAGGCCTGCAACACACCTGGGTCCCTCGTGCTGTGAGGCAGCAGTCCTAGGAACCTACCCTACCTCCTTTGCCTATTGGCTTATTTATATAATACATTGAATCCCTTTTGATTATTCAATACTTGACAACTACACCATTATATTGCAATTTAATACAGGTGATTTGATCGTATTGTTTCTGTCCATCCTTTTACCAGTAAAAGTGTGACCAATTCAGCATAGAAGAGCATTCTAGAAATTTGATTTTGCTGTACTGAGATTTTATCTTGGACTAATTGCCAGTCAAATCTTGGATTGACTGGTTTGTGGCACCTTGCTGAATGCCTTTGCAGTGTCACAGCAATGGGTTCTAATCTCAATGTGTTGTTAAGTAACTTTGTTTCATTACTTTTCTGCATAAACAGAGAGTGAATCATACATAATTGCTGAATACCTACATAAATCTGCCAAATAATTGGTGAGACCAAGCACTTGAAACTTGAAAGACTTTCACTGCTGAAATGACAAAATCTCAGTAATAAAATCTTTAAAATTCATAGGTTTAGCATTCTGGAGTGCAAATCAATTCAGTGGTGGTGTAAAAAAGCTGGGTTTAGATCAGCCAGAGCTATATACTCTTTTGAATTTGCTTTTACGTTAAAATCAACAGAAAGAAAATTGGGTATTTGCTCCTCACTATTTCCCAATTCTGAAGTTAAATTTCCCTTTAGTTTTTTAAAATGTTTACTTATGATAAGTTTAAAACAAAACACTGCTTTGTGTAGATTATTGTTGGTGTGAAGAGTCAAAATAGACTTCTGTTATGGACTCGGCCAGACCACTCAAAACATTCTTAAGCAGGCAGCCCCAGAGCGTAACTTTGCAATTTGTTTCTGTAAATGTACAGTGAAAATTACCAAGTAGGTTAGCTAGGTTGACTACTAGATTTTAAAACAGACAAAAAATTATTCACAGAATCACACAATGAAACACAAAGAACTGAATAAAGAATCCCTACAGAACTCAACCCATCCAACTAGACTAAATTATGCTGTTCCAAATATACAAACAGTCCTAATAAGCAAACTTCCTTTAAAAACCAGTATAAATGGAACACACAGTTTCAGGTTGAAGTTGAAGGGCAGAAAGAGAGAGAGAGAGAGAGAGAGAGAGTTTCCACACAGTTCCCTGTTGAACTTCCAACCAGTTCAAGACTGAACTGAAACTGCTCAGCTCAGCTAGAAAGGTGACCACTCCCCTTTCATTATACAGTTCACTTCTAAAACATGGCCACTTTGGTCTGAATTGTCATGTGTTTACCTATAAACAAAAGGCCTCTCAAAATCCTTTTTATCTCTGTACCAAACCAGACTGATTGGAGCCTGGCCAGGTTTATTGCCTGTCTGAATAAAATCAACGACAGAGTCTCCTTGAGCCCAGGAACAGCTTTTAGGAAAAAAAGGGATTAGCTTTGTGACACTTAACGTAAAATAATTATTTTTAGTCCATATGTAGTCTATTGGATTAGAAATTATCAGGCATGTTGTGAAGGAATGGTTCAAACTACTAAGTACAATAAATCAATGGAGGCATTAAAATCCACTTGTGAAAATGTTAATAAGAAATACTAATTTCCTACATTTTTCAAGGGGTCTAAGTAATTCCGGTCCAAAATCATAGCGTGCTGATGAGTCTTTTTGACTTGTGTCCGAGAGACAAAGAAACAAAATGGTGATGTAATGTTAATGTCACTGAACTAGTAATTTTGAACTCCTCCAGGTTCATAATTTAGAGACATAGCATATGGTGTAATTTGAATTTGTAAAAAATTGGGATAAAATGCTAGCCTAATGGTGATCATGTAACCACTTTGATTGTTGTAAAATAGCTTATCTAGTTCACTGCAGTCATTTAGTGAAGGGAATCTGCTGTCCTTACTTGGTCTGGTCTTTGTGATTTCATACCCACAGCAATGTGGTTGATACTTAACTGACCTCTGGGCAATTAGCCCTGGGCAAAAAATGCTGGCCTAGCCAGCGATGTCCACATCCTGTGAACAAATTTTTAAAAGATTTGTTGTACCGAAAAGTTTTTGGCTAATGAACCATAACAATAAAACAGAATTATTTTTTACCTTTAACCTGGACATTTTGAAAAATAAATGGATTGAATGATATGAGGACCACATAGACCAGAAATATTTCCGTCTGCACCCAAGTCCTTCTGGGTAATTTCAGACAAAATGGTCATAGGAATGTTGTAGGAGGCCTCAGTGTTCCAGGATAACAAACATATAGCTTTTACCTTTGATCTCCTTCTTTTGCCCTTAATTGTTTTCTGATGATTGCCTCTCCTCTCTGCTGAATGTGTGTTTGAGTAGAGCAATGAAAAATTGGTGATGATATTTGTTAAAGATAACTTGTCCACTGATGTTCACTTATCATTCATATTCTGACTTGGAAATTAGCCATTCATTTAGGAACCTGCAGTCATGAAAACTCACCACACTTTAATATCAGTCATGACGTTTGATGTAAAGGAATGAAAATTGGAGCATTTTTATTGTCAAATTTCTTGGAGCAGTCTGAGCTCTGGATGCCCAAACTAAGATACAGTGATGCAGCAGGAAATGTGGCAGACTTGGGTATTTACACCTTTAATCTTTAGTTCCTGGTTTCCATTACCATCTTCTTTTGCCTTGTGCTTCCATGCTTTTTGTCACTGACTTTGTCTTATCTTTGTCTTTTTACTGGCCTTCCCCTTATTGTCTTCTTCCCTCCCACTACCCCTCTTTTCCTGATCTCTGCTAACACTAATATTCTGTACCATTTGCTAGTTCTGATAAAGTGTAATCAATCTGAAAGATTAATTCTCAGATAGTTGCCTAACCTTTTTATTCATTTATGGGATGTGGGCTTTGTTGGCTGGGCAGTATTTATTGTCTACCTCGAATTGTCCTTGGTAAGGTGGGGATGAGCTGCATTATTGAACAGCTGCAGTCCATTTTATTTAGATATACCCACAATGCTGTCACAAAGGGTGTTCAGTTCATATTCTGGTCAGTGATAATACCCCTAGGATGTTAATAATTAGGAATTCAGGAAGGGTAATGCTGGAAGTCAAGGGTGACAGTTAGATTATATCTTATGGGAGATGGTAATTGCTTGACATTCATGTGGTGCATATGTTACTTACAAGCCTGGATTTTGTCCTTGCTGCATTTTGTGGCATGGACTATTTCATTATTTCAGGAGTTGTAAATAGAGCTGAATATTGTGTAATTATCAATGAACATCTCCACTTCTGATCTTACAATGGAATGTCATTGATGAAACAGCTGATGATGGTTAGGCCTGAGGAACTGAACCCTGTTGTGGTGCAGTGGCAGTGTGCCTACCACTGAGCCAGGAGGCCTGGGTTCAAGTTCCAACTGCTTCAGAGCTGTACAATAACATTGCTGAACAGTTTGATTAGAAAAATAAGGTACCCTGTGGAACTCCTGTAGTAATGTCTTGCCTTGAGGTGCAACTGACTGCAACAACCTCAACCATATTCCTGAATGCTAGGTATGACGTAACCCAGCGGAGAGTTTTCCCTCTGATTCCCTTTGACTCTAATTTTGCTTAGAGTCTGCAGTCGGTCAGAGCAGTTATTCTAGCTTCGTCTCTGGGGTTTGGCTGTCCTGTTCATATTTTAACCAAGCCTATGAGGTGAACAGGAGTAAAGCAGCCCTTGTGGAGCACAGACTGAGCATCAATGAGCAGGTTATTGCTAAGCAATTGCTCCTTGATAACAATATTGATGATGTCTCCTATGATCTTTACTAATAATTGAGAGTAGACCGGAGAGTTGGTAATTAACCAGGGTTGGATTTGTCCTGCCTTTCGTGCCAGGACATGGCTGGGCACTTTTTACATGTTAGTATCTGTCCTGAAACAGCTTGTTTAGAGGAACACGTCTGTACACGTCTTCTGTAATATTACTAGGATATTATTAGGGCACATATCATTGCAGTATTCAGTGCCTTCATTTATTTCTTCATATCACAGAATGAATCAATTTAATTGAAGCCTGACATCTGTGATACTGAGGATTTCTGGAGAGGCTGAGGTGGTCATCCAACACTTCTAGCTGAAGGTTGTCACAAATACCTTTTATACTTACATGTTGGGCTCCACTGTTATTGAGGGGGAGAGGAGATTCACCAGCAATTTAGAGCAATTCAGCTAAGAAAAGAGACGAAATAGATTGGTGTTGTTTTGCTTAGAGCAGAGAAGGCTGAAAAGGGAACTGATTAAGTTGTACAAAGTTCTGAGAGATGTCGAGTGAGAAATATTCCTATCTGGTAGACCAGTCAATAACCAGGTGGCACAGTTTTAAGTTGGATACAAGAAAGTTAGATGCCTAAAAGGATAGTAGAGGTGGGAGTCCTCAAGACCGTAAGACCATAAGACATAGGAGTGGAAGTAAGGCTATTCGGCCCATCGAGTCCACTCCGCCATTCAATCATGGCTGATGCGCATTTCAGCTCCACTTACCAGCGTTCTCCCCGTAGTCCTTAATTCCTCTAGACAACAAGAATCTATCAATCTCGGCCTTGAAGACATTTAGCGTCCCGGCTTCCACTGCACTCCGTGGCAATGAATTCCACAGGCCCACTACTCTCTGGTTGAAGAAATGTCTCCGCATTTCTGTTCTGAAATGACCCCCTCTAATTCTAAGGCTGTGTCCACGGGTCCTAGTCTCCTCGTCTAACGGAAACAATTTCCTAGCATCCACCTTTTCCAAGCCATGTATTATTTTGTACGTTTCTATTAAGTCTCCCCTTAACCTTCTAAACTCCAACGAATACAATCCCAGTATCCTCAGCCGTTCCTCATATGCTAGACCTGTCATTCCAGGGATCATCCGTGTGAATCTCCGCTGGACACGTTCCAGTGCCAGTATGTCCTTCCTGAGGTGTGGGGACCAAAACTGGACACAGTACTCCAAATGGGGCCTAACCAGAGCTTTATAAAGTCTTAGTAGTACATCTCTGCTTTTATATTCCAACCCTCTTGAGATAAGAGACAACATTGCATTCGCTTTCTTAATCACAGACTCAACCTGCATGTTTACCTTTAGAGAATCCTCGACTAGCACTCCCAGATCCCTTTGTGCTTTGGCTTTATTAATTTTCTCACCATTTAGAAAGTAGTCCATGCTTTTATTCTTTTTGCCAAAGTGCAAGACCTCGCACTTGCTCACGTTAAATTCCATCAGCCATTTCCTGGACCACTCTCCCAACCTGTCTAGATCCTTCTGTAGCCTCCCCACTTCCTGTAGCCTGTCCACCTAACTTCGTATCATCGGCAAACTTCGCTAGAATGCCCCCGGTTCCCTCATCCAAATCATTAATATATAATGCGAACAGCTGTGGCCCCAGCACCGAACCCTGCGGGACACCGCTCGTCACCGGCTGCCATTCTGAAAAAGAACCTTTTATCCCAACTCTCTGCCTTCTGTTAGACAGCCAATCCTCAATCCATCCCAGCAGCTCACCTCGAACACCATGGGCCCTCACCTTGCTCAGCAGCCTCCCGTGTGGCACCTTATCAAAGGCCTTTTGGAAGTCTAGATAGACCACATCCACTGGGTTTCCCTGGTCTAACCTACTTGTTACCTCTTCAAAAAATTCCAACAGGTTTGTCAGGCATGACCTCCCATTACTAAATCCATGTTGACTTGTTCTAATCAGACTCTGCTCTTCCAAGAATTTAGAAACCTCATCCTTAATGATGGATTCTAGAATTTTACCAACAACCGAGGTTAAGCTGATTGGCCTATAATTTTCCATCTTTTGCCTTGATCCTTTCTTGAACAAGGGGGTTACTACAGCCATCTTCCAATCATCCGGGACCTTTCCTGACTCCAGTGACTCTTGAAAGATCTCAACCAATGCCTCTGCTATTTCCTCAGCAACCTCTCTCAGAACTCTAGGGTGTATCCCATCGGGGCCAGGAGATTTATCAATTTTAAGACTTTTTAACTTTTCTAGCACTATCTCTTTCGTAATGGCAACCATACTCAACTCAGCCCCATGACACCCTTTAATTTTTGGGATATTACTCATGTCTTCCACTGTGAAAACTGACGCAAAGTACTTGTTAAGTTCTCCTGTTATTTCCTTATCTCCCATCACTAGGCTTCCTGCATCAGTTTGAAGTGGCCCAGTGTCTACTTTTGCCTGTCGTTTGTTTCTTATGTACTGAAAGAAACTTTTACTATTATTTCTAATATTACTGGCTAGCCTACCTTCCAATTTGATCCTCTCATTTCTTATTACACTCTTTGTTATCCTCTGTTTGCTTTTTTATCCTTCCCAATCTTCTGATTTCCCACTGTTCTTAGCCACTTTTAAGACATTTAAGAACTGTTTAGATGAGCACTTTGAATGCCATAACATGCATGGCCTTAAGTCAAGTCCTGGAAAGTGTGGTCAGCAAATATAGATGCTTAATGACCAGAGTGGGCACAGTATACCAAAGGCCTTCATTTTATATTGTGAAAGCTCTGAGTGCTCATTGAGGATAAGGATATTTGTCGAGCCTTCTCCTTCAGTGAGTTGTTTAATTGTCTACAACTATTTAAGAGTGTATGTGGCAAGAATGCAGAGCTAAGATCTCATCTGCTGATTGTGGAATCACTTAGCTTTGTTAGAAGAGAAGCACCTGAGGAGAAATATCTTCACCCAGAGAATGGTGAGTCTGTGGAATTCTCTGTCACAAAAAGTGACTGAGGTGAAAACATTGAATGTTTTCTCAAGATGATTAAATATAGTTCTTAAGGCTAAAGAGGTTGAAGGGTATGGGGCGAAAGTGAAAACAGAGTACTGAATTGGGTTCTCAACCATGATCATATTCAATGGCGGACCAGACTTGAAAGGCTGATGGCCTACTATTTTCTATGTTTTCATTTTTCTATCAATTGCTACTAATGCTGTTTGGCACATCACTAGTCCTTTACCAGTTTGACACCTTATTTTTAATAGCTGATCCTGTTCCTGGCAAGCCCTTCTGCCTCTTCATTGAAATGGTGTTGATCCCCCTAGCGTGATGGTAAGGAGAGAATGAGGGATCTGTTGGGTCAGAGTATGAGGTTGCAGAATGTGTTGGTGAGTACAATTCTGCTGCTGGTAGTCCATAGTCCCCGATGAATACCCAATCTGAGTTACTAGATTTGTTTGAAGTCTCTCTCATTTCACAAGGTGGTAGCAGGACACAACACAATGTCAGGTATGAAGACCAGACTTGGTCTCTGCAGGGACTTTGTGATGGTCACTCCTATAGATGCTGTAATGGACTGATGCATCTCTGGCAAATAGATTGATGAGGATGAGGTCAATGATGTTTTACCACTTGTTGGTTGCCCCACTATCAACCCCCAGCAGGTCCAGATCAGCTGCTCTATCCTTTAGGATTTGACCATTTCATCACTAGTGGTGCTTCAGAACCATTCTTGGTGATGGACATTGAAACCCCTCATCCAGAGGGGTGTGTCTGTGCCTTTGTGTCTTTGCCACCTTCAGTGTTTTTTCCAAATGCTGTTCAACATGGACGAGTACTGATTTACCTCCCGAACGAGGGCAACATATTGTAATAAGCAGGAAGAGCATTGTTGATTAGAATAGTTACTTTTAATTGATTTTCAGCCTTTTGGTGGTCTTCTGCTAGGTGATGTGTTTGACTGTGGCTGTTTATTTGGAATGACTATTTTCTTTTAAAATCAGATTGCGAAGTTATTTATTATGTCAAACAAAACAATATCAAACCAATTCAGATGATTACACAGTAAATGTTATTTATGTTATATGCACTTTTTATCAATTTTTGAAGTGACTGGACTTCGAATGAAAGAAGAGTTAAACTGGTCTTGAAATGTTAGTTTTATATCTTCACCACAGATGCTGCCAGGTCTAATAATTTTCTCCAGCATTTTCGGTTTTCATTTTCAATTTCCAGCATCCGCAGCAGTTTTCTTTTTTTTTGGGTACATTTCGATGTTTTTTGTTTATAAATAAACTAAACACCAACCTCTCCTTGGCAATCACAACGTATAGAAGACTCAGATAAAAGTTCTCATACAGGTCTTTTTCTTTTGCATCTCATTGTTAACTTAGGTCATCTGATTCCTCAGTTAGTTAAACCAATGAATGGGCTGGGAAGCTATTCTGTTTCCATTGAGTGTCAAAACATAAATAGCATGGGTTGTTATATTATGTGATGTTAAATAAGTGACATTAATTTGATTATTTTTTGATAACATTTTGGGCTTTTCTCTATTTGCATTTTTCTAAGTGATACTAAATAAATTTAAAACATTATTATAACCAGCAAACTTTTTTTTAAGGAATGACAAGAATGATAAGACTGGAGAACCTGGTGTCAATAGTAAACTCGCTGTGGCACCTTTGCAAAGGAGGAAGCGTTTCTCTACCATGCCAAATTTAGCCAAACCCAGATCTACACCTGCATCTACACAACCATCAAGCAGCATAACATCAAAATCTCTTGCTCAACAACAAACTTCATTAACGTCTGGAGCCAATACTGCATCTGTTCAAGGTAAAGCCTCTCCATCGCAGACCTCTGCTACTGACAAACTGCTTCCAAAATCACTGGACAAACGCAAGCCCTCTTCAGGACAACTTAATAAATTGCCAGAAAAGAAAACCCCAATTCCTCAAGTACCTCAGTTTTCTCCAGTTAAAAGTCCTGTGCACAAAGATCCAGCTATTGGCACCAATACTATTCGCTCACCTATGACACGGAAGACTCTGTCCTCACCACTCAAGGAGAGGGTTATGACGAGCAGCCCACCTACGAAAGGAATTGTACCATCCCCAAATCACTCACCGGTACGCCCTAAATCAGCAAAAATTCCATCTGACCTTGAACGACTGAGGAAAGCTCGAAAACTGCGTGAAATGCTAAAAGAAGAGTTGAGGAAAGAGAAGGCAAGTTTTAAATATGTGTTTTGAGGTTGTTTTGTTGGCAATTACTTTAAATAGGAGCCAATTTTGTTGCCATATAGCAATGAAACATTACTCATAGCTGATTCGATATATTCATCCTATTTTAAAGTTATAATAATGTGATATAAATTAGGACTAATGACTAACGCTCTAGGTACTTAACAGATGTGATTCTAAATTTATATCCATTCAACATGGTATTCTTCCCACAATATAAAAAGCAAGTATTAACTTCCTAGACATCACAATATTTAAATTGGCACCGCAACAAATATAAGTGAGCAATAAATGTTTTTCGAAAAAAATCGTAACACTTCGATACACAAAAATCCATCACCATAAGCACCATGCTTTCTGTTGACTGGGGAAGTCACTGTTAAACTGTTGTATGTTGTCTATAATACAATCATTGCACCAAAAGCAATTGAAAGTACATGAGAGTTTCTGAGTTGTGGTAATGCATAAATGTAAGTGTTTATGAAATTAAAATGTTTAAATTAAATTATACACTTGACATAGTTGTCATTACAACATCATCTACTACATTTCCCCCCAAATAGTAGTCTCAGAAATTATGCAGCTTTAATTGAGGAACCCTGCATTAGTTTGCAAGAAATTCATTACCTGACTTTTCCTGATACAGGTTAAATGAATATTCCTTTGCTGAACAGTGTTTTTTTGCCTTTCGAAGATCCTGTCTCTACTTCTGTTCTTGTCTTCCATGGAGTGCTACAGCGCCACTCCCCTTTTGTGGCACCAGCGTCCCCCTTTATAGCCCTGCTATTGATCTGTGGCCTCACATCTAGCCCTGCACCAGCACTTTGCTCTGCAACCTCAATCCTTGGTCCACTTCAATGTTTCTGTTTCTGCTTCTCCCTCCCAGGCCTCACTGGCCATGCTTGCCAGTACCACTTTCATTGCTCCTTCAATTTCTAGGTGATTCTCTCTCATATTTGGCACTGATAAATTTCCTATGAACCTATCAGCGATAATCATAGGCCAAAATCACTCTGTGATTTGGAGGAGTAGCTACTCACCATTTCTTTTCATTTTACTTATCATTTTTATCTGCTTGAATTCACAAAGTGAAATTTCCTGCATGATTTAGAGATTTTCGGGGTGAATTCGCCTGCTGGCCCTGTATATTTTTGAGCACTGGCCCTGATTTTAATGGACTGTGATGAAAGAAGGATTGTGCTGTTCTCTACATTGACAGGTCAGTTTAATCAGGCTGTAGAGAAACCTGCTCCAATCTGATGTCTCACAAATACAGCATCTTCTAAAAGGGATCTATGGAATTTCTGAGCTAAGAATGAATCTGGGACACATTTCAAATTAGATTGAGGAATCATCATTGAGACACGGAATCTAAAACAGCATGTATAAAATGGAAATTAAATTTAAATGATTCACGGGAAGCAAAGTAAAGGTTGGGAAACACAGATAAGAAGGAAAAGGCACACAAGAGAAAAAGTGAAACACAAATTAAAACATTTAATATTAATTAACTTATGAAGGAATGAAACATCAACTTGTAAAGTTAATTCTTCAGTACCAAGTAGGTTATCTAGTAATAATTAGCAACTACTTTTGTTCACTTGTGGGATGTGTAAATGCTCGTGGGGATGTGGTGAGAATCAGTTGAGCTGCTTTGTTCTAGATGGTGTCAAGTCTTTTGAGTATTGTTGGATTTGCACTTATCTAGGTAATTGAGAGTATTCCATCACACTCCTGACTTGTGCCATATAGAGAATGGATAGTGTTTGGGAAGCCAGGAGGTGTCTTATTTGCTGCAGTATTCATCGCCTCTGACCAGTTCTTGTGTTTATGTGATGAGTCTAGTTGAGTTTCTGGTGAATGGTAACTCCAAGGATGTTGACAGTGGGGGATTCAGTGATGGTAACACCATTGATTGTCAAGGGGCAGTGATTAAATTGTCTCTTATTGGAGATGGTCATAGCCTGACATTTGTGTGACATGAATGTTACTTGCTACTTGTCAGCCCAAGAATGGATATTGTCCATACCTAGTTGCATTTGAACATGGACTACTTAAGTATCTGAGGAGTCATGAATGGTGCTGAATATTGTGCGTTCTTCGGTGAGCATCTGCATTTCTGACCTTATATTAGAGCAAAGGTCATTGATGAAACAGCTAAAGATAGTTGGACTTCAGATACTACCCTAAGGAATTCCTGCAGCAATGTCCTGGAGCTGTGATGACTGACCGCTAACAACTGCAATTATCTTCCTATGTGCCAGATATGAATCCAACCAGTGGACAGTTTGCTCCCAATACCTATTGATCCCTTTTTTGCTAAGGCTTCTTGATGCTGGGTCAAATGCAGCATTGATGTCAAGGGCTGTCACTCTCATCTCACTTCTGGAATTCAGCTCTTTTGTCCATTTTTGGACAAAGCTTATAATGAGATCAGGTGCTGAGTGACCCTGGCAGAAGTCAAATTGAGCATCACTGAGCAGGTTATTGCTGAACAGGTGCTGTTCGATAGCACTATTGATGACCTGTTCTATCACTTTACTGATGATCAAGAGTAGAATGATCGGGTGGTAATTGGCTGGGTTGGATTTGTCCCCCTTTTTTATGTAGAGGACACACCTAGGCCATATTTCACACTGTTGGATAGATGCCAGTGTTGTAACTACTGGAAGAGCTTGGCTAGGAGAATGAGATGTTCTGGAGCACAAGTCTTCAGTACTGTTGCTGGAATTTTGTCAGGGCCCAAAGTCTTTGCAGTATCCAGTGCTTCCACCCACTTCTCGATATCGTGTGGAGTGATTTGAATTGGCTGAAGCCTCATTCCTGTTTTGTTGGGAAACTCTGGAAGAGGCCAAGATGGATTATCCACTGACACCTCTGGCTGAAGGTTGTGAATGCTTCAGCTTTATCTTTTGCACTTAGGTATTACGCAGTTACATTGTTGAAGGTTGGGAAATTTGTGAAGCCTCCTCTCCAGTGAATTGTTTCATTATCCACCACTATTCACGACAAGATGTGGCAGGACTTGAGAGTTTAGTTCAGACCGATTGGTTAAGGGATTGCTTGTGCTGTTTGACATGCAATTGTTGCATTAAAAATGCTAATTGATGCACGAGCCCTAATGTTTTTGATATCTTTAGTTGTGAACAGTTAGAGAAATACTGCATTGTCATGTCTTGCATTGATATCTGTGATTATTGTTGCAGCACAACCTGTGGAGGAGAAGAATATCTCTAGCATAAGTTCTAGATTTCCCCATTTAAACGTTTATTCCAACACTCAGAGGCTGCTGCCTGATTTATGCAGCTGTAATGCTGAAGCCTGCCAGCCTCTTTACTGCTACCCATGCAAGATATGGGCCTTTATATTGTTAAGTAATTGAAGCACCACACCACAGAGGTGCTGATGTAGTACAGTGGTGGATCCAAATGTTCATATATTAGATGACCCCATACACTATAATTAAACGTACTATCACAGCAGGGCACATTTTGGTGTTCTGTTTATTCTTTTCTCTGTGCGTCCTGATTGATGAATTGCACACCGATATTGTTTCTTTAACTATTTTCTGCATGTGATGCATTTTTACACAACTTTTCTTCTTTTGTTGCAGAAAGCTCGCAGAGAAACAATTCCAGTTTGGGAAACTGGTAATCCCCCAGAACGTACTAAAATGACAATGAGAGATTTTATCTACTACTTGCCTGATACAAATCCAATGCTGTACGTGACCTGTTGATGTTCTAAGTAATATTAATTATCTAATGCTCCTGATAGAATGCATTTAAAGAATGGGATTAGCTTTTTCAGATTACATTCATTTTCAGTAGAAGTAATATCATGTTTTCTTATTATTTGAAAACCTTTACAGATCTTCATTTGAAGAAGAAAAAAGACCATCTTTCCCAGTTTTAACCAAAGAGTGAGTATATTTTCAAACATTTCCAATAAAACAGGCTGCATCTTTAATATTTCTAGAAATTAGTCGATAGATTTGTGATTTTCACAAAGTTTATATTTGTGAAGTTTTACCAAAGGATTTTAAAATGAATAATAAAACACTTTTTGATAATGTAAGATTAATTTACTGTCGGATCTGTGATTCAAATTAAAAATAAATATATTTATATTATTTCTTATGATTTAAGGATAGAAGATGAGGGCATTTCTCAGTCATCACCACATTTATTATAGTATAAATGATTCCTAAAGATTCCCAACCCCTCAAGATAAAAGAAATACTGTTGTAAAAGAAAATTTCTTTGGATATTTAACGAAAAGCTTGAATAAAATTTTCATTGTCATTTTTGATTATGTTACCAAAGAGGTTAGGCTCTGAAATTCACAATGTGCCTTCTTTTCTATATTATAGGCCTGAAGTGGGAACAATTAATCCACCAGCTAATGAGGATGAAGATGAAGAATCGGATGGTGCAGTTTTGGGTCCACGTGTCAAAGTGGCTGAAGATGGCTCTATTATTATTGATGAAGAAAGGTGTGCCCACAATATTAAAACATTTCTGCTTTAAGCACTTTACCTTTTATTAGTTGATCATTAATCAATTTAGATGCTTAAACTATTACTGACCACCATTTATTTATTGCAAAAGGAGTTCAGTACTTTAGCCTAGGTGCTATATACTTGTGTCCAAAAAGTGATCAGCTTTAAGCTACAATTTGATTTATGCTGCAGCTCTGAAGATTTAAGGGACTTTAAATTGGGTTCACCACCCCGGTGATGGGAAGGCTCTTTGAAACTATAATCTGGCAGAAAAATTAGCCATCACTTACATAAATGTGGACTATTTAGGGAAAGTCAGAACGTATTTGTTGAAGTAAACCATGTTGAATCTCTTCTGAAGAAGAATCAAATTTGGCTCAAAACACTTCACTCATTTTCCTTATTCCAGGTGTGCTGCTTTCCAGCACTTGTTTTTATTCCACATTTCCAGCATCCACAACATTTTGTTTTTGTTTTCATGTTTACTTATCTTGATTTTAATTAAGTTGCAGAGAACATTGATGAGTGTGTTGTAGTTGATTTGTATATGGACTTTCAAAAAGCGCATGACAAAGCAGCCTATATGAGATTTGTCAGCAAATTGAAGCCTTTGGCATAAAAGGGAAGTTACTGTTTCAGTGAAATGTGGGAGTAGGAATGGGCTGTTCAGTCCATTCCAGTCTACTCAACCATTCATTTTGATATGAGTTCTCTATGTCTCAACTCCATTTCCCCATTATTAATCAATAATCCCTTGCTACCCTAATTGCATAAAACTCTACTTACCTTGAACATTTCACTTGTCTCAACATCGACAGCTAGTTTCCGAAGAGAGAATCAGATTTCCACTACTTATTGATAGCACACTTAAATGTCTTGGGTCTAACTTTAAGATTATACGGTATGGTTCAAATTCACCTACCTGTATCTTTCCTACAGAACACTTGATTATTTAGATCACCCCTCAATAATGGAACACAAGGAAATACAAACCAAGTTTATTTTTATTTGAACCCTTCAGCCAGAGGGTGGTGAATCTGTGAGACTCATCGCGACAAAAGGCTGTGGAGGCCAGGTCATTGAGCATTTAATGTAGAGATAAGTTCTTGATTAATAAACAGATCAAGGACTATGGGGAAAAGGCAGGGGAATTGGATTGAGCAGCATAATCAGCTATGATTGAATGACAGAGCAGATTTGATGTGACAAATGGCCTAATCTGCTCATATCTTTAATGGTATTTGTATCAAATTGATACGTTATTCTTGCTAGACATCTTCGAAGGGCAGCTTATATTTCATGAGACTTAATGCTCGAAACTGAGTGCAGTACTCCAGGTAAGGTTTAATCAGTAGCTTGTACTCTATCGTAACTTGCTCAGTTCTGAATTCTAACTGATAAATTTAATCTTTAAAGCTGGGACTATGGTATATGAGAGAATGTACAATGATTTGTTCAGGGCAGAAAAAACAGGTTGTGCTTTATAATGAAGGACGTTCACACAGCATTACTTTAAGTTGCAAAACTTTTATGGTGAATTCACATATACTTGTGTTTTTTAAACAAAAACATAGTTTAACGGTTGAGGTTTTGAGGAAGAAAGGACCGATTGTTGAAGAAAACGATCCCATTTTTGAACGCGGTTCTCAAACAACTTATTCCAGTTTTAGGAAGAGCACACACACAAAGCCATGGTCTAATAAAGGTATGTATGAGACAGATTTAATGGCTTATTTTAAAAAAAACTTTTTGCTTTAGATGTTTAAGTTGTAAGAAGCAAAACCACTGCAATTCATGCTTCAAATTTGTACTCCTGTATTGTTTTACTACTTCTGCTTTTTAAAAAAAATTGCTAAAAATGACTACTAGTGTGCTCCGTTTCAACTTACTTAAACTTTACAAGAATCAAATGTATTTATTCGTTCTCTGAGATATAGGCGTTACTGACTGCCAACATTTATTGCTCATCCTTAATGCATTTTATACATTTTGAAGCACATTTCAATGTTCATATCTAAAACTAGTAGCAAAACACAGGGATGATCTAAGTTCAGGAAACCAGGATGTAGAAGCAGTTTGAGTAAAAACAAGAAATTATATAGGCACAAAGTCACTTGTCAGAGTTATGTTCAGGTAGGAGAAAGTGAGGACTGCAGATGCTGGAGACCAGAATTGAAAAATGTGGTGCTGGAAAACACAGCAGGCCAGGCAGCATCCGAGGAGCAGAAGAATCGATATTTCGGGCATTGCCCCTTCTTCATTCCTGATGTTAGGAGATTACAGGGTGACCTGGACAAGTTAGGTGAGTGGGCAGATGCATGGCAGATGCAGTTTAATGTGGATAAATGTCTGGTTATCCACTTTGGTGGCAAGAACAGGAAGGCAGATTACTACCTCAATGGTATCAAATTAGGTAAAGGGGCTGTTCAGAGAGATCTGGGTGTTCTTGTCCACCAGTCAATGAAGGCAAGCATGCAGGTACAGCAGGTCGTGAAGAAGGCTAATAGCATGCTGGCCTTCACAACAAGAGGAATTGAGTATAGAAGCAAAGAGGTGCTTCTGCAGCTGTACAGGGTCCTGGTGAGACCACACCTGGAGTACTGTGTACAGTTCTGGTCTCCAAATTTGAGGAAAGACATTCTGGCTATTGAGGGAGTGCAGCGTAGGTTCACGAGGTCAATTCCTGGAATGGCAGGATTGCCTTACACGGAAAGACTGAAGCGACTGGGCTTGTATACCCTTGAGTTTAGAAGACTGAGAGGGGATCTGATTGAAACGTATAGGATTATGAAAGGATTGGACACTCTGGCAGGAGGGAACATATTTCCGCTGATGGGGGAGTGCCGAACCAGAGGACACAACTTAAAAATACGGGGTAGACCATTTAGGACAGAGATGAGGAGAAACTACTTCACCCAGAGAGTGGTGGCTGTGTGGAATGCTCTGCCCCAGAGGGCAGTGGAGGCCCAGTCTCTGGATTCATTTAAGAAAGAATTGGATAGAGCTCTTAAAGATAGTGGAGTCAAGGGTTATGGAGATAAGGCTGGAACAGGATACTGATTGGGAATGATCAGCCATGATCATATTGAATGGCGGTGCAGGGCTGAATGGCCTACTCCTGCATCTATTGTCTATTGTCTATTGTCTATTGAAGAAGGGCTTATGCCCGAAATGTCGATTCTCCTGCTCCTCGGATGCTGCCTGGCCTGCTGTGTTTTTCCAGCACCACATTTTTCAACCCCAGAGTTATGTCCAGGCCTTGTAACAGCAATTATGCGGTAGGATGGAGTATAAAAGAAGAAAAAAAGTTTTGTCAGAAAGCTGTGGCAATAACAATTGGAATTTTAATCTACATGTGGAGTTGAAAAATCATAGACAAAAGTAGCCTCGGTGAGAAGTTTACGGAATATGTTCAGCATAGTTTTTTCAAACACCATGTTCTAGACAAAGCTGGTATTGTCCAACAAATTGGGATTAATTAATGACCTTAGATGAAGCTGCCCCTGGCAGCAGCAATCATAAAGTGATTGAATTTTACATTCATTGAGGAAGAAAGGATTGGATTCAAGGCTAATATTTTAAATTTAAAGATGGGCAATTGTGAGGGCATTGAAGCTGAGCTAACTAAAGTGAATTGGCAAATTTGGATGATGGGTGGGTCAATAGAGTTGCAGCGGCAGATACTTAAGAGGGTAGCGTAATTTAGATTACACAATAGATGCAATTTTTCTTCCTTTTTGGAGTGTAAGGGGCAGTCCCACTATCTGTATTTAATTAAAAAGCTTAAAGATAATGGAAAATCTGAAGAAAAGACATATAATTGTGCATATTTAGGTGGCAGGTAAAGAAATAAGATGGAATGTTAAAAAAAGATTTAATTGATTAATAAGAAGGGAAAGTTAGACAGCAAGATAAATGTAACTTAAAATATAAACTCTGGTACTATTTTGATGATCATCTGGACAAGCCAGGTTCTAAAGTGAAACCTGACTTGATAAATCACCAGTTTAATTTTTGTGATGGTTACTGTGGTGGCCAGTCACTGGACATATTTGCATGAGACTGCCCATTTTCTTTAACACAAGGAAACAAGTTTATTAAACCAATGAAAAGCAACAACGTTTTCCCATATACATACACATACATACATGTAGGACATTTTAGAAAAATCTAACATTATTAAAGTTTTAACCTTTTTCCTCAGCAATATCCTTTTTTAGTTCTCATCTTTGGACCACTGAGATGGATTTGCAACTTCTTTCCTGGTCTCCTGGCTTCAACCTCTTTATAGTTCTAACAACTTGAAAACATCTGATAAAGTCTGGCAGCAGGATACTTCTCAAACTACATCTCCTGCTGGATGAAAAGCTGTTCTTCTGAAATAAAGTCAAACTAAACTTATGGCCTCGAGTTGTTGTTTGTGTCTTTCGTAAACCCAGCAAAATAAACGTTTTTTTAGTTAGCACCAGGGGTATTCTGTGAGGCACTTAACTGAATCCCATTCATTCTTGGAAACTGTATATTTAGGTCACAATTCCAAATGACTTTCTAACCTTTTTTTAAAAAAAAAGTTACAATCACAGGTCTGAAACCAAAACCCATCTGCCTCAACTTTAAAAATCCAAATTCTTGAACAGCAATAATATTATACACATGCAGATGCTGGAGATCAGAGTTAAGATTAGAATGGTGCTGGAAAAGCACAGCAGGTCAGTCAGCCCTTTCCTGCTGAAGGGCTGCTACCCAAAACGTCGATTTTCCTGCTCCTCGGATGCTGCCTGACCTGTTGTGCTTTTCCAGCAACACTCATCATGTAAAATTCATCATGTTATGATCACTTTTGCAAGGGAATTTGTTATAGTGGAATCATTAATTAATTCTGTTGTAATTAATGGTACAATTAATTGGTAATCTAAATCAGCTTGTTCCCAGGTTGGTTCCACATTATATTGTTCTAAGAAATTGTCATAATACGCTCCATGAAACTGTCCTTAAACTGCTATTGGTAATCAGGTTTGCTTTATCTATGTAAGGACTACATTAATCCATTATTATTGTAGTGCCTTCCTTACCAGTCCCACTGTTTCTCCAGTGTTGGGTTGTTGTAAATTACTCTCACTGGTGAGTTCTTTTCTTTGCTAAATTTAATCTGTGCCCGCACTGATTTTATGTCTTGATATTTGACACTATGATAATCATATCTATTAACAGACCCACCCAACCTCCTTTGTGAAATAAAAGCAAAGTAGTGGAGAAACTTAGCAGATCTGGCAGCATTAATGGAGCAAGAAACAGCGAGTTAACTTCATGTTCCAAAGAAAAGTAATACTGCACTTAAAACATTAACTCTGCATCTTACTTTACAAATGCTGCCAGGTCTGCTGAGTTTCTCCAAATGTTATTGTATTTCATGTCTTTAGCGTCTGCGGTACTTTGCTTCTGTTTGTATGTTTAACCCATTTCCTCTTGATCTGTTTTTCTAAGTTGCTAAGCATGTCAATATATTCAGTTCCCAGCATTGGTCGTATCATACTGGGTTGATACTCTCTACTAACACTTGGTCCTTTCACTTTAATTTTCTAACTTGTCTTTCTCTCACAAGCCCTTCACATACTCATGCAAATGCATCCCCTGTTCCCTTCTTTTCCTCTCTTGTACACTCTCATGCTCTCTTTCGCACACAGGCACAAACACACACACACACACACACACACACACACACACTCTCAAACTATTACTTTGTTTGCCTAACATTTTCCTCTTTCTGACTCTATCCTTTTCTCTTTCTCTCTCTTTCCCTCTCTCTGGGCTCCGTCTCCACTTATCTGCTCACGGCCCTCTCCCCCCATTATAAATATGACTTTTTCCTGAGTGTCTCCAGCAATTTTTGCTTTTGTTTCTGACTTCCAGCACTTGTGGTTCTTTTGTTATAAGATGCACAGCAACAACTCACTTAGCTTCCTTCAAAAGAACCTTCCAAATCCTTTGCAACTTAAAATAAATTCAAGGAACAGCCACATGGGAATCTGTAATTTCTCCAAAAAACCACTTTATATCTTGACTTGGAGCTATATTGCCTATTCCCATGTTGCTGATCGAAAACCTTGAATACACTTCATAATAGCTCTTTGGGTGGAACTTCTCTGTGAGATCACAGTTCAAGAAGGCAGCTCACCACCACCTAGAGGGCCATTCGAGATGAACAATAAAGGTTGGCCTTGACTGCAACACCTGCAACCGAGAAACAAGGGGGAAATAAAAGGTTGAAAAATGACTAACACAATTGTTTTAAGACTTTGGCACAGCAGCCCACAGAGCCTGTATGTATAAAAGGATGCCAGTAACTCATTCTAAGTTTTGCACGCCTGCTTTGTTTTGTTTTGTATTGCATAATTTTATTGTTGATTCTCTTTTACTATTCTTCTGGTCTAAGAATTTGTTGGTTTTATTTGTACTATGTTTGTTGTTTGAAGTAAATTTGTAAATTTTAACTCTTTTCAGAAACAGACATGTTCTTTCTAGCAATCAGTATGGTTGGGACAGATTTCTCTATGATTGGTCAGTTATTCCCCAACAGGACAAGAATAGAAATAAAGGTAATTTCAATTGTCTTTAGAACAATTTTCTGTATTCATCTGGTTGTTTATAGACTCAGAAAGATGAGTCAGCCCGTTGCAATTGCATTTTTTGGTATTCCATTAGCTCCAACAGGGTATTGACCTGTACATAAAAATGAATTCATGTTGGAGGAGAAAGTGAGGACTGCAGATGCTGGAGATCAGAGCTGAAAATGTGTTGCTGGAAAAGCGCAGCAGGTCAGGCAGCATCCAAGGAGCAGGAGAAGTTCCTTGGATGCTGCCTGAAGAAGGGCTCATGCCCGAAACGTCGATTCTCCTGCTCCTTGGATGCTGCCTGACCTGCTGCGCTTTTCCAGCAACACATTTTCAGCAGTTGCATATTGGAACAAGATTAAGCATACTTATCATTATCAACATGATACATGAGAAATGGCAGACACTAATTTAAAAAAAACTTAAACAATCACTTTTACATAAGTGAAAAATATTTTTTATTAACAGTTTTTTTTCCACAGAACAAATTTAAACGTGAAGAAAAGTTGAATTCATGGAGGATTGACAAAGCATTCAGTGAGTATGGTAGTATTTAAATCGGCTCAAGGTTCTTTGTTTTGGGGTGATTTAGATATTTTTGCACTTTGATTAAAAAGTGTAAATATGAGGCAAATAATTTGAATGTGAACAGCATACCTGGAGAGCAGCAGGATGTTCCAGAAGCGAAGAAATCTTCTGGGGCAGTGGTAACCTCCCTATGCTTGAGCCAGAATCTCTAGGTTCAAGTTCCACCTCAGGATTTGATGGTGCAGAAGATGTGCTGTAATGTTACTAAGTAGTTTGATTTTCAATCTGTAAATCCTTCTGATATGCCCAAGGTAAATGGGAGTTTCCTGGTTGGTCAGAATTGTATAGTAGCTACAGTACAACAACCGTCTGATGTTAAAATACTTCACACGCAGGTTCTTATCTTGAGTGAGTATCTTCCTTGGTTTGAGAGACAGTTACCCTACCTCAAAAGCAAACGTAGTGATATTTTAATTATTGAGGATTTAGGAAAATGATCAGTAAACACTCGTGCTAACTTTAGAGAAGGCTGACTGTTGGGCTGGTTTTCCGATTTTGTTTGCTTTGTGTGGTCTATAGATTCCCATGTGATCCACTTACTTTATTGGCCTAGTGTTTCTTTTAATTACAATGAACAGTTTTTACTTTGGTTTTCCTTTGCTTGGTACTAGAAGTTCTATCTGATTATTTTGTAACCTGTAGTTGTCTGATTCTTATTGATGGTATTTTACTCAGGTCCCTTTTAATCTTTTTTTGCATAGAGGAGAAGAAACCTCTCGACCTGGATTTTTTTGGAGAGTTACTAACCCGAGTTTTAGAAGCAGAGTCAAAGAGAAAGAAAGAAAAGGATGAGAAAACAAAAAGTCAAGCTCCAAGAAAGCCATCCAGGAGCAAACGGAACAGGAAAGGTAGCATAGTTTTAAAATACTTCATTATCATTTTGCAAAGGCCGCTTTGCAGTGAACTAACAAAGATGATAAATTCTTTACGCTGCTATGTAATATGGATTCTATATTTTAAAATCAACATATGATTAAATATCATTCATAATTGGCACCTTTTACCTTGAACCAAAATTTAAAGTTAAGAGCTAAACTACAAAAGTTTAAATGTTTTCTACTTGTTTGTTTCAGATAAGAAGGGCTGTTAATATAATGTGAGGTAGAGACTTTGTTTCCGTCTCTGAGTAACAGCATTATCTGGATTATTGTTAACGATTAAACAAGGCTAAATTATCCAGCAAAGACCTAATTAAAAGTGTACTTTGAAGTTAGGATTACGGGCACTGTGAAACTGTACTAATGTGGTATTCCAACAATATATTAGAATAGCATCCATTTGCTTTTAGAAAATTAACCATTTCAGATGATGTGTAATCTTGTCAAAATGAGGGCTGTCAAAAGCTGTTATGTTACAACTAAGCTGAAATATGTTCTTAAAGAAAACTTCTCTGTGAAATGAATTATGAAATTTGAAAACTTTTAAGAATAAATTTACTGAATATCAAGCTCCCTCCTTCTGCCATTTTTCTCCCTCTTACCTCTATACAATCTGAAGGTTTTAGTACCATTCTTCTGAAGGTTATGGTACCATTCTTCAGTATGATTTCCATCCAGTTCTTGGTCTAAATGACCATAGTGCTAACCAAGTGAGTGAAAGCCAGCTTTTAGCTATGTGAACATTTGAGCAAACTTGTAACTTTCTTAGCAGCTGTAACCGCATATAGTATACACTACCAGCAGGGGTTGCTGAACAGTTACTAGGAACAGTAACCTAATCAATTTTCTCCTTACTTCTCCATGAATTCTAGGCAACTTCTCATATCTCAGCTGTTTCCTTGTTTGAGGTCAGCACAAAGCAACATGCAAACTTAGAAACTGGCATATTTACAAATCTGTTGCTCCTTACGCAGTTAAGTGTTAGATGAAGCCCATACAGCGTCTTTAAATAGAATGTTTATGGTGTCTCTTCACAGTTGTGGACTATGTAATGTCCACACCTAACACTGCGTTCTGCATCAACATGATATGAGAGTTGGTATTTGCATTAGCTTTTGAGAGGCGTATATCCACCTATATAACACTAATGCAAGCTTTAAACTGAAACTTTGGTGACAATAATGAATGGAAAAATCTCTGTATTCACTGAAAAGGATCATACAGAGACACATATTTCTGTTGCTAAGTTTTGGAGCTTTTTCTTTAGAGAGTCATTCTTTTTCACTTACTGTGAAGCACTAACTCTGATATCCACTACTCTTAGCAGTAAAGTATGATTTAAATAAACAGGACAGAAGAACATTCCAGTTGTGGGAGCTTTGAATACCTCTGACTATTATGCCTGATTCATTTCTGAAGTATGATTCTTTTTTAATTGACTTTTAATGGTGTGCATTTGCTGTGTTGCATAATTGCTTGTAAACTTAGAAATATTGTACACATGGATAGATTCCACAGCAAACAGCAAATGTTTGTTATCGTGTGTCTTCTTACTTGCCTTGTGCATTTAGGCAAAAATGTGACAGAACCAGAAAGTGATCCTGATGACCCTGATCCAGTCGAATTTGCTGACACTGAATTAACTGAAGTTGATTCCAATTCTGTAGTGGATGGAACTGAAGCATCTTGCAGTGTAGAAGGTCAGGAAGCTGCACAGAAAAAAGAAAGTATGTCAAAGCCCCATCCAACTAAACGCAAACGAAAACGGAAAAAAAAAATTACTGCAGAGCCAGCAGAGCAAGAAACAACTAAAGAGCCACCTCATGAAGGAAGTAGTTCTCACGAATCAAAGCAGGAAGTGCAAGAGTGCAAGATCGGTAAGAATTGTTGTAGCTCTCTCTCATATAGTATTTGCGACTGTGGATTGTTTTGTTGAGTTTTATCATTCATCTCTTCATCCAGCCATTCATTTAAGCTAGTTATGTGTAGTTTTAAAGAAAACCTAAGATGTTACCAGTCCTCTGCTATAGGTACTCTTGTCCAGTTGCTGGGAAGTATGAGAGTTCCCTTGTTTCTTATTCCCTTTACATGGGCAAGTGCCTGGTTAGTAGTTGTTTTCAAAAATGCTGCAACTGGAAATAAAGACTCACTGTCTTGAGAACCACCTGATGAAGGAGCAGTGCTCCGAAAGCTAGTGCTTTCAATTAAACCTGTTGGACTATAATCTGGTGTTGTGAGATTTTTAACTTTGTACACCCCAGTCCAACACCAGTATCTCCAAATCATGCCTTGAGAATTGTAAGCTTGACCTCATTCTGATAAGGTTGGAGCATTTCTGTCTGTTCTGCCTTGGTTTTGTTATTCATTTGGTAATAATTGATAAAATGCCAAGTTAATTTACAGAAAATAACTCAAGATGTTGAAGTAAAATACAGCCTAGAGAGCAGATGATTACTTCAAATTTAAAGTAATCGGGGAGTCATGAATGTGTAATTGCACTCAATTGAAACTGTTTGCCTGCTTGCTTTGGTAACTGTGTCTGAGATGCAGTTAGTGACCAATGACCAATTAATCAGTGAATTTAAATTACGTCATGGATTTCTGTTAGACTCTGGCATTATTGCAGTGTGCTAGACTTTTTGTAGACTCCAGGAACTAAAGTCACTATACTGAGGAATTGCTGCAGACTTATGCTGGAGCTGACATGTCTGACCTTCAACAGCTGCAACCATCCAAGATATTGCTATGGTATTGAAACAAGCAAAATATCTGGAGTAACTATTAGGTTTGTAGCTCAGAATATTGGAAGTCCACAAGTTCCAAGTCTGTGTCAAATTAGTTGATTGGATTTGAACAATGGTAATGTCCTAGGGAGTGTTGCTGAACAAAGAGACCTTGGAGTGCAGGTTCATAGCTCCTTGAAAGTGGAGTCGCAGGTAGGTAGAATAGTAAAGAAGGCATTTGGTGTGCTTTCCTTTATCGGTCAGAGTATTGAGTACAGGAGTTGGGAGGTCATGTTGCGGCTGTGCAGGACATTGGTTAGACCACTGTTGGAATATTGCATGCAATTCTGGTCTCCTTCCTATCGTAAAGACGTTGTGAAAGTTGAAAGGGTTTAGAAAATATTTGCAAGGAAGTTGCCAGGGTTGGTGGACTTGAGCTACAGGGAGAGGCTGAACAGGCTGGGGCTGTTTTCCCTGGAGCGTCGGAGGCTGAGGGGTGACTTTACAGAGGTTTACACAATTATGAGGGGCATTGATAGGATAAATAGACAAAATCTTTTCCCTGGGGTCGGGGAGTCCAGAACTAGAGGGCATAGGTTTAGGGTGAGAGGGGAAAGATATAGAAGAGACTTAAGTAGCAACTTTTTCATGCAGAGGGTGGTATGTGTATGGAATGAGCTGCCAGAGCAAGTGGTGGAGGCTGGTACAATTGCAACATTCAAAAGGCATTTGGATGGTATATGAATAGGAAGGGTTTGCAGGGATATGGGCTGGGTGCTAGCAGGTGGGAGTAGATTGGTTTGGGATGTCTAGTCGGCAATTCGGGTTGGACAGAAGTGTCTGTTTCCGTGCTGTACATCTCTATGATTCTATGACTAATTGTTGACATTCTGCATTTGATTATCATTTTTCTGGATTAGGAGTGTAAAAATTGTCAAAAGTCCCTGCTACTGTTTGCTAACAGGTATTATTTTCTCAAAGTGTGTCTGTAAAAATACAAGTTTAGGACAGGATTATGATCTATAGTTGTACCTGCAAACGATGAGCTTGCAAATACATTCAAGTCATTTTGGCAAAACAGATTATTTTTGAACTGTTATAGCCGAGGCTGGAGAAGCCCACTGTTTCTAGTCCTGCTACCCCATGGGTTGCATCATAAAAATGAAAATACTTTATCCATTTACTGAAATGACCAATTAAGTGCCTTACCTATATTAGATTTTAAACAAAAAGATCTATTATCTAGGTTTCTTAGTAAACACAATTACTAAGGTTTATTATCAAAAGTTGTTCAGTAAAGGAACGATAATTGGTTAGCTTATACAGTCAGAAAGATAGAAGAATAAATGCTTATCTCTCTCAATTTCCCAAAACATGTGCAAACAAAAGCGTACACACTTTTTCAATTTGAGGAAAAGGGAAGGATAGATTTCTCTTCAGAACTTGGCTTTATAGAGAAAACTAAGACTTTGGCCAATGGATTATTCTTGAATGCAAAATGATAAAGTGTAGGTTACTCAGTCTGAGTAAAACTGGAATCAGTGCGAAATGAGTGAGAAATCTACTAGTAGAAGTTATATCTGGCACAAAAAAATGATGGTTGTGGTTGTTGAAGGTCAGGCATCTTAGCTGCTGCACGTCTGCCAGAGTTCCTCAGGGTAATGTCCTACACCCAGCCACTTTCAGCTGCTTCTTTAATGACCATCCCTCTGTCATAAGATCAGAAGCATGGATGTTTGCCAGTGATTGCACAGATGGTTTTAAAGAAACTTGTTTCTGCACAACTCCTCAAAACTCAAGTCATCCAAGTAACATTAAATATAAAGCGTCTTTAGAACAGAGCGAAATATTGGATGCTATCTACTTCCTGAGCGATTCTGAGTCATTAAGGAAGCAACATTTCTATAATAATAAGTAACGTAATAAAAACATGTTGTTCCCAATAAAGCAGTAAATGTTTGAACTCAACCCACTGCAACAAACCGGTTTTTAGAACTGTACTTATTGGTTGAAAGGAAATCGACGCATGTGAATTTGACATACAAATTTTATAAGCATTATATTATTTTTCATCTGGCTCCAAATGCCACAGCTGCAAACATATTTTTGGTAAACAATTTGAATAGGAACTCAAAAATCTTCAGATTTGCTTTCTGCTGAAGAAGACAATGTTGGAGACCAGATTGCAGAAGGTGAAGATGAATGCCACGTAGTGAATGGTGAAATATCGCTTGAGCAAGGGATCTCTGAAAATAAACAGCCTTCTGAAACAAAGAAAAAAGTGAATCACAATGTTGAAAGTCATTCTGTGAGGTAACCTATGTTTATATAATGATTTTAATGTAATGGAGAAAAATTTTAAAAACACATGAGGGGCAATTTTCTTGCACAGAGAGCCAGTCATGAGTGGAATGAACTTCCAGAAGAAGTTTTTTTTTAGATTAGATTACTTACAGTATGGAAACAGGCCCTTCGGCCCAACAAGTCCACACGGACCCTCCGAAGAGCAACCCACCCAGACCCTTTCTCCTACATTTACCCCTTCACCTAACACTACGGGCAATTTAGCACGGCCAATTCACCTAACATACACATTTTTGGACTGTGGGAGGAAACCGGAGGAAACCCATGCAGACACGGGGAGAATGTGCAAACTCCACACAGACATGAGACAGGTAGTTGTGAGTGTGGGTACAGTTACAACGTTTAAAAGACATGTGGATGAGTATGTAAATAAGAAATGTTTGGCGGGATATGGGCCAAGTGCTGGCAGGTGAGACTAGTTTAGTTTGGGATTATGTTTGGCCATGACTGGTTTGACCGAAGGATCTATTTCCGTGCTGGATGACCCGATGATTCTATGACTACAGAGCTGGAGTCTCCTAGCTCCAATCCAAACCTGGCCTCCCATCCTGCATTACCCATGGCTAGCAAAGCTAGCCTGTATATCCCTGGACACTATGGGCAATTTAGCATGGCCAATCCATAACCTGCATATCTTTGGACTGTTGGAGAGAAGTGGAGCACCTGGAGGAAACCCACGCAGACACGGGGAGATTGTGCCAACTCCACACAGACAGTTGCCTGAGAATAGAATCAAACCTATATCCCTGGTGCTATAGGCAACAGTGCTGACCATTGTGCCACCGTGGAACCCTAATAAGATCACCCAGAGACTTGAACCCGGGCCCCTCAGATTAAAAGCCTGATGTGTTACCGTCTGAGGTACTTGGGCTCATATGCAAGCTATTAAACTCAGCTTTTGACTTGGCCGAGTTTTATGCTGGGAAGAATGTAAAAGTAGAGAAATGCAGGACTTTTATGAAATGAAGGTTAAAAAGTAGCAAAAAATTGACAAGCATTTACTGCCCATCCCGGAACAGTTAAGTGTAAACCGTGTGTAGCTGTGGATCTGGAGTCACATGTAGGCCAGATCAGGAGAGGATGGGAAAGACCTTAAATGATTCTTTATGCCAATTGACAGTGGTTATGCTAAACCAAAACAAGGAATTGCAGATGATGGAGATCAGAGACAAAAACAGAAAATGTGGGCAAAATTCAGCAGGGTCTGTGGGTAGAAAGCAGAGTTGAACTTTCAAGTCTGGTGACTCTTCATCAGAATGGCATGGTGAAATTTAAACCAATGTCTTCAGAACCTTAGCATGGAGCTTTGGATTGCTAGTCCAGTCGCAATACCATTATGCCACCATGTCATAGAACTTTCCATGCAGACTTCCAACGGTGTTTGCCAAACAATGTGAGATGGTAAGTACATCAAACAATTATATTGTTAAATCATTTGAATTCAAATTAGCAGGAGCTGAACAATAATCTGGTTAGGATCCACCTGGGTTACTTGATTCTTTTCTTGTTGGCACAGTACAAGTTAAGGCCTTGCACATTATAAACTAAGCAAGACAACAAATACTCAGTATAAAACTGAAAATCCATGACAAACCATTTGATAATCTGAGGTTCTTAACCTTGTATCATAATGCCTCTGCGACAAACATAGTTATGTTGAATAACTAATGGAACGTAATAAACCTAAAAACGTAATATCAGGTTTCTTGTTAAAGAGAAAACAAAATCTAAACAATATATTCTGAGCACAAAATTAATCAAAACTTCATGGATTAAAACTTTTCCAAAACAGTTGTTTTTTCATAGGAGTTGCAAAAATATCATGCAATTAAGGAAGATGAGTGGAAATACCCTTGTGACTATTGCATTAACTAACTGATGAAATGGTGATACCTTTGAATAGCATAATTGTTCAGCAGGGTTTGTCCATTAATTTTGTTTCAAGAACTTGGGTACTATAGCAAATCATAATGGTCTGATAAAATGTGCTCTTCTCTGGTTGAGGTTTAATCATCTAGATTATTTCAAGCTTTATTTTCATGAGTGTAATTGAAAACTCTCCACTTCCCTGCATGGGTTCAGTTTTGAGTTCCTCAGGGTAATGCCCTATGCCCAACCATCTTCAGCTGCTACATTAAATGCCCTTCCTTCCATCATAAGGTCAAAAATGGGAATGTTTGCTGATGATTCGCACCATTCGTAATTCCTCAAATACTGAAGCAGTCCAATTCCAAATGCTGCAGGACCAGGACATCATGCAGGCTTGAATTGATGAGAGATGTGTATAATATTAAAATCATTGAAATGCCAGGATTGACCATCTCCAATAAGAGACAATCCAACCATTGCCCCATGACTTGAATACCATTGCCATTGCTAAACTCCCCAACTTCCTATATCCTTGAGGTTACCATTGAACAGAAACGTAGCTGAACTAGCCTTGTAATTACTGTTGCTACAAGAGCAGATTAGAGGCTGGGCATTCTGTAACAAGTAACTCACCACCTGCCTTCTCAAAGTCGGTCCACCGTTTAGAAGTCACAATCATGAGTGTGATGGAATACTCACCACTTCCCTGCATGGGTTTAGCTCCAAAATTTAAGACTCTTAATACGATTCAAGATATGCAGTTCACTTTGTTGGCATCCCATCTAGTACCTCCAACATTTATTCGCTTCATCATCAGCACACAGTGGCAATAGGTTGCAATGTTTACAAGATACACTCCAACAACTCATTTTGATAGACCCTTTCAAACTTACCGCTTCTGTACCTTAAAAAGACCATGACTGCAGCAGTTCAATTAGCAGCTTACTACCATCTTCTCCAGGGAAACTAGGAAGGGATAATAAATGCATTCCTGACCAGTGATAACTGCATATCGTGACAACATTTTAAAATGTCAATGCTAGTGGTGTATTGTTAATCTTGAAATGTAGAATGCATTTGAATTTATTTTTGAAATTGTTCTATTGCCTAAATGTTTATTTCAGTGATCATGAAAGTGAAGCACCATCAAAAACAACTCCACCAGTTACAGCAAAAACTTCTAAGAAATCTCAATGTGTTCGTGTTCAGAAACTTAAACCCAACTTAAAAGCAAACAGAACAAATAGAGTAGGAGGGAAAGATGACGATAAAACTGCTTCACAAGCTATTAGATTTAGTGATGGTGACAACAAGGAAGGCAAGAATGAAGAAGTGCAAGAATCATCTGTACAGCATGAGGATGCTCCCAGTTGTGATCCTCCTGAGATCATGAATAATGAAGCATCAGAAAAGGTATATGTATAATGTGTACTGTCATTTTAGTGTACGGCAAAACCTACAAATAACAGACACTTTGCATTAACTGTCATCTTTTGTTGGTTTGGAATCTTATTTTCAAAATGGTAATTGTCTGCATTGTAAAATGTTTCCCAGCAATCTTGAAAGAAACAGTGGAGATTATGATTTGCACCTAATTAGTACAGCAATGCTGATCTGGTTTTACAGTTTCAATTCCCATTCAAACTGCTTGCAGCAGCATATAATTTCAATTCTACTTGGTAAAATTAAGGTACTCTCGGAACAAGGAAAAGGAGTCATGTGATGTTTTACTGATGCTATTAGGGCCATGTTATCCAGAGTTGTCATGCACCTAGCAATCAACGGGAGTAGGTTTCCTTGTTCTGGCAACTGATTATTTGGTTGCTTCTCTCTCCTTCCAATCAAACCTCATTTATGGTATTTGAGTGGTCCTGGCCAAATCAGCGCATTCATGTGACCCAGCATCTCCATTTCCCGTTTGTGCCCAATAACAGGGAGTTTATTGTATATTGATATTTCTGAAAGCAAGCATTGAAATGGATAAAGATTAAATTTGTTTTGTATATGATCCCTAAATGACATTTAAAATAACAACATAAATAATCCTCTGGAAGTGTTGCCAAAAGAGAGAGCTGCAGTAATGACCAAATTTAGGCAATGATTTTGACATCAGGAAAGGGTTTGTGAACTTGTATTGGTTTATTTTCTCATCAGCAAAATTATGATTTTTTTTCTAATTGGCAGTGCTTTTGCCATGTTTGGAGTAATTTTGAACTGGTTTTATTTTTTTATAGGAGATCAACAGTGTCACAGCTGATAAAACCAAGAAAATATTGGAAAGTAAAGCACAAGGTTCTGACACTGAATCATGGTAATAAATTACATTTTCTTGTACCTTTTGGTTTTTATCAGCAAAGTGCACTATTCAACCATTCACTGGACAGACAGACAGTTCATCGGCTCTCAGGTTGCTTTCAGTATTTTTACATGACCAGTTGTTAAGTAAATTTGAGAGTGACTGTTGACACCTCCTAGTTTTTCAATCTCTGCACTCTTAAAATACTGTTATGCCAATTGTTGTACTATTCCTAGCTCTTATGAGTAAGAAATATAAAAACAAACAATTGCAAGACTTGATAACTACCAAGAAGGTTTTTTAAAAAGACTTCTTTGTGAAGAAGCAAGATTTGTGGAGGAAGTTAACTTTTCATTGAGAATGAAAGCTGCCCAGCTTAATTTTATCAAGAGCTAGCTTTTGATTTTTGGGAGCAGGGTTTTCATTTTCACATAAGTATAGGATTTTTCCTTACTTAATTGGTATTTCTTTCTTTTTGAACTAAGAGTTTACTGTCAGAGTTGTCTCATATTTGACGCAATGAAACCGAAATCAGACAGATGTAATAAGCAGTTAATGTTGATTTCTAACCAACAAATTAATTTCTGCATGGGTGATCATGATAATGGGTATCACATTTCTGGAGGGCCACTTGTGGCTAACGAGGCTTAAAACCTGTGAATGATGGATTTCTGAAGCTGAATTAATTGTAGACTACAGATATGTAATTTGAGAAAAAGAATATGTAATCAGAAAAATAATAAGCACAGGTGATGTGAATAAAGTTAGTTACAACTGGGATGGATTACTTACAGATGCTTGTTCATTAATTGTGAAATTACTATACCGATGCTTCACTGCATATGCCAAAGGGGCTTGTATTCTTCTATCAGCTTCCTGTTTGTCATGTGTATTTACTTGCTGTTATATTTACAGTTCCAGCTTCAGAGAGGCATTTAAAATCATGAAGAGTTTTGATCAACAAGTAAATTAGTAGAATTTGTTTTTAAAAGAGTCAGTCAACAAAGGACAGATTTAAGGTAGAAAAAGACAGAAAAAATACATAAGTAATGACCTGGAAGGATGCTGGAAGCAGAAAATTACTTTCAAAAGGATACATAATAAATTAAAAATGTTATTGTGGTTATAGGGAAAAAGCATGGGTGTAGGACTAATTAGATAGCTCTTCCAAGGAGCTAGAAAAGTTCAATGTGACAAATAGCTAAGCTGTATTAAAATATGAAGCTTCTTTTTACCCTAGATAGGTGTCAAGGTAGCAGCAACCGTTTTGATTAATTTGAATTTTTGCGAGTTATTTGTCAGATTTAAGGGTGATTTTACTTGCTGTTATAGTGCATTCTAAAGTTTCGTCTGTAGTGTACAGTCTCCAAGACTGGGTAGGTTAAATAAATATTTGTGGTTTAAAGATGCTAGATTTGGATTTTTTTTTGCTGTTTCAGGCCTATGGAGAAACAAGAGGAATCGAGGGCCAAACCAAACTCTGCAGTAAGGAGACGATTCCAGAAGCCTAAGCCAAACTTGGGAAAAGCAGTTGTGTTAATTGATGAAAAAAAGATTGCTCCAGAACAAGACAAAGTTATTACAACCGAAGAGGATCTAGATTTCAGTCCAAATATCCCTGTTACTGAAGTTTGTGAAGTCAGTGAGAGGACTGGATCTGATCCTGATTTTGCTTCAGACGTACAAACTGTGGATACTTTAATAACCAATAACAAGCAGGTACAGCAGGATGCTGTGCAGGTTTCATCAGGAGCCAGTGAATCAATGGTCCCAGTATCTCCGGTATACCTGAAAGCTAGTGTCTTTCATTTCTGATATCATTTTGATGAATCTATAATTTGTACTCTTTGCTTTTAATATTATTTTTACAATGATACCTGGAATTGAATGCAGCAATCTTCAGTATGGTCTACCTATTATTTCCCCAAATTTAACATTCTCCTTTCGTGCTTTTGTGGCTCTATCTACCGCTCAGACTTTCATTAAGTGATCGTCTGCCATACACTTCAGTGTTTTTCCATTCACTTTATACCCTCATTTTCTTTTTTTATCAAAGTACACTGCAGCACAATAAAATTTATGTTCCATACATCTGTCTGTTTTGTAAGCCAGTCTGTGCTTACTGAAGTTTTCACAACCTTTACAAGTTTTTCTTTTGTGCGTGACGATTTTACTTCTGTATTCACTCTATTAATATCCAAATTTTTTTTGTAACTTTAACTGCGTAATAGCAGATATTCAGTACTAACTACTTGCCTGTGACACACTTCATATTTTGCCTCATTCTCCTTCAGACGAGATGCCCTTACCTGCTCCTTTTGCTCAAAATCTTTGAGGTCACATGCCCTTGGTTGGAGATGTACCCTGCATGGTTGGATTAAGTGCCGGTATCTCTCAGTGTAGGCTTCATCTCTGCCTCCTATATTCTAGTCCCTTCAAATGTGAAAGTCGAGCATTAACATAATTATTTAAAGAGTCTTATAAATGCCCAGTTACATTTCAATGCTAACCTCTCTGTTAGGTGGACTCATACATTTTCTGCTGTATGGTACACTTGGTGTACAGAATAATCCTTTGCAGGTAAATTGAATTAGTGTACTTCCACAATAAAAATAGACACTTACGAAATCAATAGCTAAGTTATTGGCAGCTTAGACCAAATACTTACACTGTATTTGGTGTTGAAATGTCAAAATGGAATATTAAATTTAAAAAAAATTTCAGTACTGTATCTTCAGTTACTCTTAAATCTCTGTTTTAGACAATGTAGATAGATAGTATAACTTATTAAGCTGTTTGTTTATGGTACCAAACTTGGATATTTGTCTAACTTTAAAACTGTTTTGTACTTTGGCTTTTAGTCAAAAGTGCAGTCTCTGGAGGCAGCCACTAATTCTATGGAAATAGAGACACAAAGTATTATGGCTTTAGATTCTGAGATGTCGCGAAGAGGCTGCCAGGATTCTAACAAAATGCAGCAATCAGGAATGCCATCTGAGTATGACGGTCAGGAAGAACATGAAGATTTGAAGCTGGATTCCATCCAGGACAACATTATTAGCAAACCAACTAGGTATTGTGCAAAGAAAAAGGGTACACTTTTTGACAATTATATATTATTGAAATATGAAAAAGAAGACTTGGAAGACCTCAGTATCTCGAACATTGAATGCCTGTATCTGTTCTATTTTTCTGATGAATGCCTCGTTATCAAGAAATAAGCTTATCATGTAATTTACCATTGTGTCATAGGGTTAAGAGTGATATATGATTCTGTTTCTGTTTTGAACTTATTCTCTCAAATTACAGTAAGAATATTACCATTAGCCTTTACTGCCCTAAATCGTGGGAGGAACAAAATTAAGGAATGCTCATTCCACATTGACTACATGGAAGGTGACCCTTTGAGCATGTAATCTCATTTGACAATTATGTCTGTATTGACGAATAACAAGTTGACCTGAAGAATGAACATAAGAATATAACCTAAGAAATAAGAGCAGGAGTAAGCCATCTGTACAGATGCATAACCTCCCTGCTTTTAAACTCCATCCCTTTAGCAATGAAGGCAAAATTCTAGTTGCCTTCTTAATTACCTGTTGTACCTGCAGACCAACATGATTCATGCACAAGGGCATCCAAATCCCCTTGAACAGCAGCATGCTGCAATTCATTTTACCATTCAAATAATAGTCCTTTTTACTGTTATTCCTACCAAAATGGATGACTTGACATTTATTCCATCTGCCTTTGCTTACTCATTCAAATTATCTATGTGCCTTTGCAAAGTTTCACAATCCTGTGCACACTTTGCTCTACCACTCATCTTAGTATCACCTGCAAACTTTGCCACACTATACAGGGTCCCCCAATTCCAAATCTTGTGTGTAAATTATGAATGATTGTGGTCCCAAAACTGTTCCCTGAGGAATATCACTAGTCACCGATTGCCAACTAGAAAAACACTCATTTATTCCCACTCTTTGCTTTCTATTAGTTAACCAAAACTCTATAATAATACATTGTCTGTAATGCTGTGCATCTTTGTTTTATGCAGCACCTTATCAAATGCCTTTTGGAAATCTATATACACCACATTTACTGGATCGCTGTTGTCCATTGTGCTCATAATGCCATTGTGGAATTCCAGTATATTAGTTAAGCTTTACCTGCCCTTCATAAACACATGCTGCATCTGCCCAATGGGACAATTTCAATCTTGATGTCTTGCTATTTCTTCCTTTAATAAAAGATTCAAGCATTTTCCCCACTACAAAAGCTAAGCTAACTGGTCTATAATTTCCCATTTTTTGTCTCCCTCCATTTTTTAAACAGTGGAAAATGGCAAATGTGATGCCAATCTGCTGGAACTGCCAGAGTCCAGCGAATTTTGGAAATTACCACAAGTGCATTTGCTATCTCTCCCTCCATCTCTTTTAGTACCCTGGGATGCATTCCATCAGGGCCAGGAGACTTGTCTACCTTTTAGGTTGATTAGCTTGCCCAACATTACCTCTTTCATGATAATGATTATTTCCAGGTCTTCACCTACCTTCATTTCCTTGTGATTTGTGTCCTCCGCTGTGAAGGCTGACACAAAATACCTGTTCAATGCCTTGGCCATTTCCTCATATCCCATTACTAAATGCCCCTTCTCATCCTGTAACGGACCAGTGTTTACCTTAGCCACTCTTTTTCAGTTTATATATTTACAGAAACTTTTTCTATCTATCTTTATATTCTGAGTTAGTTTACTCTCATAATCTATTTTACTCTTCTTTGTAGTTCTTTTTGTAGTTTTCTGTTGACCTTTAAAGTTTTCCCAGTCTTTTTGTTTCCCGCTGGTCTTTGCCACTTCGTATGCCTTCTCTTTTAGTTTGATAGCATTCCTTATTTCCTTAGATACTCATGGCCGACTACCCCTTTTCCTACAGTTCCTCCTTTTCACTGGCCTGTACTTCTGCTGAACACTTGTAAAAATTGCTTTGAAAGTCCTCCACTGTTTGTCGACTGTCCCACCATAAAGTCTTTGCTCCCAGTCTAGTTTAGCCAACTCCTCCCTCATCCTGTTGTGGTCTCCTCTGTTTAAGCACAGGAACTTGGTATTGGAATTTATCTTGACATTTCTATCCATATTCTAAATTCAACCATACTGTGATTGCTTCTTCCAAGAGGATCTCTGGCTATGAGATCATTACTTATTCCTGTCTCATCTTAAGCTGATTAATCAACAAACCTCACCGTTGATTATGCAAAGTCCAGCACCATTTGCAACTCCTCAGATACTGAAACAAACCATGTCCAAATGCAGCAAGATCTGGAAAATATTCAGGCTTGGGCTAAAGTGGCAAATAACATTCATGCTTCACAAGTGCCAGGCAATGACCATCTCCAACAAGAGAGAATCTAACCATCATTTCTTGTTGGAGGTGGTCATTCAATGGCGTTACCATCTGTCAATTTCTTAGGGTTTACTATTGACCAGAAACTGAACTGGATCAACACTATAAATATAACAGCAACAAGAGCATGTGAGAGGCTGGAAATCCTGCAGCAGAGAAACGTTTTCCTGACTCCCCAAAGCCTGACCATTATCTACAAGGCATAAGTCAGGAGTGTGATGGAATTCTTCCCACTTGTCTGGATGGGGACAGCTTAAGCTTGACACCATCCAAAGCAAATCAACCCACTTTAGCAGCAGTGTTTACAATCTACAAGATGCACTGCAAAAATTCAGCAAAGCTCCTTAAACAGCATCTTCTAAACCCATGACAATTCCCATCTAGAAGGCCGTTGATAGCAAATACATGGAATCACCACCACCTGCAAATTCCCTTCCAAGCATGGATCAAAATCCATGAATTCCCTCCCTTGTGGCATTGTGAATCTATCTACAGCACAAGGACTGCAGCAGTTCAAGAATGCAGCTCACCATCACCTTCCCGAGGACAACTAGGGATGGGCAATAAATATCCGCCCAAGCAATGTCACCATGTCCCGTTACTGAATTTAAAAAGACACTCTTGAGATCTAGGAGCATTCCAATCACTTTTGCTGCAGTCCTTCATTAAAGAGAAAAGAATATTGTCAGTACATCTAATTCACTTCTGGTCTTATACTAGTAGCTTCCTTTTTGGAAAAAAAACTTCAAATTAATTACAGTGCTTCAGTGATGTAAGGGTAACTAATATTTCTGGTGAACATTTGAAACATGAATGTTATCTGAAGTAGTGTTGTTCAAAATACAGCATAAGTGGTTTATATTGCAGTAAACAAAATTAATTAGTGGATCTAGCAATGCAGACACAATATTATCTTCAGTTTTGGTTGATTTTACCAGGCCATTGATTATATTAAAATATGTTTTAGATACTGTTGCTTAAAACCCAAAAAAGTAAAACTCCTTTTCTTTTGTAGGTCTGGAAGGCAGCCCAGACCAACAGCATTTTATAAATCTTCAGCAGAACATAAACCATCAGCTTCTTCTCCATTATTACCTGAGGCAGAAAATGAGGATAAAAGCAGGAGTAGACGTGCACGGTCTCAAAAAACTAAACCCAGACTCAGCAAAAGCTTGAGTAAGAAAGAGATTGTAACTAAGAATGTTGGGAAAGGTCAGGGAATTTCAAAAGCGAAACTTGTGACCTTGAGAGCATCCCAGGAAGATGACGATGATGATGATGAACCTGAGCCAGTAGAAGAGGATGATGTCTATCTCATCAATCCTGAAGAGGTCAACAAAGTTCCAGCTTTTGTGCCAATCAGCTTACGATCTCCTGAACCTGTTCATACTGAAGTTGAGGAAACCATGGAAGAGGTATAGTGCTAAATGCTTGGAAATGTGCTGTTTAAATCACTGCATGGCTGTGCTTTCTGAGTTGAAGTATCTACGATTTGTTTTGTAGATGCAAAGTCGTGACTATTGTGTAGTTAAGAATAGTATTTTAGTGTATCTGGCTGCTCTTACTAACCATCATGTTTGCCATTTCTTTCTATTGTGTAACTAGTAGTGTTTTGGACTGTGGTAGATATTAGTCCAAATGTTTTATTCAGAATTGTTACAAATTCACATCGCTCTTTTCTTTTCTTACACACTCTGTTCAGTGGCAGAATTCCTTTTAACAGCATAAGAAAAAGGGGGCAGGACTAAGTCCTTCAGCCATTCAAGCCTCGTTATCCATTTGATGAAATTATGCTTGAATTTGATGAAATTGAACGTCAAAACTATTTTCTTGCACCATACCTGTATCCCTTGATGTTCTCAATCTGTGCAAGTCTAAAAATCTCAGTCTGTTATGTACTCAGCACTGACCTTGTACAAACCTCTGGGCAGAGGATTCCAAAGATTCATCATCCGAGTGGAAAGGTTCCTCCTCATCTCAGTCCTAATTGTCCAGTCCTTTATTCTGAGACAGTATCCTCTGCTTGAAGTGCCTTTACCCTCCAGGGGAAACATACTTTCTACATCATCTCTGTCGATTTCACATGTTTGAACACAGTCAGTTCTCATTATTCTAAACTGCAGAGAAAGTAGGGCTTGTCTTATCTAATCTTTAAGGTAAAAACAATGACTGCAGATGCTGAAAACCAAATACTGGATTAGTGGTGCTGGAAGAGCACAGCAGTTCAGGCAGCATCCAACGAGCAGCGAAATCGACGTTTCGGGCAAAAGCCCTTCATCAGGAATAAAGGCAGTGAGCCTGAAGCGTGGAGAGATAAGCTAGAGGAGGGTGGGGTGGGGAGAGAGTAGCATAGAGTACAATGGGTGAGTGGGGGAGGAGATGAAGGTGATAGGTCAAGGAGGAGAGGGTGGAGTGGATAGGTGGAAAAGAAGATAGGCAGGTCGGACAAGTCAAGGAGGCAGTAACTGAGCTGGAAGTTTGAAACTAGATGAGGTGGGGGAAGGGGAAATGAGGAAGCTGTTGAAGTCCACATTGATGCCCTGGGGTTGAAGTGTTCCGAGGCGGAAGTGAGGCGTTCTACTCATAGGACAATTTCCCCTATCTTAAAAATTAGTTTGATGAACCTTCTTGATGAATTCTGTCTATGGTATAATCTTCCTCAGATAAGGAGGCCAAATCTGTGTACACTTCTGTCGGTGTTAGTTAGTAAGTTTGCAGATGACACCGGAATTGGAGGTGCAGTGGACAGCAAAGAAGATTACCTCAGATTACAACGGGATCTTGATCAGATGGGCCAGTGGGCTGAGAAGTGGCAGATGGAGTTTAATTTAGATAAATGTGAAGTGCTGCATTTTGGGAAAGCAAATCTTAGCAGGACTTATACACTTAATGGTAAGGTCATAGGGGGAGTGTTGCTGAACAAAGAGACCTTGGAGTGCAGGTTCATAGCTCCTTGAAAGTGGAGTCGCAAGTGGATATGATGGGAAGAAGGTGTTTGGTATGCTTTCCTTTATTGGTCAGAGTATTGTTTACAGGAGTTGGGAGGTCATGTTGCAGCTGTACAGTACATTGGTTAGGCCACTATTGAAATACCGCATTTAATTCTGATCTCCCTGCTATAGGAAGGATGTTGTGAAAGTTGAAAGGGTTTAGAAAAGATTTACAAAGATGTTGCCAGGGTTGGAGGTTTTCAGCTATAGGGAGAGGCTGAATAGACTGCAGCTGGAGTGACAGAGGCTGGGGGGTGACCTTTATAGTGCTTTATAAAATCATGAGGGGGATGGATATGGTAAATAGACAAGGTACTTTCCCAGCGGTGGGGAAGTCCAAAACTAGAGGTTTAAGGTGAAAGGGGAAAGATTTAAAAGGGACCTAAGGGGTAACCTTTTCACACAAAGGGTGGTGATTGTATGGAATGAGCTGCCAGAGGAAGTGGAGGAAGCTGGTACAATTATAACATTTAAAGGGCATCTGGATGGGTATATGAATAGGAAGGGTTTAGAAGGATATGGGCCAAATGCTGGCAAATGGGACTAGATTAATTTAGGACATCTTGTCGGCATGAACAAATTGAAACAAAGGGTCTATTTTTGTGTTGTGCAGCTGTATGACTATATTTAAAAAAGATAAAAAGGTCAAGGATGATTTTTCATGGTTTATGCCACATTTGACACAATTTAATGCCACTGCACAAAAACACTTTGGTGAGGCCAATGGACCAGAAACATGAAATAAGCTAATAAGAGGTACAACAAAATGTTTAAAATGAGCCACAGGAATAAAATGTTTGTGTCACATTTACTTCTCTTTCAGCTAAATAATTTGTCAGTTCTTTACACAATATGCGGTGTACCGCAGCATCAACGTTGTTTACTTAAAGCTAGACAATTTGATGCCCCTATGTTGATCCCTAATCTCAGTCATGTAGTTGTGTGGAAACATCAAGGTCAAGGGGTTTGGAACAGCTTAGCTACCTTGTGTGTCTCACTGCTGGAAAGCTGGGCAAATCTTTGGGACAGCTCAATACGAGGTCTCCCAGCCTCAAGAGTTCAATGAAGCGAACATAGAAATATACAAATTAGCAGGTGTAGGCCATTTGGTCCCTTGAGCTTCTTTTGCCATTCAGTAAGATTATAGTTGATTCAGTCGCAGCCTCAATCCATTTTCCTGGCTATCCTTTTGTCTCTTTCGTTAGACAAAAATCTACTTAACTCTGTCTTAAAAATATTCAATGGCTCTACCTCCATCATGCTGAGGAAGAGTGTTCTGAAGACCAAAATACTAAATATACTGATTCCCAATATACTAATGAAGAATCATCTAGATTTGAAATGTTAGCTTGCTTTCTCTCCATGGATGCTGCCTGACCTGCTGTGATCTCCACAGTTTTTGTTTTCAGTACAACAAAGTATCACTAAACTTTATGAGCCATTCCACTTGTAATAACATACAAAATTCTACTCATCTCTAACCACTTGCTGTACTTGAACATTAATCATTCATGATCCCTCTGTAACTTGGAGATCTGTAAACTATTTCCACTTTAATAATATATTGCTTTTCTATTTTCCCTTCCAAAGTGGACAAGTTACATTTCCCACATTATACACCGGTGCTCATTTCTTTCCCACATTCACTTATATCCTTTTGCAGTCTCCTTATGTTCTCTTCACAATTTACCTTCCTACCTATCTTTGTATCATCGGCATTAGTAAGGCCTGTAAGGCTGAATGGTTTTCAAATGAAATCACTTGCATACTTTGGAACCTACTGTTCGCTGTCAGTAACTCCTTATAATAACCTAAAAAAACTCTTATTAATGAGAATTTGAAGCAAGCAAGGCATGGCAAGAGAATCAGTTTAGCTCAGTTGGCTGGATCGTTGGTTTACAGAGCAGTGTGGGTTGAATTCCCATCACTGGTTTGAGTTACCATGAAGGACCCTCCTTCTCAACCTCTTCCCTGCTGGCCCTCAGGTTAAATCACCACCAATTGCTTCTGTCTCTAATGAGAGAGCAGATGGTTTGGTAAGACAATTGTCTTACCTACGGTCTGGTAAGACAATGGCGAAGCAACAACAAGTTATTTTTTAATATAGTAGCGAAATTACTAGACTTTAAAGTAGATTAATGCTCTGGACCTGATGTCCTACAGCTCTGTATTGAAAGAAGTGGTTGTAAAGATAGTTGATGCATTGGTAGTCAAAATTTCAAATTTGATTAAACCTGGATTCTGGACTGGTTCCAGAAGATTGGAAGGTTACAAAAGCAACCCCACAGTTAAAGAAAGAAGAGAGAAAGAAAACTGGGAAAGACAGACCTGTTAGTCTAACATCACCCATAGGCAACATGCTAGAATCTATAATAAAAGATGTGATAAAAGTATACTTAGAAAATGTTTGGTTGGTGGAGTCAACATGGATGTACAAAAGAGAAATATGTTTCACACACCTGCATGTCACGAGTGAAGTAAAGGAGGGTAAATCCAATGGATGTGGTATATTTAGGTTTCAGAAAGCTGTTGATAATGTTCCACGCAAGAGAGTAGTAAATGTAATTAGAGCACGTTGGATGGGGTGTGAGAATTATGCTCATATAGACCGTGGACAGAAAACAGACAGCAGAAATATACAGTTATTTTTGGGTTAGTACACTGTGACTAGTAAGGTACTGCATGGAACAGTGCTTGAACCCCTAATAATTCACAATCTATATCACTAATTTGGATGTAGGAATTAATTGCAATATTTCCAAGTTTGCAAATGACTCAAACTAGGTAGAAGTACAAGTTGTAAGAACAGACTAAATGGGTGGCAAAAAATTTGAAGATGGAATACAATGCGAAAAAAATGAAAGGTTAGCCACTCTGGTAGGACAATAGAAATTTCAGTGTACTGCTTAAATGGTAAGTGACTGGGAAGCGATTAAGTTCAAAGAGACCCAAGTATCCTTGGTCATGAGTTACGGAAAATTGACATGAAGGTACAGCAAGCAATTTAAGGTGGCAAATGGTATACTGGCTTTTATTACAAAAGGAATTGAGTAAAAGTGTAAAGATGTCTTATGAAGAGCTCCACACCTAGACTCACAGAGTCATAGAGGTATATAGCACGGAAACAGACCCTTCGGTCCAACCCGTCCATGCCGACCAGATATCCCAACCCAATTAAGTCCTACCTGCCAGCACCTAGCACATATCTTTCCAAACCCTTCCTACTCATACACTCATCCAAATACCTTTTAAATGTTGCAATTGTATGAGCCTCCACCTCTTCCTCTGGCAGCTCATTCCATACACATGCCACCCTCTACGTGAAGAAGTTGCCCCTTAGGTTTCTTTTATATCTTTCCCCTCTCACCCTAAACCTGTGCCCTCTAGTTCTGGACTCCCCAACCCTAGGGAAAAGACTTTGTCTATTTATCCTATCCATGCCCCTCATGATTTTGTAAACCTCTATAAGGTCACCCCTCAGCCTCCGAAGCTCCAGGGAAAATCTTTTTAATTCTTGTTCTGCCCTAATTCTATAATTTACCTTCTCTCCCTTTCTAACCTTGATTTGGCGAAGCACCTTGACCTACATTTGCAGCTATCCATTTTTGGTGCTGCTGAAAGTAGGAATTTACTAAACTGGGAGCCATCGACATGAGTTTACACCCATCCCCTCTGAACAAACTCACTGTAGTGCTTGAATTGCATAAAAATTTCTCCAGCAAGTTAATTTTTATTCTCTTAAATAAAACAATGCGTGAAATTAAGCATTTTTTATCAATGCATTTTACTTTAATTCAATTATCTTAAAATACTTACTAATGTTTTCTTGCTGATTTTCACAAAACACCTTACTGTTTTCATTCTTTCAGATAATAGGCACACCACTAGCTAGGCCAACATTAATTGCCCATTCCTAATTATCCATGAGAGGGTCATGGTGAGTAGCCTTCTTGAGCTACTGAAGTCCGTTTGATAGTAGGTACACCCATAGTGTTTGTGGAAGGGAGTCCCAGAATTTGACTCCACAACAATGAAGGAAGTATAGTATAGTTCCCTCTCCGAATGGTTTGTGACTTGGAAGGGACCTTGTCAATAGTCTCGTTCCTGTGCATCTGTTTATCTTTCCTCCTGAGTGGTAGAGAGTTTGATTTGGAATGTGCTGTCAAAGATGAATTGTCGCTGTGCATTTTGGAGATTATGTATTGCTGCATGAGTGGAGGGAGTGAATATTTAGTGTGGTAGGTGGGGTGCCAATCAAGTATCACTCCTGATGGTATTGAACTTGTGTGTTGTTGGAACTGCACCCAACTAGGCAAGTGGAGAGTATTTCATTGCAGTCTTGATTTGCGCCTTGTCGATAGTGGATAGAATTTGGGGAGTCCGGAATTAAGATTGAGACTGATGAAGAGGATTTCGATTGACTTCAGGGTGATATATACAAATTGAGTAAGTGATCATATGCATGGCAAATTCAGTATAATATAACATGGAAATTCTGAAGTTGTCCTCTTCGGTAGGAAGAACAGGCAAATTATTAATTAAATGGTGATAGGTTTTGAAATGTTGGTGTGCAAAGGGATGTGGATGTCCTTGTACACCAGTCACTGAAAGCAAACATGGTCATGTAGCGAGCTGTTGGGGAGACAAATGGAAGGTTAGCCTTCATTGTGAGAGGGTTTGAGTATAGGGCCAAAAGTCTTACTGCAGCTCTACGTGGCCTTTGTGCAAAACTTCAGCTGCAGTTGCACCTTGTTTTGGTCTCTCTCCTTAAGAAGAAATATTTTTGCCTTAGAAGAAATAAAATGAAGGTTCACCAGACTGATTCCTTGGAAAACAGCTGTGTTGTATAAGGAGAAATTGGGTCAACAAGGCCTGTACTGACTGGAGTTGAAAAGATTGAGTTGGGGGTGAAGGGAAGAAACTCATTGAAAATTCTGACAGGACTGACAGACTGAAAGCAGGAATTATTTTCCCCCTATCCAAAAAGAATATATGCAAAGGCAATTTTGATTTGAGATGAGGCCAAATGATTTGGATGCGAGCATAAGAGATGCAGTTAGTAAGTTTGCAGATGACACCAAAATTGGAGGTGTAGTAAACAGTGAAGAGGGTTACCTCACATTACAACAGGATCTGGACCAGATGAGCTAATGGGCTGAGAAGTGGCAGATGGAGTTTAATTCAGATAAATGCGAAGTGCTGCATTTTGGGAAAGCAAATCTTAGCAGGACTTATACACTTAATGGTAAGGTTCCTAGGGAGCGTTGGTGAACAAAGAGACCTTGGACTGCAGGTTCATAGCTCCTTGAAAGTGGAGTCGCAGGTAGATAGGATAGTGAAGAAGGCATTTGTATGCTTTCCTTTATTGGTCAGAGTATTGAGTACAGGAGTTGGGAGGTCATGTTGCGGCTACAGGACATTGGTTAGGCCACTTTTGCAATATTGCGTGCAATTCTGGTCTCCTTCCTATTGGAAAGATGTTGCAAAGCTTGAAAGGGTTCAGAAAAGATTTACAAGGATGTTGCCAGGATTGAAGGATTTGAGCTACAGGGAGGGGCTGAACAGGCTGGGGCTGTTTTCCCTGGAGTGTCAGAGGTTGAGGGGTGACCTTATACAGATTTTAGATAAATAGACCAAGATCCTTCCCTGTGGTGGGGGAGTCCAGAACTAGAGGGCATCGGTTTAGGGTGAGAGGGGAAAGCTATAAAAGAGACCTAAGGGGCAACTTTTTCACGCAGAGGGTGGTACGTGTATGGAATGAGCTGCCAGAGGATGTGGTGGAGGCTGGTACAATTGCAACATCCAAAAGGCATTTGGATGGGTATATGAATAGGAAGGGTTTAGAAGGATGTGGGTCGGGTGCTGGCAGGTGGGACTAGATTGGGTCTGGTTGGCATGGATGGGTTGGACCGAAGGGTCTGTTTCCATGCTGTACATCTCTATGACTCTAGGACGGTGGTGAACCTGTCAAATTCACTATCACAGAAGACCATTATTGATTTAAGAAAGAAATAGATTGATTTGTAGAGGCAATAGGTATCGGGGGAATTGAGAGAGAGAGAGTAGAAGTATGGCATCGAGGTCGGAGTCAGCCATGAACATGTTGAATGATGAAGTGGGACTTATGGGCTAAAAGGCCTGCTCCTGCTCCTATTTTCTGTATTTTACTCACCACAGAATTCCTAGCCTCTGACCTGTTCTTGTAGCCGCAGCATTTATATAGTTATTCAGGTTCAGTTTCTGGTTGATGCTAAGCACCAAAATGTTGATAGTGGGGGATTCAGCAATGGTAATGCCATTGAACATCAAGTGAATATTTTTAGATTCTCCCTTGCTGGAGATGATCATTGTATAACATGATGTGGCACAAATGTTGGTTGAGACTAGCACTGCAAGCCTTAATGTTGGCCAGTTCTTGCTGGTGGGTGGTATTGTACACTAGACTAGGACCTAACCCTAGAAAAGAAATGCAAATTTTGAAATGTTTTATTTGGAAAGTTTTTATTTCTGTCTTAATACTCCCATTTATCTCACAGCTTGAAATAGCAGTTAATGTCTCAGACAAGAACTATGAAAGTGAAACTGAACAGGCACTCCATGAGTCACCTGATAGAAGTGAGCCCAGTCAGTCATGCAGCTTAGCTCCAGAAGAAGATTACAATCCAGCAACTACTGATCAGATTGAACTTTTTGTTGTAAGTTAAGTATTTTGTTTCAATAATTGTTTACTACAGGACTGTTTTTGATAATAGAGTTGGAATTTAAGGAATATAATTTATGCTTCCTGTGCTCTTGAGTGAATAATTTGTAGGGAAAGCAAAGTTAAAGTTAGGTTTAAAAATGTAATATTCAACATCAGGCTAATCAATTTTTTGATTTCTCTTGTGTTTCATATTTGTAAAAATGGAAGGTGCAAATCCATATTTGTGAATAGTACTTGGTATTTTAGAAATCTGTAAAAATGCCTAAATATGGAAGTTAATGAATATTCTTGTGTTGACTATTTTAAATTATATTGTCGGTTCTCGTCCTAATGGCATCAATTATATTATTCATTGTGCATGAATATATTCTAATTTGTATTCTTACAATATCAAGTATTTTAGAATTCCAAATGTAGTAAACTGAATAATTACTATACATTCAACTGATCTTTTAAAACTAATGTTTTTTTACCAGAACATTGAACATTAATGTTCATCTTTTCACAGGAGGTTATTGAAATTGCAAATGAAGATACAAGTCAAGGTAAGATACATGGTAATTAATTTTAAATACTTTTATTCCATTAATGTTGGAAATTATTATTGAATAATCAACATCACAAATTTCAATTTGAGATTTAGACTTTGAGGCATTTCTTTGAATCATTACTAATAATAAATAAAGTATTTAAGAGTAATTGAACTCACATCCATACAAATGGCTTGAACTTCCAATTGGTCAGATTAAATATAGAAATTAGAATACCCTCTGGTTTTGCTAACTGATTCCATTACAACCTGCCAGTACTGTCTAATTTTTTGGAAGTGGAATGCTAATACTGTGACTGTTTGAAGAGCTATGCCAACCCTGTAGCTGAACAAATGAGCCCCAACTCACTATCGCTGTCCTTACTGCGTGTGGCTGTCAGATAAACTTCTGTCACAGTTTCAGAATTGAACTTACTCCTTAGGGTATTTTTCTTTTATGTGCGTCAGAGTATGACTAACAAAAGCAGTGTATTTCTGATTCTCGTTTAGTAGAATGCATTCTTCCTATCAATTGATGCTGTTGCAATTTTATTATAGTCTCTTAATGTTATTACGTTCAGTATCTCCGAATACTGAAGAGTTAAATGTCTATCAAGCATTCTGATAAAGAGTTTGAAAATATTGTTTGACAAAACTATATTGTGTGTTTGCAAAGGAGTCTCTAGGAATATTTAAAATCACATTATATGATGATGACATAGTCATTGCTAGATTCTAGTGAGAACTGGATATTTTGTGGCCTGGTTTGTTTTCAGGCTAGAGTGCTCAATGCTTATGAAGTGTTGTGAGTTCTCCTTTTAACATTGTTTTAACTTGTAATTTAAGACTGGGCACAGATTTTATTAAATGTTTGATTCTTATGAATAGCCAACAGCTATTCTGTATAAACAATTGGTATTAAGCTAAGAATTATTCTGGTTACTGTGTGACAACATTAGAAATGCATTCCAGAAAAATATGTTTGATGTCACCAAATACTTAATAAGCAGAGGAGTTCTCCTGTAGTAATGTAAATTTTAAATCTGTGTTGTTGCCCTTTTAGAAGAGGAATATCCTGATACAGAGCCTTGTGATGATTTACAAGATGCTGTGTGCGCAAATGTAAGCTATGTGGATCAGAAGAACTTGGAGCAGGAAACTATCCTTGGTAGTGATCCTCCTCCTATGCCGATTATAGAGCATGACACTGCACCTGATGTAACTGATGTATGCACTGAATCTAGCAGACTTGGTGAGCAACATATTCCAACAGAGAAGAATGTGAAGGATGGATTTGATTTGGAAGAACTTACTCTTCCTAAAGAAGATTCTCACAATGCTACTGTTAGGTGAGGTCACTGATGTTGTGGTTGTGAAGGATAAATTACTTGTTCCATGAATTGTGATTCATAATGTTTCTCTCATGCTTCATAAAAGGATGAATGTACTGTCATGTCAATGCTTCAGACTTGATTTAAAATTTAATAGTGAATTTGAAGCAATGGATAATAGACCCTAACTCATATAGTTTCATAGCTTGAAATGTACCTTGCTACATATTCTTCCTTCCTCTGTGTCTTGCGCCGGTCCTTTCCCTAGATATCAGTTATGAGTTCCTATTACTTCAATCTTTCCTTCTTTCACCAATCCACAAGTATTTAGAATTCAGTTTTCATTCACAGTATTAAATTCTTGATCTACCTATGCTTTCTTCTGTTCTTTAAGAACAAAAGAAATAGATGTTCAAGTAGATCATATGGCCACTTGAGTCTAATATTCCATTAGTGCAATCAGCCTTTTATTTAAACTTCAGTTTCCTCCCTGCTCCCTGAGTATTAAATCCCTGAGAGATCTACCCAAACCTGGAACTTACTTAATGATGGAGCATCCATCACCTTCCTGGGTAGTGTTATGACACAGGGTAAACCCTCCTGCTTAATTTAAACCAGCAGCACAGAAAAGGTTTATCCCGTGCAGTAATCTGAAAATTCGAGCGGCCAAGAACTATTTAAAGTAAAAAGTAACAACTTTATTTCTTAAAGTATAACAGAGAATAATTAACTAACAACTATTTACAACTCCTTGCTCTAAATCTATCTTTTACTTTCCCTTCTATAATACTTGTCATAGAGTCATAGAGATATACAGCATGGAAATAAACTCTTTGGTCCAGTCCATCCATGCCGACCAGGTATCCCAACCCAATCTAGTCCCACCTGCCTGCACCTGGCCCATATCCCTCCAAACCCTTCCCATTCATATACCCATCCAAATGCCTCTTAAATGTTGCAATTGTACCAGCCTCCCCCACTCTGGCAGCTCATTCCATACACGTACCACCCTCTGTGTGGAAAAGTTGCCCCTGAGGTCTCTTTTATATCTTTCCCCTCTCACCCTAAACCTATGCCCTCTAGTTCTGGATTCCCTGACCCCAGAGAAAAGACTTGCCTATTTACCCGAACCATGCCCCTCATAATTTTGTAAACCTCTATAAGGTCACCCCTCAGCCTCTGACGCTCCAGGGAAAATAGCCCCAGCCTATTTAGCCTCTCCCTATAGCTCAAATCCTCCAACCCTGGCAACATTCTTGTAAATCTTCTCTGAACCCTTTTCAGGTTTCACAACATCTTTCCGATAGGAAGGAGACCAGAATTGCATGCAATATTCCAACAGTGGCCAAAGATTTACCAAAATTCAAATTTTCAAAACCAGCCAGATGTCGAATCTTCTCTTAATAACTTCCTTGGTCATCGTCGTCTTGGGGATTTCTGTTTCACAGGTTACTAATTGATAAAGGTACCTTTAAGAGAGCTATTCTCCGCACAGTCTGCAGATACTGGTGTCTTGGCAGTTCTTCTTCCAACTATTCAATTTTCTCCAGTCGTATGCTCCCAAAGCATCGGATTGTGTCATTGGCTTTTAAGATTGTCAATATGCTAAATTCAAACTTGATTGGAGTTTGGTTATTTTTTAGATATAATTTAAACTGACTTAATTTGAATTTGTTTTGTCGTCTTCAGGCAACCAGCTAATCGAGTTGTTCGACCAAATGTTACATTATATCTTGTCAGGTGCTAGCTTTTAACTCTCTTAAAGGTACAGTACACCTTCATCACAGTGGAGGGGTCCACAATACATGAAATGAAATTTTTCCTTGACTTGTTTCTCATGTATTGATCCCTTATCCTGAGATCATGTTCCAGAGACTGTATATTGACCAACTGGGGAAACAATCTCTGTGTCTACTCTTTAAAACCTTTTCAGAATCTTTTTATATTTTGATATTTTTTAGTCAACTTGTGCAGACGTGTGGTGACACATTTCTGGAGGCTTTTCTATAATGTTAAGTAGGCCCAGTTTACTCAGCCTCTCATCAGTGGACAGGTCTTTCATTTCAGGTACCTGTGTAATTAACATTGGCTTTACCACATCCAAGACAAATATATCCAGTCTTAGATATGGAGATAAAACTGTACATTATATTCCAAGTGTGGTCTCACGAAAGCCCTATAGAATTGTAGCAAGGTTTCCTTGTTCACATATTGTAATCTGCTTGCGATCCAAGCCAATGTGCCATTGTGTTGCTAATGGTTGCTGTATCTGCATGTTAATTTTGTTTTCCATCTATGGCAATCAAGTCTCTCCAAGCATTATTATTTAAAGGTTTCAAACTTTTCAAAAACATGCAGCAGGATATGGAAAGTTAGGCAGAGAAATAGCAGATGGAGTTTAATCCAGACAAGTGTGAGGTGGTGCATTTTGGAAGGTCAAATGCAAGAGGAACATATCTAGTAAATGGGCGACTCTTAGGAACATTGATGTGCAGAGGGACCTTGGAGTTCAACACCATAGCTCCCCGAGAGTGACATAAGTGGATAACAAGAAAGAAGGCATATGGTCTGCCATATGAATATAAAAGTCATGTTGCAACTATATAAGACTTTCGTCAGGCCACATTTGAGATCCTGTGTGCAGTTCTGGTCACTGCATTATAGGAGGGACATGTAGGCTCTGGAGAGGGAGCAGAAGAGTTTTACCAGGATGTTGCCTGAATTGCAATGTATTACCTGTAAGTGGAGGTTTGACAAACTTGGATTGTTTTCACTAGAGCGTCAGAGGCTTAGAGATGATTTGCTAGAAGTATATCAAATTATGAGAGGCATGGATAGAATGGATAGTCTGAGTCTTTTTCTCTGGCTAGAAATGTTAAGTACTAGGGAGCATAGGTTTAAAGTGAGAGGAGCAAAGTTTCGAGGTGATGTGTGAGGAAAGTTGTTTTTTGACACCGATGATGATAGCTGCCTGGAATGTACTGCCCAGGGACGTGGTAGGAGCATAAACGTTGGCAAAAATTAAGAGGCATTTAGACAAAACAAAGAATAAAGAGTTACTGACCATGTGAAAGTGGATGGGATTAGTTTACAATAGCATCATAGTCGGCACAGACATGGTGGCTGAAGGGCCGCTTTCTGTTTTATGTTCTATCTGCTTTCTTGTTCTAAAGGACCTCACACTTCACTATTTTATAATCTGCAGACAGGATAGATGGGACAGTATAGAACTAGAGGTGCATAATTTAAAAATAATGGGAATGCCACTAAGGTGTCTGATAAGAAATTTTTTTTACTCATGGTTTTGAATTTTTCAAATTTTTTGAAAGCTCAGTCTTTGAGTATCTTAAATGTAGAGATTGATAAATTTCTGATTACCAGGGTAATTTGGATGGGAAAAAATGCATTGAAGTATTCAATTAGCCATGATTCTAATGAATGGTGTGCCAGGCTTGGTTGACTGAATGATCTGCTTATGTCCCTATGCCCTTTAGTTGTTGCCAATTCACTTTACCTGCACATATCTCTTTGCAGCCTCTTTGTACCTTCCTCAAAGTTTACATTTATGGTTTGCTTATCATGTGTAAACTTGAATATGTTCCTCTGTCTCTCTGTCCAAGTCATTAATGATAGATTATAATTGTGGAAACCTCAGTGCTGAGCCTTATGGCACTCCATTAGTTACAGTGTACAAACTGCCATCCATGGTCTGTCTGATGGTACTGCAATTTTCAAAATGTATTGTAAAGATTTCCTCAATATTGGATTCCATCTGTTGTGACTGTTCTAGAATATAAAGAAGTTCGGAAAGTCATAACCACTATCTCTGCAATTACCTCTTTTGGAATCCTGAACTAAGATACTGGGATGTGTCAATTTTTAGAATATTAATTTTCTCTGAGAGCTTTTCATTGCTGATATTATTTTTGTTACTCACTTTCATTAGTCCCTTGGTTATCCTCTCTCTCTGTTATATAAGTCACAAAATATTTGTTCAGTATCAAGTTTTGAGAAGATTTGTAGCTAAGGTTGAGGTTGTGGATGTAAGTTTGCTCGCTGAGCTAGAAGGTTCATTTCCAGACGTTTCATCACCATACTAGGTAACACCTTCAGTGGGCTTCCAGGTGAAGCACTGCTGCTGATTCCTACTTTCTCTTTATATGTTTGGGTTTCTTTGAGTTGGTGATGTCATTTCCGGTTCTTTTTCTCAGCGGGTGGTAGATGAGGTCTAATGCGATGTGTTTGTTGATAGAGTTCTGGTTGGAATGCCATGCTTCTAGGAATTCTTGTGTGTGTTTCTGGCTTGTCCTAGGATGGCTGTGCTGTCCTAAAGATACTAGTGAGAGAGAGATACTAGTGACCCTCTCTTACTAGTATCCTTACATACAGATAAGGAAGGGCACCACTTCGACTGGGATAACACATCCATCCTAGGATAAGCCAAACAGAGACACGCAGGAGAAGGTCATCGAGCAAACCTGCATCCATTTGTTCATTATCTCTGGCATTTCCAAATTCCCCATGATAATTTCTCCTATCTCTGCCTTTAAGGATCCATTATTTACTTTCGGTACCTTTTATATACTTATGAAAGGTCTTACAACCCATTTTTATATTCTTTATATTCTTCGTTAACTCTGCTTCTGCCTTTTCGTGTGATAAACTTTGCAGTAGCCCTAATTTGACTGTTCACTACAACATTATAAACGTTTTTTTTAAAGACTCTAATGTTATCCTTAACTTAAGCCTCAGATAAAACTTTCGCAGTGAGGTTTTGTTGTTTCAATAGAACAATTCTTTTGTTTGAAGTTTTGAATAATATCTTTATATGTTATTATTTTTAAACCTACTTACACATAAACCATGCCTCTTATGCTAAGTTAGTCAGTTTTTAAAAAGATTTTACGAGTTTTTTAAAAAATTCAAGATACAAACTTGTGTGTTCATATGGAAGTCAATTGTACTTGAATAATTTTTTCCCGAGAGGATCCTTTACTATAACATTACTGATTACTCTGTCTTATCACACCATACCAGATCTTAAATTGTTGAACCCACAAGATGCTGTTGCAGGAAGCTGTCGAGAAAACATTTTAGAAGTTCATCTTCCAGACCACCTTTGTCAATTGATTTGCCCAGCCTGTGGGGAGAATCAAGTTCTTCACATTTAATTAATTGACTTTGTAATAAGCTTTAGTTATTTCTTACTTAAAACTCTGAGTTTACTACTATTGTCGAACTTGTAAACTACCTCTACTGTCACTAACCTTCACGCATATTGGTTCTGTTTCATGATCATCTTTTCTCTATTATTGGATCTGCTGCTGTTCCCATTTCATTCTTCCAATGTTTTTAAAATGTTGTATGCTTAGAATGCTTATTTTCCAATTTTGGGCTTTCATCTAGATTTCTCACTGCGTAGAAATTATTCAAAATTATATTTTAAGTGATAATTTTAAAAACTTATTTTCATCTGGGCTGATACTAAAAAGAATGTTTCTTTTATTAGTAGCTCTTCAGTCACTGAGCAGACGAGTTCACAGACAAACCAAGTCATGAAAAGATGCAGATTTTTAAAACCAAAACCCAACCTCAGTAAAACCACTTCTAGAAGCCATTCTAAAAAGGTGTGTCCTATTCCAGAGAGTAGATCTGTACAGAACTCTACAGAACCATCTGAAACAACATTGCAGAAGTCAAATTATGGTAAGCAAAGTATACAAAGAACCTATATTAGTTAAATATGTATCTTCTTCTAAAAGATGTGTATTGAAGTTAACCAGAAACTTGCTTGTCTGAGACATCACTGGTTCTTTGTAGCAATGTTTTCAGTTGTATGCATATAGAGTCGTAGAGATGTACAGCATGGAAACAGACCCTTTGGTCCAACCCATCCATGCCGACCAGATATCCCAACCCAATCTAGTCCCACCTGCCAGCACCTGGCCCATATTCCTCCAAATCCTTCCTATTCATATACCCATCCAAATGCCTCTTAAATGTTGCAATTGTACCAGCATCCACCACATCCTCTGGCAGCTCATTCCATACACGTACCACCCTCTGTGTGAAAACGTTGCCCCTTAGGTCTCTATTATATCTTTCCCCTCTCACCCTAAACCTATGCCCTTTAGTTCTGGACTCCCCGACCCCAGGGAAAAGACTGTCTATTTATCCTATCCATGCCCCTCATAATTTTGTGAACCTCTATAAGGTCACCCCTCAGCCTCCGACTCTCCAGGGAAAACAGCCCCAGCCTGTTCGGCCTCTCCCTGTAGCTCAGTTCCTCCAACCCTGGCAACATCCTTGTAAATCTTTTCTGAACCCTTTCAAGTTTCACAACATCTTTCCAATAGGAAGGAGACCAGAATTGCACGCAATATTCCAACAGTGGCCTAACCAATGTCCTCTACAGCCGCAAAATGACCTCCCAACTCCTGTACTCAATACTCTGACCAATAAAGGAAAGCATACCAAACGCCACCTTCACTATCCTACCTACCTGCGACTCCACTTTCAAGGAGCTATGAACCTGCACTCCAAGGTCGCTTTGTTCAGCAACACTCCCTAGGACCTTACCATTAAGTGTATAAATCCTGCTAAGATTTGCTTTCCCAAAATGCAGCACCTCTCATTTATCTGAATTAAACTCCATCTGCCAATTCTAGGCCCATTGGCCCATCTGGTCCAGGTCCTGTTGTAATCTGAGGTAGCCCTCTTTGCTGTCCACTACACCTCCAATTTTGGTGTCATCTGCAAACTTACTAACTGTACCTCTTATGCTCGCATCCAAATCATTTATGTAAATGACAAAAAGTAGAGGACCCACCACCGATCCTTGTGACACTCCACTGGTCACAGGCCTCCAGTCTGAAAAACAACCCTCCACCACCACCCTCTGTCTTCTACCTTTGAGCCAGTTCTGTATTCAAATGGCTAGTTCTCCCTGTATTCCATGAGATCTAACCTTGCTAATCAGTCTCCCATGGGGAACCTTGTCAAACACCTTACTGAAGTCCACATAGATCACATCTACTGCTTTGCCCTCATCAATCATCTTTGTTACTTCTTCAAAAAACTCAATCAAGTTTGTGAGACATAATTTCCCACGCACAAAGCCATGTTGACTATCCCGAATCAGTCCTTGTCTTTCCAAATACATGTACATCCTGTCCCTCAGGATTCCCTCCAACAACTTGCCCACCACCGAGGTCAGGCTCACTGACTTGTCCCTGGCTTGTCCTTACCACCCTTCTTAAACAGTGGCACCACGTTTGCCAACCTCCAGTCTTCCAGCACCTCACCTGTGACTATCGATGATACAAATATCTCAGCAAGAGGCCCAGCAATCACTTCTCTAGCTTCCCATAGAGTTCTCGGGTACACCTGATCAGGTCCTGGGGATTTATCTACCTTTAACAGTTTCAAGACATCCAGCACTTCCTCCTCTGTAACCTGGACATTTTGCAAGATGTCACCATCTATTTCCCTACAGTCTATATCTTCCATATCCTTTTCCACATTAAATACTGATGCAAAAATATTCATTTAGTATCACCCCCAAAGGCCGAGTTTTAAGATAACAGTAATTTAGAGGCAGATATTATAATTAGAGTTAGTGACTGCATGGATATATGTTTAAGAGCAGAGTGTAGTTCTGATAAAAGTAGATGCTATTTATTTTAATTTGTTTTGTAAAGCAATTTCCTCATAATTTTAGATTAGATTCCCTACAGTGTGGAAACAGGCCCTTCGGTCCAACCAGTCCACACCGACCCTCTGAAGAGTAACCCACTCAGACCCATTTCCGTCTGACTAATGCACCTAACACTATGGGCAATTTTGCATGGCCAATCCACCTGACCTGCACACTTTGGATTGTGGGAGGAAACTGGAGGAAACCCACGCAGCCAAGGGGAGAATGTGCAAACTCCACACAGACAGTCGCTCGAGTCTGGAATCAAACCTGGGACCCTGGTGCTATGAGGCAGCAGTGCTAACCACTGAGCCACTGTGCTGCCCCTTAAAATACTTAAAGTACTTAAAATAATTGTTTTTAAATTTGGAATTAAATGACATAATGCATTTAAGATCACAAAAAGTGATTAACCTTTTAAGTGCTTTTTTTTTAACTGCTGAATTCACTACTTAGTATTCCTGGCAGTATTTCCAGTACTGAAAATGTTGGTGCAGGGAAATGTTAACTGTTAAAAACAGAAAGAACTGCAGATGCTGTAAATCAGAAACAAAAACAGAAACAACTGGCAAAGCTCAGCAGGTCTGGCCGCATTTGTGGAGAGAAGTAAGAGTTAACATTTCTGGTCAAGTGACCCTTGCTCAGAGCTCAGTGTTAACAGCTTATGATTTTACTTCCAGACAATGAAACAAAGGAGAATCATGGTGACTCCTTGCAACTCCACCTGGCTACAGCAGAAGCTGATAAACCGCACCTAACCATGGAGCAAGTTTCAGTTGAGCAATCAAGTGATAAGGTGTCATTCCCTGATGAGCAAGAGAAATGTGTGGGAAATCAAGAGCGAATGAACAAAACTGAACATCAGGGCTATCCTTGTGAAAAGGTGTCAATACTTGGGGAACAAGACGTGGGGTATGGAAAGAAATCTAGTAGGACTGAGCATCTGAATGATGAGACTCCGCATGTGGTTGAACAATTATCAATACCTGAACAACGAGATCAATGCACGGAAGATGAAGAGCAACCGAGTAGGACACAGCATCTGAATGATGAGACTCCGCATGTGGTTGAACAGTTAACACTGCCTAAGCAACAAGACCAATACGTGGAAGATGAAGAACCATTGAGTGGGACTCAGCATGTGGTTGAACAGTTATCAATACCTGAACAACAAGATCAATACATGAAAGATGAAGAGCAACCGAGTAGGACTCAGCATCTGAATGATGAGACTCCTCATGTGGTTGAACAGTTATTAATACCTGAACATCAAGATCAATATGTGGAAGATGAAGAGCAACTGAGTAGGACACAGCATCTGAATGATGAGACTCCGCATGTGGTTGAACAGTTAACACTGCCTAAGCAACAAGACCAATACGTGGAAGATGAAGAGCCATTGAGTAGGACTCAGCATGTGGTTGAACAGTTATCAATACCTGAACAACAAGATCAATACACGGAAGATGAAGAGCAACCGAGTAGGACTCAGCATCTGAATGATGAGATTCTGCATGTGGTTGAACAGTTAACACTGCCTGAGCAACAAGATCAATACGTGGAAGATGAAGAGCAACTGAGTAGGACACAGTATCTGAATGATGAGACTCCGCATGTGGTTGAACAATTATCGATATCTGAACAACAGAAGCAGAGTGTGGAAAATGAAGAACAGCAACGGAGTAGGACTGTGAATCTGGGTGATGAGACTCCGCACATGGGTGAGCAGTTATCTACATCTGAACAACAGAACCAGTGTGTGGAAGATGAAAAAGAGCAACTGATTAGGACTGCGTATCTGAGTGGTGAAACTCAGCATGTAGTTGAACAGTTATCAGTACCTGAACAACAAAGCTTGTGTGTGGAGGATAAAAAATGGAGTAGGACTCAGCATCTGGGTGAACAGTTATCACTATCTAAGCAACAAGACCAATGGGTGGAAGATGAAGTGCAACTTGAAAGAATTAAGCAACTGGATGCTAGAACTGAGTATCTGAGTGCAAGGTAAAAGAGGATACTCTTACAACATTTAATGATAATCAGATGTATTATTTTGATAATTGCTTCAGGGTATGTTTGCACATTTTAACAAATAAATATTTAAAATAGAGTAGACATTGTAGACTTGGTTTTCTTGTTTGTACTGATGCCATATCTTTCTTTAGTGTGTCTCCAACACATGATCAACTACATACAACACCTGAAATTCAAGAAGCACAATTGGGCATGTCCTCTGCATACTTCACTCAATCCACGTTGAGTCCGTGTCAGAGAACTGATGCAAAGCTATCCATACAGGCTCCAGAATCAAATGCTGATGTTTCATATTTTGGTTACTCCCAACAGGTTCGTCTGATTTTCAAAAATAATACTGAGTTCACTTATGGATTAGTTTTGCTTGTTTTAAATTACTGAATAAGCTATGTGTGTCCCTGGGAAAGCCAGCCTTCTTTACATACTTGCCCTTGAGAACGTGATGTTGAGCTGCTTCATGTACTGTAATCTGTGTTTTGAAACTCGCACCTTTGGGATGAAATTCCAGAACTTTTTATAGAAGGTACATACTGCTGCTATGCTGCATTGGTGGTGTAGCGTGCAAATGCTTAAGCTGGTAGAGAGAATCCTTTCCTGGATGATGTCAACCTTCTTGAATGCTGTTGGAGCTACACTTATCCAGGAGATGGAAAACATTCTATCACACTCTTCACATATACATTGTCAATGGTGGAAAGGCTTGTGGGAGGCTGAGCTTCAGGCTCCTTATAGAATATCGAGCTGCTGACTTGCTGGAACCACATTGCTGGTCTGGTTAAGATTCTGGTGATAATCTCCAGGATTCAGTGACTTGGCCTTTTTTGCCAAAGTGTTTGAGTATAGGAGCAAGGATGTCTTACTGCAGCTATGTAGGGCTTTGGTGAGACTAAACCTGGAGTACTGTATGCAAGTTTGGTCTCTTTGCTGGGAAAAAAAATACTTGCCACAGTGGGAGGTAAGCGAAGATTCAGCAGACTGATATCTGGGTTGACAGGTTTGTTGTATGAGGGCAGAGTACTTTGACTCAGCCTGTATTCATTGAGTTGAGAACATTGAGAGGGGATCCAACTGAACTGGCAATTCGAGATGGGCAATAAATACAGCAAAGCCCACATCTCTGAATGAATTTATGAAAATAAAGCAAAATCTGAAAAAGTAGACTGGGAAACATCTACTTGAGGGTAAATCTACACAGAACAGTGGAATTTGTTCAAAAAAGCTTTTGGAGAACAAGTACTGGCCCAACATTTTCTCTTCAGAGTGAAATATAGGAGCAACAAGCTCAGAGTACCCTAGGTATCTAGATATATTCATGACTGGATAAGAAGTAAAAGAGAGAAGTGTAACAGGTACAAAGGAAGAAAATCAATGGAGGCTATAAAGAATTATACAAATTGCAGGGGGATCCCATGAAAGCAATTAGAAGAGCAAAGAGGAGGGAGTGAATGGTCCCTTTTTGTTTGCAATACAAATAACTATATAGATGAAAACATGAGGCGTTTGACAAATAAGTTTCCGAGTGACACAAAGATTAGCCGGTGGTTGACAGAAAGGAAGAATATCTTAGACTACAGGAGGATATAAACAAATTGGTCGGATGGGCGGCACGGTGGCTCAGTGGTTAGCACTGCTTCCTCACAGTACCAGGGACCCAGGTTTTGTCTTTGTGGAGTTTGCACGTCCTCCCCGTGTCTGAGAGGGTTTCTTCTGAGTGCTCCGGTTTCCTTCCGCAGTCCAAAGATGTGCAGACCAGGTGAATTGGTCATGCTTAATTGCCTATGGTGTTAGGTGCATTAGCTAGGGTAAATATAGGGTAGGGGAATGGGTCTGGTTGGGTTACTGTTTGGAGGGTCATTCTGGACTGTTTCCATACTGTAAGGAATCTAATCAGTGGCAGAGGGAATTGAAACATGGTAAGTGTGAGGTGACAAGTGTGAAGTAACAAGACGAGAGAGAGTACTCAGTGAATGGCAGGACACAAAAGCTCTTTGGAATAGAGAGATCTTTGGGTATTTGTCCACAGGTCCGTAAAGGCAACAGGCAGATTAATAGTGTAGTTAATAAGGCATACAGGTTACTTTTATCAGTTGAAATTTAGATTATAAGACCAGGAAGGTTACATTGGAGCTATACAAGAATTTGTTTCAGCCACAGCTAGGGTACTGTGTCACCACACTATTGAAAGAATATGATTGCACTGGAAGGAATGCAGAAGTGATTCATCAGGATGTTGCCTGGGACGGAGTACTTTAGCTATGAATAGAGGCAGGATAAACTCAGGTTGTTTTCTGTGGGGTAGAGAAGATTGAGGGAGGATTTGAGAGAACTGTATACAATCATGAGAGGCGGGCACAGTATGAATAGAAAACAGTAATTACCCTTAGTTGAAGGGTCAGTAACAAGGGGCACACTTTTCAAGTGAAAGGCAGGAGGTTTAGAGGGGATTTGAGGAAAACCTTTTTCACCCAGAGGGTGGTGGTGGTCTCAAGTACACTGCTTGGGAGGGTAGTTGAGGTGGGTAACCCTACAATCTTTAAAAGATACTTGGATAAGCACTTAAAATGTCATAATATTCAAGTCAATGTGCCTAGTGCTGGAAGTGAGACAAATGTAGATTTGGTGTAGTTTTGGTGTTACAAACTCATTGAGCCATTCTGTACTGAATGTATTTGAATGTATATCTGCTTGAAGTTGACTAAAAGCAAATAGAAAGAATAACAAATTCTTTGAGGAGTGCAATCTGCAGTCTGACCTTAGCAGCACTTTTATGCAGACTTAATAAGTTCAAATGTAACTGATGAAAAAATAGAACCTTCACTGTAGATGTTTGTTTTTGTCCTGAGGAGTAATGTAAAGCTTGGATTATCCTCCTTTCCAGGCAAAATTTTGTTGGGGGTGCAAAAATATGCAAATTTATTTGGTTGTTTGGTTTGTTTGGTTGTTTACTGCAATCAACACATACCATTAAAGAGGGGAAGAATGAATTGCATTATATAGTTTCAAACTCACTTTTAAATGATGTTTACAGATTAATATCACAGAAGCTCAAAATTCAGAGCACCAGGAGACATTGAACACTTCTGAGGAAAACTTAGGTAAGTTTGCATGCTTTTTAAAAATTAATTTTCCATTTTCACTCTTGCAAGTTTACTGCTTGAAATTAAAAATGGAGGGAAAAAGTTAACTGTCAGTGGGTTACAAATTTTGTTTAAAATAAATCATAATTATGATTAAATGTCACCAGCAAGGCTAGTATTTATTGCTTATCTCTCATAGCTCTACAAAGCTGCTCAACTGTAACATATATATTCTGTAGCAGTTTGTTACTTACTGAGTGGTTTACTGAGCACTTCAAAGAAAAGTTGAATTGTTTTTCAAACTGCTGCATGGAGTTTAAATTCCCATTCCCTGGATTACGAGTCTAGTTATATGATAACTATACTGCAATACCCATTAGTAAGGAGTTTATATTACATCTTATGTATTCCTTCCTGATATGTAAATGGTATCTAAACTTCCAGCGTTGCACCTTTTAACTGATAACTAGGAATAGATTCTTTGATTGCTATAATACGTGTTTTCTGGATGCTTAAATTGGAGATTGAATGGTCAGCTATCATTTGTCTCTGAACTGGTTGACCATTTCAGCTCCACTCATGATTTGAACATAAACAATCTAGGCTGACACTACCTCTGGGTAGCTGAAAATGTGTTGCTGGAAAAGCACAGCAGGTCAGGCAGCATCCAAGGAGCAGGAGAATCGACATTTCGGGCATGAGCCCTTCAGGAATGAGGAAAGTGTGTACAGCAGGCTAAGATAAAAGGTAGGGAAGAGGGACTTGGGGGAGGGGCGTTGGAAATGCGATAGGTGGAAGGAGATCAAGGTGAGGGTGATAGGCTGGAGTGGGGGTAGGGGCGGACAGGTCAGGAAGAAGATTGCAGGTTAGGAAGGCGGTGCTGAGTTTGAGGGATTTGACTGATACAGGTGGGGGGGGAGGGGAAATGAGGAAACTGGAGAAATCAGAGTTCGTCCCTTGTGGTTGGAGGCTTCCGAGGTGGAAGATGAGGCGCTCTTCCTCCAACCGTCGTGTTGCTATAGTCTGGCGACGGAGAAGTCCAAGGACCTGCATGTCCTTGGTGGAGTGGGAGGGGGAGTTGAAGTGTTGAGCCATGGGGTGGTTGGGTTGGTTGGTCTGGGTATCCCAGAGGTGTTCTCTGAAACGTTCCGCAAGTAGGCGGCCTGTCTCCCCAATTTGAGGAGGCCACGTCGGGTGCAGCGGATGCAGTAAATGATGTGTGTGGAGGTGCAGGTGAATTTGTGGCGGATATGGAAGGATCCCTTGGGGCCTTGGAGGGAAGTAAGGGGGGAGGTGTGGGCGCAGGTTTTGCATTTCTTGCGGTTGCAGGGGAAGGTGCCGGGAGTGGAGGTTGGGTTGGTGGGGGTGTGGACCTGACGAGGGAGTCACTGAGGGAGTGGTCTTTTCGGAACGCTGATAGGGGAGGGGAGGGAAATATATCCCTGGTGGTGGGGTTAGTTTGGAGGTGGCGGAAATGATGACGGATGATACGATGTATATGGAGGTTGATGGGATGTCCTGGTGGCGATTGGAGGGGTGGGGCTCAAGGGCGGAGGAACGGGAAGTGGAGGAGATGCGGTGGAGAGCATCATCAATCACGTCTTGGGGGGAAAATTGCGGTCTTTGAAGAAGGAGGCCATCTGGTTTGTACGTATTGGAACTGCTCCTCCTGGGAACAGATGCGGCGGAGACGAAGGAATTGGGAATATGGGATGGCATTTTTACAGGGGGCAGGGTGGGAGGAGGTGTAGTCTAGGTAGCTGTGGGAGTTGGTCGGTTTATAGTAAATGTCCGTGTCGATTCGGTCGCCAGAGATAGAAATTGAAAGGTCTAGGAAGGGGAGGGAGGAGTCTGAGACGGTCCAGGTGAATTTGAGGTCGGGGTGGAAGGTGTTGGTAAAGTGGATGAACTGTTCAACCTCTTCCCCTTCCTAGACCTTTCCATTTCTATCTCGGGCGACCGAATCAACACGGACATTTACTATAAACCGACCGACTCCCACAGCTACCTAGACTACACCGCCTCCCACCCTGCCCCCTGTAAAAACGCCATCCCATATTCCCAATTCCTTCGTCTCCGCCGCATCTGCTCCCAGGAGGACAAGTTCCAATACCGTACAACCCAGATGGCCTCCTCCTTCAAAGACTGCAATCTCCCCCCAGACGTGATCGACGAAGCCCTCCACCGCATCTCCTTCACTTCCCGCTCCTCCGCCCTTGAGCCCCGCCCCTCCAATAGCCACCTGGACAGAACCCCACTGGTCCTCACCTACCACCCCACCAACCTCTATATACATCATATCATCCGTCGTCATTTCCGCCACCTCCAAACGGACCCCACCACCAGGGATATATTTCCCTCCCCTCCCCTATCAGCGTTCCGAAAAGACCACTCTCTCCGTGACTCCCTCGTCAGGTCCACACCCCCCACCAACCCAACCTCCATTCCCGGCATCTTCCCCTGCAACCGCAAGAAATGCAAAACTTGCGCCCACACCTCCCCCCTTACTTCCCTCCAAGGCCCCAAGGGATCCTTCCATATCTGCCACAAATTCACCTGCACCTCCACACACATCATTTACTGCATCCGCTGCACCCGATGTGGCCTCCTCTATATTGGGGAGACAGGCCGCCTACTTGTGGAACGTTTTAGAGAACACCTCTGGGACACCCGGACGAACCACACCGTGGCTCAACATTTCAACTCCCCCTCCCACTCCACCAAGGACATGCAGGTCCTTGGACTCCTCCATCACCAGACCATAGCAACACGATGGTTGGAGGACGAGCGCCTCATCTTCTGCCTAGGAACCCTCCAACCACAAGGGATGAACTCAGATTTCTCCAGTTTCCTCATTTCCGCTCCCCCCACCTTGTCTCAGTCAAATCCCTCGAACTCAGCACCACCTTCCTAACCTGCAATCTTCTTCCTGACCTCTTTGCCCCCACCCCCACTCTGGCCTATCACCCTCACCTTAACCTCTTTCCACCTATCGCATTTCCAACGCCCCTCCCCCAAGTCCCTCCTCCCTACCTTTTATCTTAGCCTGCTGGACACACTTTCCTCATTCCTGAAGAAGGGCCCATGCCCGAAACGTCGATTCTCCTGCTCCTTGGATGCTGCCTGACCTGCTGCACTTTTCCAGCAACACATTTTCAGCTCTGATCTCCAGCATCTGCAGTCCTCACTTTCTCCTCGCAGATTTTAAACACCAGCTTTTAAACCCTAAAAACTATTAGGGCAGTGAAGTTTTCCAATTCTGTGTTTCGAATGAAACCTTTAACTGAGGTCTTAACTGTCTTAGTGGGTGTGAAAGATCCCATGAATGTATTGGAGGAAAGCTAAGGGAGGTCGTACGGTATCATAGACAAAGACTGATCACTATCATTGTGATCATCCATCATGCCAAACTGGCCCCTCTCCATGTACTTGCTCAAACTCAGCCCAGAATGTCAACAACAGGAGAGGCCACAGGAAGTGTTTGTGCACATGCCACTGACATCATTATGTTCCGAGCACAGTGATGTCAGCAACTGTGAGGGTTCTGGGATATTGGGGACAAGAGATGCAGAGGTTTTGGCTGAAAAAGCAGAACTGGTGGGAGTAGCAACAAAGAACAGTTCTGGAATTGGCAGTAAGCAAGCATACCTCTGCCACTGGGATGGAAATTGGAGAAGTACAGCACTAGGAACCAGGCATCATTTTGTTCTGTGCCAAAAAGGACAACTAGGAATGCTTTGCATTAGTTTTCATTTTTAAAAATTATAAATTTTAAAAATGTTTCTAAATTTCCCACAGCACGTCTTTGTGCTTCTGATTTCTGTTGCTTACCAGTAATGTTGGCTTTCTGTTTATGCACATATGCTCTTTGTGTGGCATTTATACAAATCTCAACGAGCCATCCCTGTTAGAGTTGTGAGCCAGGTGGAAAGAGTGGTTTTTGCTTTGTAAGGAAATATTTGAGAGGTGATTCTAGAGAGTTCAGAGTACACACAGGAAAAATTTGCAATATTATGAGTGTACAATAGATAAATATTGGTCCATCCTATTTGTTCCATGTACTTATAATACATTTCATCTTATAATCCTTACGCTCCAACTCCATTCCCCTGTTGAAGTATTGAAATCTAGGCTGATCACCATAGACAATTAAAATCGGAAAACCGTTGTGGGACCTGATTTAAAATCACTTCAAATTAACTCGGAAATCGAGTGTAAGCAAAAGTTTCAAAATAGTCAGTTAAAAACATAAAATTATGGAGACAAAGCCCTTGAATCATTGAAGAATCAACTTGATTCTACAATAAAAAGACATTAAGCTCATTCTGTATGGCTGAACTAAGTGCCATTCCTTGACGATCAGTATCTAATAATATAGTTTGCTTTTTCTTCCTGCTAAGCTTTTTACAAGAATAGGATCAATTTTACAAAAGGTAAAAACAATGACTGCAGATGCTGAAAACCAAATACTGGATTAGTGGTGCTGGAAGAGCACAGCAGTTCAGGCAGCATCCAACGAGCAGCGAAATCAACGTTTCGGGCAAAAGCCCTTTGCTGCTTCTTTTACCAGCAGCACATATTGGAAATCTGCATGCCTAATTTTGCCCCAATGTGTTTTAGACATCCTATGCTTATTACTTCATTAGATTAAGATTAGATTAGTTTACTTAGTGTGGAAACAGGCCATTTGGCCCAACCAGTCCACACTGACCCGCCGAAGCGCAACCCACCCAGTCCCATTCCCCTACATTTACCCCTTCTACTAAAACCACGGGCAATTTAGCATGGCCAATTCACCTAACCCGCACATTTTTGAACTGTGGGAGGAAACCGGAGCACCTGGAGGAAACCCACGCAGACACGGGGAAAATGTGCAAACTCCACACATTGTCGCCTGAGGAGAGAAACGAACCCAGGTCTCTGGAGCTGCGAGGCAGCAGTGCTGCCCACTGTGCCACCATGCTGCCCATCTCATTCTTCTAAACTCCAACAGCTACAGGCTAAACCTATCCAACCTTTCCTCACTTCCTTTATCCCAGGAATGATCAAAACAGCCTGCTCCCATCTGCTTCCAATGCAATTCTCTTTTCACTAGTAAAGACAGTAAAACTACCACACAATCCAAGGCATTGTATGACTGTATCAACACTTACTATTTTGAAGCTTTGTGCCCCTTGCAATAAACACTAACATTTCATTAGGAAGGCTAATGAAATGTTAGTGTTTATTGCAAGGGGCACAAAGCTTCAGATGTTGAGGTTTGACGCAATTGCTGAAGACTTTGTGAAGATGAATAGTTGAAGATGAATTAATGATTTGTCAATTAGTGAAAGTGTTTAATTACTGGAACTTCAGAAGTTTTGTGAATTCTGTCAAATTTGATCCAGTATTCATTCAAAGCTTAATCCTAGGTGGTTAAGATGTGAAGTATTCATTAACAACTGAAACAAGACAAGTATTAAGTATTTTTCATGGAGGAGTTAATTTGTGCTATTAGGTAGACAAATGCATTATCTTAAGTTTTCTCAAAGCAGCCTGTGCTTTTAGCCAAGTACTCATAGTAACTATGAAGTGGATCAGGATAGCAAATAGTGAAGTTATACTATTTTGCCTGTAGGTCAAGCCTGGAGGATTGACAGGTATGTCGCACTGTAACTGTACAATAATATTTGTCTTGTGGCCTTTTTCAAAAACTGTAGATAGGTCAATTTCAAATTAATCCAGGCTTTGTTTTGCACTTTCAATTGAAATTCTGTGACCCTGTTGTTACTTTTGTTTTAGAGCACATGATGGCAATGGGAAATCCAAATGAAGAGACATTTGTATTAACCCTAGTTGAGATACCAGCCTACTCCTTAGTGGATTATGGTGCCTCTTCTACTTCCTTCACTCCTGTTTCAGAAGGCACCTTGACGATTGCTGAATCAGTCCTTCCCTTGCCAACAGAAAATGCTGAGGTTACTGAAACAGCAAGGTAAGCCCTTTATTTTCAGGATTGGGATGTAACCTGTCTCTGTCATGAATGGAAGACCTTTTCTTAAAATTAAAACTGGATCCCTTTTTTCTAGTCTTGTAAATAAATGAAAGCATTGCCCTGGTACACACTATATCGAGTCTCCTCAGGATTGTATACGTTTATGTAAGATCACTTCTTATTCTTTTTAACTCTGCTGGGTATAGTCAACCTGTTCAATTTCTATTTTATAAGGTAACATCTTCATCCTAAGAGTAAATGCAACGTACTTTCTCTGAACTGTCTCTAATGTAATTACCTCCTTTTCGAATAAGGAGATAAAAACTTATGCAGTACTCCAAGGCCCTGAACAACATTCATACTAATAATGAAGATGGCTTGAGTTGAATAAATTATTCAGATTCAAACCACTGTCTTTAACAATTGATGTGAAAGTGCTGGTGTTGGACTGGGGTGGACAAAGTCAGAAGTCACATGACACCAGGTTATATTCCAACAGGTTATTTGAAAATGCAAACGTTTGTAGGGTTGCTAGTTCATCAGGTAGCTTGTAGGGCAGGATAAATAGGGCACAGAATTTATAAGGAAAACATCAGAGTGTCATGCAACTGATGTGATTATTAGACAAACTTAGATGGCTGTTAAGTCTATAATCACCTAGAATGATGATGCAGTTTCGATTGATTAATCTGTAACTGCCAGAATTTACTGCCCTGAGATAACTTAAGCTTTTATCAGTATATAATAAAAAAGTGACATCTCCGCTCAGACAGTGCGTTAAAGGTGTGAAGTTAGAGTCTGTCTTGTCCCAACCTGGAGTCAGACTGTCATTATTTCCAAAGTAGATACATCACATCAGTTCTGTCCCCTATGTATCCTGCCCCACTAGCTACCTGATGAAGGAGCAGCGTCCCGAAAGCTTGTTTTTTTCAAATAAACCTGTTGGGCTATAATCTGGTGTTGTGTGACTTCTGACTTAATTAATAGAAAAAGGTGAATAGCTGCTGAGCTGGTAACAGTTGGAATGTATATATATATATGACTATACTTCCTGGCTGTCACATTCACAAAGGCTGGTTTATTTATTTCCAATTTGTTTTCCAGTTTGGTGTTTTGCTTGATTTCCTAAGCTCAGAGGAGTGGAAAAGCTATTATTAGCATTAATGTATGTTTGGCTAAATACCAAATTTTAATATCAAAGTTTGATTGTATTAGCAGCAATATATCAATGTAATTAATGTTTGCATTAATTTCTATAATATCTGATCCCCAAGGACAGAAAGCTTGGTGACTTCTCAGGAGGTGCTGCACTTTCAGTTGATGCAATGTTTGGCTGAGACGGATGGGTTAAAGATTTTTTTTTCTGCCTCTAGATTGTTAGTATCCTTTGCAAAATAAGTCTGGGCTGTCAAGCAGCTTCCAGTTAAGCATGCAGCCACCGAGGAAAACTACCTATGTAGCGCTAAGAGAAGAATAAAAGACAATGAAATGAGTTTTTGAAGAACAAAACAAAGAACTGCAGATACTGGAAGTCAAAAACAAAAACAAAAACAAAATTTGCTTTGTAAACTCAGCAGGTCTCAGAAGGGTCACTGGACCCGAAACATTAATTCTACTTTCTCTCCACAGATGCTGCCAGACCTGCCGAGTTTTCCCGGCAACTTCTGTTTTTTGTTTTTGGATTAGGTTTTGATTGGTCTAGTCAAGAGCTCATGTAGATATGGTGAATTTTGAATGGTTTTCATTTGCATTGTGCTTTAAAAGCAAAATGCTGTGGATATTAGAAATCTGAAGTTAGAAACTACAGAAATATTTTTGGAGAGAGCTGGTAGCATTTTTTGAGAGGAAAAGTGAATTAGTCTTTCAGGAAGATAAGCTGAATTTTCATCAACCTGAAATGTTAACTGTTTTGTCATGCACTTTAAACATCTTTGATCCAAATGTGCAGAATCCTTAAAATGGCCATGTTTATAATACAAATATTGTACCAAAAATATATATTTAAAGTAAGAGATCTTATTTTAACAGTTATGCACCTGCATGCAGCCCTGAACCACCAGTGGAGGCACCCACAGTATCTAGTGTGTCAGAAGCTGTGCAATGTACAGAAAGTACACAACAACAATGGAGCTCAAATGTGCCAAGATCAAATTTAGGACAGATGCAAAGGAAAAGAAAAGCTCACGCTTTTGATGATGAACAAGATCCTCCTATTAAAAAGAGTCCAGCGACGATATCAATCAATGAGGAAGCAACAGAAAGAGTTCAATTAAATGAAGGGACTGCCCCATCAAAATTAGCCATCTTTACTTCACTTGAGGTACACTTTTTTTTCTTGCTCTCTGTATTTTGACTCTGAAGACTTGAAAGTAAGACTGATCTGTAGTGTGGTTCACAGATGGAGTGTGTGAAGTAGAGCTACTGGTGTTCAGTGTACTGTGCTTGGGTAAACATATTCCAGATGTTTTAATTGGTAGTTATTCTCCTCCTCCTAGACTTGTGCCTTTGCTGCTGTGTGTGTGTGTGTTTGGCTTCATGTAATACAACCACTTCTCTGTGTGTCACCACCCACATGAATGACCTTTTTTTAATGACTGTGTGGGTATAACTCTTGAAACATGCAAATGCAGTGTCTGTGATGCTACTATCAGTAACATCACAAGTCGTTGCCTAAGTACAATGTTTTGGATGGTTGCTGATTGCTGCATCAATCCCAACCTTTTGCTGCCTTGTCCCACTCAAGAAAGCGTGAGCTTTCCTTTTTCTTTGTCTCTCTCTGCAAGCACGATCAAACCACCTGCCGCCTGCACCCACCCACACCAGTGTGTGGGATGCCATAACCTGCACAACACAATTCCTGATCCAAGTGTGGTGAATTTGAGACTATAGAATTGAGCTTCTGTGCTTGGCATGATTAATGTGTAAGAGCACAGCAATGTTAACTTGAGTAACTAAAGAGCAAGTAGGTAGCTACAAGTTCTTTTTCCATAGTGCTTCCATACCAAGAAGGGACTGCTTACTTACTTTGGTAAAGGAATTTTAAAAATCATGTACAACACTCCAGAATACTGAACTTGTATTGATTAACTTCTTGGCAAATTGGAAAAAAGTTACCATTCTTCAGAATTGATGAGCAAGAAATAAGTTCCTTTCTGCAAGATATTAAATGCTACAACACATTAGTTACTTCCTATTAATCTTTTGTCCTGTATTTCTTTCATTGAGTTTGATAACTCTTTTATGTCTTTTATATAGGAATGTCCAGCAGCTATAAGAAGTGGTATGATAAATTCTGGTAAGTCAATTTTCTTACTTGAAGTATAATGGCAGTATTTTTACATGTTGGTAATAATTTACATATTTTCATGTTGCCTTCCTGCTATTACAAATTGGAAAGGAAGTATGATTGTCATAATTGGTTCTTTGTGATTGAACATCATAACCTTATTTCTCAGAATCGTGTGAAAATATTTGAAAGCATTGACTAGATTTCATTTCTCGAAAAAACTTTTTGAATATTTTAGCAAATGTTTGAATCATTTTATAATGTGTAACCCTGTTTAGATTAATAAACATGAACTTAGGTAAAAGTCAGTAAGAAGGTGGAACGCTGGCACATGATTTTCTTCCGCCCTGCACCTAACTTTGTGTCTCGCTGCTAAATCTAACTCTTCATATTCTGGTTAAGTCATGCCCTATGTTTCATCTATCTAAAATGTTTTTCATTTGACCAAACACAATTTGCATCCCATTATTTGTATTCAAAGCAGAAATTGTACCCAGTTATGTAGATTGGTTAGCTCAGATGGTTAGAGCATGCTGCTAATAATGCTAAGGTTGTGGGTTCAGTCCCCACACTGACCAGGAGAGTAGCTACGATTTGAAAGCTGAGGATTCATATTTGCACTGCTGCCTCACAGTTTCAGGGACCTGGGTTCGCTTCCAGCCTCTGGCGACTGTGTTTGCACATTTTCCCCGTGTCTGTGTGGGCCTCCACTGGCTGCTCTGATTTCCTTCTACAGTCCAAAGATGTGCAGGTTAGGTGAATTAGTCAAGGGTAAATATAAGATAGGGGGAATGGGTCTGGGTGGATTACCCTTCGGAGGGTCGGTGTGGACTTATTGGGCCAAAGGGCCTGTTTCCACAACTGTAGGGATTCTATGGTTTTTAAAGTGATAACCTCCATATCTTGCTGACACTGTTCATGTTTGTTGTTTTTGTTAACCAGGTATGGCCTGTTTTGAAAGTGTTCTGATTTGTTCTTCATAGGTGCTGAAGAAATGAATTTTCAATTGGAATCCACAGAAGGCTTCACGTCTACCCCCCTGGAGAGTGTTGGCAATCCTGTTCCTGTTGAAGTTGCGACTGAGACACATTCTGTCTCAGTTAAAGAAATAAAAAAGTCTATTTCACAGATAAGAAGAGGTACTTAGCTAATTTCACAATGAATTATTTTTAAAATATTTCTGCATGCTGAACACTTGCAGAAGTGGATTTACTCAACTAACTTGTCCAATTGGTGCAACAATGGACTTGAGAACAGGCTTAATCCTAGTTGTTTCCTCTATATTTTGTTGAACAGTTGGATAATCACACTGTTGTATCCAATCATTTTTCTTTGTGCTTCTGTCAACTTAGTCCCACTCACTAATCTTGAGTTTGTGTTAACTCGTCATAACTAACAGTGTTATTGAGATCAGTTTGTTCAGAGATTCAAACTGGATTTTTTTGCAATTTCTGCAATTTATTTGATAATTTAACTGCTTTGGTGTCACAACTTTTATTCATGGGGTTTATTGATTTCTCTACCAGAGTGCATATGTAACTAATGCAATTATTAATTTGGTGACATTTTAAGTGTGTAGCTGGTATGTGATGTTCTGCATGGTTTAGGAAGCATAGTTCTTGTGATTTTGATCCATTGTTTAAAATTTGATTATTTCCTATTTACCTTGGGTCTTTATTCTTTGTAGGAAAACTCACAGTGAAACCAAATATTCCTACAAAGAGAGCTACTTGTACTCTTGATACGAGCAAAAATAAAAATGCTCTGAAACTTCCAAAAACTCCAAAAAATTCACCTTCTGGAAACATTTTACATGCTGAAGGAGCATGTAGTTTGTCAGTTGATATGAACTTTTCACAACAAAAGCCAGAATCTGCATTCCACAATCAGGATCAAACTGATGAACAAGAACATGCAGTTACCACTGAAGCAGGACATTCTACACAGACTCTAGCAGCAGACATACATGCGGGTGCAATGGTGGATACAGATATGGGAATGACAGCAGAACAATCTGAAAGTAGTATGCAAGAAAAAGCTTCAACTTCTAGTACAAGTCTAACAAGGTAAAATTGGGAAAATATTGCTTTGATATCTTCTACCTTTTGGTTTCTGGATGTGGATGTCTATGAGGCTGTCCTTGAGACTGATCCCTTTTCACTAAGCTGCCACTCTTAATCTCTAGCATCCTGAGTTTCTCTACCATAGAGTTTGGTACCAATCTGCCAATCCTTCTCTACCAAGGATTGCTCACATCTTAAGGACTGTAACACTCTTTATAGACTTATTTATTTCTAGATTACTGAATATAGTGCTCTCGTATAGTGTCTAACGCATGTTCTTTACTTGCAAATCTCTTATCAAATTTTCTTTCTACCCCTCTAATATCAGGGTAAAATGGTCAGTTACTACAGCATTTGCATAATTGTTTCTTGTACCTTCTCCCAAGTGTTTTCATTCTTGGTTTACGTAATTTCAGCATGTTGTTGTTATTATCATTAGCAACTTTATCACGGTCTGTTCACCACCTTGGCTATCACTATGTCCAAATCTCTCAGGCTAAGCTGAATTGAAATTCTGCCACAACTTGGTTCACTTGACCTCCATGTAGGGGGATTGTCCTCTGTCATTCATGGAAGTGCTGTACCATTCTTTGTGATATTTGATATAGTATGGTTCTGTCTGTCCATATTCTGGTCTCCCTCCTTGGCTTGAGTAAAATTAATGCCTTCCTCTTCCTTTTGAACATTCTTTCCAGTGTATGGATAAGCATGATCATGTTGATCTGTTTCATTGCGTACTGTTCCCTCTGTTTGTCTGTCTGTGGTTGTCTGACCTAGTGTCATGCAGCTTGGAAATAGGCCCTTCAACCCAACTCGCCCATGCTGACCAGGTCTCTTAAACTGAACGGGTCTGATTTTCCTATATTTAGCCATGTCCCTGTAAAGCTTTTCTTTCCATGTGTCTATCCAAATGTATTTTAAATGCTATAATTGTATGTACCTCTACCACTTCCTCTGCCAGCTCGTTCCACATACACACCAGTCTCTGCAAAAACTTTGCCTGTCAGGTCCCTTTTTAAATCTTTACCCCCACCTTAAATCTATCTCCTCTAATTTTGGACTCTCTTACCTTGGGGAAAAGACCTTGGCTATTCACTTATCTATGTCCTTCATGATTTTATAAACCTACATAACACCACCCCTCAGCCTGTGCTTCAGGGAAAGAAGCCCCAGCCTATTCAGCCTCTCCTTATACTCAAACCTTCCAGCCTCAGTAATATCGGGTAAATCTTGTTTGCACCCGTTCCAGTTTATTAACATCCTTCCCATAGCAGCGTAACCAGAATTGTACACAGTACTGTGAATGTGGCCATACCAATGTCTTGTACAGTTGCCAGTGCTTTTGCTCTATTTCTTGATTTATACCACATTTTTTGCTTTCTTTTGTGACTGTTTTTGATCTCTTTGACGTTTCCATAGTTATGAGAAGTTATGTTTACCCTGAGATTGCACCTCTTTTATTCTTCTGTGAAGTGGGCAACATTTGCTGCCTATCCCTAATTATCCTGAAGAATGTAACAGTGGGCAATTTCCTTGAACCACTACAGTCCTTCAGGTGTAGGGACACTCACTAGCTCTGTTAGGAAGAGAGTTCCAGAATTTTGACACAGAAGAAAAAGTGATTATAATTCCCAGTCAAGATGGTGTGTGACTTCGAGATTAGCCTAATGCTGGTGGTGTTGCCAAGTTTTCATAAGTAGTTCTGCTAGTGAAAATCAATTGTTTAATTGTTTTGACTTCTAGCCTAGAGATGCTAATTCCTAGCCTAAGTTCTTGGACATGAGCAACTTTACCGTTCTCTGCTCCCTTCTGCTTAACTGAAGATTAAATGGAAACTTGTCATTTGGTCAATATCTGCTTCTGCAGTGAACTTATTGAATTTTTTCAAAAATTAAAATTCTTTGACTTAATGTGAACAGTACCGTAAGTTTTGTTAGATGTCATTTAAAATTGGTATGGTTCCCTATGGTACCTGACTTGGTCATCCATCTGAATCTCCATTTGCAAATTCTCTCAACTTGTAAGGTTTCCATTTATGAGTACAATGCTGTTTCAAAGACAATTTTTGCTTTAAACAGAAGCCTTTATTTTTATTCAATGAATCCTGACCTGGGTTTATTATTTCTGATTATTTATTTAGATCAAATAATACACACTGCAATCTTTTTTCTGTGCTCTGGCCATGCTTAATGGTTCACAGGGTTTTATTTATAGATTAAATTGCTGTTTTGCATCACATGTATTGTGAAAGATTATGCTTGACACACAGGAAATCCATGCTTTAGATACATTGGAATTGGCATGAAGATGAGAAATGAAGAGAAAAGATTGTTTCAATTTACTGATGAGAGACCATGAACTATAGTCTGTGATTGACCTCCTTCCATTGACTTGTTATGTTCATATTAATGAAGGCCTTTTGCTGAATAATTTCCAAGATGTCTCATTGATCAACCAATTATTCACAACTGTTCTCATTTGGAAACTATCTTTTCTCAATCATGTAATTTAGTAACTTACATCACCACTTTTTTTTAAACTGATCTGAACTTTAGATATCGGTAATATTGGAAATCTGACTCAAATTAGAACTACTGAAGTTTTTAGCTTATATATAATTAACTGCAAAGTTTTATTTAACTTTAGATATTTTACTTAATATTCATTTCAATTTGCATAATTTATAGAATTTTAATGCAGAATATTAATCTTCTGTCTTCCCACAATCCAATGGAAGAAATCAAATTATTTATCTTTAATAATGAACTTCTTGGTTTTCAATAGACCTGCACGTAAACCGCGAGGATTTTTATCGTTTATATCTAAAAAACCCTCTGAGAGTGAAAGCACAACCAAACCTCAAAGGACAACATTTCTGAAACCCTGCGTGAATCTTCCAAGGTTTGCTAGAAAAAGACCTACCCCATCTGAGGATAATCCTGAGGAAACAGAAACAAGTACTTTACCTGCTGCAAAAAGGAAATCATTTGAAAAGGCAGGTGGGCACCAACCTGACAGCCAAAGTGCCCCAACTGAAGTAAGTTACCATTCTGTTTTTCATTTTTTTTTCCACTCTGAGCTCTTCAGATGACTTTGTTAATATTATCAATATAATTACTCTACATAAACTAAATTTGGGGAGATTGGGGGCTGGCGTTACTGTAATGATAACCCAAGTGTGACAGCAAGGGAGAGACTGTATAAATGCAAGTGTTCACTAACCTATAAGGTCGCTGCAGTGATAAAATGGTAAAAGGACATATCAAGCTCAATATCTGAATAAAGCAACTTTTATAGAAAATAATTATAGGATGTATAGAAATAAATGAGCATACTATGGTCAGTGTTACAGAGATGTGGTGACAGGATGAGCTGTGCTGGAAAATAAATATCCAAGGATATTTGACATTTCAGAAGGACAGCATTAATGAAGAAGTAAGTAAGGTAGCTCTGTTAATAACTGCTAAGATCAGTATGGTAGTGAGAAATAATCTTGGTTCATAAGAGTCAGTTTGGTTGGAGATAAGTATTTGTGGTTAGCTAAGACAGTTCAGAATGGTATCAAATTGAGAGAAAAAGTATACAGTGAAAATTAATGGTAGGCCAGAAAATCAGATAATTTCAACAAAGCAGCATAGAATGGCTGAAAGAACAACTAACATGAAATTTGAAACTAGTCAAATATATATTGAGAAAAAGAGTAGAGTTGGGAAGATGTTCAGCACAAAAACAGACAATTCAGTCTAACTCATCTATGCTGATCAGATATCCTAAGTTAATCTAGTCCTGTTTGTCAGCATTTGGCCCATATCCCCCTCAAACCTTCCTATTCATACACCCATCCAGATGCCTTTTAAATTTTCTGAGTGTTTTCTATAGGCCTCCAAATTGTTCCAGGGAAGTAGAGGAAAAGATAACAAAAATGATTCTCAATAGGAACGAGAGTAACAGGGTAGTTGTAATGGGGTCTTTAACTTCCCCACTGTTGACAGGGAATACTGTAGTTCAAGTAGTTTAGATGGGTCAGTTTTCGTTCAGGTGTGCAGGACACAGTATGTAGAAAGGCCAACAAGGGGAGATGCCATGTTGGATTTGATACTGGGGAATGAACCCAGTATTATTTGGAGGTAGGTGAGCACTTTGGCGATAGTGACCATAATTCAGTTATATTTACAATAGTAATGGGCAGGGATAGGTATATACTGCAGGGAAAGAGGTATAATTGGGGAAAAGGCAATAATGATGCGATTAGGCAAGATTTAGGATACATAGGATGGGGAAGGAAACTGCAGGGGATGGACAAACTTGAAATGTGGAGCTTATTCACGGAACAGCTACTGTGGATCCTTGATAAGTATATACCTATCAGGCAAGGAGGTAGCTGTTAAGAGAGGGACCCATCTTTTACGAAAGAAGTTGAAGCTCTTGTCAAGAGGAAGAAGAAGGCTTATGTGAGGAAGAAGTATGAAGGCTCATATAGGGCACTTGAGAGTTATAAGTTGGCCAGAAAAGATCTAAAGAGAGGGCTAAGAAGATTCAGGAGGGGACATGAGAAGTTGTTGGCAGATAGGATCAAAGAAAACCTTCAGGCTTTCTATAGGTGTATCAGGAATAAAAGAATGACTAGAGTAAGATTACAGCCAATCAAAAATAGTAGTGGAAAGTTTTGTGTGGAATCTGAGGACATGGGGGAAGCACTTAATGAACACTTTTCATCAATATTCGCATTAGCAAAGGGCAATGTTAGTGAGAATATGGAGATACAGGCGACAAGATTAGGTGGGATTAGGGTTGACAAAGAGGAGGTTTTAGCAATTTTATGAAATCTGAAAATAGATACGACCCTGGGGCTGGATAGGATTTATTGTCAGATTCTCTGGAAAGCCAGGGAAGAGATTGCAGAGCCTTTGGCTTCGATCTTTATGACATCATTGTCGACAGGAGTAGGGCCAGAAGACTGGAGGTTAGCGAATGTTGATCCCTTGTTTACGAAGGGGAGTCAGGACAACCTTGGTAATTATAAGCCAGTAAGCCTTATTTCGGTTGTGGCTAAGGTGTTGGAAAAGGTTATGAGAGATAGGATTTACGATCATCTGGAAAGGAATATTGTGATTAGGGATAGTCAACACTGTTTTATGAAGGATAAGTTGTGCCTCACTAGCCTTATTGAGTTCTTCAAGAAGGTGACAAAACATTTGGATGAAGATAAAGCGGTTAATGTGGTGTGTATGGACTTCAGTAAGGTTTGATAAGGTTCCACACGGTAGGCTATTGCACAAAATATGGAGTTTCGGGATTGAAGGTGATTTAATGGCTTGGATCAAAGATTGGCTAGCTGAAAGAAGACAGAGGGTGGTGGTTGATGGGAAATGTTCATCCTGGAGCTCAGTTACCAGTGGTGTGCCGCAAGGATCTGTTTTGAGGCCACTGCTGTTTGTCATTTTTAGGTGTAGAAGGATGGGTTAGGAAATTTGCAATGACACTAAGATAGGCAGAGTAGGTAGTGGGGCGGCACTGTGGATCAGTGGTTAGCACTGCTGCCTCACATGACCAAAATCCCAGATTGGATTCCAGCCTCGGGTGACTGTCTGTGTGGAGTTTGCACATTCTCCCCGTGTCTGTGTGAGTTTCCTGCGGGTGCTCCAGTTTCCTCCCACAGTCCAAATACTGTGAATTGGCCATGCTAAATTGCCTGTAGTGTTAGGTGCATTAGTCAGGGGTAAATGGAGGGGAATGGGTCTGGGTGGGTTGTTCTTCGGAGGGTCGGTGTGGACTTGTTGGGCTGAAGGACTTGTTTCCACACTAGGGAATCTAATCTAATCTAGTGCCAAAAGATGTTGTGATTACAGAGGGACATAGTTAAGATGCAGAGCTGTGCTGAGAAGTGGAAAATGGAGTTTAATGAGGAAAAAGTGTGATGTGGTTCACTTCGGAAGAAGTAACAGGAATGCAGACTACTGGGCTAATGGTAAAATTCTTGGCAGTGCAGATGAACAGAGAAATTAGATTCCCTACAGTCCATACTAACACTCTGATTATCTTATACATCTAGATTAAGTCACTTCTCAACCTCCTTCTCTTCCAACTAGTCCATACCAACCCTGCAAAGAGTAACCCACCCAGACCCATTGCCCTACCCTATATTTACCCCTGAGCAATTTAGCATGGCCAGTTCATCTGACCTGCACATCTTTGGATTGTGGGAAGAAACCAGAGCACCCGGAGGAAACCACCGCAGACGCTGGGAGAATGTGCAAACTCCACAGACACTTGCCCGAGGCTGGAATCAAACCCGAATCTCTGGCACTGTGAGGCAGCAGTGCTAGCCGCTGATCCACTGTGCCGCCCAGATCTCGATGTCCTGCTGCATAAATCCCTGAAAGTTGCCACCCAGGTTGATAGGATTATTAAGAAGGCATATGGTGTGTTGGCGTTTATTGGTTGGGGGGGGGTTGCGTTTCTTAGCCACGGGGTCATGCTTCAGCTGTACAAGACACTAATATGGCCGCACCTAGAGTATTGCATGTAGTTCTGGTCACCACATTATAAAAACGATGTGGAAGCTTTGGAAAGGATTCAGAGGAGATTTACTAAGATGTTGCCTGGTATGGCAGGGAAGGTCTTACAAGGAAAGACTGAGGGAACTGAGGCTGTTTTCGTTGGAGAGAAGGAGGTTGAGAAGTGACTTAATCTAGATGTATAAGATAATCAGAGGGTTAGATAGGGTGGATAGTGAGAGCCTTTTTCCTCGACGGTGAAGGCTAACACGAAGGGACGTAGCTTTAAGTTGAGGGGTGGTAGATTTAGGACAGATATTAGGGGTAGTTTCTTCACTTAGAGTGGTAGGGGCATGGAATGGCCTGCCTGCAACTGTATTAGACTCACCGACATTAAGGGCATTTAAATGGACATTGGACATACAAATGGATAATAATGGAATGGTGTAGGTTAGATGGGCATCAGTTTATTTTCACAGATCGACGCAATATTGAGGGCCGAAAGGCCTTTACTGTGCTGTAACGTTCTATGTTCTAAATGTTGCAACTGTACCAGTCTCCACCATTTTCTCTGGCAGTTCATTCCATACATGTATCACCATTTGCGTGAGAAAGTTGCCCTCTGGTCCCTTTTAAATCTTTCCTCTCTCACCTTAAACTTACGCCCTCTAGTTTTAGACTCCCTTGCCCTAGGGAAAAGATCTTGACTATTCACTGTATCCATGTCCCTTATGATTTTTTAAACCTCTATACAGGTCTACTCTTCAGTCTCTGATGCTCCAGAGAAAATAGCCCCAGCCTATTCGGTGTCTCCCTGTAGCTCAAACGCTCTGGGAACATCCTTGTAAATCAGTTCTGAACCCTTTCAAGTTTAACAACATCAAGGATACCAGAATTGCACACAATATTCCAAAAGCGGCCTAACCAAATATCTGTACAGCTGTAACATAATCTCCCAACTCCTATACTCAGTGCATTGACCAAGAAAGGTGAAAGTGAGGACTGCAAATGCTGGAGATTAGAGTTGAGAGTGCGGTGCTGGAAAAGCACAGCAAGCCAGGCAGCATCCGAGGAGCAGGAAATTGATGTTTCAGATAAAAGCCCTTCATCAGGAATGAGGAAGCCCACACTCTCAGCACTGACCAATAAGGCAAGAGTATCAAATGACGCCTTCAGGCTCCACTCTCAAGAAACTATGAATCTGAACTCCAAGGACTCTTTGTTCAGTAACACTCCCCTGGACCTACCATTACGTGTGTTAGTCCTGGCCTGATTTGCCCTACCAAAATGGAGCATTTCACATATATCTAGATTAAACTCAATAAGCCACTCCTCATGTGGTTCCTTGCACTGCATGAGTGTATCGCATGTTAAATCAATCCCTTTCAGCCCGCTTTTAACAAGGAATTGTTTACTTACCAGTTGTTTCTGTAGCACTTTTATTTACATGAAATTTGAGAGTTTTTTTTTCTAAATCTAAGACATGAGAAATCTGCTCCAGACTTCATCAAGATCATGCTGCACATTTTAATCAACTCCACCTTCACGCCCAAACCCCATGTGTCTTGATTCTCTTGATCTCTGTCTTCAGTACTTCTCATGAGTGGGTGTCCACAACCCTCTGGGTTAAGATTTTGAAATCTGAGATTATTGATTTGTGTCCTTGCTAGCAATAGTTTCTCAACCTCCATTCTATCACACAGCAAACACGCAACTAATGTTGCAGGATTTTTTCAAACCAACTTTTATCTTTAAATATGCATGCAGTTTCCTTGAGGCCCACATCATACATTTCCTGAAGATCCTACAGTGTTATTTGCGATGTCGCACAATAGGGAGTGACCTAATGAATGGGGATGGTTGATTCTACTTACTGAATGGACTGGTGCAGCCCTTTGCAGAATTAAATCACCAAATATTTAATCGTGTTGAAAGCATGGCTCTCAGAAGTACCCAACCATAGGTTTCAGTGATGCATAATCTGAAATTATCTTATTTTAGCATTACAAAATATTATTTAGAAACAACTTGCATGCCGAAGGCTTGTATTGAGCAGTAGGACTTGGTTAAAATGCGTGGAGGGAGCAATTAGCACTGTCCTTTTTAACCGTCAGTACATTTCTCCCTTCCCTTTTCCCTTGTTCTGCTCCCAGTCTACTTACTATACAAACAGGAAAAAACAGTCCTTTCAACACCAAGATAACTAGAGTATTAAGAATTTCATGCCTTGGTTGACTACTTTGAAAGTTGTATAAATCTTCCAGTGACCATTGTCTGCTATGTAAGTGAGCAGATGATCCTCTGTCAATTTTAAAGAGTTGAATAAAAGAAATTGGGGTGATTGACCCTTTATTTTAAATGCACCCCCTTAATTTCGGAAATGGCATGCTTTTACTTTATTTCCCTGTAAGTCTGATTCTAGTCAAGCTCTCCATGTGTTAAAAGGGATTTAAGAGACAACTTTTTTCACAGAGGATGGTATGTGGATGGAATGAACTGCCAGAGGAAGTGGAGGAAGCTGGTACAATTACAACATTTAAAAGGCATCTGGATGGGTATATGAATAGGAAGGGTTTAGAGGGACCTGGGCCAAGTGCTGGCAAATGGGATTAGATTAGGTTAGGGTTTGGTCAGTATGGATGAGTTGGACCAAGGGTCTGTTTCCAAGCTGTACGTCTCAATGACGATATGCGGAATTTGTGTCCCAGTTTTCTTGGAGAGAACATGTTTATACATCTACATGCTTTGCACTCTAGCCATAAGAAGTGTTTTCACAAGGTTGTCAGCATTTCTAGTAAAGCTACTAAGTTAGAGTGCAACACATGTCATTACTTATGTCCATTCTTTCTTCAGGTAAGGTATAGCTCATCATTGCAAAGTTGGCAGTCGGAGTCTTACACAGAGGAAGCCTGCTGTGCAATGGAACAAGATACAGAACAGATGCAGCCAACAAGAGTTGCTGAATATTTCTTCAGTGATATTTTCACAGAAGTGGAAGAGGATGAACAAGAATGATGAAAGAAAACCTTATAGCTGCATATTTAATTGGTGCTGGTACATTATATAATGTGATATGTTCAACGATATGACACAATCACAGAATTGGAGAAGTGACATTAAATTATACAAACATTGTTTGCTTTTACCAGTTTTCTTTGCACTGAGATCTCCTATAAAATACTACTTTCATGATATGAATATGAAAACAAAAGGCTGGTTAATCACTTTATAATATTAACCTTTATTGGTAGGAAATACCAAAATTTTACAGGCCGATTTGTTGTAACAAAATCTTTCTTAGCAAATACATAGGCATTAAAGAAAGCTGCTGCTTTACTCTTCACAATATATGATAACTCCATTAACTGTACAATAAGTTCATGTTTCATCCAAAAGTTGTTTACAGTTTTGATGAATTACCAATAAGTTTCTCCTTGAATCTCAGTGATTCCTTTGTTATATAGGATGCTTTTGCCCTATTGGAGCACACACTACAATGTAGGAAAGATAATTTGCATTGTCATTTTTCTTGCAGAAAAAGGAGTAGCAGATGTGTGCTTTATTTTAGTAATCCACAATTTGGTATTGATGCTTGGTAAACAGATGACACCCTCAAAGTACTGCACTTTAACATCCAAGTATTTAATCAGGATCACTTTTTAAATATTAAACTTAGAATCCAAAATACTAATGGGTTATGATATATTTTGATAATTGCATTTCCCAGACTGCCTTTTTTCAAAAAGAAGTATGATTTGAATGATATATTTTTGCTTAAGATAAATTTTAAATACATCAGAATGAAGCAATAAATAGTGGAAACAAATTTGAAAGCCCAAATAAAACAGAACAAATACAAATATATAGTTAGTCTAATTGAAAAGGATAAACTATAATAATTCATTGACATCTAAACTGTCAGTGAGTTTTAAGTTCTTGGATGTAAATTATATCAGTAATGGGATGAAATGAAGTTCAGGGCTGCATATTTTTGTGTATAAATTGTTACACAAATGGTTGGGTATTAAATCTGATACCAATTGTTTCTTTCAAGAGGAAGTTATTCAGAAAATTGCACTGTGATAAATTTACAACATTGTTAGACTTCAATCTGTTTAAGTATGGGTGTAATGATGTAGATTGCATGTTGTTTGGTGAGCATTTCTGAAGGTCAGGATCTTTGTCTTTGTTACCTCATTTTATTTTATTTTTAAAGAATGTGCCTTGTCTAGCAAATATATTCATAGTTCAAATTCAATGTTTCTTGAAGGTGCTGTTCCTTTAAAGTTTCAGAATGATTGCTGCATGTTTGACTGATCAGAAGGAAACGTACAAATTTGGATGTGAAACAGATCTCTCCAATGACAGCCCAACTTTAAAACTTTCAATGATTGATTTATATAAAATTGCTGTGGACTGAGATTTATTTGCATGTCATACATGTCAACAATGAGATACACAAGTTTTCTTTTTGTGAAATTACTAGCACTTGTGTTTGTGTTCTTTCAATGCAATTGTAAACAAAATGTAGAGATTTATAGATATCCATTTGTGTTAAATGCGAAGTTATTCAAATTTCTTTTGAAGCTTTCTTTTTTAAAAGTCTGTTTATATATGTTTCATTCGTTAACATTATAACCATGTGAAATGTGTTAATTGGACTGTATTTTAATGTGGGCTTAGAATCACATTTGCAGATAATTATCTCACTTTTTGTATATTAATTATTATTTAAAGTCATCCTAATGTGGCTGTAATATTTATATTGACCTAGAGATGGGAGAAAAAATTAGGAACTCAATTATTTTGAACAAATTAAAATGTGAGCCTGTTACAACTGTTAAGTGACCCAAATGTAACCCATGCTGTAGAATATTATATTTGAGACAGCATATCTTAAAAATGATTAAGATTTATTTGATATAAATCAAAAAAGACTTAAAGGGTGGAAGAAACAGATTCTAAAACCAGGTTCTTATGTTGTGGTGCAAGGCTCCAAGTGTGATTGGAGATAAGTCTCATAGTTGTATGTAATTGATTTCATAACTAGGCGAGAATGAAGAAATAGTCTTTCAACATTGACAATATACGATCATCATTCTCTGGAACATGAGCTTCAGAAGTTTTATGAAAAAGCTGTAGCAAATTCTGACTGATAATTGGGCAAATAGAGGGAGAAATTCATCTTAAGCAGTGACATAGAAAGATATTGGATAAGCCATCCATTGCATTTAATGGAACTGAACATCAAGCACTGTGTATAAGGGGCAGCTGATCCAGTACTGCTGTTTTATGCCACTGCTGTGAATTCCTAACCAGTGTTGTTAAGAGCAGTTTCAAAGTGTTGACGAGGAACTCAAACAGGAAGTAACTAACAAGTTAATTATGTAAAACTTCACAGGTAAAGCTAATACGTGTGGCAGTAAACAAGAAATTATTTGAATTTATCTTGTCCCTGACAAAGCAACTGGGTCAATTGCACCACTCATATAGATAGACTATATATATGTGTAAATTACAGTTAAAGCATTGTTCACGTGGTTACAAATATGTATTGGTTGTTTACTGAATGACTAACTCCAGAGTCATTACAACATCTTCCTTGTTTGGAAGGCACATTACAGTATTACTGCATAGATGTATTAATCTGTGGACTGCTTGTAAATTCTGTAAATAAAACATTCTTATATAATTTTTCTTTGCATTTAATATATTGCTGAAATTTGATATAAGGCCCTTTATTGTGGCAGGATTCTGTATTAGGTGAAATTTATGTTTGTTTCCTGACATTCACAACTTTAGAAATGTTCCAAATTCTTGGAGATAGCTTGTTAATGCAGAAGGACGAATGTAGCCTCATCCAGAATCAAAGTGATCTAATTTATTTAGTATTAGTTAAATTTCTCCACAGGTTCTCAATTTTTTACAACACAGTGCAAAGGTCATTTGGCCCATTGTGTCTGTGCTTGCTCTCCAAATGAGCATCTCACTTAATAAATTGTCTGCTGCTTGGAACTTTGTGTTAACTAGATGTTCCCGGTAAATAATATACAAATACATTTTGATTTTCTATCATTGTTAGTTGCATCCCATCATCAAACATGTTTTATCTTTCCTGTTACAGTACATACTACTTCATTAATATCCAGCTACCATTCCCTAGTCCATCTTTCAATTTACTAATGGTGTGACTTGCAGGTGGCCATAGCTTTTGAAAATCCATTCAAACTCCGAAATAGTTTGTTCATTTAGCATACTTTTAATGTTTATAGTTTTCAAACGCGTTTGTTAACTTTTCTCTGGGAATTAAGCAGTCAGAAATTTCTCCTGAAATTTGCATGCTTGGACCTACAAATAAGATGTGGAAGATGCAAATATTTGTATTTGTCGTTAAAATTCACTGGTTATAAATTTTGGCACTTAAATATTTTCTACAATGCATTCCATTGTTTTTAAGATGCTTCATCGTCTAAAGAATCCTAGTCAATTTCCTATTTGTCACCAACTTTTATTTTCATCCCTTCCTAATTGTTACCTTGAATCTACTTAAGGTTTAGTAGACTTTCATTCCGAAATTTGTTTGAAAAATAAAACCAACTTTTGAGAACTTATCACCTTGTCAAATAAGACTTATGTTTCAGCACCTTGATAACATCATGTATGTGCTTCAGTGACCTGCAGAATAATCTTAAGAATTAGGATACTGTTAAGACTTCAGGTGGCTTTATTCTCTCTAGGATCTTCTTTCCGGATAGATAGCAGATCAGCAGTTGGAACATCAAGCATTTGTACTCAGTTGGATTACTATTGCATTGCTGTTTATAAACTGTATACTGGATTAGTGGTGCTGGAAGAGCACAGCAGTTCAGGCAGCATCCAACGAGCAGCGAAATTGACGTTTCGGGCAAAAGCCCTTCATCAGGAATAAAGGCAGTGAGCCTGAAGCGTGGAGAGATAAGCTAGAGGAGGGTGGGGGTGGGGAGAGAGTAGCATAGAGTACAATAGGTGAGTGGGGGAGGAGATGAAGGTGATAGGTCAAGGAGGAGAGGGTGGAGTGGATAGGTGGAAAAGAAGATAGGCAGGTCGGACAAGTCAAGGAGACAGTTACTTTCTCCCCACCCCCACCCTCCTCTAGCTTATCTCTCCATGCTTCAGGCTCACTGCCTTTATTCCTGATGAAGGGCTTTTGCCCGAAACGTCGATTTCGCTGCTCGTTGGATGCTGCCAGAACTGCTGCGCTCTTCCAGCACCACTAATCCAGTATTTGGTTTTCAGCATCTGCAGTCATTGTTTTTACCTTGTTTATAAACTGTAGCTGTGTTTCTGATACCCGTGATGTGGAGGTGCCGGTGTTGGACTAGGGTTGACAAAGTTAAAAATCTCTCACAACCAGGTTATAGTCTAAATGAGTTTGTTTGGAAGTACAAGCTTTCAGAGCGCTCTCCTTCGTTAGGTAGCTGATGGGGCAGAATCATAGGACATGGAATTTATAGTTAAAGATCAAAATGTCGTTCAACTGATGTATTGAACAAATCTCAATTGCTGTTAAGTCTTTCATCACTTAGAATGGGATTGCAGGTTTGAATTCATTAATATGTAAATCCCAGAAGGTGGAAGACAGAGGGTGCTGGTGGAGGGTTGCTTTTGAGACTGGAGGCCTGTGACCACAAGGGTCAGTGCTGGGTCGACTGCTTTTCATCAGTAAAATAAATAACTTGGATGTGAACGTAGGAGGTATAGCTAGTAAGTTTGCAGATGACACCCAAAATTGGAGATGTAGTGGACAGTGAAGAAGATTACCTCAGATTACAATGGGACCTTGATCAGATGGGCCAATAAGCTGAGGAGTGGCAGCTGGAGTTTAATCTAAATAAATGTGAGGTGCTGCATTTTGGAAAAGCAAATCAGAGCAAGACTTATACATTTAATGGTAAGGTCCTAGGGGGTGTTGCTGAACAAAGAGACCTTGGAGTGCAGGTTCATAGTTCTTTGAAAGTGGAGTCGCAGGTAGGTAGGATCGTGAGAAGGCATTTGGTATGCTTTCCTTTACTGGTCAGAGCATTGAATATAGGAGTTGGGAGGTCATGTTGTGACTGTACAGGACTTTGGTTCGGCCACTTTTGGAATGTTCCGTGCAATTTTGGTCTCCTTCCTATCAGAAGGATGTTGTGAAAATTGAAAGGGTTCAGAAAAGATTTACAAGGTTGTTGCCAGGATTGGAGGATTTGAGCTACTGGGAGATGCTGAATAGGCTGGGGCTGTTTTCCCTGGAGCATCAGTGGCTGAGGAGATGATCTTATAGAAGTTTATAAAATCATGAGAGGCATGGATAGGATAAACAGACATGGTCTTTTCACTGAGATGGGGGAGTCCAAAACTAGAGAGCATAGGTTCAGGGGGGAGAAATTTATAAGGGACCTACAAGGCAACATTTTCACGCAGAGAGTGTTGCATGTATGGAATGAGCTGCCAGAGGAAGCAATGGAGGCTGGTACAATTACAGCATTTAAAAGGCATTTGGATGGATATATGAATAGGAACGGTTTAGAGGGATATGGTCCAAGTGCTCGTAAATGGGAACAGATTAGGTTAGGATATCTGATCGCCATATACAGGTTGGACCGAAGTGTCTGTTTCTATGCTGTATATCTCTATGACTCTATAAGTCACATTTCCAAAATAACTTAAGGTTTTATATTTTTAAAAAATGACATCTCAGCTCAAACAATGCATTAAGGGTGTGAGGTTAGAGTCTGTCCATATCCCAACATTGAGTCAGACTGGTTCTATTTCCAAAGTAGGGATTGGTAGAATGATACATGGACTAATTGCCCACAGCTTATGTGCTTTTTGAACAAACTAGTGTGACTGCAAATAAAAGTCTGCAAATGTAAATTCGCCCATATATATGTGTGTGGGGAGGGGGTGGTGGTGGGGGGAGAAAGAGTGCTGCCCCACTGGCATGCCCATCACCTGCCCTGCCTTATTTCCCAAGAGTAGGTCATGTTTTGCACCTTCTCTAGTAGGTACATCCACCTACTGAATCAAAACATTTGCTTGTACACACTGAACAAATTTCTTTCCATCTGAGCCCTTACTACTAGGGTAGTCCTAGACTATGTTTGGAAAGTTAACTCCCCATCATTCTCAATTTCCTCTTGACTGCTGGGGGTGTATAGTACAATAGCAATAAGGTGATCATCCCTTCCTTATTTCTCAGTTCCACCCAAATAACTTGCCTGGATGTATTCCCAGGAATGTCTTCCCTAAGTACAACCATAATGTTATCCCGAATCAAAACCGCCACTTTGCCCCCTTCCCCCACTTTCGATCCTTCATGTAGCATCTATATCCTGGAACAGCATAGAGATGTATAGCATGGGAACAGACCCTTTGGTCCAACTTGTCCATGCTGACTAGATACCCGAACCCAATCTAGTCCCACCTGCCAGCACCCAGTACATATCCCTCCAAACCCTTCCTATTCATATACCCATCCAGATGCCTTTTAAATGTTGCAATTGTACCAACCTCCACCACTTCCTCTGGCAGCTCATACCATACATGTATCACCCTTGTGTGAAAATGTTGCCTGTTGGGTTTCTTTTATATCTTTCCCCTCTCACCCTAAACCTATGCCCTCTAGTTCTGGACTCCCCAACCCCAGGGAAAAGACTTTGTCTATTTATCCTATCCATGCCCCTCATGATTTTGTAAACCTCTATAAGTCAAGCCTCAGCATCTGACGCTCCGGGGAAAACAGCCATAGCCTATTCAACTTCTCCCTATAGCTTAAATCCTCCAACCCTGGCAACATCCTTGTAAATCTTTTCTGAACCCTTTCAAGTTTCACAACATCGTTCAGATAGAAAGGAGATCAGAATTGCACGTAATATTCCAACAGTGGACTAACCAATGTCCTCTACAGCTGCAACATGTACTCAAAACTCTGACCAATAAAGGAAAGCATACCAAACGCCTCCTTCACTATCCTATCTACCTGCGCCTCCACTTTCAAGGAGCTATGAACCTGCACTGTAAGGTCTCTTTGTTCAGCAACACTCCCTGGGATCTTACCATTAAGAGTATAAGTCCTGCTAAGATTTGCTTTCCCAAAATGCAGCACCTCGCATTTATCTGAATTAAACTCCATCTGCCACTTCTTAGCCCATTGGCCCATCTGATCAAGATCCCGTTGTAATCTGAAGTAACCTTCTTCGCTGTCCACTACACCTCCAATTTTGGTGTCATCTGCAAACTTATTAATTATACCTCATATGCTCACATCCAAATTATTTATATAATTGAGAAAACATAGTAGACCCAGCACCAATCCTTGTGGCACTCCACTGGTCACAGGCCTCCAGTCTGAAAAGCAATCCACTACCACCACCCTCTGTCTTCTACTTTTGAGCCAGTTCTATATCCAAATGGCTAGTTCTCCCTGTATTGCATGAGTTGTGACCTTGCTAACCAGTCTCCCATGGAGAACCTTGTCAAATGCCTTACCGAAGTCCATATAGATTACGTCTACTGCTCTGCCCTCATCAATCCTCTTTGTTACTTCAAAAAACTCAATCAAGTTTGTGAGACATGATTTCCCACGTACAAAGCCAGATTGCCTATCCCTAATCAGTCTTTGCCTTTCCAAATACATATACATCCTGTCCATCAGGATTCCCTCCAACAACTCACCCACCACCTCACCCACCACCGACATCAGGCTCACTGCTCTATAGTTCCCTGGCTTGTCCTTACCACCTTTCATAAACAGTGGCACCATATTAGCCAACCTCCAGTCTTCCAGCACCTCACCTGTGACTATCGGTGGTACAAATATCTCAGCAGGAGGCCCAGCAATCACTTCCCTAGCTTCCCACAGAATTCTAGGGTACACATGTTCAGGCCCTTGTGGATATATCCACTTTTATGCGTTTCAAGACATCCAGCACTTCCTCCTCTGTAATATGGACATTTTGCAAGATGTCACTATCTATTTCCTTACATTCTATATCTTCCAAGCTCACTAGTTTAAATTCTCCCAAGCAGCTCTAGCAAATCTCCCTGGCAGTATTATAGTCCTCTTCCAATTTAGGTGCAATCCGTCCTTCTTGTACTGGTCACTCCTACCCCAAAGGAGATTCTAATGATCCAAAAATGTGAATTCTTTTCCCATACACCAGCTCCTCAGCCACGCATTCAAGTTGCCAGTCCTGTCTATCCCTGAGCTACGTCTCCATAATTGCTACAATATCCCAGTTCCATGTTCCTAACCATGCCCTGAGTTAATCTGCCTAACCTGTTAGGTCTCTTGCATTAAAATAAATGCACTTTAATTTACCACTCCTACATTGTTCTTTAAGGAGAAAGTGAGGACTGCAGATGCTGGAGATCAGAGCTGAAAATGTGTTGCTGGAAAAGCGCAGCAGGTCAGGCAGCATCCAAGGAACAGGAGAATCTTCCCTGAAGAAGGGCTTATGCCCGAAACATCGATTCTCCTGTTCCTTGGATGCTGCCTGACCTGCTGCGCTTTTCCAGCAACACATTTTCAGCTACCTTGTTCTTTACTTTGTTCCTGTCTGCCCCGTGTGTTTGACTTACTCCTTTTTCCAACTGTACCAGTCTTAGACCAATCTCTTTCCTTATTATCTTGCTGGGGACCAACCCCCACTAGTTTAAGTCCTCCCAAGTAGCTCTTGCAAATCTCCCCACTGGAATGTTAATTAGTACCTTTCCAATTCAGGTGCAATCTGTCCTCCTCGTACAGGTTTTGTTTACCCCAGAAGACATTCAATGATCCAAAAATGTGAATCCTTCTCTTCTGCACCAGCTCCTCAGCCATACATTCATCTGCTCTATCCACCTACTCCTACCTTCATTAGCCTGTGGGACAGGGGATAATCTAGATATTACTACCCTCAAGGACCTACTATTAAAATTTCTGCCTAACTTCCTAAATTCTCTCCTCAAATCTTGTGCTTTTCTCTTCCTATGCCATCAGTTCCAATGTGTACTAGTCCCTCTCCCCTTTGAGAATATTCTGCAATCTCTCCAAGATATCTTTGATCCTGGCTCCAGGAAAGTGAAACACCATACTGATGCCTCGCTATCGGCTGCAGAATCATCTGTCTGTGCCTCTGACTAGAGAGTTCCCTATCACAATCGATCGCTTGGAACCTGGTGTACCCCTCATTAAATTAGAGTCGGTCTCAATACCAGAAACCTGGCTGTCAGTGCCACATTCCCTTGAGAGTCCGTCACCTCCTACATTTTCGAAAATTGCATACTTGTTTTGGGATTGGGATAGCTACAACAGACTCTTGCACTACCTGTCTCCCCCTCCTACCTTTCCTGGTGGTTACCCATCCACCTGACTGTATCTTCAGTTTATCTCCCTCCCTGTAACTGCTATCCATTATACCCTCAAGCTCCTGTAAATTCCTCAATGCCTCTAACTGCCACTCCAACCGATACATGCAATCTGGTGGGATTTGCAACCAAACATACTGTCAACATCATCTCAGTAACATGAAAACTCTCCCTCATCTCCTACTTCCAACAGGAAGAATATATCACTCCACTAAAGGCTATCTTTGCACCCTAACAATCCACAGACCCAGAAAATAGCACAGTCTTACTGTTCTAAAAACACTGCTCCAGTACATGTTTTTTTGTTTTTAAAGTTTAATCAAGAGACAGATCTCAATAAAAACATAATTAAAAAACCCACTCTACTCACTATTATGGATTTACAAAAGAAAAACAGTAAAGTTATATAAAGGTGAGATAATTTGGAGAGCCCACACAAATACATTTGGCAGAACAGCTCTCTGTCATATAAAAACTATGAAGAAATTATTTCTGCAAATCCCTTAAAGTCAGGGACAGTTAGGGTGTAGGTTTGATATCCAGACATTTCATTACCTGGCTAGGTAACATCATCAGTGACAACCTCCAAGTGAAGCAAAGCTGTTGTCCCCTGCTTTCTATTTATATGTTTGTCTTGGATGGGGTTCCTGGAGTTTGTGGTGATGTCATTTCCTGTTTGTTTTCTGAGGGGTTGGTAGATGGTATCTAGATCTATGTGTTTGTTTATGGCGTTGTGGTTGGAGTGCTGGGCCTCTAGGAATTCTCTGGCATATCTTTGCTTAGCCTGTCCCAGGATAGAGATGTTGTCCCAGTTGAAATTTTTTTTCTCCGTGTGTAGGGCTACGAGGGAGAGAGGGTCGTGTCTTTTTGTGGCTAGCTGGTGTTCGTGTATCCTGGTGGCTAACTTTCTTCCTGTTTGTCCTACGTAGTGTTTGTGGCAGTCCTTGCATGGAACTTGTAGATGACGTTGGTTTGTACTGGGATGTACTGGGTCTTTTACGTTTGTTAGTTTTTGTTTGAGTGTGTTGGTGGGTTTGTGTGCTACTAGGAATGATTCAAACTAGCAGCAGCGGCACGAGTAAACATGGTGCCAGACAGGGGGGCCTTGGTAGTCTGGCTGTCATTTCTGAAACTTCTTTGATGTATGGTAAGTTAGTTGAGGTGCTAGAAATTAAATAAATCTAACCTCCAAATTCATAGGAGATCATTCGAGAAGTCTGTGTAATTTCCCTATTTGTGTACAAAGAACTCCTAACTTTTACACAAAACCTTTTTCCTCTGTCTCTCTCTGCAGAAGCTGTTACTGTCTGATGAACGGCCAACCTGTTCTGAACAGAGTTGCTGTAATCTTAACGCCAACCAAGTATCGCCCCGCAGTTTATGTTTGACTAGTCTGGAAGGATGAGAGGTTCTGGTGTTGGATTGGGGTGTACAAAGTTGAAAATCACACAACACCAGGTTATGGTCCAACAGGTTTAATTGGAAGCACTGGCTTTCTGAGCGCTGCTCTGCACAACCACCTGATGAAGGAGCGTCGCTCCGAAAGCCAGTGCTTCCAATTAAACCTGTTGGACCATAACCTGGTGTTGTGTGATTTTTTTTTAACTTTGTAGGTCCCGGTATATGTGGGTGGGCTCTGTGGAACAAACTGCAAGTCAATTCGCTGCGAGCAGGAGTGTTTGAGGTGGAGTCCCAAAGGTTGTGTCCCAGTGCAGGCGGCCCCGGGGTTTGCAGACTCACTCGCGCCGCCGCTCGCTCTGGAGCCGTTGGGGCCCCTGGCTGCAGGATGCTGCTGCACGCGCGGAACCTGCGGCTCTGCTTCCTCGGAGCGCGAGCCTGGCCTGCCCCACGACCCCGCCGTTACCACGGAGACAAAGTGGCGACGGTCGGATCGGAGCCCGACACCAACTCGGTCCTCTTCCAGGTAGGCCGCGCTTGCAGCCCCGGACTCGCCTGGAAACGTCCATTGGAGGGAGGGAAGTCACTGTGGACAGCACCGAGTAGCACGGGGTGGGGTGGAGTGGGTACATTGCAGCTTTCCCTGGTACTGAATCGCACAGGGAAGGATGTATGTGCACCAGTCATCACAAATACGACATCGCGAACATTTAAGTTGGTGACATTTCTTTTTAGTTTGGCTCATGTTTCTGTGACCCCTTCTGAAGTCCTTGAACTTGCAGCTGGTATCTGGCACCACCATGTTTACTCGTGCTGCTGCTGCTAGTTTGAATCATTCCTGCCCCAACACCAAGACAGGTAACAATCTTAAATGGCCATTCACCCATTGAGCCTGTGCCTGCAGACTGGCAGAGGGACCTGAATAGTCCAATTATCCAGCTCCTTCTGGTATCTCTGGCACTTTGCTGCCCTTTGTCCAATTCTGTTTTAAATGTTAGTATTGAATCCCTATTTTTATTACTTTTCCAATCGCTTTTTCTGTCGTGACAGTTTCTGCCTGCTGTTTGTCTCTTGATTTTCTACCACTGAGTATGGCAGTATTTAAGTTGATCTTGACAGCTCATGTTGTGCAATGGTGGCTGAATCATAGAATCACTACAGTATGGAAAGAGGATACTCAGCCACTTGTGTCTGCACTCACAGCGCCAGAGACCTGGGTTCAATTCCCGCCTCAGGCGACTGACTGTGTGGAGTTTGCACGTTCTCCCCGTGTCTGCGTGGGTTTCCTCCGGGTGCATCGGTTTCCTCCCACAGTCCAAAGATGTGCAGGTCAGGTGAATTGGCCATGCTGAATTGCCTGTAGTGTTAGGTATGGGGTAAATGTAGGGGTATGGGTGGGTTGCGCTTCGGCGGGTCAGTGTGGACTTGTTGGGCCGAAGGGTCTGTTTCCTAACTGTAATGTAATCTAATCTAATCTAATCTAACCCATCAAAGAGCACCCCACCCAGATACACCCTTGGACACTATGGACAATTTGGCATGGTTGGTCCACCTAACCTGCATACCTTTGGACTGTGGGAAGAAACTACAGTACCCAGAGGAAACCCATGCAGACATGAGCTAAATGTGCAAACACCACACAGATAGTTGCATAAGGCTGGAATCAAACCAGGTGCTGTGAGGCAGCAGTGCTAACTACTTAGCCATCATAGTGCCCACTATAGTGTCCTCCTCCTGGACCAAGTGGCCCCTTTGGAAAAACAGCTTCTAATTTTCCTCTTGGAAATGGTATACAGGAGTCATTATCGAGTTGAATAACTTTAAGGCCTGAGCACCTTTTCCCATGTTCTTACTCCAATTTCCATACAACAAGCCTTATCATCACATGGGCTAGTACCAGAAACAACCCATTGTCAGCCACTAATGGTCCCAGTGAACAACTTTTGATTTTGTCCAGACTGACCATTACCCATTCTTTTGTTTGTTCAACTGTTCTCTCTCTTGGCTTTATCAGTATCTATTGTTAATTCCTCCCCACACATCCCTCTCATCCTCAACATATTCCTAGCCACCCTTTCCCTAGCTACAGTCAGTTCTGAAGAAGGGTCACTGGACTGGGAAAGTTAACTTTTTTTTGTCTACCAATACTGCCAGACCTGCTGAATTTTCTATAATTTCTCTTTTTGTTTTATTTGAGTCACTTTAGCTGTGGCATCATTTGTAAGGGTCCTACTCTGGATCAAATGTGACACTTTTGGTTTCTGAATCTTCATGTACAGTTAATCATCTTCCTTGCAATTCATTGAATGATCTGGTGGTGGTGTGTACACTAACAGCATACTGCAATTTGATAACAAAATTGTACAAAACATTCAACGAGACATTATTTCTCCTTCAACCATCTACTTGTTCCATTCTGTGTAAATGGCACACATTCAAAGGTCAAATGATGTATGCGAGACACCGGCATATAATTGTAATTTGGGTGTAATTTCTTCAAAGGGTCTGTTTGATCACATGGGTTATATGAGCTGTAAGTCTTTTCCACACTAATAAACTTTAATCTTTTACGTAGACTTCTGGAATTTTGATAACACACTTTGATTTGCAATTTCACTCCATTTTCATTCATCCAAACAATGTTTGTGAATATGCACAAAATCTCTTACAGTAGAAATGAGTCTAAGCTTAAACATCATCCTGTTAGACATGGAAGCTGGTCCCAATCTGAATCTTGTCTTCTCATATCCAGTGGTTTTCATTAAAACTGTTTTTTCACTTCACACTTTGATTGCTGTGTGTGTTGAAGTTAATGAGTGTTACATCCATATTCCAACATACCATAATGGGTACTCATGTTTTCTGCAGGTGACTTATGAGGAATTGCTGGACACTGATAAATTTGATATCAAGTTTTTTTGGTAGTCTTTGAGCAGTCTTGATCTTTTGCTGCAGCACTAAACATTTTTGTTCCCTAGATCAGCTATACCAGCAAGCTTTTACTCTGAAATCTTTACAGAAGTGTGGGTTTGATTGGCCCAATTAAATGTGTATACGTGAATCACATTTGTGACAAATTAAAAAATGGTATGATTTGTAGCTTGAAGCCATCTTCATACTTCATTCATTTCTCCCACATAACTTCACAACATAGCCTCTACTTCTTATCAGTAAAATGTTTCGAGGGGGTGGTGGGGAAATACTTGTGGTTGAGTACTAATGCGAATGTTGCACATTGTGTTTGAAATGAGGAGTCATACACATTCAATGCAAAAACATGACTTTTGGGAAAGTAGCAACATACAACATGTCAACTTGTAAAGTGTAATTCATGTTCTTCTTGGTATGATTTCTGTTATTATGAGGCTACTTCTGCTGTCAATAAAGGACTTTGAAAACTGGTTCATTTGGAATATTGAGGAGGAATGGACTTTTTAATAAAGTCCATTAAACAGACACTTTGGATGCTTTTTTTTAAAGATACTTGCTTGAAGTCGCGTCTCAAACTCACTCTTTAGGCTGGTTTTACTAGATCATTTTATCAACGTGTGGTAAAGTAGCTAAGACATATGGTTACTTACCTTTATTACTCAAAGATTTTCCTTAGAGCAGAGAAGCTGAGGGGAAATTTAGTTGAGGTGTACAAAGTCCTAAGGGAATTCCTTTTTTTCCTTACTTAGGAGTTGTTAACTGTTTTAAGGTAAGGAGCAGGAGGTTTAGACAGGTTTGGAAAAAACTTTTCACCCAGTAGATTGTGGGTGTCCGGAGCTTACTGCTAAAAGTGATAGAAGTAGGAACCCCCGAGACGTGTAAGAACTTTTTAGGTGAACACTTGAAGCACCATTGCATTAAAGTCTATGGGCGAAGTATTAGAAAGTAGGATTGAATATATCACTGTTTGATGACTGGCAAGGGTGTGATAGGTTGAAGGGCCTTGTTCTGTGCTGTAAGTACTCAAGTTACATGCCTGACTTTCTTTGTAAATCAGCTTCTTCAGAGATGATACCTCTGGCATAGGTAGGAAGTGAGCCCAGGTTCCCTGGTCCAGAGGTAGGGCACTACCACTGCACCTCAAGACCCATCTAGTCTGAGTTTATGACTATTAGGAATTGTGGATTTTTGATATTGTTTGAAGTTCAGTTGATGTGTGACCTGCTGAAAGAAGTCACTCAATCTAGATTCTTCCATCTACTTGAAAGATATTTTGAGAATCCATAGATGTACAGCATGGGAACAGATCCTTCAGTCCAACCCGTCCATGCCGACCAGAGATTCCCAACCCAATCTAGTCCCATCTGGCAGCACACACCCCATATCCCTCCAAACCCTTCCTATTCATATACCCATTCAAATGCCTTTTAAATGTTGCAATTGTACCAGCCTCCACCACTTCCTCTGGCAGCTCATTCCATACACGTACCACCCTCTGTGTGAAAAAGTTGCCCCTTAGGTCTCTTTTATATCTTTCCCCTCTCACCCTAAACCTATGCCATCTAGTTCTGGACTCCCCCACCCCAGGGAAATGTCTTTATCTATTTATCTAAAATCTCTATAAGGTCACCCTTCAACATCTGACACTCCAGGGAAAACAGCCCCAGCCTGTTCAGCCTCTCCCTATAGCTCAAATCCTTCAATCCTGGCAACATCCTTGTAAATCTTTTCTGAATCCTTTCAGGTTTTGCAACATCTTTCCGATAGGAAGGAGACCAGAATTTCACGCAATATTCCAACAGTGGCCTAACCAATGTCCTGTAGGCGCAACATGACCTCCCAACTCCTGTACACAATACTCTGACCAATAAAGGAAAGCATACAAGCGCCTTCTTCACTATCCTATCTACCTGTGACTCCACTTTCAAGGAGCTATGAACCTGCACTCCAAGGTCTCTTTGTTCACCAACACTCCCTAGGACCTTACCATTAAGTGTATAAGTCCTGCTAAGATTTGCTTTCCCAAAATGCAGCACATCGCATTTATCTGAATTAAACTCCATCTGCCACTTCTCAGCCCATTGGCCCATCTGGTCAAGATCCTGTTGTAATCTGAGGTAACCTTCTTTGCTGTTCACTACACCTCCAATTTTGGTGTCATCTGCAAACTTACTAACTGTACCTCTTATGCTCACATCCAAATCATTTATGTAAATGACAAAAAGTAGTGGACCCAGCACTGATCCTTGTGGCACTCCACTGGTCACAGGCCTCCAGTCTGAAAAACAAACCTCCACCACTAACCTCTGTCTTCTACCTTTGAGCCAGTTCTGTATCCAAATGGCCAGTTCTCCCTGTATTCTATGAGATCTAACCTTGCTAACCAGTCTCCCATTGGGGAACCTTGTCAAATGCCTTACAGAAGTCCATATAGATCACATCTAATGCTCTACCCTCATCAATCCTCTTTGTTACTACTTCAAAAAACTCAATCAAGTTTGTGAGACATGATTTCCCATACACAAAGCCATGTTGACTATCCGTAATCAGTCCTTGCCTTTCCAAATACATGTATATCCTGTCCCTCAGGATTCCCTCCAACAACTTGCCCATCACCGACGTCAGGCTCACTGGCTTATAGCTCCCTGGCTTGTCCTTACCACCTTTCTTAAACAGTGGCACCACATTAGCAAACCTCCAGTCCTCTGACACCTCACCCATGACTATCAATGTTACAAATATCTCAGTAAGAGGCCCAGCAATCACTTCCCCAGCTTCCCACAGAATTCTAGGGTACACCTGATCAGGTCCTGGAGATTTATCCACCTTTATGCGTTTCAAGACATCCAGCACTTCCTCCTCTGTAATATGGATATTTTGCAAGGTGTCACCATCTATTTCGCTACTTTCTATATCTTCCATATCCTTTTCCACAGTAAATACTGATGCAAAATACTCGTTTAGTATCTCCCCCATTTTTTTGCAGCTCCACACAAAGGCTGATCTTTGAGGGGCCCTATTCTCTCCCTTGTTACCCTTTTGTCCTTAATATATTTGTAAAAACCCTTTGGATTCTCCTTAATTCTATTGCCAAAGCTATCTCATGTCCCCTTTTTGCCCTCCTGATTTCCCTCTTAAGTATACTCCTACTTCTTTTATACTGTTCTAAGGATTCACTCGATCTATCCCGTCTATACCTGACAAATGCTTCCTTCTTTTTCTTAACCAAACCCTCAATTTCTTTAGTCATCCAGCATTCCCTATACCTACCAGCCTTTCCTTACACCCAAACAGGAATATACTGTCTCTGGATTCTTGTTATCTCATTTTGGAGGCTTCCCATTTTCCAGCCGTCCCTTTACCTGCAAACACCTGCCCCCAATCAGCTTTTGAAAATTCTTGCCTAATACCGTCAAAATTGGCCTTTCTCCACTTTAGAACTTCAACTTTTAGATCTGGTCTTTCCTTTTCCATCTATTTTAAATCTAGTAGAATTAACTGACACCTCAGTCACCTGCCCTGCCTTATTTCCCAAGAGTAGGTCAGGTTTTGCACCTTCTCTAGTAGGTACATCCACATACTGAATCAGAAAATTTTCTTGTACAAACTTAACAAATTCCTCTCCATCTAAGCCCTTAACGCTATGGCAGTCCCAGTCTATGGTTGGAAAGTTAAAATCCCCTACCATAAGCACCGTATTATTCTTACAGATAGCTGAGATCTCCTTACAAGTTTGTTTCTCAATTTCCCTCTGACTATTAGGGGATCTATAATACAATCCCAATAAGGTGATGATTCCTTTCTTATTTCTCAGTTCCACCCAAATACCTTCCCTGGATGTATTTCCAGGAATATCCTCCTTTAGTACAGCTGTAATGCTATCTCTTATCAAAAACGTCACTTCTCCTCCTCTCTTGCCTCCCTTTCTATCCTTCCTGTAGCATTTGTATCCTAGAACATTAAGCTGCCAGTCCTGCCCATCCCTGGGCCATGTTTCTGTAATTGCTATGATATCCCAGTCCCAAATAGAGAGTTGGAAAACTGACATGGCTGTCCTTCTGAGAAGTTTCTGGAAGATTTCTTCTCTACATATCCTGTGTAAACTGCTTCTGAAAAGATCCTAGTGACACAGGAATCTGTCTTGTAGTCAGCCATCTACTTATACCAGGACACCAGGCATGCAGAGTACTTGTTTAATATCTCAGCTTTGTCATCTGCCTCATTCCTTTTTGTTTTCTAATTATACATCCTAAGTCGTTGATCTCAGCATTTGACCCAACAGAGCAATCCTTACCTCTTCTCCAGAACCATTTCTCGGGTCTTGATTTCACTCCATTCTTCTTGTGCCAAATTGGCAGCATGTCTTGAGCACCAGCTTCTGAGTCCAGTCCCTAATGGTTGCCTCTGGAGTATACCGTTACTTTTTCTTTCTACTTTATATGTAATCCCTTAGTGACAAACATAGGCAAAGAATAATTTTTCTGACCTATGCAACGATGCCTACATTTACCCTTTTATCCTTGAACACCACAACCACAATATTGGCAAAGGTATCCAATCATGAACGACTCAACTTCCTAATGTTGAATAGTGAATTGATGAAATTCATCAAATGATATTAAAAACTCCTGCAGTTAGTTTGTTTAATCTGAATCACATAGTGTGTAACATTCCTTTGAATTGTACAGTTCCAGCGCCATTCATGACTCCTCAGATACTGAAGCAGTCCATGTTCAGATGCAACAAGATCTGGACAATATCCAGGCTTGGGCTGACAAGTGCCAAGTGACATTCACACCACACAAATGCCAGGCTAGGACCAGCATCAATAAGAGACAATCTAACCACAGCCCCTTGACATTCAGTGGTGTTACCATCACTGAATCCCTCACTATCCACATCCTGGGGGTTATTATTGACCAGAAACTTAACTAGACTCATCATATAAACACAGTGGCTACAAGAGCAGTCAGGCGCTAGGAATACTGTGGTGAGTAACTCACCTCCTGACTCTCCAAAGCTTTCACCATCTGCAAGGCACAGGTCAGCAGTGTGATGGAATACTCCCCGCTTGCCTTGATGAGTGCAGCTTCAACAACTCAATGAGCTTGATACCATTCAGGACACTACATACACTCCCTCCACCATTGACGTTTAGTAGCAATAGTGTGGACCATCTATAAAATACACTGCAGAAATTCATGAAAGATCATCAGACAGCACCATCCAAGCCCACGATCACTTCCATCTAGAAGGACAAGGGCAGCAGATATATGGGAACCCCACCACCTTCAAGTAATCCTGGAATACCCTCTCTAATGGCATTATGGGTCAACCCATAGCACATGGACTGCAGCAGTTCAACAAGGCAGCTCACCACCCTCTTAAGGACACCTAGGGAAGGGCAATAAATGGTGGCCAGCCAGCGACTCCCACATCGCACAAATGAATAAAAAGAGTTTGGTTCTGAACTAAGCTCAAGCCCTATAACCTGCTTATTCTCACAGTTGCTTATTTCTAGCAAAATAGCCTGCTTCCATTGAGACTTCACTCCTGCTGTTGTGGAATCTTTATTCAGCTTTTGTTGTTTCCACACCTGACATTTTTGATTCCCTGCTTATCCATTGCTATTCTTCTGCATTCCAACTAGTATGAATTTCAAAACTTAGCAGCCCATCCTCTATTTTGCACAAAATATAACTGCCATCTCTCTAATCTCAGTTATTTCAATTTCTCCCAGTTTATAAAATTTGAAAGCTGTTTTTGCAAATCTTTTGACCTTCTCCTGTATCACTGCAACCCCCCTCAGCCTTCTGTCTTAACCCATGCTCTCATCTATCCAACCATCTCTGAGCTTCTCACACAGTTCTAGTTATTTTAATTGACCTGGTCAGCACGTTGTAACAGACATCTGAAGAATAGAAAGTGGTTGAGGCTAAAGCATTGAATGTTTTCAAGAAATAGAAAGTTGTTAGGGATAAAGTTCTTGGAACTGCCATCATGTTAAGGGTTTAGATGGAGAGGAATTTGTTAAGTGTGTACAATAAAATGTTCTGATTCAGTATGTGGATGTACCTAGAGAAGGTGCAAAACTTGACCTACTCTTTGGAAATAAGTTAGGACAGGTGACTGAGGTTTCAGTGGGGAAGCATTTTGGTGCCAGCAACCATAAATCTATTAGATTTAAAATAGTGATGGAAAAGGATAGACCATATCTAAAATTTGACGTTCTAAACTGGAGGAAGGCTAATTTTGATGGTATTAGGCAAGAACTTTCAAAAGCTGATTGGTGCAAATGTTTGCAGGTAAAGGAACGGCTGGAAAATGGGAAGCCTTCAGAAATGAGATAACTAGAGTCCAGAGACAGTATCTTCCTGTTAGAGTGAAAGGAAAGGCTGGTAGTTGTAGGGAATGCTGGATGACTAAAGAAATTGAATGTTTGATTAAGAAAAAGGAGGAAGCATATGTAAGGTATAGATAGGAGAGATCGAGTGACTTCATAGAAGAGTATCAAGGCAGTAGGAGTATACTTAAGAGGGAAATCAGGAGGGCAAAAAGCGGACATGAGATAGCTTTGGCAAATAGAGTTAAGGAGAATCCAAAGGGTTCTTACAAATACATTAAGGACAAAGGGATAACTAGGGAGAGAACAGGGCCCCTCAAAGGTCAGTAAGGCAGACTTTGTGTGGCAGACTCCTGTGGAGCCGCAGGAGATGGGGGAGCTGCTAAGCGAGTATTTTGCATCAGTGTTTACTGTGGAGAAGAACATGGAAAATATAGAATGTAGGGAAATAGATGGTGACATCTTGAAAAAATGTGTATATTACAGAGGAGGAATTGCTGGGTGCCTTGAAACACATCAAAGTGGATAAATCCCCAGGACTTGATCAGGTGTACCCTAGAACTCTGGGAAGCTAGGGAAGTGATTGCTGGGCCTCTTACTGAGATATTTGTAACATTGATAGTCACGGGTGAGGTGCTAGAAGACTGGAGGTTGGCTAATGTGATACCATTATTTAATAAAGGTGGTAAGGACAAGCCAGGGAATGACAGACCAGTGAACCTGATGTCGGTAGTGGGCAAGTTGTTGGAGGGAATCCGGAGGGATGGGATTTGCATGTATTTGGAAAGGCAAGGACTGATTAAGGATAAAATCAACTAGGCGAAAGTGAGGATTGTAGATGCTGGAGATTAGAGTTGAGAGTGTGGTGTTAATTACGGATAATCAACATGGCTTTGTGCATGGGAAATCATGTCTCACAAACTTGATTGAGTTTTTTTGAAGAAGTAATAAAGAGGATTGATGAGGGCAGAGCAGTGGAGGTGATTTATATGGACTTCAGAAAGGCGTTCGACAAGGTTCCCCATGGGAGATTGTTTAGCAAGGTTTGATCTCATGGAATATAGAGAGAACTAGCCATTGGATACAGAACTGGCGCGAAGGTAGAAGACAGCGGGTGATGGTGGGTTGCTTTTCAGACTGGAGGCCTGTGACCAGTGGAGTGCCACAAGGATCAGTCATGGGTCCACTACTTTTTGTCATTTTATGTAAATGATTTGGATATGAACAGAGGAGTTAGTACATTTGCTGATGACACCAAAATCGGAGGCATAGTGGACAGTGAAGAAGGTTACCTCCGCTTACAACAGGATATTGATCAAATGGGTCAATTGGCTGAGGATTGGCAGATGGAGTTTAATTCAGATAAATGCGAGGTGTTGCATTTTGGGGTATCAACTCTTAGCAGGACTTATACACTTAATGGTAAGGCCCTAGGGCGTGTTGGTGAACAAAGAGACCTTGGAGTGCAGGTTCATAGCTCCTTGAAAGTGGAGTCATAGGTAGATAGGATAGTGAAGAAGGCGTTTTGTATGCTTTCCTTTATTGAACAGAGCATTGAGTATAGGAGTTTGGAGGTCATGTTGCAGCTGTACAGGTAATTGGTTAAGCCACTTTTGGAATATTGCATGCAATTCTGGTCTCATTCCTTTTGGAAGAATGTTGTGAAACTTGAAAGGATTCAGAAAAGATTTACAAGAATGTTGCTAGAATTGGAGGATTTGAGCTATAGGAAAAGGCTAAATAGGCTGGTGCTGTTTTCCTTGGAATGTCGGAGGCTGGGGGGTGACCTCATTGAGGTTTATAAAATCATGAGGGGCATGGATAGGATAAATAGACAAAGTCTTTCCCTTGGGGTAGGGGAGTTCTGAACTAGAGGGCATACGTTTAGGGTGAGAGGGGAAAGATATAAAAGGGACCTCAGGGGCAGCTTTTTCACATAGCGGGTAGTGTGTGTAAAGAGTGAGCTGCCAGCGAAGTTGTGGAGGCTGGTACAATTGCAACATTTAAAAGGCATCTGAATGGAGATGTGAATAGGAAGGGTTTAGAGGGATTTGGGCCATGTGCTGGCATATGGGACTAGATTAGGTTGGAATATCTGGTCAGCATGGACAAGTTCGACTGAAAGGTCTGTTTCCGTGCTGTACATCTCTGTGATACTGTGACTATATGAAGGGATCAAAGAATATGGGGAGAAAGTGAGGACAGATACTGAGTTGTATGGCGAGGACTGCAGATGCTGGAGATCAGAGTTGAGATTGTGGTGCTGGAAAAGCACAGCTGGTCAGCCAACATCTGAGGAGCAGGAAAATTGACATTTCAGGCAAAAGTTCCTGATGAAGGGCTTTTGCCCGAAACATCGATTTTCTTGCTCCTCGGATGCTGCCTGACCTGCTGTGCTTTTCCAGCACCACTCTCTCAACTGAGTTGGATGATCAGCCATCTTGTCAACCTTACCTGAATATAAAACCTCAATTTGTGACTCATTCTTTTTCCTCTTAAAGATAAAATGAAATAATATGAAATTACAGTCACTTAGCTTGGTGTTCCTTTGTGTTTAGTTGTTTGATAAATTCTGTCACATTACTCATAATTAAATTTATCTTTTCTTGTCCTTATTTGGATCAACAACATACTCCTGAAATTTGCCTTTCAAAATCTCCTGCCTATGGGACTTTCTGCTTCTCCCAGTCAAAGTGAAATTAAAGTCTCTATTCTATTCACTCTGGCTTTGCACAAACATGCTGCTACTTATTCATTACAATCAAGAGATCTGTAGACAACTCCCACCAAAATATTTTGTGTGTTTTTGTTCTTCAGTTCTACCTAGAGAGCCTTATTCTGCCTTCTTGCTATGCTAACATATCCTTATGTTAATGATGTGTTTTTTTTAACCAACATTGTTATTAATCCTTTGCTAATTTTCATGTCTTTTCCAAGGATATTATAACTCTGACCACTTCTACGAGAAAAACCCGCCAGTGCTAAGTGTGAAATTATTTCCCTGAACCGAACCTTGCTGGTAGCTTTGGTCTAGTCTTCAAGCTTTGGAACTTGTTTTCGCGCAATACATGCTCCATTCATTGGCCACTCAGTTAAGATAGCTCTGTGGCAGCAAAACCATTTTCTAGAATACTTAATAGTTCAATATCCTGTTGGGTTTCTAGTGGTTGGACATTTTGACCATTAAATCTACTACGATTGTGTGATAACATAATTTCATCCTTAGTTGCTTTTCATTCATAGAATGTGGGTATCACTGGCTCAGACAGGGATTGCTCATCCCTAATTGTCCTGAAAAAAAAACCTGTGGTGAGCCACCTTCTTGAACTGTTCTTGGTGTATAGGTGCATAGCCTCTGCTATTAGAAAGCAAGTTGTAGAATTTTAATCCAACAACCATGAAGGAACAATTGTATAATTCCAAGTGAAGATGATGAGGCGACCCTACAAGTGGTGGTGTTCCTATAAATCAGTTACCCTCGCTCTTCTAAGTAGTAGAGTTTGTGCATTAGAAGATGCTTTTGGAGAAGAATTGGTGAATTGCTGCAGTTCATCTTATAGATAGCATACACTGTTGCCACTGTGCTCCGGTGGGGTGAAGAGAGTAAATCTTGAAGACAGTGGATGGGGTGCTAATCAAGTGGATTGCTTTGTCCTAAATGATGACCTTATTGTGTTGTTGAAGCTGCACATATCCCGGCAAGATTAGATTATTCCATCACATTCTTGCCTTGTATAGATGGTGGACAGGCTTTAGGGAGGAAGGTAGTCATACAAGACTGAGAACTCCTCGTCTCTGACTTGCTGTTGTAGCCATATTGTTTATTTGTCAGTGCAGTTCAGTTTTTGGTCAGTGGTAACCTTCAGGGTGTTGTCAGTAGGGACTCATTGATGAAAATGCTACTGAATATTAACAGAAGATGGTTGGATTCTCTCTTGGAGTTACAAATGACACTGAACATTGCGAGATTAACAATGAACATCCCCATTTCTGATGTGATAATGGACGGAAGGTCATTCATGTGGCAGGTGAAGATGACTGACCCTAGCTCACTGTCCTGAGGAATTCATGCAACTATGTCCTTTGACTGAAATAATTGAACTCCAAATATCATAGCCACCTTTCTTTCTGCTAGGTAGACTCCAACAAATGGAGAGTTTTTGCGGATTCCCATTGACTTGTTTTTCTCCGGCTTCTTGATACTTGGTCAGATGCTGCCTTATTGTCAACGGCAGTCACTTTTGCGTAGTCCTTGGAGTTCAGCTTTTTTGTCCAAGGCGAGAATGAGGTTAGGGACAGAGGATTCGTCTTGAATACCTGCAGCTGGATGGTATTGTTGATGAATTCTTCCATCGGTTTTCTGATGATCAGGAGGATGATAGTTGGCTGGATTGGCTTTGTCCTGCTTATACACAATATACATGGGCAGTTTTCCACAGTGCTGGGCAAACGTTGATGTTATACTTGGCTTGTTGTCTGGTTACTTCTGGAGCACATGCCTTCAGTTCTAAAGAAGTGTGATATTGGACTCAAAACATTAACTTTTTCTCTCCACAGATGTTGCCAAATGTGGTAGGTATCTCCAGCATTTCCTGTTTTTATTTCAGATTTCCAGCACTGCAGCAATTTGATTTTATCACAGTACTACTGGTGACACAATACATGTGCACTATGCACTTTTTAAAATTGCGCGTGTGCTGATTTCAGGGCCGGGTTGGGGGTGGGGGGGGGGTGGGAGGGGGAGGGGGAGGGAGAGGGAGGGGAGCAGAGGAGCAGATCAGGACCAGGAAATGTTGGGTGAGAGAGATCCAGACCCAGCAGTGGTGTGTGTGTTGAAGTGGGAGATGACTTGGGGCAGGGTGACACTAGGGCATTCAGACTCACAAGATGGCTGCTGAGCCATCAGTTGGCTACTTGACACGTAAGGTGGCCGCGGACCACAATCTGGAGAGAGACAGCAAATACAGACACTTCCTGGGGCCACCAGAATGCCAGCACAAAGCAACTAATTTCCTAATGTGGCCAGTACTAAAGCCTGATGGGAGCTACAGGCACACTATTGATTATACAGGATTAAATAAGGTCACCCCCAAATTGCACCCCATTGTAGCAGACCCCTCCACCATCTTTAGCGGCTTGGCCCCTGAGTGCAAGATTTTTACTGTTTTAGACATAGCTTATAGTTTCTAGTCTCACCCATTATACCCGGAGTCCCAGAATAAATTCGCTTTTACAGTAAAGAAATGACGACAGTACATGTGGACTTGCCTGCCACAAGGGTTCCACAACACCCCAGCATTTTTCACAGAGTGATGAGCAACATTCTGAAGAGAGTAGATTTACCAGAAGGTAGCACCGCCCTCCAATATGTAGATGATAGCCTAATTGCCTCAAAGTCCGGGCCAGGACACCAGGAAGTTTTATTTCTCGTCTTGCCTGAATTGGCAATTGCAGGGTTAAAGGTCGGCCTCAAAAGGCACAGGTTGGCAAAACGCAAGTCTTATACTTGGGCCACCTTATATGCCAGGGACTCAAAGAAATGTCCAGTGACCGCAAGAAGGCAATCCAAGAGATGCCATGACCTGCCACTGTCAGAGGAGTCAGGAAGGTCATGGGGCTATTCAACTACAGTCGGAGCTTTATTCCCGAGTTGGCAAAATTGGCTGAACCGATCCAGAAATTAACGAAAGGAGGCAAGCCCGCCTTGGAACCTGTAACCTGGGGCCCAGAACAGGAGGAGGCATACAGTCAGCTTAAAACTTGACTCATATCAGCTAGGGCTGCCAGATCCCAACAATGATTTTTACATTCGCTGTAATAATGAGGGAGGGTTTTACTCTGCAGTGGTCACCCAAGACCACAGTAGCAGGAGAAGGCCCATAGGGTACTACTCAACTACAGAAGGGCCAGTAGTCACCAGCTTGCCCAGGTGCATAGCAGCCTTAGACAACGCTGCTTGGTCCGTTAGGGTTAGCAAGCCCATAGTAATAACTGGGAATGTCATCCTCCACACTAAACACACCCTAATAGAGATGCTAAACACAGGAAAACTGAGGGCCGTCTCCAAGGGCAAAGTGGGAGGCAGTTCTTTTACCTCCAAGTCGGTTCGTGGTAATAGTTAGGGCTATGGGAGAAAACCCAGCTGACGGAATTCTGGATGCAGGGGAACTGCACAACTGTGGGGATATAGATGGGGATGAGGATAAGGGACGAGTAAAAGATATTCCCCTAGACATAGCGGAGGAGACCCTCTTTGTGGTCGGGTCATGAAAGTACATAGCAGGGTCGCCCCGAACAGCATGGGCTGTGGTAAATGATAAATTAGAAACAGTCCAGAAGGATTGATGGAAGTCAGTCCGCATAGGTAGCAGCACTGGTAGCACTCACCAAAGCACTGGAACTAGCAAAAGGAAAAACCGTGAACGTATATACCGACAGTAAATATGCCTTCGGTGTAGTCCACGACTACATGGTGGCATGGGGTAGAAGAGGGTTCACCACTGCAGGGGCAACCCCTATCAGACACCGATTAAGAAATCAGGCACTATTCCGTGCCAGTGAACAGCCAAAAGAGGCTACAGTAATAAAAATAAAAGTCCTTCAAAAGGAGCCAGCAAAAGAGACGGCAAATTGGCCTAAACTTCAAAGGACACCAGGCAGCAGACCAAGCAGCTCAGAAAGCCAGAGAGCAAGAAACTATTACAAGACTGCAATAGCCACTATTAAATTAGCAAAAGGTGCTATCCAAATTCACCAGCTACAGGGGAACACCCCGCAGGGAGACTGATTGCAATGGAAACTGCAGGGGGCATTCAAATGGGAGGATGGTATCTGGAGGTGAGCAGACAAGGGGTAGCACCAGCGTATATACAGAACACATTGCTCAAACTGCATCACGGGATCTCCCATACAGGTAGAGAGGCCATGATAGCAAGCAATAGAGAGAGTGGTGATGGAAGGGAATGGGAAGAGAAGTGGCCAAGTACTGCCGCAGATGCATGGTTTGTACACAACATAACCCAGGGAGACCCATAAAAGTAAAGATGGGACACCAGCCCAGACCACGGGGACCCTGGGACTACCTTCAGATAGATTTTACAGTGCCAATACCAGCTTCCCGTGGGGAAACGTACTGCCTGGTCGTCATAGACCAATTCACCCAGTGGGTAGAAGCATATCCTGATCGAAAGCTACTCAGCATTCGACAAAAATTTCACATTCTCTATCAGCCCCCGAGTTCAGGGATGGTAGAGAGAATGAATAAAACGCTCAAAAATACTTTAGCTAAGGTTATACAAACCTCAGGCAGAACATGGGCTGAAGTGCTGTCAGCCATACTAATGAAATTAAGAGCCACCACAAATCAGGCAACTAGGCTATCACCATATAAATTAATTATCGGGTGAGCAATGCAATTGCCAGAGATAATAATCAAGTGGCACTGATGTGGGTCCACTAAAAGACAAAATTCGGTGATATGTGATAGAATTGAGACTCCAATTGAAAGGGATGCGGAAATCTATAATTGATAAACAGGACAAAAAGGACAAAGCAGGGGAACACAAGATCTTCCCTGAGGTTCCAGCAGCAGGAAGCCACGTCCTGGTGTGAGCACTGCTCGACAAACCAGGCTTTGCCCCAAAATGGAATGGTCCATACGACATGGTAATAAATGGTGACACCTGTGCCTGTAGAGATACTAATGGAAAAGGCACATGGAAGCTCTGGACCCAACTGAAACCGTTTAGATTCCTGTGACCAAATTAATGTCACTGACCATTCCCCAGGTGCAAACAGGAATGGCGGACAAGACGGTCATCTCGGGGGAAGTACCGAAAACACAACAGAACAAACCACACAGAAGCATGACTGCACCTCCTGGCACAAGCAAAGACTTTGACTGATCACTTTATTTTGACTGCAAAATATATATATCTCACAGTGTTTAAGTGTCACAACTGTCAGGAGCATGTCAGGATTTGAGGATTACCTCTTGTCTAAAACCTACCTAAGTGTGCATGGGAACCGGGCTGTCTGCTATCCACTGCACTCAGTGGAATCCCTATTTGTGGCCAACCTAGTGTGGACCCTTCATGACTTGTATACAGTGGACACCTTGGGAGAGCCATGGAAAGGGCAGATAGGGAAATAAAAGCAGGGACTCCAGGGTAGATGTGTGCAGCTGGGCAGGACCACTGCCCCCCCCCCCAGCTAGGGAAGGGAAAACCCATTTAAAACCAGGTAATTAACCATTCTGTTTCACAGGACAAGGATGGGGATGTGTTAATGCCCTGGTTCTCAAAAATGGTTCATGTGTTCAGGCACAGTGCATTTATCAGTGCTATGCAGTCACCAGGGACAGTTTACCTGCACATGCAGTGAGCAGGCATGCTTGAATGTGACCGCGGGCAAACAATTCAAATGTGCTCAGTGCAATGGCACCCATGTCAGCTCTGCCACATGAAAGTACCCGTTCTATTCTCATCAGCTCAAGGGGAATCGGGCAATGTGGGTGGACAGACAGATGGAAGGATAGGACAATGGGTGTGCGACGAAGGGATTTGTTAAGGAGACTCGCGACAGATACCCCAGACCTCCCAAACTTGTTTGCAGTCGGGACAATTGCTGTACCTCTTACTGTATTATATCCAGTAGAGGACATGTTCAGAGAAGGATAGTGACCCGCTCCATCAGTCAGGAGGTCTGTGCTGACTGGCAGGTCCCCATCACTTTGGGGTCATCATTGGGATATGGATTCTTGGGATCTCTATCTTTTGGGGGGCGCTGCAGGGGTCGTCAGCACTAAAACCAAAATTACCTTGTACGTGGCCTGACTATCTTAGGCAATAGCACTTCAGAAGCTCTGGAAGCAATTAATACAGATCTGGCTGAACTCAGACTCTACACACAGCAGACACGATACGCGGTGGATTATCAATTAGCACAGCAAGGGAGAGTTTGTACAATTATTGGTGACAGTTGTATCACCCATGTTATTGATGCCTCTTATAACATTACAGAAGCCATTAAGAATATCAGAGACCAGCTAGATAATTTTCAACAAGGAGCCACACAGACAGCTGGCTAAATTGGTTCATCAGTAAATCTTGGGGACACTATTTGGCACACGGGATAGTTATAGACAATAGACAATAGGTGCAGGAGTAGGCCATTCTGCCCTTCAAGCCTGCCATTCATTATGATCATAGCTGATCATCCTCAATCAGTATCCTGTTCCTGCCTTATCTCCATAACCCTTGATTCCACTATCCTTGAGAGCTCTATCCAACTCTTTCTTAAACAAATCCAGAGACTGGGGCTCCACTGCAGAGTATTCCATACGCCCACCACTCTCTGGGTGAAGAAGTTTCTCCTCATTTCTGTCCTAAATGGCCTACCCCATATTTTTAAGCTGTGTCCTCTGGTTCGGGACTCACCCATCAGCGGAAACATGTTTCCTGCCTCCAGGGTGTCCAATCCTTTAATAATCTTCTACGTCTCAATCAGATCCACTCTCAGCCTTCTAAACTCAAGGCGCTCCAACCTTTCAACATAAGATAGTCCCGCCATTCCAGGAATTGACCTCGTGAACCTACGCTGCACTCCCTCAATAACCAGAATGTCTTTCCTCAAATTTGGAGACCGGAACTGCACACAATATTCCAGGTGCGGTCTCACCAGGGCTCTGTACAGCTGCAGAAGAACCTCTTTGCTTCTATACTCAATCCCTCTTGTTATGAAGGCCAGCATGCTATTAGCTTTCTTCACTACCTGCTGTACCTTCATGCTTGCCTTCATTGACTGGTGTACAAGAACACCCAGATCTCTTTGTAGTGCCCCTTTACCTAACTTGACTCCATTTCGATAGTAATCTGCCTTCCTGTTCTTGCCACCAAAGTGGATAACCATACATTTATCCACATTAAACTGCATCTGCCCACTCACCTAACCTGTTCAGGTCACCCGGTAATCTCCTAACATCCTCCTCACACTTCACCCTGCCACCCAGCTTTGTATCATCAGCAAATTTGCTAATGTTACGATTAATACCATCTTCTATATCATTAATATATTTTGTAAAAAGCTGCCGTCCCAGCATTGATCCCTGTGGTATCCCACTGGTCACCGCCTGCCGTTCTGAAAGGGAGCCGTTTATCACTACTCTTTGTTTCCTGTCAGTTAACGAATTTTCAGTCCAAGTCAGTACTTAACCCCCAATACCATGCACCTTAATTTTGCTCACTAACCTCCTATGTGGGAGGCTTTCTGAAAGTCCAGGTACACTACATCCACTGGATCTCCCTTGTCCATCTTCAGAGTTACATCCTCAAACAATTCCAGAAGATTAGTCAAGCATGATTTCCCCTTCATAAATCCATGCTGACTCTGACCTATCCTGTTATTACTATCCAGATGTGTCGTAATTTCATCCTTTATAATAGACTCCAGTATCTTTCCCACCACTGAGGTCAGACTAACTGGTCTATAATTTCCTGCTTTCTCTCTCGCTCCTTTCTTAAAAAGTGGTACAACATTAGCCATCCTCCAATCTGCAGGAACTGACCCTGAATCTATCGAACTCTGGAAAATAATCACCAACGCATCCATGATTTCTCGAGCCACCTCCTTCAGTTCCCTGGGATGTAGACCATCAGGCCCCAGGGACTTATCAGCCTTCAGACCTAACCATCTCTCCAACACCAATTCCTGGCAAATATAAATTCCCTTCAGTTCAGGTCTTCAGCCACTGTTAGCTCAGGGAGATTGCTTGTGTCTTCCCCAGTGAACACAGATCTGAAGTACCAATTCAACTCTTCTGCCATTTCTTTGTTCCCCGTAATATATTCCCCTGTTTCTGTCTTCAAGGGCCCAATTTTAGTCTTAACCATTTTTTTCTCTTTCACATACCTAAAGAAGCTTTTACTATCCTCCTTTTATATTTTTGGCCATTTTACCTTCATACCTCATTTTTTCTCTGTGTATTTCCTTCTTAGTAATCCTCTGTTGTTCTTTAAAAGCTTCCCAGTCCTCCGTTTTCCCACTCATCTTTGCTATGTTATACTTTTTCTCTTTTGACTTTATATGTTTCTTAACTTCGCTCGTCAGCCACGGCCACCCCTGCCTCCTCATAGGATCTTTCTCCCTTTTTGGAATGAACTGATCCACAACTTCTGCATTATACCCAGAAATATCTGCCATTGTTCCTCCACTGTCATCCCTGCTAAGGTATTGCAACATTGAACTTTGGCCAGCTCCTCCCTCGTAGCTCCATAGTTCCCTTTATCCAACTGAAATATTGTCACTACCAATTGTACCCTCTCCCTTTCAAATTGCAGATTGAAGCTTATTGTATTATGGTCACTACCTCCTAATGGCTCCTTCACTTTGAGGTCCCTGATCAATTCTGGTTCGTTGCACAATACCAGATCCAGAATTGCCTTCTCCCTGGTAGGCTCCAGCATCAGCTGTTCTAAGAATCCATCTCGGAGGCACTCCACAAAGTCTTTTTCTTGAGGTCCAATACCATCCTGATTCTCCTAGTCTACCTGAATGTTGAAATCCCCCATAACAACTGTAGTAACATCTTTGCGACAGGCCAATTTCAGCTCCTTATTCAACTTACACCATACATCCATACTACTGTTTGGGAGCCTGTAGATAACTACCCTTAGAATTTCTCAGCTCTATCATACTGACTCTACATCCCCTGATTCTAGGTCCTCCCGCAGAAGGGACTGAATATTATCCTTTACGAACAGGGCCACCCCACCCCCTCTGCCCGTCAGTCTGTCCTTACGATAGCACGTATATCCTTGAATATTCATTTCCCAGGCCCTGTCCACTTGAAGCCACGTCTCAGTTATCCCCACAATATCGTTCTTCTCATTGCACTCATGCTGACATGCTGTGTGGGCCATGGATGTTTAAAGCTTTGCTGTGAGGCACTACTGATGAGAACTGTACGAGTAGTGAGTGTCACCACGGAAGAGCCCCCAACGAAATTGGCACTCCATGATACCCCCGGGATGACCGACCTCTGCATGTAAATTGGTGGTCTGCGGGCGATCTATGAAGTTGCCTCCTTGACCACAAAGGGGGGAGTGAAGTGGGAGATGACATGGGGCAGGGTGACACTAGGACACACGTCACACAAGATGGCCGCTGAGCCATCAGTTGGCCACTTGACACATTAGATGGATGCCGGACCACAATATGGAGAGAGACAGCAGAGCAAATAGAGACACTGCCTGGGGCCACCAGAATGCCAGCACAATGCAGTCACAACCTAGTTGATTAGTTTAAGGCAGGTGAGGGAGACAATACACATGAATAGCGTACACTGCCCGCTGAAGTATCTGGGTCCAGCCGACACCTTTGATAAAAATGCTAACAGCTTGATATGGACTCAATACAAAGTGCTAATAGCCAGGAGCTGCAGTAATTGTCCTTCTCAGGAAGAACGATTAACACCTATTACTACAGCAATGGACTTCCGCGCAGACATTGAAACTGACAATGTCTGCATTGAAACTAACAACAACTGCGCTGAAATTAACAAAGACTGTGCTGGAACTGACAATGACTGCACCGAATCTATCAGTGATTCTGCCATAAACAAATCATGTTACAAAGACAATAAACTCATCACTGACCAATTGTATCACATGATGTATAAAAGTAACTCGACATGTGCTCAGGGTGGAGAGAAAACCTGCAGCTGACCACTGTGCTGTTGGTGTCTTTCTCTCCCTGGAGCTCCGGTATTTCCTTGAAAAATAAACTCTGTCATGGAATCCCAACTCTGACTCAGAGACTGGTGATTTTCCCCATAACAGTGTGCACACATGTGCACGCATCAATGAGAAAGAGAGTCAGTGGGAGTGCAGAAGGGAGTTTTGTGGGGGTAGGGTCTGTCAGATCCTACGCCATCTTTACATCACCCTTTCTCAGGTCCTGGGCTCTTGTTGTCAGCCCACTCTACCGGTTCCTGGGCATTTTTTTTGTCTCTTCTGATCTGTTACTTGTGGGACTGCTTGGCCCCCATCTGTTGCTTTGCTCCAATGATTGCATGCTCCATCTATTACTTCTTCAGATCAATCTACTAGTAGCCTAGTGTTGTGGCTTTCCCAGGTTGATGCCTTAATTTTAAATTTGCCTGCTCCTGAAAGCCACCCTGGACTCTTGATTGTTGTTTCAACATTCGTCATGACTACCTGTGTAGATTTTTATTCTCTTGCATGCATAAAATTTTATCTATAGTTAACACTCTTATATTGTTTTTAATTTTAAGATATATATATAAAACTACATGTGGAATGCTTTATACTTGTGTATCTTTGGAGTGACACTTCTTCAATCGATCTGACAGCTGGTCAAACAGGATCTTCTTCTGAACCCATGTAAACTGCTGTTGACTAAGTGACTGTTGTACCGAATAACCTGAAGTTTACTCCTGATTTTACAATTTAAATTCACAATTTAAAAAATTTTTAGTTATAGATTCTTAGTCATAGAGATGTACAGCACAGAAACAGACCTTTCAGTCCAACTTGTCCATGCTGACCAGATATCCTAAATTAGTCTATTTCCATTTACCAGTACTGGACCCATATCCCTCTAAACCGTTCCTATTCATGTACCCATCCATATGCCTTTTAAATATTGTAATTGTACCAGCCTCCACCACTTCCTCTGGCAGCTCATTCCATCCATGCACCACCCTCTGTGTGAAAAAGTGGCCCCTTAGGTCCCTTTTAAATCTTTCCCTTCTCGCCCTAAACCTATGTCCTCTAGTTCTGGACTCCCCTAATTCAGAGAAAAGACCTTGACTATTCATCCTATCCATGCCCCTCATGATTTCATAAACCTCTATGAGGCCACTCCTCAGCCTCCGATACTCCAGGAAAACAGCCCAGCCTATTCAGCCTCTCCCTATAGCTCAAACCCTCCAAACGTGGCAACAGCTTTGTAAATTTTCTGTGAACCCTTCCAACTTTCACAACATTCTGCCTACAGCAGGGAAACCAGAATTGCATACAATATTCCTAAAGTGGCGTAACCAAAATCCTGTACAGCTGCAACATGACCTTCCAACTCCTGTACTCAATGCTCTGGCCAATAAAGGAAAGCATACTAAACGCCGTCTTCTTTCTGCTATCTACCTGAGATTCCACTTTGAAAGAACTATGAACCTGCACTCCAAGGTCTCTTTGTTCAGTAATACTCCCCAGGACGTTACCATTAAATATGAGTCCTGCCCGATTTGTCTTTCCAAAATGTAACGCATCACATTTATCTAAATTAAACTCCATTTGCCACTCCTTGGCCGATTGACTGTTTATTTTGGCCAGTTGTTAATGCCCAGTCCTATTGATGCTGTAAATTGGAAAATAAAACCAAAAACAAACCTGGAAACACAATAGATCAATCAGAAACCACATAAAGGAGTCTTTGTTTTGGGAAGCATTTTCTTTAAGATTGAATTGCAATTAGTCTGTTCTCTTCACGTTTGTTGAATTACTTACTGTTTATCCAGTATTGTTTGATATATAAGTCTGTATGTGATTGAATTACTGAGAAGTTTTTTTTCTCGAACAGGTCATGGATGTGGAGAGAAAATAGAAACCCAAATTAACAAGGCATAGTCTCACCAAACCTTTGTTTGTCTTCAAGGAAAACTATGAACGAATGAAGGCACTAGTTACCGAACTGAATGAGCGAGCAGAGAAAATCAGATTAGGTAAGCATATAAGAAAATTAATAATGTTTATTGGTTGCTTTCCTTTTTCTCCCCCAATCATGGTGGCACAGTGGTTAGCACTGCTGCCTCGCAACGCCAGAGATCCGGGTTCAATTCCCGCCTCAGGCGACTGACTGTGTGGAGTTTGCACGTTCTCCCCGTGTCTGCGTGGGTTTCCTCCGGGTGCTCCGGTTTCCTCCCACAGTCCAAAGATGTGCAGGTCAGGTGAATTGGCCATGCTAAATTGTCCGTAGTGTTAGGTAAGGGGTAGATGTAGATGTAGGGGTTGGGGTAGGGGTATGGGTGGGTTACGCTTCGGCGGGCGGTGTGGACTTGTTGGGCCGAAGGGCCTGTTTCCACACTGTAAGTAATCTATCTAATCTAATCATATCCGTTTTCACTAAAGCAAGTCAGTCCACCACAAAGTTTGGCTTTTGTTTTGAACAAGCAATTTTTTATGGCACAGATTTTAGAAACTTTTCGAGCAAGAAGCTGTGGGTTCATTTCGCACTCTACCACTTTCATACTTCAGTGCAGTCCTGCGAGTATACTGCATCATCAGAGATTGTTTTCGCGTGAGATATCAACTGAACAAACATGACACCAAAGTAAATTTTACTTTATAACTCCTCTCCCTGAAAACATGGTTAAAAATAATAACTGTGCACCCTGTTGAATGACTTATTTTTGGTTGAAGATTCTTTGAATGAAGTGCCAGTTGTTTGCCAGACTGATTCACATTTTTGTTCCTAGGGATTGTTTCTGGTTTTCTGTTGATCTTTTCTGAGATGCGTGAAATGCTTAGTGAATGTAGAAAAGGTTATTCTTGCGGTTTTGGTCTCATCCAGTTGATGTGGATTGGCAGTATTCTGACTGTCATTAACTGAAATTGACCCGTTCAGTAATAATACTTGAGATTTGAAAGGTTGAATCTCTTTGTTTGGGAATTTGGTTCAATCTCGAGATTTTCGTTTGTCTGAAGAAACGGAGAGAAGTACTTTTCAAACACTCTGAATTGATAACCGAGGCGCCTTACTGATAGCTTTTTAGTTATGAATAAATTAGACAATCCGTTCATATTAATACACATGCTGTTCAGCATGGGGCAGGTCTTTTGTTTAGCCTCAAGAGTTTGCTATCTTCAGGGAAAGCTATGAAGAAATGAGGACACTTGTTACAGGTTGAGTGAGCAGACAAAATCTGAAAAAGTCAGCATATAATAAAAATAATAATGTTAAATAAAGTTTCGATACGACTATGCCTTGATAGAGTTTGGGCATTACTGTCACTGTATTTGAAGTCAAATCCTGATCATGCTGAGGGACATGGTTCATAAGCTTTATTTGTGTGAGGAACATGTTATGGATTCTTTGGTAATGTTGGGATTGGAACTAGAAGGGTTTATTATGAAATATAGACTGATCATGATGATTTTTGCTTGTCTTCATGAGCTCTGGAATCACAGAAACAGAGTACCTACAGTGCAGAAAGAGGCCATTTGGCCCATTAAGTCTGCAATGACCTGTGAAGAGCATCCCACCCTATCCCCGTAGCCCCGCATTTAGCATGAATTCATCTAGTCTGCACATTCTTAGACACTATGGGGCAACTTAGCATGGCCAATCCACCTAACCTGCACATCTTTGGACTGTGGGAAGAAACTGGAACACCTAATGGAAACCTATGCAGCCAGGGATTGAACATACAAAGTGCACACAGTTGCCTCAACTGGAATCGAGCTGGGTTCCTGGTGCTGTAAGGCAGCAGTGCTAACCACTGAGCCACCACACTGCCCCTCTACTCGATGAATGTCTGGGCTATCATTGATACTTCCCTTATTGTGCTTTCTACATCTGATATAGAATTCATTATTCTAACTTACACTACAGATTTAGAATACGTGCCACTCATGAACAATTCATCCATTTGGTTAAAGGGATGCATAATTGCTCGTCTTGTTCACGTAGGTCCCAGCTGAGCTGTTGACACTTAAAGCAGCTTGCCATACAAAATCTAATGAAAATTAACTGTGTAAAGACAAGTCTAATGTTCCATAGTTAAGTTTGCCCATTATACCATCTATCAACATACTTGGTGGTAAGTAAAGCAAATTAGAAGCTTCTGTTTTCATCTGTCATGTTCTATATTTTATGTCTATAGGGCATCTGCGGTTAATGTCAAACCAAAAGTAGTGAGAGTTGGAAGTTTGTAACTTAATCAGTGTTATCCACGGAAAGGTTTATCAGTTTGTTAACCATTAAAGATCTGTTGGAAATTTAGCTAATAATGAATTCAAGCAAGGTTTTATAACTTTTTTTTACAATCTAGGGGGAGGAGAAAAAGCTCGACAGCGTCACACATCCAGAGGGAAGTTGCTCCCTAGAGAACGTATCAACCAATTACTTGATCCGGGGTGAGTCAGCTTGCGTTGGTTGAAGAGTTATATGAAATGTAAAACTAAACATGTGTGGTGTACCACCCTTGATTTTCTTTGGAACCCTCAGCAGTCTAAGAATTAATGGAATTGGTAGCATTAAGTCTTCACATTTGAAGAATGGTATACTGAACTCAGTGGAGAAAAAACACCTGTAGTACTAAGCCCTTTTCTGCATTTTGCCATCAAGTTCAGAAGATCTTTATTCATTTGCAGATGCCAACAGCAGCTAAAGCAATGATCTGACTTTTCCTTTTATTAGTTTTAGGCAAGTTAAATACAAGCATCCTTCGTTAAGTACATTCAAGTCTTAGGTAGACATTTTTAAATAGTGAAGGAATCAAGGATTATTGGGAACAGGCAGGAAAGTGGAGTTGAGGAATATTAGATCAGTCAGGATCTCAATGAATGCCAGAGCAGACTTTGGCTGAATGGCCAACTTCTGTTCCTACTTCTGATGGCCTTCTTACAAGTTGCCATTGATTGAATTGTTGTAGTGTCCTAGAATAAGTTTAAACTGCCTGTAAAGTGCTTGGGAAAACTCTATTGTCAGGTAAGGCAGTATATAAATGTATGTCTTTTTGTTTCTTTTAAAACCATTCTAAAAATTTAGGGACTCATAACCAGAATATATCTCTGATGTGGCAAGGATTTTCTGCTCTTTTTTTACATACTTTTGTAGACTATGTTTTCTCATATATATTCTCAGTTGTTGCTGTTAACTTCACTTTGTCTTGTTAAATTTGTTACTTTGCTGCCACAAGAATTATAGATACATTGGATGGTAACACGCTACCAATGCTCAAGGATACACTTAACCTTAAAACTACAACTTAGTGTCCCCATGCCAAGCACAGTTATTTGTGTGGTGAGCAGTTGTATTCCTAGAGTGAGCATTTTAAAAATTCTTGTCACAAGTTTATCGTAACTACAGCAAACTAATTTCTTAATTTCCTTTCGAGGCAAGAGAATCCAATGCATGCATAAATAGGTATGGAAATAAGATAAACTCCAAGAGATTTACAGGGGTCAGCAGCAGACTGTCATGGCAAGTTAGCCATGATACAGTGAAAGGTACCCAGAAGCTATGAGTTCAAATCCCACAATAGCGAGTTGTGACACTAAATTCTATTATACTAGTTAGGGACAATCATTAGCAAAAGAACAATGAAATCTCCTGGATCATCATAAAAAGCAACTAGTTCCCTGTAACCCTTAAAGGAAGGGAGTGATTAGATTAGATAAGATGACCTACAGTGTGGAAACAGGCCCTTCGGCCCAACAGACACTGGGAGAATGTGCAAACTCCACACAGTCACCCGAGGCTGGAATTGGAACCGGGTCCCTGGTGCTGTGAGGCTGTGGTGCTGTGAGGCTGCAGTGCTAACTACTGAGCCACCGTCCTGCCCCTCGTATCTACCCCAACATATAATTCTGGTTGTACACAATGAGTTGTATTTCCCAGATTCGTGGAGGGACCAGCATATTCTGAAAGAGAGATTTGCCAATGTGTTTCTGCCTCCTGCAACTTTTCCCAAGGATAGCCGCACCAAGTGTCAGAGACCTATCTGCCATGGAATGCCAATTGTTGACAATTTTCATACCACAAAGACTCCACCTGTTCAAAGAGAAGGATTGCCACCACCACCTTGCAACATTTGGAGTACATAATTAATGTAGTCTTGAAAGTTTTACCCAGATCAAGCAATTTGTTTTAAAGTGGAAATGTTTGCCGAGTCTTCAGAAGTAGTGTGAGCATGTGAGATAATTATAATTCATTTCACCTGACTTCATGGGAAGTGGATTTATATGTGTTATTAATTATGGTGGGATTGTAATTTTGGCACTAAATCACCCTTTCTACAATTACATAAATATAAGAAGTGGTGTCCAGGCACTGATGTGTCTGACAGTGCAGCCTGCCAAGATTTGCCAGTTTGCTTATACAGGTATCTATGGTTTGCAGTAGTTACACAACATACTTCTGATACTCCTTCACTAATTGAAAATATTTGAATTCAAAATGTACACATTTTGCTTTGTAGGAGGTAAAAGATTGAAATAGATAAAGTAAAGTTCTGACTGCTCTTGCAGAATAGTGCTTGTTTTTACCTAATACCTTTGATGTAAATATTTTAAAGCAATTCACATGGTAAATTATTTGCTGAAGTATGGTGATGGTTATTCACACAAATGTAGCAGCTATTCTGTGACAACAGTGACTCACAAGAACAGTGATATGATTGACCTGGTAATTTATTTTTAAGTGGTATTGAGCAGGGAAAAATTTGTTACCATGCTTGTTGTTCTCCTAGTTTAGATAGTATAATGGGATATATAACATATTTTCTAAACCACTGGATGTGACCTACATGAGCTTGGTCTAATGTCCCTTGATTAGGATCTCAAAAAATACAAGGCTATCTGTATATTGCACTAAAATATTAGACACATTCAGTTCTGTTGTAGGGCTTGAAAACATGCTCTTCTGTCTGAGAAATAAGAAAATAATATAACTCCACAAATGAATTTTAAGAATGAAGTATTATGTTATCGATTTGTGAATTTGTTTTAGCTGAGATTCATGATAGTTAAATTCATCCTTTGAAGTATATTCCCTTTTATTCTTACGATGGAGATGTGGAATGTTGTTGAAAAATGAAGAATGGTAAATGCTTGCTTGACTTTGTCTTTAAAGAACATATGTACATTTTAAAATAACTATTTATTTTTAAAAGTTGATCTAAGTTTATCCTTCAAATTTGATCTACCTGTACCTTGATTTGACTGTGGCGTAAATGTGTCATGTTCTCCCAGCAGTGTAGAGTGGTAAGCATTAATTGCTAATTTAATGTTTTGTAACTATTGTCTTGGCACTGTTAATTGTTTAACATTTCCAAATATTGAAATTTAACATTTAAAGTAGAAATAATTGACGCAAATGATTTAACTTCTATTCTATTAATTTGCTTGGTTTATCATCTTAAAGAAAATCAGTATTTCAATAATGTGAAATGAAGGTTAAAAATTGTCTTCTGCGAGGGCTTTAATTCCATCATAATTCTACCTTAGTGCTTAAACATAACAAACCTTAGGTGTATGATATTGCTGTATGTTATAATGTTGTCTTTGCACAGATGGTGACCTGTGTTAATACCACATTGTCATTGACTATCGCTCTTATTTTCAATTTATTGAACTTGTATTATTTAAAAATAAAGGCATGGGCTGTATTTTAACCTTTGGTTCAGATGACGTCGAGAAGCTATGATATTAATTCCTTAATTAAACTACAGACTTATTACTCACTCCCAATATTCAGAAATCCTACATTATTTCTTAAAGCTGAATAAACTTAAAAAATGGTTGAGAATGAAGGGATATTTTTTGGGTCAACTTGCTGTGGGAAGTGTTTCTGTATAGGTCTGGTTACGCTACTGCTTGTGAAAATGAACTGCACTGTACTGTTTCAATCCCAGCTGGCGATAATACCTGTTCTAGAAAAACTAAATCCTGAAATGAAATCTGACTTGATAGATCATGTGTTTAATTTTTGTATAAATTTGTTGCACAAAAGAAGAAAATGATAAGTAAAGCTGTATGTGGAGGAGAGTTGGAAAGATCTTAACACAAATATCAAAACAAAGTTCCAACCTGCTTCCGAATATTCGCTGTTGCAGAGACTTAATTCCAAAGAAATATCATGTGTATTTCAGCTTTTAAAATATTTACTTAACTGACTGTTTCCAGTTTCTTTCCTGAACTATTGAGATTTTGTTTTACAGTTCCTTTCTAAGTCTGATGGCATGAACTGTTTACTGTTTTGATGGTCCAAATCTTCTCAGTTTTAATAACTTGAAGGCTTTCATAATAGGAAGAAGTAAAATAATGTGGTTGCCGGAAAGCTGATATAAAAATAAAATATGCTGGAGAAATTCAGCAGGTGTGGAGACAGAAATAAAGTCAATGTTTCAAATATGGTATGACTCTCCATCAGAATTAATACCACAGCTTCTAGATGTCATCTGAACCAAACATTAAGTTACAGCCCAATGTTTACATTTTTAAATGGTAAAGATTCCATAAATTGAAAATTTGCATGTTATCAACACTGTGGAATTATCAACTTTGTTTCTCTCTCCACAGATGTTGCCAGATCTCCTGAGTTTCTTCAGCACTTTCTGTTTTCATTATTGAAGACTTCTGTAAAAGATCTCCTGGATTGGAAACACCACACTAAAACATTTCAGTTAGATTAACTGTTTCCCCAGAACTAACACAATTCTCCTGTTAGAGAAATTGTTTACTTCTGAATTGAACTACGGATACTTCTAGGCCAATGCCTTGAACTTTCTGTTCCAAAGTTAGAACTAAACTAATTGTTGGATTGTGTTTACTCTATCTGTGTAAAACAATAATATAAACATTAAATTTATTAGCACTGTGGGTTTCTCCTAAGCACCTGACTGCAGTCACGTGCTTTCTTGGAACTGGTGCACTGAGGTCACTATCCCAAGTGCCTTTCTGGACTGAGCCATGTTCACCTGCCTTTATGTTAAACTCCAAATCTCTATCTTATATGTATACATACCTTACATCACAGCTTTCTGTTGCTAGGGGAAGTTTCAATTTCCACTGCTAATGGCCTTGAAAAACCAATTGTTTATTCCGCTCTTTAACATATTTGACAATTGCATGATTGAATTGAGCTTGTAATTGTGGAATGTTTTTAATCTTGGGGAAACCTGTATTATGACTCATTTTATTTCTAATCTGATAAAAGGGAAACAGTTGTTATAGTTAGTGATGTTGTCATGCAAGCAGCAAGTTGAAAGCAACTCCAAACAGCAGGAAACCTGTATAGTTTCTGTGCTATTGAGAAGCCTTCATGATGACAGGTGTTTAGTCATTCTTTTAATTTTTCTTCCTAATTAACTGAATTAGGGCCTATTTCAGCATAGTGGTATTGTCCCTGTCTTGAAGGTCTGGGTTCAAGTCCTACCTGCCCTCGAGGTGTGTCTTAAGATGCCTGAACAATTAGTTTTTTTTTTACTGAATATCTGTGAACTAGTTTGATGGCATTCTGTAATGTTTTATATGGCTTAATTCAAGCTAGAGAGTGGAGTACAAAATTACCTCAGACGCTCACCTGTCCAATAGAGTCATAGAGATGTGCAGCACGGAAACAGACCCTTTGGTCCAACTCGCCCATGCCGACCATCCCAACCCAATCTAGTCCCACCTGCCAGCACCTGGCCCATATCTCTCCAAACTCTTCCTATTCATATACCCGTCCAGATGCCTTTGAAATGTTGCAATTGTACCAGACTCCACCACTTCCCCTGGCAGCTCATTCAGTACACGTACCATCCTCTGAGTGAAAAGGTTGCCTCTTAGGTCTCTTTTATATCTTTCCCCTCTCACCCTAAAACTATGCCCTCTAGTTCTGGACTCCCCCACCCCAGGGAAAAGACTTTGCCTATTTACCCGATCCATGCCCCACATAATTTTGTAAACCTCTATAAGGTCACCCCTCAGCCTCCGATGCTCCAGGGAAAACAGCCCCAGCCTATTCAAGCTCTCCCTATAGTTCAAATCCTCCAACCCTGACAACATCCTTGTAAATCTTTTTTGAACCCTTTCAAGTTTCACAACATCTTTCCAATAGGAAGGAAACCAGAATTGCACGCAATATTCCAAAAGTGGCCTAACCAATGTCCTGTACAGCTGCAACATGACCTCCCAATTCCTGTACTCAATATAGAACATAGAACATAGAAAAATACAGCGCAGTACAGGCCCTTTGGCCCTCGATGTTGCACTGATCCAAGCCCACCCAACCTACACTAGCCCACTATCCTCCATATGCCTATCCAATGCCCGTTTAAATGCCCATAAAGAGGGAGAGTCCACCACTGCTACTGGCAGGGCATTCCATGAACTCACGACTTGCTGAGTAAAGAATTTATCCCTTAATTTAAAGCTATGCCCCCTCGTAATAGCTGACTCCATACATGGAAAAAGGTTCTCATGGTCAACCCTATCTAAACCCCTAATCATCTTGTACACCTCTATCAAGTCACCCCTAAACATTCTTTTCTCCAATGTAAACAGCCCCATACGATCTTCCTACCATACCAAGTAACATCCTGGTAAACCTCTTCTGCACCCGTTCCAGTGCCTCCACATCCTTCCTAAAGTATGGCGACCAAAACTGCACACAATACTCCAGATGCGGCCGCACCAGAGTCTTATACAACTGCAACATGACCTCAGGACTCCGGAACTCAATTCCTCTACCAATAAAAGCTAGTACGCCATATGCCTTCTTCACCGCACAATTTACCTGGGTGGCAACTTTCAGAGATCTGTGTACATGGACACCAAGATCCCTCTGCTCATCCACACTACCAAGTATCCGACCATTAGCCCAGTACCCCATCTTTTTGTTACTCATACCAAAGTGAATCACTTCACACTTACCCACATTGAACTGCATTTGCCACCTTTCTGCCCAGCTCTGCAGTTTATCTATATCCCGCTGTAACCTGACACATCCTTCCTCACTGTCAACAACTCCACCGACTTTTGTATCATCCGCAAACTTGCTCACCCAGCCTTCTAGCCCCTCCTCCAGGTCATTTATAAAAATGACAAACAGCAATGGTCCCAAAACAGATCCTTGCGGAACACCGCTAGTAACTGCACTCCAAGATGAACCTTTACCATCAACTACTACCCTCTGTCTTCTTCCAGCCAGCCAATTCCTAATCCAAACCTCCAACTCACCCTCAATGCCATACCTCCGTATTTTTTGCAGTAGCCTACCATGGGGAACCTTATCAAATGCCTTACTAAAATCCATATACACCACATCTACTGCTTTACCCTCGTCCACCTCCTTAGTCACTTTCTCAAAGAATTCAATAAGGTTTGTGAGGCACGATCTGCCCTTCACACAACCATGCTGACTATCCTTGATCACATTATTCCTATCCAGATGTTCATAGATCCTATCCCTTACAATTCTTTCTAAGACTTTGCCCACAACAGAAGTGAGGCTCACCGGCCTATAGTTACTAGGGTTATCCCTACTCCCCTTCTTGAACAATGGAACCACATTTGCTATCTTCCAGTCTTCTGGCGCTATTCCTGTAGACAACGAGGACATAAAAATCAAGGCCAATGGCTCTGCAATCTCCTCCCTTGCTTCCCAGAGAATCCTAGGATAAATGCCATCGAGCCCAGGGGACTTATCTATTTTCACCCTTTCCAGAATTTCCAACACCTCTTTCCTACATACCTCAAAGCCGTCCATTCTAATTAATTGTGACTCAGTATTCTCATCGGCAACAATGTCCTGTTCCTGAGTGAATACTGACGAAAAGTATTCATTCAGTGTCTCCTCAATCTCTTCAGCCTCCACACGCAACTTCCCACTACTATCCTTGACTGGACCTATTCCTACCCTAGTCATTCTTTTATTCCTGACATATCTATAGAAAGCCTTTGGGTTTTCCCTAATCCTACCAACTAAGGAATTTTCATGTCCCCTCCTTGCTGCTCTTAGCTCTCTCTTCAGATCCTTCCTGTCTACCTTATAACTCTCAATCGCCCCAATTGAACCTTCACGCCTCATCTTTACATAGGCCGCCCTCTTCCCTTTAACAAGGGATTCCAATTCCTTATTAAACCATGGCTCCCTCACACGACCCTTTCCTCCCTGCCTGACAGGTACATACTTATCAAGGACACTCAATAGTTGCTCCTTGAACAAGCTCCACATATCAATTGCGCCCAATCGAGCTCGAGCTATAGCTTTCCCAGTCAATATCAGGAAAGTTAAAGTCCCCTATAACAACCACCCTGTTACTTTCACTCTTTTCCTGAATTATCCTTGCAATCCTTTCTTCTATGTCTCTCGGACTATTAGGAGGCCTGTAGAAAACTCCTAACAGGGTGACCTCACCTTTCCTATTCCAAACCTCAGCCCAAACTACCTCAGATGGCGAGTCTTCATCCATCGTCTTTCCACTGCTGTAATACCATCTTTGACAAGCAATGCCACAACTCCCCCTCTTTTACCCCCACCTCTGACCCTACTAAAACATTTAAACCCTGGAACCTGCAACAGCCAATCCTGTCCCTGTTCTACCCATGTCTCTGTAATAGCCACAACATCAAAATCCCAGGTACCAACCCACGCTGCGAGTTCACCTACCTTATTTCGTATACTTCTTGCATTGAAGTATACACACTTCAAGCCACTTTCCTGTTTACAGGCACCCTCCTTTGAGATTGATGCCATGTTCCTAACCTCCCTACACTCCAGGTCCTGCACCCTAAAGCTACAGTCTAGGTTCCCATGCCCCTGCAGAGTTAGTTTAAACCCCCCCCACGCCCCCCCAAGAGCAATAGCAAACCTCCCCCCAAGGATACTGGTGCCTCTCAGGTTCAGGTGTAGACCATCCTGTTTATAGAGGTCCCACCTTCCCCAGAAAGAACCCCAGTTATCCAGAAACCGGAATCCCTCCCTCCTGCACCATCCCTGTAGCCACGCATTTAACTGTTCTCTCTCCCTATTCCTCGACTCTCTATCACGTGGCATGGGTAACAAACCAGAGACAACAACTCTGTTTGTTCTAACTCTGAGCTTCCAACCTAGCTCCCTGAAAGCCTGCCTAACATCCTCAGCCCTCCTCCTACCTATGTCGTTGGTGCCAATGTGGACCACGACTTCGGGCTGCTCCCCCTCCCCCTTAAGGACCCAGAAAACGATCAGAGACGTCACGTACCCTTGCACCTGGGAGGCAACATACCAAACGTGAGTCTCTCTCGCTCCCACAAAACCGCCTATCTGTGCCCCGAACTATTGAGTCCCCAATAACTATTGCTCTGCTCTTCTCCACCCTTCCCTTCTGAGCAACAGGGACAGGCTCCGTGCCAGAGGCCTGAACCCCATTGCTTACCCCTGGTAAGTCGTCCCCCCCACAAGTATCCAAAACGGTATACTTGTTCTTGAGGGGAATGGCCGCAGGGGGTCCCTGCACTGGCTATTTCCTCCGAGTCCCCCTCACTGTCACCCATCTGTCTGCAATCTTTGGAGTTACTACTTCCCTAAAGCTCCGATCTATGACCCCCTCTGCCTCCCGAAGGATCCTAAGTTCATCCAACTCCAGCTCCAGTTCCCTAACACGGTCTTGGAGGAGCTGGAGATGGGTGCACTTCCTGCAAGTATAATCAGTCAGGACGACCATGGCATCCCTCACCCCAAACATGTTGCAAGAGGAACATTGCTGACCAATAAAGGAAAGCATACCAAACACCACCTTCACTATTCTGTCTACCTGCAACTCCACTTTCAAGGAGCTATGAGCCTGCACTCCAAGGTCTCTTTGTTCAGCAACACTCTCTAGGACCTTACCATTAAGTGTATAAGTCCTGCTAAGATTAGCTTTCCCAAAATGCAGCACCACACATTTATTTAAATTAAACTCTATTTGTCACTTCTCAGCCCTTTGGCCCATCTGATCAAGATCCAATTGTAATCTGAGGAACCTTCTTCGCTGTCCACTGCACCTCCAATTTTGGTGTCATCTGCAAACTTACTAACTATACCTCTTATGCTCACATTCAAATTATTTATATAAATGATGAAAAGTAATGGACCCAGTACTGATCCTTGTGGCACTCCACTGGTCACAGGCCTCCAGTCTGAAAAACAACCCTCCACCACCACCCTCTGTCTTCTACCTTTGAGCCAGTTCTGTATCTAAGTGGCTAGTTCTCCCTGTATTCCATGAGATCTAACCTTACTAATCAGTCTCCGATGGGGAACCTTGTCGAATGCCTTACTGAAATACATATAGATCACATCTACTGCTCTGCCTTCCTCACTCCTCTTTGTTACTTCTTCAAAAAACTCAATCAAGCTTGTGAGACATGATTTCCCATTCATAAAGCCATGTTGACTTTCCCTAATCAGTCTTTGCCTTTCCTATTCAGGTACATCCTGCTGCTCCAACAACTTGCTCACCACCGACATCAGGCTCACTGGTCTATAGTTCCCTGGCTTGTCCTTGCCACCGTTCTTAAATAGTGGCACCACGTTAGCTAACCTCCAGTCCTTTGGCACCTCACCTGTGGCTATCGATGATACAAATATCTCAGCAAGAGGCCCAGCAATCACTTCCCTAGCTTCCCACAGAGTTCTCGGGTATACCTGATCAGGTCCTGGGGACTTATCCCCTCTTATGTGTTTCAAGACATCCAGCACTTCTTCCTCTGTAATATGGACATTTTTCAAGATGTCACCATCTATTTCCCTACATTCTATATCTTCCATGTCCTTTTCCACAGTAAACGCTGATGCAAAATACTCATTTGGTATCTGCCCCATCTCTTGTGGCTCCATACAAAGGCTGCCTTGCTGATCTTTGAGGGGGATTCAGTGAACTGTGATCAACATGGCATGAGGACATTTTTCTCTAAATTCATTTGCTTTAGTGTTGCCCAGTTCTCCAATTTATTCTGGAGAAAAGTCAAACTGGACTTGAAACATTAACTCTCCTTTCGTCCAGAGCTACTGCCAGACATGCTGAGATTCTCAGCATTTGTTTTCCAACTATGGCCTTGTCCTGATCCGATGTTGAAGTTTTAATGTGAACAGTACATGTAAGAGGCAGTAGTGGCTTACAGCAGTCATTTAAAAAATAGAAAAGTATGCATTATGATAGTGCCAGCCTTTCCACAGCATCAGGAGTCATACTTTTGGAACCCTGTAGCTTTGTGAAAGAGTGAATGTGCTCAGGGTGAAAGTTCCAGTAAATGATTGTGAGTTGACTGATGGAGCAGCTACTGTTGGGAAAATAAGAAATAAAAAAGGTTGGTAAGGATGTGGGCCCTGGCATTTGACAAATTCTGTCTTTGTAGACAATTTTTACAGCCAACTGATGCACAGTAAAATCCTACGAACAAAAAATAGTCCAGCTATTGACTCAGTAATATATTATCAATAGTAATGTTAAGCATGTTAGAATTTTTTTATTTAGAAAAGATACATTTTATTTGACAGATCTCCATTCCTGGAATTTTCACAATTTGCGGGTTATCAACTGTATGGCGAAGAAGAGGTACCAGCAGGAGGCATCATCACAGGGATCGGAAGAGTATCAGGGTAAATATTATATTTGAATCTTCCTTTACCCATCTTTTTACTGTAAAAAGGTGTTATGGAAAGCTGTTCAGGATATGTCATGTAAGAAATAGTGTGTGGGGACTGGGTGAAGTAGTTATGGTAATGACTGATGGCCTACTGCCACACTTGTCGGCAACAAGTTTTAAGGAATTACCATTGTTGCATAAAAAAGTTCTTCCTCACATGCCTCTTGCTCAAAGCCTCAAGTCTGTCGCACATAGTTCTCGCACCATTTACTGATGGACACACCTTTCCTTTGCATTATCTACACTTGCTATAATCTTGTACACCTGTATAAAATTTCTCTTTGGTCTCCTTTGGTCCAAGGAAAACAAACCCAGCCTCTATAACTTACTCCTAACTGATCTCTAACTCACCCCTAACTAACCTCTAACTCAGTCCTTGGCTGCAGTCCAATTCAAGGCCCCACCCGTCTCCTCAACCTTGCAGGCAGCCCCCTTCCACCACTTTCCAAGTCTGGAAGGCTGTAACCTTTTTTCTTGCCTGCTGGGAACAAAATTATCTGATCATACATAGGCTGAGGCTGTTAAATGGCCATTATTGGATCACTGTTTAGATCAGAGTGGTGCTGGTAAAGCACAGCAGGTCAGGCAGCATCCGAGGAGCAGGAAATCGACATTTCAGGCAAAAGCCCTTCACCAGGAATAGAGGAAAAGTTAGGGTCAAAAAGGTGATTATGATGTGAGGCAAGGTTAGAATATTGAATGAGTACTTTGTTTTGGTGCTCACAAAAGAGGAGGCATCCAACAAAATATCAGTGGAAGTAGAGATAGTGGAAAGTAAGTGGGCGAGAAGTGATTCAGTGAAATGGCTAGCTAAATGTAAGAGTGAAAATGTTGCATGCTCCAAATAGTTTGCATCTCAGTAGAAGTCAAAATAGTGCAATATCTTGCTACAATCTTCCCATAACATGAGAGAGATACCAGAGAATTAGATTGGTAAATCTGACATAATTTCACAAAAAAGTGTGAAGAACAGCACTCAGGACAGTCTAGTCAATTCAACATCAGTGCAGGAAGAACTTTAGAAACAATAATCAGTAGAAACCTAGGAGAAGTTTGAGTTAACTAAGAAAAGGTACCATGGGTTTTGCAGTGCATGTATAGTGGCATAGTGATAAAGTCAATGGACTCTAATCCAGAGGCCCAGGCTAATGCTGTCAGGTCATGGGTTCAAATCCAATATGATAGCTGGCAGAATTAAAGTTCAATTCAGAAATCTGGTATATAAAATTAGGCCCAGTAGTGGTGATTGTGCAAACCCACTTAATTCACTAATGTCCTTCAGGAAAGGAAACCAGCCATCCTAGTCAAAGATGATTTCTGACTCAAAGCATTGTGGTTGACAGTTAACTGCCCTCTTAATTGGCTTTGCCAGCCACCCAGTTCAAGAGTGATTAGGAATTTGGACAAGGTTACAAATGCTGGTCTTGCCAGTGACACCTACAACCCACAAAAGAATAATAAAATTGTAGAGGACAGATCATAATTTACATAATCATTCTCGATAAATCTAACTGAATTTTCACTGAAATAACAGAGAAAGCTGACAAAGAGAGCCAGCCTGCCTCTTTTACTATCGGTAGAAAATTTACCTGCCATCTCATAGAGTCATAGAGATGTACAGCATGGAAACAGACTTTTCGGTCCAACCCGTCCATGCCGACGAGATATCCCAACCCCACCTAGTCCCACCTGCCAGCACCCAGTCCATATCTCTCCAAACCCTTCCTATTCATATACCCATCCAAATGCATCTTAAATGTTGCAATTGTACCAGCCTCCACCACTTCCTCTGGCAGTTCATTCCATACACATACCACCCTCTGAGTGAAAAAGTTGCCCCATAGGTCTCTTTTATATCTTTCCCCTCTCACCCTAAACCTAGGCCGTCTAGTTCTGGACTCCCCAACCCCAGGGAAAAGACTTTGCCTATTTACCCGATCCATGCCCCTCATAATTTTGTAAACCTCTATAATGTCACCCCTCAGCCTCCAATGCTCCAGGGAAAACAGCCCCAGCCTGTTCAGCCTCTCCCTATAGCTCAAATTCTCCAAACCTGGCAACATCCTTGTAAATCTTTTCTGAACCCTTTCAAGTCTCCTTCTGATAGGAAGGAGACCAGAATTGCATGCAGTATTCCAACAGTGGCCTAACCAATGTCCTGTACAGCCGCAACATGATCTCCCAACTCCTGTACTCAATACTCTGACCAATAAAGGAAAGCATACCAAATGCCTCCTTCACTATCCTATCTACTCGTGACTCCACTTTCAAGGAGCTATGAACCTGCACTTCAAGGTCTCTTTGTTCAGTAACACTCCCGAGGATCTTACCATTAAGTGTATAAGTCCTGCTAAGATTTGCTTTCCCAAAATGCAGCACCTCGCATTTATCTGAATTAAACTCCATCTGCCAATTCTCAGCCCATTGGCCCATCTGGTCCAGATCCTGTTGTAATCTGAGGTAACCCTCTTCGCTGTCCACTACACCTCCAATTTCTATTCCTACGTTCATATTTTCCTCTTCATTTTCCCTCTCACCTTGGTCTAATTGTCCTGGACCTTGTTTGAAGAATTCACCTGAAATGCAAGATTCTTTTTCCGTTTTCATTGCATGCTTGTGTCTCCCTGGCATCCTTTGAGCTCCAAATTTAGTTAGTAATTGCTTTTTCTTAAAATTAGTTCACAGGAAGTGGATGTCACTGGCTAGGGTGTTGCATTTATTGCTGTCTTCTATGTAATGGTGTAGTGATGGTCCAGCTCAAAATCTAATAAATCTTGTACACAGATCCCACTCTGGCTACATCTTTACATATCAGGCATCAATTCATTTGTGTACAAGTTACATTGCAACTTCCCCTTTCTTTGCTTACAGATACAGCCAACTGAGATGTTGTATTGAAAATTCAGAGACCGTTTTATTTGTTATCAGTTTAAGGAAACCTGTTTAGCATTTCATTTTTCTGTCACATACCACCTCTGGGGGTCATTGGTATTGATTATAATTTGAGAAATATCGTTCAACCTCATAATTGCCTTGGTTCATATATGGATTAAAAAATCTGATTCAGGAAGTGAAGGAGAGTGACTGTTCTTGACACTGAGGCATTTAATCAAATGTAGCATCAAGGACCCCTCCTGATTTCCCCAGATCCTGCCTAGCATATACAAGTTATCAGTCAGGAGTGTGATAGAATACTCCTCTCTTGCCTGAATGAGTGAGCTACAACAACAGTCAAAAAACTTCACACCATCTAGGACAAAGCAACTAACTTGATTGGCTCAATATCCACAAACTTTCATTCCTCTACTACCACATTTGGTCACAGCAGTGTGTACCCATATGCAAGATGAACTGCAAAATGTTACCAAGGTTCCTTTGGTAACGTATCCCCTACAAACCTATGACCACAACTATCTAGAAGCCACTTGCCATCCTGACTTGGAAATATGTCACTGTTTCTTCAGTGTTATTGGGTCACAATCCTGGAACTCCTTCCCAAATAGCATTGTGGCTGTACCAACAGCATATTGAATGTAGCAGTTCAAGAAGGTAGATCAATACCTTCTCAAAGGTAACTCGAGATGGACAGTAAATGCTAGGCAGTCAGTGATCTAACATTCCCATGAATGAAGGGCTCAGTTTGTCAGACTCTTATACAAATGCAAAATTTTAGAAAATCATCCCTCCAGTGACCTGTCACAACCTTGTTATCATGCATATAAGACTGAAACAGAAAATGCAGCAATACTCAGCCAGTCTGGCATTAAGAGAGGAATAATGTTAATGTATCAGGACAATCACCTTTCATCAGAACATGTGCTTAATTGAGCTTAATGTAAGCAAGTTAATGAGGACAGTTAATCCTAGAATCTAAAGCTCGCACTGCAGCTTCAAAACTTGATCTATTTGCTGCTTTTTACGGATTAGGAATGTAGTAGTTTCTTGATTAGGTGAAAACTTCACACTTAGATTCCACCAGAGGGTGCCATTACATTACTCAACTGTAATGTTTGTTATTAATCCAATTTCTTGGTGATAACCATTGCAAAAAAGAGTTGTTAATCTGATGAAAATTCCAATTATGATTCATGCATAAGGTTTTAATATAGTAACAACTTCAATGCAGCAATTGGTTTGGTCTTCGATTTATGTTCAATCACAAGTACTGATTCCCAGACTCCGATTACCTTATAGAAGCTACTCTAAGCAGAAGATCTGGAATGACTAGTTCTCACTCTCCAGGCTTTCTATGTGTCCAAGTTGCTTTTGACTCTTTGGAACATTACCATAAAAGAGAACTAGTTCTACTATCATAGAGTAGAGCTATGGATTGTGCTTATGTAATAAGTAGTTACATAATATGTCCCATGCACATATAATTGAGATGCATGTTTAAGTGTTCCTTGATTAATAATCTTTATACATGATCCATCCATCCAAATTAGCTGATTGACCCTCTGCTCCGCCATTTCATTTGTTCTTCCACTAAAACTTTTATAATAAAGGAACGCTAGAACAGACTTCACTTGATATTAGTATTATGTATGAAGAAAGTTAATGGAAACTCAGCATATATAACCAGACCACATTACAAGGTCAGACCTTGCCATCCAATTCCAACACTTCATGTGCAGTCAATCCTGAATGTGCAAATGTATTTTTATTTCTTTTTTTTAAGAAAGGATTATTAGCTGTGGTTGTACATTGTTAGAGAATTAAATATTTGGAGATCGGCCTGCTTTGTTGGGTCCCTGTAGTATGATAGAGTCAGAACAACATTCAATATCAACTACAACAGAAATTGGTGGGAAAACTCAGCAGGTCAACACCTCTGTGGAGAGAAAGCCAGAATTAACATTTCAAGTTCAGTGACCCCTCTTCAGAACTGAGTTTGGTTTATATGCTGAATTTGGGATGGGGGTAGGAGTAAATGATTGGTGGAGATAAAGCCGAGAGAGAGAGAGAGAAAGAAACAGCAGTTGGACAGACAAAGGAATGTTTGAGGTCAGCCTGGGAGAATCAGTAGCTGGTAATTGGGACCATTAGTTGTTGATGCTTGTGGGTTCAGCCCTGTGTGTAGGGGTTGGAGTAAGGACATGGGAGAAGGTGTTCAGGCCCTAAAATTATTGAACTCAATATTGAGTCCCTAAGATTGCAGAGTTCCCAGGCACAAGATTGAGGGACGTGGACAGAGTACATAAGGAGTAGCTGTTCACTTGGTTGAAGTGTCAGTCATGAGGGGACACAGGTTTAAGGTGAGGGGTAGGAAGTTTAGGAAGATGTGAGGAAATCATTTTTATGCAGATGGTCATGATGCTATCAGCTGCGCTGCCTGGAAGGATGATAGAGGCAAATTGCCTCACATCCTTTAAAAAATACCTGGACGAGCACTTAGCATGTCTTAACATTCAATGCTATGGGCCAAGTGATAGAAATTGGGATTAGGTTGAAGGTCAGGTGTTTCTTACGTTGCTGCAGACTCAATGGGCCAAAGGGCCTCTTCTACACTGTATGGTTCTATGGTTCTTTCAGCTGAGCTTTATTGGAGCACTGCACCAAGTCCAAGGCATATTGGTTGGCCAGGGATCACGATGGTGTGTTGAAGAGCAGGCAACAGGAAGCTCAGATTGTTTTTGTGGACATAATGTTTTATGAAGAGGTCATCTAGTCTGTGTTTGTCTCCTTGTGAGCAGAGAATATAGGAGACTACTTTAAGTGAAGTGCAGGTAAATTACTGCTTCACCCAGAAGGTGTGTCTGGGTCTGGGGTAGTGAGGAGGGAGGAAGTAAACGGCCAGGTGTTGTGCCTTCTGCAGTTGCATGGGAAGGTGCAGTGGGGTGTTGGGAGTGGAGGAGGAGTGAACCAGGGTATTCCAGAGGGAATGGTCCCTGCAGAAGGCTGACAGGGAGGGAAGAGGACTATGTGTTTAGTGATGGCATCCTGCTGGAGGTGGTGGAAATGGCAGCTCATGATCCTTTGTAAGTGAATGATGGTGTGGTGGGAAACGAGGCTTAGGGTGCTACCTGTTTGTACAATAGGACACTTATGCCAAATGGAAGACATGTGCTTGTGATACCTTCTAAATTTTTGGATTGTCTTTAGAGTTTCAGGCAGAGTTCATATCTGCTCTGATTGGCAAATATTTCACCCATCTTTGCTGTGGAAAAGGTTATGTATTCTTATAAGGAAGAGTGCATCCTATAGTGAGTAGTGACAATTACTTTAGACTCTTTGTCCAGGAGGATCTTGCTTTTCAATTGGTAAACTCAGCAGAGAGAGGCCTTGATTTGCAGAGAGTACAATGGTATTTTATGCCCTCTGTTGCTTTTCAGAATGCCTGAAAGTGGGAATACAACCTGAATAATTAGAGTCCATGAGCCACCATTTCCTGAAAGGGGTGTTTTTTTAAATTATCCATTTGTGGGATGTAGATGTTGCTGGCTGGCCAGCATTTATTGCCCTTGAGAAGATTATGTTACCTGCCTTCTTGAACTGCTGCAGTCCACCTACTGAGGGTTGACCCATAATGCCATTAAGGAGGGAGTTCCAGGATTTTGACCCAGCGACAGTGAAGGGATGGTGATTTATTTCCATGTCAGGATGGTGAGAGCCTTGGAGGGGAACTTGAAGGTGATGGTGTTCCCATGTATCGATGTATCCCTTGCCCTTGTAGCTGGAAGTAGTCATGGGTTTGGAAGGTGCTGTCTGAGGATCTTTCGTGAATTTCTACAGTTCATCTTAGAGACAGTATACACTGCTGCAACTGAACGTTGCTGGTGGAGGAAATGGAGGCTTGCCGATGTTGTGCCAGTCAATTGGGCTGCTTTGTCTTAGAGGGCATTGAACTTCTTCAGTGTTGTTGGAGTTGAACCCATCCAGGCAAGTGGGAGTATTTCATCACACTCCTGACTTATGCCTTCTCAATGATGGTCAGGCTTTGGGAGTCAGGAGGTGAATGAGTTGCTCGTCACAGTATTCCTAGCTTCTGACCAGCTTTTGTAGCCACTGTGTTTATGTGGTGAGTCCAGCTGAGTTTCTGGTCATTGCTAACCCCCAGGATGTTGATAGTGGGTGAACCAGTGATGGTAGCACTGTTGAATGGCAAGGGGCAGTGGTTTGATTGTCTATTATTGGTAATGATCATAGCCTAGCATTTGTGCAGTGTGAATGTAACTTGCCACTTATTAGCCCAAGCCTGAATGTTGTCCAGATCTTGTTGCATTTGGACATGGACTATTTCAGTATCTGAGAAGTCTCAAATGGTGCTGAAATTGTGCACTCATCAGCAAACATCCCCACTTTAAAACATGAGATGATGGGAAGCTCCATTGATGAAGTAGCTGAAGATGGTTGGGCCAAGGACACTACCCTGAGGACCTTCTGCAGAGATGTCCTGGAGCAGAGATGACTGTCCCTCTCACCTCACCTCTGGAATTCAGCTCTTTCGTCCATGTTTGAACCAAGGCTGTAATGAGGTCAGAGCTGAGTGGCCATAGTAGAACCCATGACACTTTCCATCATTTTACTGATGATGACTGATGAGGTAATTGGCCAGGTAGATGCCAGAATTGTGATTGTACTCGAAGAGCTTGGCTAGGTGAGTGGCAAATTCTGGGGCACAGGTCTTCGTTTGTATTGCCAGAATGTTGTCAGGACCTGTAGCCTTTGCACTATTCAGTGTCTCCACCCGTTTCCTGACTGATGTGGAGTGAATTGAATTGGCTGAAAACTGATATCTGTAATGCTGGGGACACTGGAGGAGGTGGGGATGGATCATCCACTTGACACTTCTGGGTGAAGATTGTTGCAAATGCTTCAACCTTATCTTTTGTACTGATGTATTGGCTCTTCCATCATTGAGCATGGGGGTATTTGTGGAGTCTCTTCCTGAAGGGCCTGTTTCCACACTGTAAGTAATCTAATCTAATCTAATCTAATCCAGTGAATTGCTTAATTGTTCAACATCACTCATGACTGGATGTTGCAGGACTGCAGAGATAGATCTGATCTTTTGATCTGAGCTCACTTGGCTCCGTCTGTCACTTGCTGTTTATGTTGTTTAGCTTGCAAGTAGTCCTGTTTTGTAGCTTCACCAGGTTGCCATCTCATCTTCAGGTATGTCTGGCACTACTCCTGACATGCCCTGCTCTATTCTCCATTGACTCAGGGTTGATCCCCTGGCTTGATGGTAATGGTTGAGTAGGGGATATGCCAGGCTATGAAGTTACAGGTTGTGCTGGAGTACAATTCTGCTGCTGTTGATAGTCCTAAACACCTCAGGAATGCCCAGTCTTGAATTGCTAGATCTGTTTGAGTCTGTCCCATTTAGCCTGGTGGTAGTGCCACACAGCACAATGGAGGTTATTCTCAATGTGAAGGCCGGACTTTGTCTCCACAAGGACTGTGTGGTGTTTGCTCCTACCAATACTATCATGGACAGATGCATTTGCAGCCAGTAAATTGGTAAGGATGAGGTAAGGTAAGTTTTCCCTCTTGCAGGTTCCCTCATCACCTGCTGCAGACCCAATCTAGCAGCTATGTCCTTTAGGACCCAACCAGTTTGATCAGCAGTGCTGCTGTTGAGCCACCCTTGGTGACAGATATTAAAATCCCCCATCCAGAGTACGTTCTGTGCCCTTGTCATCCTCAGTGCTTCCTCCAAGTGTTACTCAACGTAGAGGAATACGATTCATCAAACTAGGGAGAACGGTACGTGGTAATCAGCAGGAGGTTTCCTTACACATGTTTAACCTGAAGCCATGAGACCTCATGGGGTCTGGAATCAATGTTAAAGGCTCCAGGAGCAACTCTCCTCTTTACTGGGCAAGGAATTCTGAAGATTTATGAACATCTGGGTGAAGAAGTTCCTTCTCAGTTCAGTCCTAAACTTGCTTCCCCTAATTTTGAGCCTGTGCCCTCTTGTCCTAGTTTCACCTGCCAGTGGACACATCCTTTCTATATCTATCTTATCTATTCCCTTCATAATTTTACATGTTTCTGTAAGATCCTCCCTCATTCTTCTAAATTCCAATGAATATAATCCCACTCTACTCAGTCTATCCTCATAAGCTTCTAGATCAGAGTGGTGCTGGAAAAGCACAGCAGTTCAGGCAGCATCCGAGGAGCCGGAAAATCGATGTTTCGGGCAAAAGCCTTTCATCCTGATAAAGGGCTTTTGCCCGAAATGTTGATTTTCCTGCTACTCGGATGCTGCCTGAATTGCTGTGTTTTTCCAGCACCACTCTGATCTAGAATCTGGTTTCCAGCATCTGCAGTCCTTGTTTTTACCCTGTCCTCCTAAGCCAACTCCCTCAACTCTGGAATCAACCTAGTGAACCTCCTCTACAACCCTTCAAGTGCGTACATCCATTCTCAAGTAAGGAGACCAAATCTGCACGCAGTACTCCATGTATGGCCTCACCAGCATCCTATACAGCTGCATCATTACCTCCCTGCTTTTAAACTCCATCCGTTTAGCAATGAGAGATAAAATTTCATTTGCCTTCTAAATTACCTGTGGCACCTGCCTATGATTCGTGCACAAAGTCATATAGGTCCTTCTGAACTAGCAGCATGTTGCAATCTTTTAAACATTCAAATAATAGTCCGTTTTACAATAATTCCTACCAAAATGGATGACTTTACATTTATTAACATTGTGCTCCATCTGCCAGACCTTTGCCCACTCACTTAAGCTATCTATATCCTTTTGCAAAATTTCACAGTCCTCTGCACAGTTAGCTCTGCCACTTATCTTAGTATCACTTGCAAACTTTGACACACTACATGTAGTCCCCAACTCCAAATCATCTATATAGATTATGAATAATTGCAGCCTCAACACTGAGGCACACCACTGGTTACTGTTTGCCAACCAGAATAGCACTCATTTATCCCCACTCTTTCCTTCCTGTTAGTCAACCAATCCTCTATCCATGCTAATACTTTACCTGTAAAGTCATGCATCTTTATCTTATGCAGCAGCCTCTTGTGCAGCATCTTTTGGAAATCCAGGTATACTACACCCACTGGGTCCCCATTATCTACCTTGCTCGTAATATCTTCATAGAATTCCAAAAGATTTGGACCATAATATATAGGAGTGGAAGTAAGGCCATTTGGCCCATTGAGTCCACTCTGCCATTCAATCATGGCTCATGGGCCTTTCAACGCCGCTTACCCGCACTCTCCCTATAGCTCTTAATTCCTTGCAAGATCAAGAATTTATCAATCTGTGCCTTGAAGACATTTAATGTCCCAGCCTCCACTGTACTCCATGGCAATGAATTCTAGAGGCCCACCACTCTCTGGCTGAAGAAATGTCTCCTCATTTCCATTCTAAATTGATCCCCTCTAATTCTAAGGCTGTGCCTATGTGTTCTTTGAGAAGGTGACCAAACAGGTAGATGAGAATAAATCGGTTGATGTAGTGTATATGGATTTCAGCATAAGGTTCCCCACAGTAGGCTATCGTACAAAATGTGGAAGAATGGGATTATGAGAGATATAGCAGTTTGGATCAGTAATTGGCTTGCTGAAAGAAGACACAGGGTGGTGGTTGATGGGAAATGTTCATCCTGGAGTCCAGTTACCCATGGTGTACCGCAAGGATCGGTGTTGGGTCCACTGCTGTTCATCATTTTTGTAAACGACCTGGATGAGGGTGTAGAAGGGTGGGTTAGTAAATTTGCAGACGACACTGAGGTCGGTGGAGTTGATAGTGACGAAGGATGTTGTAGGTTATAAAGAGACATAGATAAGCTGCAGAGCTGGGCTGAAAGGTGGCAAATGGAGTTTAATGCGGACAAGTGTGAGGTAATTCACTTTGGTCGGAGTAACCGGAATGCAAAGTACTGGGCTAATGGTAAGATTCTTGGTAGTGTTGATGAGCAGAGAGATCTCTGTGTCCAGGTACACAGATCTTGAAAGTTGCCACCCAGGTTGGCAGGGTTGGGACGCCTGGAGGAAGAACCCCTCATTTTCCGCCTCGGAACACTTCAACCCCAGGGCATCAATGTGGACTTCAACAGTTTCCTCATTTCCCCTTCCCCCACCTCACCCTAGTTCTAAACTTCCAGCTCAGTAACTGTCCCCATAACTTGTCCGGACTTGTCCTACCTGTCTATCTTCTTTTCCACCTATCCACTCCACCCTCTCTTCCTTGACCTATCACCTTCATCCCCTCCCCCACTCACCCATTGTACTCTATGCTACTTTCTCCCCACCCCCACCTTCCTCTAGCTTATCTCTCCACGCTTCAGGCTCACTGCCTTTATTCCTGATGAAGGGCTTTTGCCCGAAACATCGATTTCGAAGCTACTTGGATGCTTTCTGAACTGCTGTGTTCTTCCAGCACCACTAATCCAGAATCTGATTTCCAGCATCTGCAGTCATTGTTTTTACCAGGGTTGTTAAGAAGGCATACAGTGTTTTAGCTTTTATTAATAGAGGGATCGAGTTCCGAAACAATGAGGATATGCTACAGCTGTACAAAATTCTGGTGCGGCCGCACTTGGAGTATTGTGTACAGTTCTGGTCACCGCATTATAAGAAGGATGTGGAAGCTTTGGAAAGGGTGCAGAGGAGATTTACTAGGATGTTGCCTGGTATGGAGGGAAGGTCTTATGAGGAAAGGCTGAGGGACTTGAGGCTGTTTTCATTAGAGAGAAGAAGGTTGTGAGGTGACTTAATAGCGACATATACGATAATCAGAGGATTATATAGGGTGGACAGGGAGAGCCTTTTTCGACATATGGTGATGGTGAGCACGAGGGGGCATAACTTTAAATTGAGGGGTAGGATAGATGTCAGAGGTAGTTTCTTTATTCAGAGAGTAGTAAGGGTATGGAATGCTTTGCCTGCAACGGTAGTAGATTCCCCAACTTTAAGTACATTTAAGTCATCATTGGACAAGCATATGGACGTACATGGAATAGTGTAGGTTAGATGGGCTTCAGATTGGTATGATAGGTCGGCGCAACATCGAGGGCCCAAGGGCCTGTACTGCGCTGTAATGTTCTATAATGTTCTATGTCCTAGTATCCTGGCCTAACGGAAACAACTTCCCAGCGTCCACCCTTTCTAAGCCATGCATTATCTTATAAGTTTCTATTAGATCTCCACTCAACCTTCTAAACTCTAATGAATACAGTCCCAGGATCTTCAGCCATTCATCATATGTTAGGCCTACCATTCCAGGGATCATCTGTGTAAATGTCTGCTGGACAAACTGCAGTGCCAGTATGTCCTTCCTGAGGTGTTGGACCCAGAATTGGAAACAGTATTCTTAATGGAACCTAACAAGAGCTTTATAAAACCTCAGCAGCACATCCCTGCTTTTACATTCCAACCCACTTGAGATAATTGACAACATTACATTTGCTTTCTTAATCACGGACTCAACCTGCAAGTTAGCCTTTAGAGAATCCTGGACTATCACTCTCAGATCCCTTTGTATTTTGGCTCTCTGAATTTTCTCACCATTTAGAAAATAGTCCATGCCTGTATTCTTTTTTCCAAAGTGCAAGACCTTGCATTTGCTCACGTTGAATTTCATCAGCCATTTCCTGGACCATTCTCCTAAACTGTCTAAATCTTTTTGCAGCCTTCCCACCACCTCAAAACTACCGCCTGTCCGCCTAACTTCATATCATTGACGAACTTCGCCAGAATGTGCCCAGTCCCCTCATCCAGATCATTAACATGTAAAGTGAACAGCTGCGGCCGCAACACTGAACCCTACGAGACACCACTTGTCACTAGCTGCTATTCAGACAGCCAATCCTCAATCCATGCCAATAGCTCACCTTGAACATCATGGGCACTCACTTTACTCAGCAGCCTCCCATGAGGCACCTTATCAAAGGCCTTTTGGAAATCTAGGTAGATAACATCCATTGGGTTTCCCTGGTCTAACCTACTTGTTACCTCTTCAAAGATTCTAACAGGTTTGTCAGGCACAACCACCCCTTAATACTCCATGCTGACTTATTCTAATCCGACCCTGCACTTTCAAGAATTTAGAAATCTCTTTCTCAATGATTGGTTCTAGAATTTTACCTACAACCAAGGTTAGACTAATCGGCCTATAATTTTCCATCCTTTGTCTTGATCCTTTTTTGAACAAGGGGGTTACAACAGTGATTTTCCAATCATCTGTGACTTTCCCTGACTCCAGTGATTTTTGAAAGGTTACAACCAACACCTCTGTTATTTCTTCAGCCAACTCCCTCAGAAATCTAGTATGTAGCCCATCGGGGCCAGGAGATTTATCAATTTTTAGACCTTTTAGTTTTTCTAGCACTTTCTCTTTTGTAATGGCTACCATACTCAACTCTGCCCCATGAATCTCCTTAATTGTTGGGATATTACTCATGTCTTCACTGTGAAGACTGACACAAGGTATTTATTAAGTTCTTCAGCTATTTCCTTATCTCCCATCACTCGCCTTCCTGCATCAATTTGGAGCGGCCCAATTTCTACTTTTGCCTCTTGTTTGTTTCTTATGTATTGAAAGAAACTTTTATTATCATTTCTAATATTACTGGCTAGCTTACCTTCATATTTGATCCTCCCCTTCCTTACTTCTCTCTTTGTTATCCTCTGTTGGCTTTTGTAGTCTTCCCAGTCTTCTGATTTCCCAGTGCTCTTGGCCACTTTATAGGCTCTCTCTTTTTCTATGATACGTTTCCTGACTTCCTTTGTCAACTGTGACTGTCTAATCACCTCCCCTCATTCCCCCCCCGCCCCCCCCGGATAATCTTTCTTTTCTTTGGAATGAACCTCTGTACTGTGTCCTCAGTTACACCCAGAAACTGTCCCCCATGATCACCATGACCTTGTCTTTTTGACATGCCCTATCTTGCGTCCCTGGTCCTGACCACTGCTGCGAGGTCTATACATAATTCCCATTATAGTTTTTTGCCTTTACTATTCCTCCACCCACACAGACTCCACATCCTCTGACCCTTTGTCATTCAGTGCCATAGATTTAATTTCATTCTTAACTAACAAGGCAACCCACTCCCTCTGCCCACCTCCCTGTCTTTTCGATAAGCTTTTGATTTGTTAAGCATGACCTGCTCTTCATGAACCCATGTTGTGTCTGCTCAATGGGACAATTTCTATCTAGATGCCTTACTATTTCTTCCTTGGTAATAGCCTCAAGCATCTTCCTCACTACAGAGCTTAAGCTAACCAATCTATAATTTCCTATCTTTTGTCTACCTCCTGTTTTAAACAGTGACATCACATTTGCTGTTTTCCAATCTGCTGGAGCTGCCACAGAGTCCAGCGAATTTTGGAAAATTACCAGAAGAGCACTTGCTGTTTCTCCTGCCATCTATTTTAGTACCCTGGGATGCATTCTGAGGACCAGGAGACTTGTCTATCCTTAGCTCTATTAGCTTGCCCGACACTATCTCTTCCGTAATAGTGATTGTTTCCAGGTCCTCACCTACCGTTGTCTCTTTGTCAATTTCTGGCATATTATTAGTGTCCTCCACTGTGAAGACCGACACAAAATACCTGTTCAAAGGCTCGGCCATTTCATCACATCCCATAACTAAATGCCCCTTTTCATCTTCCAAAGGACCAACAATTTACTTCAGCCACTTTTTCATTTTCTATATTTATAGAAACTTATGCTATCTGTCTTTATAGTCTCTCCTAGGTTTTCCTCATGTTTTATCTTTCTTTTCTTTATAGCTCTTTTTGTGGCTTTCTGTTGATCTTTAAAGTTTTTCCAGTCTTCTAGTTTCCTGCTGTTCTTGGCCACTTTGTCTGCCTTCTCTTTTAATTTGATAGCCTCCCTTATTTCCTTGGACACCTATGGTAGATAACCACTTTTCTTACAGTCCTTCCTTTTCACTGGTATATACTTTTGCTGAGCACTTTGAAAAATTGTTTTTAAAGTCCTCCACTGCTTGTCAACTGTACCACTATAAAATCTTTGTTTCCAGTCTACTTTAGCCAAGTCCTCCCTCATTCTATTTTAGTCTCCCTTGTTTAAGCACAGGACCCTACTATTGGATTTTATCTTCACATGCTCCGTGTGTATTTTAAATTCAGCCATACTGTGATTATTCCTTCCTAGCTATGAGGTTATTAATTATTCCTGTCTCATTACACCGGACCAGATTTAGGATAGTTTGCTCCCTCGTCTGTTCCATTACATACTGTTCAAGAAAGCTATCATGAGTACACTCAACAAATTCTTCCTGAAGTCTACCCTGACCGAGCTAGTTCGACCAATCGACATATAGATTAAAATCCCCCATGATAGTTGCCATTCCATTTTTACTGGCATTAGTTATTTCTTTGTTTCTTGCCCACCCCAATGTGATGTTATTATTTGGTAGCCTATAGACTACACCTATCATTGACTTTTGCTCCTTAGAATTTCTAATGTACACCCAAACGGATTCAGCCTTATTTTCCATAGAACATACATCATCTCTTAGCACTGCCCTGACGTTGTCCTTGAATATCAGAGCTACACCACCTCCCTGACCTTCCTGTCGGTCCTTCTGAATAGTCTAATATCCTTGGATATTTATTTCCAAGTTGTGACCATCTTGTAACCATGTCTCTGTAATGGCTACCAAATCATTTGTGATGATTTGTGCCATTAACTCATCAACCTTGTTACGAATGCTACGAGCGCTGTAATAATATCTCCTGAGTTGTCCTTCCTTTTTACTTATTTCGTAGTCAGCCTTGTACTTAAACCCTCCTGTACATATGCTAACCTGCTGTTTACCTTTTTATTTACCATCATACTTCCTGTCATTTTCTCTTTCTATTCGTCCTACTCAGTAGTTTAAAGTCCTAGTGACCACCCTATTTATCCTTTTCACTAGAACACTGATTCCATATTGGTTCAGGTGGAGACTGTCCCATCAGTACAGATTTCCCCAGTTCCAAAGCTGACGCCAATGCCCCATGAAATGGGACCCTTCTTTCCCACACTACTCCCTAAGCCACGTGTTTTCTTATCCTAAGCAAATTTGCATGTGGCAGTTATCTGGAGATTATGACCCTTGAGGACCTGTTCCTTAATTTCGTTCCTAATGCTTGATAATCCCCAAACAGCTCTTCCTTCCTAGCCTTGCCTGTGTTATTTGTCCCAATATGGACCACAATAACTGGATCCTCCCCCTCCCACTCCAGTATCCTTTCAAGCCTGTCAGAGATGTGCTGTACCCCAGCACCGGGCAGGCAACACACCATGCGGGACTCCCGATCTGGTTTGCAAAGGATACTATCTATCCCCCTAATTATAGAATCCACTATAACTACCATTTGTGTTTTTGCTCCCCCCTCTTGAATGCCCTTCTGCACCATGACACAGTGGTCAGCTGGCTCATCCTCCCCACAGCCCTTTTCCTCATCTACACAGGGTGTCATCTCATACCTGTTGGATAAGGTCAATAACTGAGGATCCTCCATTCCTGAACTCAGGATACCCTTGTCTGCCTCAGTTGCAATCACACCCTGTTGTCCCTGATCAGTAACTGAATTTGAATTACTGAATCTACCAGGTGTGAATGCCTCCTGAAACAAAGCGTCCAGGTAACCCTCCCCCTCCCGGATGTGCTGTAGTGTTTGAAGCTCAGATTCCAGGTCATCAACTCTGAGCCGGAATTCCTCCAGCAACCAACACTTGCTGCAGATATGGTCACTGCAGTTTATAATGGAACAGCCAGCTCCCACATCATATAACTGCAGCACCTCACTTTCCCAGCCATCTCTCCTTAATTACTTTATTAATTTGTATACATTTATGAGTTAATTAATTTTTAATACTTTTCTGCTATGCTGTTTTTCAAATAATCTCATAATAGATAAATGAAAAACGAAATTTTTTTACCAATCACATGATAAAACATAGAAAAAGCCTTACCTTATCAACACACCAGTCTTTTTTTGGTTAGAGGAGGAGGGCGGATAGGAGACACTACAGGTTTAGTGTCTTGGGTTCAGGCGTTCCTCAAACATATCAGTTCACTCATCTTCCCAGTGTGCAATTTGACCACTCCCACTTAGCTCCTTGCTCTCACTGCTCCTGTTGCTGCTGCAAAATGGAGGCTGCTGACTCTTGAGGTAAGTCCATTTTAGAGGAAAATTTACCTTCCCAGCAGCCCCCTGGTCCTCACTCTCACCACTCCCACTGCTGCTGCAAAATAGAGGCAGTTGACTCTAATGGCAAGGAAAGCTTAGAATTTCATTGTAATTTTGACTGTTAAAATATTTTGTATTTACATTGTGGGAAGCTAGGCAAGAAATTGCAGGGTCTCTAGTAGAGGCATTTGCATCATTGACAGCCACAGGTGAGGTGCTGGAGGATTGGAGGCTAGCTAATGTTGTGCCATTATTTAAGAAAGGCTGCAAGGAAAAGCCAGGGATGTACAGACCAGTGAGCCTAATGTCAGTGGTGGGGTAGTTGGTGGAGGGGATTCTGAGAGAATAGTCAGCATGGCTTTGTGCATGGGAAATCATACCTCACACACTTGATTGAAGTTTTTGAAGAGGTGACCAATTTTTATAATGACTTACTTATTGTCACTTGCAATTTGCAGTGAATAACACAGTAAAAGCAGTGCTAAGCTTCAACAGTCCCCACAGTTAATTGCCATTCTAAATAGTTTAAGAATAAAAGGATAAAAGATATAACTTTCATAGAGTCCTGAGCCTGTTCACCAAAGAAAACTGTGCTGTCACCCCTCCGACAATGTCTTGCTGCTGCCTGCGCCGGACCCAGCGAGGTAGGAGTTGTCACTCTTTAGGCGCCACCTCGTTGCTGCTGGGCCCACTTGGCTGATGCCAGCTCCTGTGCTGAACTCACACTCGCCTTGCTGAAGTTCCTGGCTTCACTGCTACACCAGGCTGCCATTCTGCCAACTTGCCAAGTGTCCCACTCTAGGCATCTTCCTCTAAGATATCACCTTGCTGGTGCTGCCATCTTAAAAAGTCCACTACTGCCACTGCCTCCGATCGCTGGAGAAGCTTTACTGCTGCTGCTGCCAGGAGGTTGTCAATGCTGTCACTGTCACTACCAGCTCCAGTGATCAAAGGGGGACTGTGTTTGTCGCCGCTTCTGACAGCTGGGAGGTGCCTCCATTCCTCACACAGGAATTCTACTCTAGTTGCCAAGCTGAGTTTGCCGATTAATCCGCTGCAAAAGGCTTCAAAGAAAAAAAATGCAAGTAAAAGGAGCAGAAGTAAAAAGAAGGAAGATAAGCGAGAGCAGATAAGCCCTAGGCTGGAGCCTGAACACAATCCTGCTTTTCTGCCACCATCTTGAATCATCTTGACCAAGAAAATAGGTGAAGGCAGATGATAGATATTGTCTGTATGAACTTGAGCAAGGCCTTCGACAAAGTTCCACACGGTTGACTGGCTAGTACGGTTAGATCACATGGAAACCAGGGAATGCTGGCCAATTCGATACAAAATTGGCTTGAGGGTAGGAGGTAGAGGGTTGTTATTCAGACTGCATACCAGTGACCAGTAGTGCGCTGATGTTGGGTCCACTCTTGTTCGTTATTTATATAAATAATTTGGATGAGAATACGTGAGCTGAAAATGTGTTGCTGGAAAAGCGCAGCAGGTCAGGCAGCATCCAAGGAACAGGAGAATCGACGTTTCGGGCATAAGCCCTTCTTCAGGAATGAGGAAAGTGTGTCCAGCAGGCTAAGATAAAAGGTAGGGAGGAGGGACTTGGGGGAGGGGTGTTGGAAATGCGATAGGTGGAAGGAGGTCAAGGTGAGGGTGATAGGCCGGAGTGGGGTGGGGGCAGAGAGGTCAGGAAGAAGATTGCAGGTTAGGAAGGCGGTGCTGAGTTCGAGGGATTTGACTGAGACAAGGTGGGGGGAGGGGAAATTAGGAAACTGGAGAAATCTGAGTTCATTCCTTGTGGTTGGAGGGTTCCTAGGCAGAAGATGAGGCGCTCTTCCTCCAGCCGTCGTGTTGCTATGGTCTGGCGATGGAGGAGTCCAAGGACCTGCATGTCCTTGGTGGAGTGGGAGGGGGAGTTGAAGTGTTGAGCTACGGGGTGGTTGGGTTGGTTGGTCCGGGTGTCCCAGAGGTGTTCTCTGAAACGTTCCACAAGTAGGCGGCCTGTCTCCCCATGGCTGCCTACTTGCGGAACGTTTCAGAGAACACCTCTGGGACACCCGGACCAACCAACCCAACCACCCCGTAGCTCAACACTTCAACTCCCCCTCCCACTCCACCAAGGACATGCAGGTCCTTGGACTCCTCCATCGCCAGACCATAGCAACACGACGGCTGGAGGAAGAGCGCCTCATCTTCTGCCTAGGAACCCTCCAACCACAAGGGATGAACTCAGATTTCTCCAGTTTCCTCATTTCCCCTCCCCCCACCTTGTCTCAGTCAAATCCCTCGAACTCAGCACCGTCTTCCTAACCTGCAATCTTCTTCCTGACCTCTCTGCCCCCACCCCACTCCGGCCTATCACCCTCACCTTGACCTCCTTCCACCTATCGCATTTCCAACGCCCTCCCCCAAGTCCCTCCTCCCTACCTTTTATCTTAGCCTGCTGGACACACTTTCCTCATTCCTGAAGAAGGGCCCATGCTCGAAATGTCGATTCTCCTGTTCCTTGGATGCTGTCTGACCTGCTGCGCTTTTCCAGCAACACATTTTCAGCTCTAATCTCCAGCATCTGCAGTCCTCACTTTCTCCTTGAGAATACGTGAGGCATAGTTTGTAAGTTTGTGAACGCCAACAAATTGGTGATGTAGTGAACAGTGAAGGAGTTTATCTAAGAGTACAGTGGGATCCTGAACAACTGGACTAGTTGACTGAGGCATGGCAGATGGAGTTTAATTCTGATAAATGTGAGGTTTTACATTTTGGTAAGACGAATCAGGGCAGGACTTGCACAGTTAATGGTTGGGCCCTGGGGAGTGTTATCAAACAGAGAACCTGGGTGCAAGTAGATAGTTCTTTGAAAGTGGCAATGTATACAGGATAGTGAAGAAGGCATTTCGTATACTTGCCTTAATTGCTCAGAGCATTGGGTACAGGAGTTGGGATGTCATCTTACAGCTATACAAGACGTTGGTAAGGCCACATTTGGAGTTCTGCATGCAACTTTGGTTGCCCTGCTATAGGAAGGATTTTATTAAATGGGAAAGGGTGCAAAAAAGATTTACAAGAATATTACTGAGATTGGAAGGTTTGAGTTATGAGGAGAGGCTGGATAGACTGGTGTTTTTTCCCTTGGAGCATAGGAGGCTAAGGGTTACCTTATAGAGGTTTATAAAATCATGAGGGGCATAGATTAAGTGAATTTTCCCAGAGCAGGGAAGTCCAAAACCAGAGGGAATTCGTTTAACCTGAGAGGGAGACAGGTTAAAGGGACCAGAAGGGCAACGTCTTAGAATAGAGGATGGTGCGTATATGAAATGAAATGCCAGAGAAATGATAGAGACGGGTACAGTAACAACATTTGAAAGATATTTGGACAGATATATGGATAGGAAAGGTTTAGAGGGATATTGGCCACATGCAGGCAAATGGAAACAGTTCAGTTTAGGAAACCTGCTCCATCTGGATGAGTTAGGCCAAAGGGCCTGTTTCTGTGATGTGTGACTCTCTTTCTGACTCCACCTCCAATGTTAGGTCGTCTTTGATGTTCATAGTGTTCCATGATTTTCAGCATATGCTTGGTTGAGACTATAAGTTTCCACTTGACACTTTTATCTTTTGCCAGTCTTCACATCATTTACACTTTTAGTGATTTGATTATTTCTGTTTTCAAGCTGCTTCGCTGAATCTGTATAATTCCATGTTGGATATGACTAAAAGCTACAAGGGCAGCACAGTGCAAAGGCAGATATCCACAGAGTCTATCTGATTTAACAAGACATTTCAAAATATTTGGGCATTTGACTTCAATTATGAAATACTATATGTTTAACTTTTTCTGTTTCTTATTTAAATCACGTATGAGTAAATCCTGTTGTCATACATCGTCTCAACTGGAGTTTGAACTGCACATTTCACCATAGTGCTCATCAATCTGTGATCAGATGCAATGATAATTTTCTGTCAGACATTTTAAATTATGCCAAGAGTAAATGCACCATGTATAGCAAATTAAAACTCCATAACATCATCTCTTGTCGGTGGATGTGCACAAATTTGCAAATCTTGTTATTAAATTTATTTGTGGAACGTGGGTGGCTGAGCCAGCACTCATTGCCCTTGAGAACATGGTGGTACGCTGCTTTTTTGAAGTGTTGCAGTTCTTTAGATGCTGTTAGGGAGTTCCAGGACTTAGCAACAGTGAAGAAATATAGATGTAGTTGAAAATCATCATCTTTGCAAATTGAAGTAGAACCTGCATTTGGTGGAGTTCCAATGTATCTGCTATTCTCGTTTTTCTAGCTGGTGAAGATTATGAGAAATGGAGGATGCGGTCTAAGAAGCACAATTGAACCAGTCAGAACTAAAAATCCACTTGTCACAATGCGCATTCTTATCGGAAAAGACAATGCTCTACTACAACATTTAATGCTGATGGCTTTTAAATGCTTAAAATTGAAGTGCGTCTCTGCTGCTTAGCCTTTTTTTGTCCTTTCAAACACCTGTTCAACATGTCCTCTGACAGCTTTGAATGCCAATTATGATCGGAACTTAGATTATATCATTCTAGTTTTAGTATTAGTAGTTGAATGTTGTGTTTTATCATTTGTACAGAATAGTATTGTTCCTTTTTGTTTAGTTCTGAAAGGAGATTTTCCTTTGTAATTTAAATTATTGATTTTCTTCTGATGAAATGTTAACATGTTTGTTCTTTCTTTAGATACAAGCTGACCTTTTGAGTATTTTCAGTATTTTCTTTCTACAGGTTTAAATTTTGCAACACCTGATAGATTTTGTATTTCATCTCATCTTTGTGTCTATTTGGTTTACTTCCACCTGGTTTATTTGTCTTTGACTTCTCTATCTCCAATTCTGGTGTTTGCTGTGTACTGATATTCATTACAAAAAAACTGACTCTACAATTATCTTGACCACCCTTCACATAACCTGCTCCCTGTAAGGAGTCAATTCCCTTCTCCCAGTTTCTCCATCTCCACCCCCCACACCTATTCTGATGATATCACTTTCTACAACAGCGCTTCTGCCATGTTTTTTTTTACCCTTGGATATTTTCCACATTTCCACCCTTCTCTCCTTCCCAGAACCACAGTAGGATTCCCCTTGTACTCAGTTTCTACTCCATAAACCTCTACAGTTATTCTCCACCATTTTCATACAGCTATATATTTCTTTCAATTTAGTTTGCAGTGTACTCAGTTTACAATGTGGTCTCCTTTACTTTGGGTGACCACTTTGCTGAGCACCTCCACTCAGTCCGCAAGTATAAACCCAACCTTGCCATTTCAAGACACCATCCTGCTCTAATGTCCATATTGCTGACCTGATTTGGAGTCGCCGCTGTTGGACTGGGGTGTACAAAGTTAGAAATCACACAACACCAGGCTATAGTCCAACAGTCTGGATGGCCTCAACCAGGACCTTGAGTTCATGTCACACTACAGGTGACCCCATTGCACTATACACACACATGGACGGACAGACACACACGCACACACACACACACACACCCCCTCTCATTCACTCTCTCACACACTCCCACATACACCCTCTCACAGACTTAAATACCTTTACACTTACACACATACACACACCTCTCACAGACACTCATAGCCACACGTACACATACATATATAAATTTGTGTGGTGAATTTGTATTTGCAGAATTACATTTTACTTTGCTCAAAAACTGCATGAATCCATGTAAGATTCTGAAAATCCGTTTATTAGATTAGAATCAGTCTGACCATTGTGGCACAAACAGCCTCACAGGAAGTTAACACCTTCAATACATTATCTGGGTCAACATGACACCAATTGTTAAAGTGCGCTTGAGAATGTAACTTTTTAAAAGAAGTTTTGTGATTTACATATGAAAGAACTGATACCAACATGGTCATTCTAAAAGATGAGAGACTTAACAAACAATTTGGGTCTTTTTCAATATATAATTTCAGTTGCATCACACTGGAAACTTTTGCTATAAATTCTGTGTCTTACAATCTTACTCTCCACAATCACCTGATGAAGGAGCAGCTCTCTGAAAGCTAGTGCTTCCAAATAAACCTGTTGGACTATAACCTGGTGTTGTGTGATCTCTAACATTGCTGACCTGGGCCTGTTGCAATGTTTCAGTGAAGCCCAGTGCCAAAAGAGGAACATCATTTTCCGTTAAGGCACTTTATAGCCCCTCATAACTCAATATTCAACAAATTCAGACCATGAGCTCTCTCCTCCTCCTTGATATTTTCCTCCTGTTTCTTGTTTTTTTTGTGTTGTTTAATCTATGTACTGTTTCCACAGTTAATTCTGAAATTTGTATATTTTGCTTTCAGGGTTGATTGTTTAATTGTTGCTAATGACGCAACTGTAAAAGGGGGATCGTACTACCCAATCACAGTGAAGAAGCATGTAAGAGCACAGGAGATTGCGAGGCAAAACCACCTGCCCTGTGTTTATTTAGGTGAAACTTTAATTTCCACTCCATTTATCTATTCTTTGAAGTACATTTTACAAAGTTGATTTATGTTTTGAGCACTTTCATATTTTTATACAAGCTAATGATAGTTTAGAAAGTTTTAGAAACTCAGCAGGTCTGACAGCATCTGTAGTGAGAAAACATGAGTCAATGTTTCAAATCCAGTGATCCTTCTTCAGAACTGGATTAGAAATGTTACCTTTATTTTTAACTCTGCAAGAACTGCTGAATTTATCACAATTCATGTTTTTATTTGGGTCAACACTTATTGCTGTACCTTCATTATCCTTGAGCAGGCGATGTTGAGTTATCGTCTTGAACTGTTTGTCAGCAGACCCAGAGTGCAATTGGGGAGGGAGTTCCAAGATTTTGACCCAGCGACATTGAAAGAAGTTAGGATTGTGAGTGGCTTGTAGGGGAACTTGCAGGTGGTGATGTTCCCATGTCTCTATTGCCCTTGTCATTTTAGATGGTAGAGGTCAAGCGTTTGAAAGGTGTTGTCTAAGGAGACTTGGTGAATTTTTACAGTTCCTGTTTTAGGGACTGAATATATGTTTGATACTTTGTTGATGAGACAAAGATATGTCAGATGTTACATTGCGATGAAAGCATAGAGGTTACATGGGATTTAGGTAGGTTAGATAAAAATTCGGTAGATGGATTATTGTGTAGGAAAATATGAGGTTGTCCCCTTCGGCAAAATGTGGGACCTGGATCCATTGTGCATGAATCAAAAAAGGTTATAATGCAGTTACTGCAAGTCATTAGGAAGGCAAATGTTGATCTTTATTGCAAGACAAATGGAGTTTTAAAAGTAGAGAATTCTTGCTGCAGTTGTACAGGGTATTAGCCAAAACATCCTCGAGTACCGTCTAGTTTTGAACAGGTTTTTTTTGTGGGATATGTGTGACACTGGCTGGTCAACTTTTATTGCACCTTGATCTGAGTGGTTTGCCAATACTATTTCACAGTACAAAGAGTCAGCCATGTTACTGTGGATCTGGAATCACATTTAGGCCGGACAAAGTATGGATGGCAGATTTCCCTCCGAAAGGTAAATTAGATATATCAGGTGGTGCTAGAAGAGTTAAGCACATAAGATGCTTGAAGGTTTGTGCAACCTTTTAATGGCTGTGTGTGTTCCTGATTGAGAAACCACCAAAACTTCAAGAAACTCAAATAAACCTTCTCCACTTGGTCAACCACGTATCAGGGACTCGAATGAGTAAACAAAAATGCATAACTTCCTCAGGAATGTGGTAAAGGCATCCCAAAAGCATTTTTGCTGTCCAGATAAGTTTTTACGACAATCGACAATGGTTACATAGTTGCTATTAGGCTAACTTCTTTTAACACTCCAGATTATTTTACCATCTACTACAGTGGGATTGAAACCCATTAGTCAAGAACCTGAACTTGGGGTTCTGGATGACTAGCACAGTGGCTATTCTTGCGAGATACACTTGTATTTGAAGCAATTCAGAGAAGGTTCGCTCTGTTGACTTCTGGAATGGAGGGATTATCTTTTGAGTTAAGGTTGATTTGGTCTATACACTTTCAAGTTCAGTGATTCTAAGGGGGCTTGACAATATAGATGGGATGTTTTCTGTTGTGCTGGAGTCTAGAAATAAGGAACACAGTTTGTAAATAAGAGTTCTTCCATTTAAGATGGAGATGATCGATTTTGTTTCCCCTCAGAGGGTCAGTGGTCTTTGGAAGTCTTTTCCTGAGATCAATAAAGTCTAGATTATTGAATATTTTTAAGGCTGTCCTGTGTAGATTCTTGATGGATAGGGGAGTCAAAGGGCATATGGGATAGACAGTAAAACAAGATTGAGACCATAATTAAAACAGCCATAATTTTATCAAACAACTGAGCAGGTGTGATAGGCTGAGTGGCCTACTTATGCTCCCAATTCTTGTATTTGATATAACCGTTTTCATCAAAGCTTGGTCAGGGCAGGATACATCCAGGAGGATAGCAGAAATGCTTTTGGGATGCCTTCACCACATTCCTGAGAAAGTTATGCATTTCTGTCAACTCATGGGAATCCCTGATATGTGATTGACCAAATGGAGAAGGCTTATTTGAGAAGGCACCAAAACTCCAAGAAACTCAATCAGGAACACACACAGCCATTAAGAGGTTGCATAAACCTTCAAGCATCTTATGTGCCTAATCCTTCTGGCACCACCCGACTCACATGTGGCAGAGTATGAAGGTTTTGCATTGCATTTATCAGCAGAATCTCAGAGCACAGTTGAAACAGATCATCCTTGACCCTGAGGGATTACCAAGAAAGTAAGAAGAGAAACTGTTTGTAGAAGCATGCTTTGCACAGATTGCTTGCTGCATTTCCCACTTTACCAAAAGTAACTATACTTTGAAATAAAAACAGAAAATGCTGGAAATACTGAGCAGGTTAAGCAACATTTGAGGAGAGAGAAACTGAACTAATGTTTTAAGTGAATGTCCTTTTGTCAATTCTCTCCAGAGAAATGTCTATACCTGCCAAACATTTCGAGAAGATTTTGTTTTCATTTCAAAGTTTCACCAGTATTTTGCTTTCATACACGAAACACTTGGGATGTCCTCGGATCATAAAAGGTGATATACAAATGCCTATCTGTTTGTTTCTCATGGCTTCATTTCAGTGGATTCTGGTGGTGCAAACTTACCTCGACAAGCAGATGTTTTTCCAGATCGCGATCATTTTGGGCGTATCTTTTATAATCAGGCCAACATGTCTGCAATGGGAATTGCACAGGTAAATGAATAATTTAAAATGTATATGCTGTTGTTGAAATAACTCCACAAAGGCTGATATCCCATTATCAAGTTACCCTTTATTTACAAATAGAGAATCCTTCACACTGACTCAGCTCCCTCAGAGCCAGCTCTCAGAGTGAGCGGAACCTTTAACACTCCTGTTCTTATCTGTCAGCCAGGGCTCCCTGATTGGACCAGATTAACAATCCATTCTGAAAACTCATATTCAAGCCACTTGGTTGATCTTGTTACAGTCACTTCAGTTGTTGTATCTTATTTATAGACCTAAATTTAGACAAACCATACATTTTGAAATAAGAGAGTGGACCTCCATCTGAGTATACTGGTTGGATCCTTACTTAAAATGAGCAGTTCTCCTGAGATCACTTATGTATTTTCTGTGGTGCTTATCAGAATTAAAACATGAACATAGACAGTCATTTTAAAGTATAGCTGACTTTTTAGTAAAATGTTAAAAGTTAGAATCTGTCTATTGAGAATCTTCTTCAGTGTAAGACTGGAGTGTGAAAGTTGTGGGTAGAAACAGTGTTTATTTCCCTATCAGAAGGTTGTAAACTTCATTTGTAGAATTATCTGTCACTTGAAGTTATGTTCTTGCACTTAGCATGTTAGAGTTGATGTTTTGAATGAGGGGACGCAAAAATAGAACAATGTAACTAAAAATACTATAGTTATAAAGTTCAGGGAAAGGACCAAGACAGATTGAAAAAGTGGTGGTAATTATTGTGGTGTGAATGAAAATTAGTGTATTCATATTTGTTTTCTTGTAATAAACTGTTGTCCTGTATAAATCATTAATTCTGTGATTGCCTCCTTTGATTCCAGATAGCTGTGGTCATGGGTTCATGTACAGCAGGAGGAGCATATGTTCCTGCTATGGCTGATGAAAGTATCATTGTGAAGAATCAGGGGACAATTTTCTTAGGAGGCCCACCACTGGTACATATTAAAAAATTGATAAACAGTTAAATGTTTGGGGAGTAATATGAAGGTAAGCTCCCAAGATTCATTACAAATTTCATGGCTTGATCTGGGATCAATATTGTGTTTGTAATGGCTCTTACTGTGAGTGCTACCAATGTAAAACCAAAAGACAAAAGCTACTGTATTTACTAGCAATGGATCTTGTTGGTGTTTACCTTCATGTCATACTTAACATTGCTCTGGAAAATAAATAAATACCAATTCTGAGCTTTGGAAATTTGTTGACATAATTAGTTTCATTTGATCATAATTTCTGATTGTGAAGGTGATTACTGCATCTTGTTTCAAAGTTTAGTAATCACTGAGGCGCAATTTTGGTTTTGTCCCTGGTTTACAAAATTCATATTTAATACATGTCTTCTGGAAGTGGTTAGGAAGGCAATATTTTAAACATCATTTGAACAGCTATTTGTGATTCAACCCCTCAGACCTGTTAAGTCAATCACTAAAAATTTGGTTCACAAATGTTTTAACCCCATCTACTCAGTCATTCCATAATAAAATTCTATTAATCTCAGTTTCAACCTTGACTCAACAATTTTCTAGGGGATAGAATTCCAATTTTCCAATATCTTTTATGTGAAGAATTGTTTACTGGCAGCACCTTTTCAATAGCCTAGCTGTTCCCTCGGATTAAACTCTTTCACCAAAGGAACAGCTGCTATTCTAACAATTCACTTAATCACCTCAGATCACCCCTTTGTCTCATAGAGTATTTTGAATCAACCTGGTCAGACACATTGTGGCATATCTGGGGCAGGTAGGACTCTAACTTGGATCTTCTAGCTAAGAGGTTGGGACATTACCACTGTGCCACATGTACCCCTTGTCTATATCATATACTGAAAGAAATATGACCATATTTTTGTCATGAAGTGTGCTAAAACATAGGATACATTCAGTTATGCTATTTTGTAACAACTGTACAATGCAGTAAGTTTTCCAAAATTTATTGGTGGAGTTGAAATTCAGCTATGGGATTTTGTATTTTGTGGTTGCAAAAGATGGTTAGAACCTTGGTTGCCTTTATCACTAATTGTCATGGTGTTCCCTCACAGGAATTTGTCATGTTATTAAGTTATAAAAAATTGAGACAGCAATTGATGAGTTCTGGGCTGACTCAAAGAATGAAATTAATCAGTAAGCATGAGGGCCTGATGTGAAGATTGTGAATCAATACAAATGCCTGAAAAATAAAATTGTGTTATTTAGATCACATTGATTAGCTGTGTTTCATTGTCATTGATACTTACTATGCGCTAATTGAGTCACTCAGTGATTGTCCTTTTATTTGCTGTTGGCCCTCAGTGAGAGGGAGATTGGAAATAAGAAATTCAAATAAATTGCTTATGTTATGAGTCTAATATGTGTGTTCTTGTTGATAATTTTAAGTGGGTATTCATTTCTGAGAATATGCAACAGTTTCTGGTTATGTTGCTGTGCTGTTATTTAGTTTCTCAATGGTTTTGTAAAGCTTGATATCTCTAAGGAAATTTGTTGCTGCAGTTATCCAGATCTGAAAAATTAAAGCTTAGTTGTCTCTTCACTGATGCTGTGTATTTTCAGCATTCTGTTTTAATTATTATAGTACAGTATCATAATTATTGTGAAGGTTTCTCTCCTGTATGTTTAAAAAATGTAACTTACTAGTCTGTTTTGTTATTTTTACTCTAAAGATTATCAGTTTACATCTGTCTGATAGTGATAAATCTCAACTGCTTGCCACCACAACAATACAAAATATCTAATAATGTAAGGCAACATAACCAAGCTTCTAACAGTACAGGTAGGAATAAAAATGGATTCATCGAATAAAATAGAGAAATTCAGTATAAGTTCACAGCTGATCAATCAGTGTTTGAAAGCAATACTGTTTTTGTTGAAGGAAATAATTTTTCAACGGAACCCTATTAAAACCTGTATTTCTACTGCCTTCCATGCTAGAAGGAGAGATATTTTAAACTATTTTTCTCTTTGTTTAGGTGAAAGCTGCAACTGGTGAAGAAGTTTCAGCTGAAGACCTTGGAGGTGCTGATCTCCACTGCAGGTAAACTATCTTATGAAGCATGTTTGTCTAATGAGTGCAAACAAATGTGCCTGTTGTTCTAACAGCATGACAATGTACTTTTCAAGTAATGTAAATAAAAATGGATATTTGTTTAGGCTGGCGGAAGTTTTGTAGTGAAGTTCCTCATGGTTGGTATTGGGACTCTTGCTTTCTCTGATTAATATTAATGATCTGGATGATGATGTGTGGAGACAATTTGAAAGTTTGCGTATGACATGAAACTTGGAAGAATTGTAACTCTGAGGAGGACAGTGTGGAACTCGAAAAGGACATTAGCAAGTTGACGGAAGGGATGGATAGTTGGCAGATGAAGTTCAATACAGAAAAGTGTTTGATGATGCATTTTGCTTAGAAGAACATTGAAAAACAACATAAAATAGGGGGATATATTTCTAAATGGGGTGCAGGAGCAAAGGGACCTTGGTGTATATATGGTCAATAATTGGAGGTTGCAAGACAGGTGGAGGCAGTTAATAAAGCACACAGTGTTTTTGCTTTAATAGGGACATGGAATAACAATAGCAGTGTGGTGGTTTTGAACTTGTACAAGACACTTGTTAGACTTCAGCTGGAGTATTGTGTACATTTCAGGAAAGATGCGAATGCAATGGAGAGAGTGCAGGAGTGATTGATAAGAACAGTTTTAGGAAAGAAAAACTTCAGGCATGAGAATAGATTGAAGAATTTGGGACTGTTCTCCTTGAAGGGAAGAATGCTCAGAGGAGAATTGATAACAAGTTGACGGAAGGGATGGATAGTTGGCAGATGACGTTCAATACAGAAAAGTGTGCAGTGATGCATTTTGGATAGAAGAACATTGAAAGACAACATAAAATAGGGGGATACATTTCTAAATGGGGTACAGGAGCAAAGGGACCTTTGGTGTATATATGCTTGATAAACATGAGAATAGATTGAAGAATTTGGAACTGTTATCCTTGAAGAGAAGGAGGCTCAGAGGAGATTTGATAGAGGTTTTCAGTGTTGAGTGGGCTAGATGGAGTAGTTAGGGAGAAGGTGTTCCTGCTTATAAAAGAAAAATGATTGAGAGGGCATAGATTAAAGTGTTGTGCAAACAGAGCAAGGGTGAGGTGAGAAAAATACTTTTTTCACACATCAAATAGTTAAGGCATGGGAAACACATTTTGAAAGTGTGGTGGAATTGGGTTCCTTGAAGGCATTCACGAGGACATTGGATGATAATTAGATTAGAAACGATTCTGCGAAAAGCGTTATCAATTGATATTTCTTAAGGCAGTTTCTTGTTCCAGTTATGGATGTATGGTCCAAGGTACACTCTAACATAGTGCAATGAGCAATATAGATCTTTCCAACTTATGCAATGAACAAACCTGATTAGATTAGATTACTTACAGTGTGGAAACAGGCCCTTCGGCCCAACAAGTCCATACCGCCCCGCCGAAGCGCAACTCACCCATACCCCTACATCTACCCCTTACCTAACACTACGGGCAATTTAGCATGGCCAATTCACCTCACCTGCACATCTTTGGACTGTGGGAGGATAACCGGAGCACCCGGAGGAAACCCATGCAGACACGGGGAGAATGTGCAAACTCCACACAGTCAGTCGCCTGAGGCGGGAATTGAACCCAGGTCTCTGGCGCTGTGAGGCAGCAGTGCTAACCACTGTGCCACCGTGCTGCCCAAATTGTACGGATTGCTGGAAAATACACCCCAGCTTATAATGCTCTCAATTGCTTTGTAATTCTCCATAAGATAAATATTTCTAGGCCTTTGGATGAATACATAGAGTCGTAGAGATGTACAGCACAGAAAGTCCAACTTCAGTCCAACTTGTCCATGCCAACCAGATATCCCAAACTAATCTAGTCCCACTTGCCAGCACCTGGCCCATACCCTTCCAAATTCTTCCTATTCATATACCCATTCAGATGCCTTTTAAATGTTGCAATTGTACGAGCCTCCACCACTTCCTTTGGCAGCTCATTCCACAAATGGACCACCCTTTGCGTAAAAAAGTTACCTCTTAGGTCTCTTTTATATCTTTCCCTTCTCACCCTAAACCTCTGCCCTCTATTTCTAGACTCCCTCACCCCAGGGAAAAGACTTTGTCTATTTATCCTATCCATGCGCCTCATGACTTTATAAACCTCTATAAGGTCACCCCTCAGCCTCCGATGCTCCAGGGAAAGCAACCCCAGTCTATTCAATCTCTCCCTATAGCTGAAATCCTCTAACCCTGGCAACATCCTGATAGGTCCTGGGAATTTATCCACTTTTATGCGTTTCAAGACATCCAGCAGTTCCTCTCTGTAATATGGATATTTTTCAAGATGTCTAGATACATGTAATTTGGAGTGAGGTACATGTGGCAGAAGGATTAATAAATTTTGACTTGTGTTGTACAGAAAACAGCCTCAACAGATTATTGACAAGTTAGTCAGAAGGTGCCACAGCAAAGAGCATGAGTGTGATTTTTCTGAAGAGGAACTATCAGAAAGGTTCGAGTTAGTGATCACTTCTAAACAAGTTGAAGCCATTAGAATAGATATTATTGGCAAGAAAAAAGGCCCTGGAATGATGATGGAAGGGAGATAGTGATACATTGGGTTTTAATTTCCCAAAGTTAATTACATTTGGAGAAAGTTCCTTTATTTGGAAAATAGCTGATGTAACTCTTTTATTCAAATGGGGAGGGAGGCAGAAAGCCCAAAACTGATGGCCAGTTAGCTTAACATCTGTCACAGAGAAAATATTAGAAACTATTATTAAATATTTTATGAGAGGGCACTTGGATAAGTTCAACATAATCAGGCTATCAAGATAACATGGTTTTGTTAAAAGGAAATTGTACTTAACTAATTTATTGGAGTTCTTTGAAGAAGTAACTTGTGCTATAGATAAAGGGCAACCAGAGGGTGTATTGTGGATCTAGGGGTCATAGAAATTAAGTGGATGTCCACTTAAGAAAGGGATGAGGAAACATTTTTTCTCTGAGGGTCTTTGAAATTCCCTTCCTCAAAAGACAGTGGATTCAGAGGCAGTGGTTGATTAGCAAGGGAATTATTGGGGTTAATGTAAATTTGAGGTTGAAATCAGATCAACCATGATCTTGTTGAATGGAAGATGGAAAATAACGTGAAAAATGTGATATTAAATCCACCTTGGTAGGAGAAACAGATATGTGTAGAGTATTTTGTAAATGGTATGTTGGAAAGTGTGGATGTAAGAATGGACTTACCTGCCTTCACTGGTAAATTTCTGATTGCTAACGTGCAGGTGCAGCAAGTCATTAGGAAGGTTAATGGAATTGGACAAGAGTGCTTATACTATCCTTTATTGCAAGAGGATTTGAGGTCAGGAATAGTGAAATCCTGTTTAAATTTTATAGCAAGTTGGTTGCAGTCCACACCTTTTCTCCTAGAGTATGTTTTGTATAGAACTTTGGATTCCATATCACAGCAAAGATATTATTGTCCTGAGGGAGTGCAGTAAAGATTCACCAGACGTATTTTTGCAGTGGCAAAACTGTCCTACATAGAGAGATTGGACACACCTGGGCATGTATCCTCTAGAGTTTTGAAGATTAGAGACAACTTACAAAATACTTAAAAGGGTAGATGGGGTGAATAAAGGTAAGATATTTCACCTGGTTGGGACACAATTTAAAAATAGAGGAGAAGCCACTTAGGTTTGAGATAAGATAGTTTTTTTGTTCAGAGAATTGTTAAATTTTGAAATTCTCTATCACTGAGGGCAAACTTAATTTTTGAATATGTATAACACAGAGATTGATCAACCTCTGAGTGCCAGTGGCATGTTACGGGGACAAGATGGGTAAAAGGCATTTAAGTGTTCAGTCATGATTGAATGATAGGGTTGGATCCATGGATCAAATGACCTACTCATGTCCTTGTGTTTCCAGGTGGGATTGTGAATTAAAAATACTAACAGATCAACTATAATCTATTGAATAACAGAATGGAATTGAGGGCCTGAATGATCTACTTTTGCTTCTGTTTTGCATGTTCATACATATGATTTTATGTTGGAAATTTGTCATCCTTACCTAGTCTGGCCTATATGTGACTCCAGACCAATAGCAATGTGGTTAATTCTTTTAACTGCCCTCTGTAATGGCTTAATAAACCATCAGATCAAGTGCAGTTAGGAATGGGCAACAACTGCTGGCCTTCCCAGCGGTGTCCACATCAAAGAATAAGACTGTACTTAGGCAGCCCTTCCAGTACTCACTCAGTGTAATATCAGCCTGGGTTTGGGGCTCATATCTTTGCAGTTGTACTTTATTCAACAGCATTCTCAATCAGTGACTCGTGTAAGTGTGCTCCTAACTGATTCATGGCCGATGAGAAGCAGCCTTCACACACCTAAACTTCAAGGCAGTGAAATGTCACAACCATAAAGCTAAAATGTTAAATTAATTTTGTCAACTTTTCAGTGAGTTTTGAGGTGGAGGCCTAATATACGATTTCCAAATTTGCAGTTGATACAAAGCCAGTTTCTAGCAAACAAAACACTACCTTGTGATCTAGTAGTCAAAGAAATTAAACCAAATTAATTTTTACATTGTCAAGTTCTGATTAAGTGCAACAGTGATATTGAGAAGGCAAAATACAGTGGATGCTATGAACCTGAAACAAATGCAAACTGTTCGTGTCAAACTGGACTCAAAATGTTAACTCTATTTCTCTTCCCCACAGATGCTGCCAGACCTGCTGAGTTTCTTCAGCACTCTCTGTGCTTGTTGCAAATATGTTTGATTTAGTATTGCAGTCTTAATTATCTTAGAGCAAACTTTATCAACGTTTTGCTTGTGAATTTTGCAGGAAGTCTGGTGTGACTGATCACTACGCCTTGGATGATGCTCATGCACTTCACTTGGCACGAAAGGCCGTTCGAAATCTCAACTATCAGAAGAAATTAGATGTAAGTACATAACTACTGTAGAAATAAACCTAAATTTGTAGCTTAGCCTTATGCTGCATTTTATGTACGGAATTTAGACTTGGGGAGGTTTTTATTCTGTGTACAAATCTTAGGACAAAATAGCTGACTACTAGCTTGACTCTTATTTTCTTCACTTAGATCTGTTAGAACGATCACTGAATTTTAATAATTCTTAGCAAAATGTCCTAAATTCAATGTATGTCAAAATCCCATAATGTGACACATATTTAAATGTCCATGTGATTTACTTAACAATATTATATTGATCCCTTCAGCTATTAGTTATTAGATTTAAAAGTGAATCTTTGAATTTATTATGAAAGATAAAATTCTTCATTGGGTACTATGGTATTCAATGTTGGATGCTCTAATCTTAGGAGGAAATTGTCCATTATATGTGGAAGGAATAGCTGATCAAATATATGGTGCACAACATTGATTGTATCATGCTTCTGAGTGTTATTGGAATTGTTTTCATCCAGACAAATGGAAAATATTCCACTCACCCATAACTTGTTCCATGTAGATGGGATACAAGCTTTAGGAAGTCAGGCAGTAAATTGCTGTTCTACTCACTTAATGATGTAGATGGTCTAATTAAGTTTCAGGTCAATAATAACTCCCGGAATATTGAATATTGGAGTTTCAGCAATGGTAATGCTGTTAAACATCAAGGGAAGGTGATTGGATTTACCCTTATTGCAGGTGGTCATTGCCTAGCATTTATGTATCATGAACCTAAGTTGCTACTTATCAGCCTAATGCGTTAGTATTGTGGCATTTGAGAATTTGTTGCCTGGGAGAATTTCAAAGATATTTCAGAGCTTGCCAAATGGGCATGACCCAAACCATTACGTACTGTTTGAGAAGTGTCATACCCAGAATAAAATTCACCCAATATATGAGAAACGCAACATGAAAAGAATGGAGAGCATCTCAGTGGTAGTGTTCCAATATGAATGGTTTAGGAACAGATATAGAAATAGCATGAATAGGGCAAACATTATGATATGAGGTGGAAATAAAGCAAATTCTGAAAAAGTGGGCCAAAGTGAAAGAGATCTATGTATAAAAAAACAAGCTTTTAAAAACAGTAAGAGGCAAAAATTAGGGGAAATCTTTCTGGAGTAATCAATAGACTTTAAGATAAAGGTATTACATTAAAAGCCAAAAACAGGAAAGTTGTGCTAGATATAGCAGTAATTTGATAGCATAACAGGATAAGAATGTATATGAAAATTTTGAAGAACTTAAATAAAAATGCGTCAGTAGACAAAATTCACAAAATGAAATCCTAATATCAGTTGTCAGGAAGTTAATAGAGTCTATCAATGAAGGATTTGGTGATTTTGAAAATTTTCAATGATTACTTCTACCACAGGGTATTGGGAAATAGCCCAAAGAGTATCAACTCACACTGTTGTTTCAGGATTGAGGGGTTGTTCAGAATGTTCTGTCCAGTGTTGATGGTTGACATTGTCCTCCTCAAGAAGCAAAATCAATCCTGTGAACAATGGAAATATTAGTCAAAGTTTTCTCCTATAAAAATGATTAAAAGCATGAAAGTTAATGCAAAAATAATGTACAAATATTGTACCAAAATGAAACAACTATTATAAAAGATCCAGTCCTTTATTTCTTTAGCAAAGAAACAACCTGATAGAGGTTTTTAAAATTACTAATTAATTGTTAAAGGTATTTAATAAGGCCATAAAACTGCAAACTAGAAACAGGATTAGGCTGTTCAGCCCTTTCGAGCCTACTTTGCTATTTACTAGGATCATGGCTGATCTGACATTCTTCACATCCACTTTCCTGCCCTTTCTACATAACCTTTGATTTCCCCATGTGATCAACAATCTGTTTACGTACAAGGACTCTGTCCCCACAGCTATCTGTGGCAACGAGTTCCAAAGATAGTCAACTCACTGAGAGAAGAAATTCCTCTTCATCATATTCTTAAATTGGCACCCCTTTCTTCTGGTCTTACACCCTCCCATAAGGGGAAACATCATCTCAGCATTTATCTTGCCAAGCTGCTTAAGATTCCTATTGTTTCAATGAGATCACTTCTCATTCTTCTAAACTTCAGTGTGTAGAGTCACAACTTATTTAACCTTTGCTTGTCAGACAAAGCCTCCATACCTGGGATCATTCTAATGAACCTTATCTGAATTGCCTCCAATGAAGTAATACTTTTCCCTTAATTAAGGGGACCAAAATTACTCTCAATACTTTGATATAATCTCACTAATACCTTGTACAGTTGAAGTAAGACTTCCCTACTCTTCTTCTCCAATCCCCTTTAATTGAAGGCCAACATTCCATTTGTCTTCCTGATTACCTGCTGCACCTGAGTGCTAGCTTTCTGTGTTTCATGTACAACTACCCCCAAGTCCCTTTATGTTGCAGCATTCTGCAGCTTTTCTCTATTTCAATAATACTTTGTTTTCCTTTCAAAATTAACAACTTCACATTTTCCCACATTATACTGTATTTGCCAAGTTTTTGCCCGCTTATTTAATCTATCGATATCTTTCTGCGAACTGGTTGTATCCTTATCACAACTTGCCTTCTCACCTGTTTTTGTGTCGTCTGTATATTTTGGTATAGTATATTCTCTTCCATGCACCAAGTCAATAATATGTATTGTAAACAGTTGCGGTCGCAGCAGTGATTCTATGGAACTCCACTGGTTACAGATCACCAGCTTGAATTAGAGTGTCTTACCGCACTTGCAGTTTCTTGCCATTAGCAAATAAATTATGTCGAACAGTATAGGCTTTTGTCTTATGACTTGACCTTTTGTGAGGCACCTTGTTGAACTCATTCCTGAAGTCTAAATACAGCATATCTGCTGTTGCTCCTCTGTCAAATCTGGGTGAGATTTCCTTGAAAAACTCTAATAAGTTAGTCAGACATGATCTCCCTTTTATGAAAGCATGCTGACTTTGCTTGATTAAATTATGATTTTTCCAAATATGCTGCTATTACTTCCTTGATAATTGATTCCAATACTTTTCCAACAATAACTGTTAGACTAACCAGACAATAGTGACCTGCTTTTTGCCTCCCACCCTTTTTTTTGAAGAGGGTTGTCACGTTTTAAATTTTCCAATCCTCGAGTACTTTTTCAGAGTTCAAGGAAAATTACAATCAATGCATCTGCTATTTCTGCAGTATTTAGGATCCTCAGTGCACACCATTAGGACAAGGGGATTTATTTGCCTTTAGCCTCATTAGTTTATCTAACACTGCTTCACCAGTGATGGTACTTAATTCCTCTTTCGTATTCTTTAGTATTAATGGGGATATTCAAAGTATCTTCTGCTGTAAAGACTGATGCAAATTATCTATGCAATTACTCAGTCATTTCCTTCTTCCTCATAACTATCTGCCCAGCTTCAGTTGTGGAGAGAATGATTTCACTTATGGGAGAATTGAAAACAGGAAGAATAAAATTTTGTGGATTTTGGACATCTGAAACAAAAACAGAAAACACTAGAAATATCAGGCAGCAACTTTGATGAGAGAACTAAGGTGCTTGTTTCATCTGAGCTTTCATTGAAACATAAGTGCAAGATAGGTAAAAAAAAAAGTTAACAGATGAGAACGTAAGAGTTGTTGGAATACTGAAATTTCTGATGAAGAATGTAATTGATGGTATTAGCTTTTATGCTTTCAAAAGGCACCTGTACAAGTATATGAGGTACTTTGTCCTCTAGTAGAATCCTCTTGCTGTTAAATCCAACCTACTGTTTGCCTTCCTTATTGCGTGCTGCACCTGCATCATTACATTCAGTGACTGGTGTGCGAAGGAGCCCAGGTCTCGCTGCTCATTCTCCTTTCTCAATTTGTTGCCATTCAGATAATAATCAACCTGTTTTTGCTATCAAAGTGGATACCCTCACATTTAGTCATATAATACTTCATCTGCCATGCATTTGTCATTCAATTAGCATGTCCATATTTTGTTGAAGATTTTTTAAAAAATGCTCAGCTATTAATCCTTCGAGAATGGACTCTAACATTTACCCCACAGCTAGTGCTAGACTTACTGGTCTATACTTTCTGGTTTTCTCTAACTTATTACATTAACTATCCTCCAATATGCAGATACTGTTCCAGGATTTATATAATTTTAGACCATATGTCTAAGGATATAAGAGCAGAATAAGTAATTTGGCTCTTCATTTGGTTTGATCATGGCTGCTATGTTTTTCAACCCCATTCCCCTCCCTTCACCTCATAAACCTTGATCCCCTTACTAATCAATGATCACCAGTGCATCTATTTCTAGGGTCACTTCCTTAAATAATCTGAGATGTAGATTAGCAGGCCCTGACCCTGTATTGGTTGTCAGTCCTATCAATTTCCCCAACACCATTTTCCTGCCAATACTGATTTCTTTGAGTTCCCACCCACTTACTAAACCCTGTACTCTCCAAAATTCACATGTTGTTCATGTCCTCTTTTGTGAACACAGAGCCAAAATATGTATTTAGTTAGTCAGGCATTTCTTTGTACTCTATTATCAATTACTAGGTTTATGAGTGTAAGGAACCTATTTTCACCAATCCTATTCCCTCCATATACCTATATAAATTTTTACCGTTAGATTTTGTGTTCTTCACAAGCTTACCTTTGTCCTCTATTTTCCCTTTCTTAAACAATCCCTTTGTTTGCCTTTGCTGAATTCTAAACTGCCTCATTCCTCAGGTCTGTTGTTTTATCTCATCATTTGTATATGTCTTGCTTGATCTAATAATATCTAAAATTTCCATTGTAAGCCATGGTTTTGCTGCCTTTCCCATTTTACTTTTGTGCCAGGCAAAAATGAATAACAGTTGTAATTTACCCCAGCATCTTTAACTATTTGCCATTGCCTTTTTGTAATCATCCCTTTCAGTAATAACCAATCATAGCCAACTCATACCTCCCATCATATAGTTTCCTGTATTTGGATTCGGGACCCTAGTGTCAGAATCAACTGACTCAAATGAATCCCAAACAATTATTAGTCCCATCCTTCATCAGATTCATTACCTTTACTAAATTCAGCTTTTTACCTTTTAACTATCATTTCTCAACTCAATATCATTAGCTGTTTGCTCGGAGAAGTATTGTACTCCCAAAAGGCAAAGAATTATTAATGCTGGTAATCTGAAGATTTTTTAAATGTATTCATTTGTGGGATGTGGGCATTGCTGGCTGGCCAGCATTTATTGTCCATTCCTAGTTTCCCTTGAGAAGGTGGTGGTGAACTGCCTTCTTGAACCACTGCAGTCAACTTACTGTGGGTTGAACCACAATGTCCTTACGGAGGGAATTTCAGGACTTTGACCCAGTGACGATGAAGGAACAGTGATGTATGTCCAACATAAAACTGAAAATACTATTGAGGCAGTGCTTCTGACATCTTCCAAGTCATTCTTGAGTGATTTAATCAAATTTTGATACAGGTTTAGCATAGCTGCCTTCCTTTTCAGTTATGTCCCTCAAGAAATAAAGCCTGGTGTGTGTTTTGCTTTTTACTTAAACTCCTCAATCCCTTTTATCCTCTAACTCACTTAAACTCTCATCTTCCATGTAAGAATTGACGCTACATTCTATGGACCAAAATGTATTGCTTCATATTTAACTGTGTTGCACTTAGTTGGTCAATTACTTCCCTAATTTGTAAGTCAGTTAATTTCCACATGTAATGTGTTAGAGAACTTCTCAAGATTAACTGCCCACCACAATTAATTGTCATCCACAAAATTTAGAAATTGTTTTTGATTTCAAAGTCCAAATCACTGATGTAAGTTGTGAGTAGTAGTGGTCTTAGCAGTGACTCTTATAGATCACTCCAATCCCACCTGATCCATTATTCCTGTCCTGTGCTTTCTCTTCAAGCCATCTAGCAATCCATTCTATCACTTGTCCCCTGGCTTCACCAGCCTTCTCTTTCCAAGCCCTATGAATCAATTTTTTTGTTGTCATATTATTGGCTGAATTTGATTGCTGCTGCCCTTCGTCCTGCTGGTAGACCCTGTACAAACTTTGTTAGATTATTTACAACAGGTTGCCAGTGTAGCAATCATCCAACTCAAATATTGGCTTCTGCTGTGTGAATGTTTTCCACCTCTTAGGCAGATATTTCTGTGAATGAACTATGAACCAACTAATTAGAAAACTGACACTGCAAGCAGACAAACAGACAGTGCAACAATAGTATACAGATAAATGTCAGGATAAATATGCAAGATGCCTACTCTACGGAATGATTTGAAGATTACAAACAACAGTGTTACTAATGGGATGACCATGCATCCTAGTTTTCCTTATGTAAATCAAATCAGCAGTAATAATTTTTAACTCATGAATAGAACATATTTCCATAAAAATGAAGTGTGTTTTCTAAGTCAGTTGAAATCATTGTTATTCATATAATTTGCAGTCTGATCCAAGGAAATGGTTTCTAGTTCATACGGTAGTAATCAGTTTTCTCTGTATGGGTTTGTCCATTGTAATATGTTGTATTAATTCAGGGCACTGCATCATGTTCTACCCACATCATGTAAGTATGCTTCCTTTGGCAAATCCTTTAATAATCAGTTTTCAGAATTATTACCCACCAATCTAACTCATGGTTACTTTAATGACAATAATTTCCAAATCATTTTGTAACATAGGTACCTACATCCATGTGTGTATATTTATCTATCTAATAAAGATTTTTCATTTTAAAAATAATCAAATAATTCATGTAATCAGTTTTCACATTTACAAATTGTATTGATTGGTAATAATTCCATTTGAGGTCTTATGTAAAAGGCAAAATACTGCATGAATTCCATTTGAGATTTTAGTCAAATCTAACCGGTGTGTTCAGAATAATGCAGATTCTAATGATAAATTCACACCTCAGGTGTATTTATTCTGTATTCTTTCATGGAATATGGGTGTCCCTGACAAGGTCAGCATTTGTTACTGTCCCCCAATACTTTGGAAATGAATGGCTATTTAGGCCATTTAAGGGAGCTGTTGAGAGTCTATATTATTTGCTGTGAGGCTGGATAAGGAGGTCAGATTTTCTCCCTTAAAGGACATTAGTAATCAAGATGGTTTTTTATGACAATCAATGGTAGCTTCATAGTCACCATTACTGAGACCATCTTTCCATTCTAGATTTTTATTAATGTGAGTTCTACCAGCTGCTATTTTGGAACTTGAACACAAAGCTTTGTTCTGGATCACCTTGATTATTATTCCAGTGCCATTGCCCACTGTTTCCTTATGGGCTTAATTTTTTTCATCAGCTGCAGATTAATTGAATCAAGAGATATAACGTCTACGGCTTCCTACCTGAAAATCCATCTCTCTGGGAGGAATGGTTGAAAATCTTGTTCCTCTCTCTTTGAATGCTGCCAGACCTGCTGAGTATTGACAGCATTTTCTGTTTATATTACAGGTTCCCAACATTGTAGCATTTTCCTCTTGTAATCGTGCAAGATGTTTTGACTGCTATGGTACCAATGGATTAGGAGTTTTCTTTCATTTCCCACTAAACCTTCTTCCACAATGCTTTTCATTGTTTATGGACATGTGTGCCATTTGATATTTAAGCAGGAAATTGTCATTGAAGTCACAACTTTCATTGTTGGAAAAAGATTATAGACAAGTTGAATAAGGATTCAGACTCTGCCTTTGATGTTCCAAAGTTGTGAGAAGTATATTCTTGCATTTATGGTTATTAATTTAATACTGTTACATAAAGTGCACATTGAAAAATAGTTCTGAATTTTACTGTGATTGGAGGCTGTCTATTACACTACTGTTTGTCTCCTTAGGTGACGGTGGAAACCCCAGAGGAGCCACTGTTCCCTGCTGATGAACTATACGGGGTAGTCGGTGATAATCTGAAAAGAAGTGTCGATGTCAAAGAGGTATAGACTCAAGAAAGGTTTTCCAGTTAGCGTGAAATGATTTTTCACTAGAATTTAAAGCAACATGAGTATCCTATTAAGAATGTAATTAATAGTTGTTTGATAATATGGAACTTGAGTGCTGCTGAATAAAGACACATTGTTGAAGTTTTTTGTCTTGTATTCATTACGACAGTTTGCAAGAATACCAATTCAGGCGGTAACTAAAATTTATACTGCCTAACTAACATTTATACTGCATGAGACGAGTATACTGTTTGGTGAATAAGTGGACTCTGATTGGCAGCAGCCATTGAGAATACACCAGTTAATTATGATTAACAGGTTCTATTTAAATTTTAAACTGGGCACGTTTCTCATATTTGAGATTGCTGAGCAAGTGCTGCTCAACCATGGAATGATGTCTCATTTTAGCCATGTTGCTTTGGCTTTGCAAGTATGGTTGAGTATCTGTTATCAGCTAATTAAGAAACATGATTAATCAGTCAATCATCGGGCCATAACTCTTACATACTTAGTATCACATCAGCACTAAAATTGATACACAGCATTGTTTGATCCTTTAGTAGGCAGAACAACTTTTTAGAATCAAAGTAGCGTCCTGTTGGTGAAAAATGTCTCTTGGATGTTGTGACAGTGCGAAAAGCTTGCTTATTCTTTTCAAACTTTTCCATCAAAGACTGCCACCACTGTTTTCACTATGGCAATACCTTGGCCAGTTGCCAACAAATCAGTGCCCTTTCTCCTGTATTAAAGAATTATTGTGATCATTGGAAATTTTCCATTCCTGTGTTTGTCCTGATAAGTGCAAGACAAAAAGTTTCAGCCAACATGTCACCCTTTTCAGTAATATGTATCTACTCAACTATAGTGAAAAAGCTTTGTTTACAGGTTCCATTCATTAATCACCCTTATGCAACATAGGCTGCTGAATTTAAATTTAAATTTCTAATCTAAAATTCATCTTTGTGTTCAAATCTCTGTTGCTTTGTTCCTCCTTACTTCTGTAACATTCTCCAATCGTACAGTGATTCAAAATCTGTGCATTCCTCCAAATTTCCAAAACCTCCACATTCCTTCAACTCTGGGCATAGGTGAATCTCCCATTTCCTATCAACAACTCAGCTGTTTGGACCTGCTCTGGAATTTCCTCCTCAACCTTTATGTATCTCCACCTCTTTTTCTCTTCAAAATGCTGCATAAGATGAGATTTTTGATCAAATATTTAATCACTTTCATGGTTTAAGTAAGGAGGAACATCGATGCGTGGCAATAGTATTGGAATGCTCAATGGCTTCTCATGTCAGTTAGTTTTATAAGAAACCTGATCAAAGGTCTGCTCCATTGATTTGGTGTCAATTTTTCAGATTACTCTCCTATGAAACACCTTCGAATGTTTTAGTACCTAGTATGAGATGTTGGGATGAATAGAGCACATTTGCTGGACGAATGGATTTCTAGACAGAAGTATTGGATCCCTTGATTGTTGAAGAATTATTGATGAGAACGGATTTCAGTGACTGTGTGTCATGCCTGTGTTTGAACTGAACAATCCCAATAGCTATTACTTATGATTTCCTTTTGTATTGCTAAACCCCCGTTGCAAAATATATGGGGCAGTATGTTACAGGACGTCCCAGCAAATGCCTGTTAAATTCCCTGGAATGCTTTCTCTCCGTCAGCCTGCCAATGTAGAACTATCCACAATTTCTTAGAGCTGTGCATGGCCTAGGTTAGCCTGCTCATTCTCACCCAAATTGAGATGCTGAAGAAACCAATGACTATTTAAGGGTTGCTTCCTAAGCAGCCTCAATTCTGAGGCTAGCAGGTAAGTTGCTTAGGTCTGGCATTAGAGGGAAGGGTGAGTTTGCCTTCCACTGTTGGCTTCCTTTCCCATTCATTTTCTCTTCGCTGTTCCCAGTCTTCCTATCAAAGTCTCGCTCTACTCCCACCTACACTCTCTCTGCCTGCAGGGCCTCCACTTCAGCCTCCATGACGACATCCTGGCTCTGGCAATAAGACCTGTGGAACTGAAGCCCCGATATTTATGGTGGCCCAGCTGAAGCTTCCTAGTTGTTAAAAGGTTGCTGTAACTCATGTAAAGAGGCTTTGGGGCAGCTGACATAATCATGGATGTGATATCTGCCATATCCTTTGATGACAGATTGAGAAAACCTGCCACAGTTAAATTCTACCCATTGTTCCATTATAAAATATTCTAAAGAAATCAAATATGATGTCTGAGTTTGTTTAGTGACAATACATTGTTATCTTTACAGGTTATTGCCAGAATAGTGGATGGCAGTAGATTTAATGAATTCAAAGCTTTTTATGGAGACACTTTGGTCACAGGTACAATTTCTGATCTAAAAATTAATCTGCATGCAAAAGGTCCCATTTCTTTTAATGTTCCAAGGAAAAGATTTTACTAAACTGTTATTTGCACTTCTTATTATGCATAGATAGTCTTACGGTACATGTTTGTTGTCTTACTCATAAAACTTTAATGGACCACCGCATGCAAAGCAGCAATAGTTTCTACATTGTTTGTGGAATGTAATGATTGTCGTAGTAAGAAGAATTACAGAAAAAGATATTATTGTGTAGAAAAAGTATATAATATCCACTGTTGCTTCAAAAGTATACTCAATTATTTTTTATGAATAAAATAGGAAAATAGGTCCACACCACTAAAGATGGCAACGATTTCAGGAATTCTGAGAAAATGTAGTTCCTGCCTATTTAATAATATTTATGCCTAAAAGAAGCAACTGGTGGAAGCAATAGGATGATTACTTCTTGGCCAGATAAGTTAGACATTAAAGAGGAAGATGAAGCAGCTGAGAAGTGTGGGCATCTAATCCCAGAGTAAAGAGCATATCCAATAATGATGGAACATTTGGACTGATGTGCAAAAGATTAGAGTTTGACTTGTAGGGCTGGAGAATAGATGCAAGGCTATGAGGGGTTTTCCATATAATCGTAAGAATGTTGAATTATACATGCTGAACACCAAGAATCAGTGTAAAAAGTTTGAATATAGGTGTGGGAGGCAGGCAGTACTTTGTGCAAGGTAGGATGTTGTCAGCAGAATTTTTTAATAAGCTGCAACTTATGGAGAGTAGATAAGAGGAGAACACAGGATTGGTCATATCTAGAGATGGAAGAGTTGTAGGTAAAGGTTTCAGCAGTTATGCATAAATGATCTGGATGAAGGAAGTCAGGGCATTGTTGCTAGGTTTGTAGATGACAAAGATAAGTGGAGGGAAGTGGGGAGGGTGCAGAAGGACTTGGACAGGCGAGGAAAGTAAGCAAAAAAGTGGTAGATGGAATACAGTTTGGGAATGTATGAGGTTATACCCTCTGGTCGGAAGAGTAGAGGTGTAGTCTTAATTTCTGAGTGATGAAAACCTTCGGCAAGCATTTGCTGCCTGTCCTGATTTGACCTCTTGAACCATTGCTATCCTTGGAATGTAGGGCCATCGCATTATTGTTTGGAAGGAAGTTTCAGTATTTTGAACTTGTGACTATGAAGAATAGTGATATAGTTTCCAATTAGGGTGCTGTGTGGCTTGGAGGTGAGCTTATAGGTGGTGGTGTTCCTATGCATTAGTTGCTCTTGTCGTTATGAAGTGGTAGAGATCGTTGGTTTTGAAATTATTGAAGAAAGAGCACTGCTGAGTTGTTGTGGGTCATAATTTATACTGTATATCGAGCTGCGACTGTGTGTCTTTTGGTGGAGGAAGTGAATGTTTAGGTCGATCAAATGGACTGCACTGTTCTGAATGTTATTTTGGAAATGTATTAATCCAAGCAAGTGGAGAGTTATGCATCACATTCCTAATTTTTGTCTTTTAAATTGTAAACAAGGTTTGGGAGTCAGGAGGATTTACCTCTGAATTCCTAACCGCTGTTCTGCTCTTGGATATAACATTATTTATATGGCTGGATTAATTAAGTTTCTGGTCAATGGTAACCCCTAGGATATTGATAGTGGGGGAATTCAGCAATGGTAACTTTGTGATCCTGTAAAAACATTGATTGCCAAGGGGACAATGGTTAGATTCTCTCTTTTGGACCTGAACATTGCATTATGGTTGTGTGGTGTGAATGGCACTTGTTCCTTCTCAGCCAAGCCTTGATTTTCTGCAGGTCTTGCTGCACATGATCAGAGATTGCTTCCGCTTCTGAAATGTAGTGAATGATACTGAACATTGTGCAATTTTCAGCAAACACCCCCATTTCTGACCTCACGATGGAGGAACAGTCACTGATGAACCAGCTAAAGATGGTTGGATATGTTCTCTGTAAAGTTTCCCATCACAGCATGCACCTCTGAGGTTTGGTTGAGCTGATCAGTGTGCAGAGAACCTCTGAGCAACCGTGTAGCTTAGAGGGACCATTGGTTGGACCTCAGCCACTGTTGATGTGATTGGCTCCAACAATCACAACCATTTTCCTGACTCCTAGTTATAACCTTCTAGGAGAAAGTGAGGACTGCAGATGCTGGAGATCAGAGCTGAAAATGTGTTGCTGGAAAAGCGCAGCAGGTCAGGCAGCATCCAAGGAGCAGGAGAATCGGCGTTTCGGGCATGAGCCCTTCTTCAGGAAGGGCTTCTGAAGAAGGGCTCATGCCCGAAATGTCGATTCTCCTGCTCCTTGGATGCTGCCTGACCTGCTGTGCTTTCCAGCAACACATTTTCAGCTGCTAGTTATAACGCCAATCTATAGAGAACTTTCTAGAAAATGGTTCCCCTTTTCCTCAAATTGTTGGGTTTAATCCAGCATTGAACAAAAGTTGGAAGTTCTGTCTTTAAGATTTAAATGCAAATTTCCTTTTTTCCTTCATGAGGATGCACTGTTAACATTTATGGAGGTAATTAGTCATACTTTGCTTCCCTTATATATCCTTGTTGAGGAGGAATGGTGAAGAATCAAACCTCACAGTATAGCGGGTAACATAGTAACATGGATAGAAGATTGACTGGCTGGGCAAAAATAGAGAATATGTATGAATGTGCCTTTGTCTATTTGGCAGAATGTGACAAGTGGAGTTCCACAGGGGTCTGTGCTGTGGGATGTCAAAGGTTTACAATTTACATCAGTGAATTAGATTGGGAGCAAATGTATAGTAGCTAAATTTCCAGACAAATTTTGAAGTAATTCACCTTGATAGGAAGAATGTAAAAACAGAGTATTGCATGAACAGAGAGCATCTGCTTGAATTCCATGGGTTTAGGTCTTCTAGTGCATCGGTCATATGAAATTTCGATTCAATTTTCTCCTCATTTAGGGAAGGATAGAACTGCATTGGAGGTGGTTCTGGATCTTGCAGAAAATGGCTTTTTTTTCTTTATCTCATTTATGTTTGAACATAAGTAATGAAAATAATATACTTGGTTAGATATTAATCAGTCATAAATAGTGCAGAGGGGTGCTTGAAGCCTTTTATTCATTCATTTGCCTTTCATATGTTATTACCTGTAATTTTGAAACCTATTATTTCATAATAATTACAGGAAGAAAGAACCTATATACTTATCCCATTCAAATGTATTACAACATTTCTTTTGTGATTGATCAGTTGCAAACAGTGTTTAATGTCGCAAGGTTTGTGAAGGTTTGTAGCTCAGGTTGAGGTTTAGGGTGTAGGTTTGCTCGCAGAGCTGTAGGTTTGATATCCAGATGTTTCATTACCTGACTAGGTAACATCATCAGTGACGACCTCCAAGTGAAGTGAAGCTGTTGTCTCCTGCTTTCTATTTATATCTTTCTTCTGGATGGGGTTCCTGGGGTTTGTGGTGATGTCATTTCCTGTTCGTTTTCTGAGGGGTTGAGAGATGGCATCTAAATCTATGTGCTTGTTTATGGCATTGTGGTTGGAGTGCCAGGCCTCTAGGAATTCTCTGGCATGTCTTTGCTTAGCCTGTCCCAGGATAGATGTGTTGTCCCAGTTGAAATGGTGGGATGATGTTACCTAGCCAGGTAATGAAACGTCTGGATATCAAACCTACAGGTCAGCAAGCAAACCTACACCCTAAAGTGTTTAGTGTATTTTGAACAATTCATCTTCTAATGACTTTATCGAATATTATTTAACTTAATGGTTAGATTTAATCAAATTAAAATCAGTATGGTTTCAAGATCTGTAAAGTTGAATTTGTTAGAGCAATGTTTTTCATTTTTCACTGGTTAAGCATATTGTTTATCATCTGCGTCTCCACCACCTCTTTTTTCTTACATTGTCACTTATGGCTGCAAATTGATTTAAAGACCTTTAACTTTAAAGTTGTCACCTTTTAACATTTAAATAGAGCCATATGATGTAAGATTACTAACTATGTAAGCAGACATTGGGCAACATCTGAGCCAACTCTGGCACCTATGAACTAAAACAGAAGTTGCAGGGAAAGCTCAGCAGGTCTGGCAGCATCTGTGAAAAACAATTAAAATTAACATTTTGGGTCCGGTGACCCTAAATACATTTACTATATTAGATCAGTGACTACACTTTGAAAGGCCTACATGAATTTTAAAACACTTAAAAATGTCTGAAGTTGCTGAAGGTATTATTCACATTAAGTCTTTCTTTCAGCAGACGTTTAAGAGAAAGATACCAAAGGCTATACTTCTCACATGTTGCTGTAAATCTATATAAGGATCTGACTTGCAATATGATCATGTACTGCTGTGGTATTGACAATATAATTTTCAGTATGTCTTATGTTTTTCTTCTCTTGGGATATATTTAGGGTTTGCAAGGATTTTTGGGTACCCAGTTGGCATAATCGGAAATAATGGAGTTCTTTTCTCAGAATCCGCAAAGAAGGTTTGTATGCAACATTTATAGCATTAGAATTATGATTAGTTCATATGAGAATAATGTATACAAGTAACATTGGTTTCAAATTGTGTGTCTCACTCTAACAGCAATATTTTAAAACCTGTTGTCTTAACTTTGCTAAATTGAAAGTTACAAATGGTGGTAACTGGAAAAAATAGAATGAGGAAGGAGGTAGTCGCTGGCAATGATGCCACGTCCTGTCTTCTGGTTGTATAATATTCATAAATGCTTTGAGATGAGTACTTCTCTTAATAGGGAATTTACTGATGAAACTAAGATAATTATGAAACCTAAGAGAACAGGATTGTTTTCGTAGGAACCTGGACAAATGAAAGTGAGATTAATTCCCAGGTGTATATGTGCAAACACATATGGGCAACACTGTGGCTCAGTGGTTAGCACTGCAGCCTCACAGCGCCAGGGACCCGGGTTTGATTCCGCCTTTGGACGATTGTCTGTATGGGGTTTGCACATTCTCCCCATGTCTGTGTGGGTTTCCTCCAGGTGCTCCGGTTTCCTCCCACAATCCAAAGATGTGCAGGTCAGGTGAATTGGTCATGCTAAATTGCCCATGGTGTTAGCTGCATTAATCAGAAGTAAATATAGGGTAGGGGAATGGGTCTAGGTGGGTTACTCTTCAAAGGGTCAGTGTGGACTTGTTGGGGTGAAGGGCCTGTTTCCATACTGTTGGGAATCTAATCTAATTCTCATTTTTAAAAAAAACTTGAGATTTATATGCATTGTAGGTGATGCATCGTTGGAAAATCTGATGATGATAACAGTAGTTCGGAACTCTGCATTCCTCATTAGTACTGTCGCATTTGGAATATAACATACAATTTGATATACACTACCTTAAAAAAAGTTCTGCAGAAAATTTAAAAGTGAAATGGATTATTCTAGTGGGTTAAATTTTTAGTTTCATTACTTGGTTACTGACTCATTCATTACAGAAGCTGTTGATTTGCATTCCAGTAAGACAAAACAAACTAGTCAAATATCACTGGGAGAATGTGAGGATTGCAGATGCTGGAAATCAGAGTCGAAAAGTGTGGCACTGGAAGAGCACAGCTGGTCAGACATCTGAGGAGCAGGAGAATCAACATTTCGGGCATAAGCCTTTCATCAGGAAGGTCAAGGGAGGGGGATAGGGGGTGAGAGATAAATGAGAGTGTTGGGGTGGAGTTATGGGAAAGGTAGCTGGGGAAGTGATAGGTGGATGGAAATGGGCTCGGTGATGGTGATAGGTTGGAGGGGAGGGTGGAGCAGATAGGTGGGAAGGAGGAAGGACAGTTGGGACAGTTCAAGAGGGAGGTGCCGAGTTGGAGGGTGAGGTGGGGGACGGGGAGATGAGGAAACTCGTGAAATCGACATTGATGCCATGTGGTTGGCAAGTCCCAAGGCGGAAGATGCGGTGTTCATCCTCCAGCCGTCGGGTGGTTTGGATTTGGCGGTAAAGGATGCCTAGGACCTCCATGTCCTTGGTGGACTGGGAGTGGGAGGGGGAGTTAGAGTGGTTGACCACAGGGCGGTTTGGGTTATTTGGTGCGTGTCCCCCAAAGATGGTCCCTGGAACATTCATAAGTTCGTGTCCTGTCTCCCCAGTGTAGAGGAGACCACATTGCGATGTATCACTTTTTTCCCTAATCATGCCATCTCTACTTAGCTTTCAAAACATATAATTTAAGTATACCATACATTTAAGATAGACTATACAATATACAAGTATATGGACCTAAACAAAAATGTACACCATGCAATTCTGTCTTCAACTTGAATGATATTCATAAATACTACTGTATGGTTCTAATCTTGAGTGAGGTCTTTTTGGGGTTGGTCAGCTCAGTTGGCTGGACAGCTGGTTTGTGATGCAGTAATACCTGCAGCACAGGTTCACTTCCTGAATTGGTGGAGAATACCATGAAGAGCCATCCTTCTCAGGTTTGCACGTGCCTGAGGTGTGGTGGCCCTCAGGTTAAGTTCACCACTAGTCTTTCTGTAACGGGAGAGCAGAGTTATGGTCCTTTGAGATTATGATGACTTTATTATTTATTAATATAGTCTCGAGTCCTTCAAAATCACTGTGTAGGTTGTCTCTTGAAATTCAGTCGTTCTGTCTGATGTTTTGGATTTCATTAATATTTACTTATTTAAATCAAACTCTCCACAACCACCTACAAATTTCACATTTATTTAAAAAGTTCTTATTCTTGTAAAACATTGAATGTTGACAAGTTATTTAATCTTTGGGGGTGCTATCACAGCAGACATTCTCCTTCTGCACTTAATTATCATTTATTCATAGGATGTGGCCTTTGCTGTTTTAGCAAATATTTAGCCCATTTCTAACTGCCTCGGAGAAGGACTTTGATCAAGGAATCAGCCTATTGACTCCACACTGACTCTCTGAAGCGCATCCCACCCAGACCCACCTCCCCTACCTTATTTTGTAACTTTGCATTTTACATGACTAATCTACCTAACCTGCAGAACTTTGGACTGTGGGAGGAAACCCACGCAGACATGGGGAGAATGTGCAAACTCTACACAGCCAGTCCCTGGTGCTATGAGGAAACAGTGCTGCCAGACCAGAAGATAATGGTGAGCTGTTTTTCTTGAATGGCTGAAGTCCTGGTATAACCATGGTGCTGTTACAAAGGGAATTCTACAGTTTCGACCCTGTGACTGTGAAGGAATTGTAGTATAGTTCCAGGTTAAGATGATGTGTGACTTGGAAGGAACTTTCAGGTGGCAGTGTTTCCAGACATCCGTTGCCCTTCTCTTTCTAGGTGGTTTGGAAGGAACTGTTGCAGGAGACTTGGTGCAATTTGTAGATGTTACACGCAACTGCCATTGTGCACTGGTGGTGAAGGGAGTAAATGTTGAAGGTGATGATTGGCTACCAAGCATGTGAATGTCATTTCCTTGAATGGTGTTGAGTTACTTGAGTGTTGTTACTTGCACCCAATCAGGCAAGCAGAGAGTAAATCTTCACTCCCTTTACTTGTGCTTGTAGAAGGTGGATAGGCACTGGGAGGGATGAGGTGAGTTACTTGCTGTAAAATTTTGACCCATAGAAACTCCTCAACCTGTTTTTAGCCATAGTATTTATATAACTAGGCCAGTTCAGTTTTCTGGTCAGTGGCTATCCCAGGGTGTTGATAGTTGGGGATCCGGCGACAGTGATACTATTAAAAATCAAGAGGTGATGATTATCTTGTCTCTTGTTAGAGATAGTCATTGCCTACAATTATCTGGTGTGAATGTTATTTGCACTTCACAGCCCAAAGTTGAATGTTTTTCAGGTCTTGCTGCAAGTGGATCTAGACTGCTTATGTATATGAGGAGTCATTAATGGCGCTGAACATTGTGCAATCATCAGTAAATATCCTGACTTTATACTGGGAGTGGGAGCATCATGGGCTGTTAGGCCTATATACTTGCCTGAGGAACTCAGTGGTGTTCTGTGCCTGAGATGATTGGCTTCCAATAGCCCCTTAGTGCTAGATATGACTCCAATCAGTGGAAAATTTCCCCCCCGATTTCCACGAAATCCAGATGTGCTAGGGTTTCTTGACTTAGGCTATGGACCCTGAGAATATTATAGCAATAGTGCTGAATACTTCCCTTCCATAGCCTTTGTGGTATCTAGTGTCTCTATGCATATTTTGACATAATGCAGAATGAACCAAATTGCTATTTCACTCGCGTCTCTGATGTGGGATCCTTAAAGGAAGTTGAGATGAATTACATACTCAGCATTTCTAGCTAATAGTAATGTTTCAGACATGTACTTTGTACGTATCTGCTTGGCAGCTACTGACATGTCTTTTGTACTTATTTGCTTATCATTGTGCATGGGCATATTGCGTCCTTCTTCTCCAGCTAGTTATCTAATTGTTCACCACCATTCATAATTGGATGTGGCACGTCATCAGGACTTCAATCTGATCCATTGGTTGTGGATCATTTAGCTTTGTCTCTTGCATGCTGCTTCTGCCTTTTGGCATGCAAATAGGTCTGTGTTGCAGCATGACCAAGTAGATGTCTCATTTTTAGGTACAAAAGATCATTAAAAAAAACTGATCATGATTTTGCCATTTAGTCCCTCAAGCCCACCCTACTATTCTATAAGATCATGGCTAATGTACCGCAGGCCTCAACTCCTCTTTTGCGTCAGATTCTCATAGCCCTTAACTCCTCGATTATTTAAAAAATCTATCTACCTCCTATTTATATGCTTCCAGTGACTAAGTCTCTACAGCTCCCCGGAGTAGAAATTACAGACATTCATTACTTTTTGAGAGCAGAAATTCCTTTGTGTTCTAGTTTTAAATGAGTGTCCCCTTATTCTGTAACTACTGCCCCTGATTCAAGACCCACCCACAAATGGAAATATCATCTCAACATTTACCTTGTCAAGCCAGGCACACTTTTGCATGTTTCAATAAGATTGCCTCTCATTCTTCTAAAATCTAATGAATAAAGGCCTAACCTGTCTAGCCATTCTTGAGAAGTCAACATATTTGTCCCAAGAATCTGCTTAACGAGTGTCCTTTGAAGTGCTTTCATTGCCAGTATATGCATTCTTGAATATGATGATCAAAACTGTACACAGTACTTGAGGTGTGGCCTCATTAAGACCCTGTACAGTTGTAGCATAACTTCCCTGTTTTCAAACTCCATACTCCTAGGCATTTTATTCGCCTTCATAATTACTTGCTGCACCAGCATGCTAACCTTTTTTGTTTCTTGCACACAGACATCTCTGTCCCTCCACTTTTTGAAGTCCCTCTCCATTTAAATAATAGTTTGCCTTTTAATTCTTTCTACCAAAATGCATGACTTCACACTTTACTATGTTAATCTGTATCTGACATGTTTTTGCCGATCACCTAATCTATCTATACCTCCCTTACAAATTCCGTATGTCTTCGTCACAATGTAACTTTCATCCTTTTTGTATTGCTAACACATCTGCTTACATTACATCCTGTACCCTCCCTAAAGTCATTAATATAGATAGTATAATAGAGGTGCTAGGACTGATCCTTGTTTCAACCTAAAAAAAGACCCACTAATCCCAACTCTGTCATCTGTGTGTTAACCAATGCTCAATGCAATCATACCTTACCCAATAGCGTGAACCTCCTATCTTGTGTGAAAGCCTTTTTAATAGACATATTAATTGCCTTCTGGAAATATATTTCATCTATTGATGCCTGCTTGAATTAACTTCAAATTAACTTATTAATAACGTTTTGGTCATTTACAGCTGATTCCTTAAAAAAAAAGTTCTCCATCCTCTGACCCGCCATTATGAAAGCCTTGGTTTTTATTTTGGATGCTCTCCTTCCTTATTCCCTTGTTTTTGTCAACCCTTCTCATTGAGTTCTTCTTTTTCACGAGACTTAAGATCATGAAATATCTGACTAAATGTCTGTCTCTGCAGACCGCTTAGTTTATTTTCCCAGCTTACTTAACCATCTGTTTGTTTATACCTCTGCCATTACCCTTATTTAAGTTGATGACACTATTTGAGACCCAATTTGCTCTCCTTCAAACTGAATTTGAAGTTCTATCACGTTGTGGTTGTTATTTGTTAGATCCTTAATTGTGAGATCTCCTATTTATCCTTTTTCATTAGTACATCTAAAATTGCCTGTTACTGGGTAGATTGTACAACATACTGCAATAAGAAACAATCCCTGTTGTGCTTTGCAAATTTACCTTCAATGTTACTTTTTTCCCATCTGAGTTTTGTGTCATGTCCTTCCTCGGAATAATTGAACCAGGGTTGATCTTCCAGCTCGGTAATGATAGAGTGGGGAATATGGCAGGCAGTGAGGTTACAGGTTATGATTGAATACATTTCTGCTGCTCCTGATGTCCATTAGTGTCACATGGGTCTCCACTGTGGTATCAACCTAGTGAAGCTACCAAACAGAACTACTTGCATGCCAAACAGTAGTAAGTGATAGACAGAACTAAGCAATCCCACAATCTAACCTTTGCAATCCTGCCATATCCAGTCATGAAAAGTGGTGGACATTTATACAACTCACCGGAATAGGAGGCTCCAGAAATATTCCCATTCTCAATGATAGAAGAGTCCGACACATCAGTACAAACAATAAGGCTGAAATATTTGTAGCAATCATCAGACCGAAGTGCCAAGTGGATGATCTATCTTGGCTGTTTTCAAGATCCCCACCAGTACAGTTGCTAGTCTCCAGCCAATTCAATTCACTCAATGGTATCATGAAATACTCAGAGGTATTGTGAGGTTGTGAGCTCTGACAACATTTTGGCAATAGTACTGAAGACTTCTGCTCTAGAACTTGCTGCTCCTCTAGTCAAGTTGTCCTAGTACAGTTGCAGCACTGGCATCTACCCAACAATGTGGAAAATTGCCCAAGTATGCCCTATAAGCAAAAGACTGGACAAATGCAACCCAGCCAATTACTGCTCCATTAGCCTACTCTTGATCATCAGTAAAGTGATGGAAGGTGTCATCAATAGTGCTATCAAGCTGCATCTGCTCATTAATAGCCTGCTCAGTGACATCCACTTTGGGTTCCATCAGGACCATTCAGCTCCTGACTTCATTACAGCCTTGGTTCAAACATGGAGAAAAGAGCTGAATCCCAGAGGTGAAGTGAGATTGGCAGCCCTTAAATTGAAGGCTGCATTTGACCAAGGAGCCCTAGCAAAGCTGGTATCAATGGGCATCAGTGGCAAAATATGCATTAGTTGAAATCATACTTGCACATAGGAAGATGATTGCAGTTGTTGGCAGTCAGTCATCTCAGATCCAGGACGTCTCTGTAGGAGTTCCTCAAAGTGGTGTCTTCTGCCCAACCATCATCAGCTGTTTCATCAATGACCGTCTTTCCATCAAAAAGATCAGAGGTGGGAATGTTTGCTGGTGATTGTACCATGTTCAACACCACTCATAACTCCTCAAATACTGAAGCAGTCCATGTTCAAATGCAACAAGATCTGGCCAAAATCCAATAAGTGGCAAGTAACATTCTTATTAAACAAATGCCAGAAAATGAACATCTCCAATAAGAGATAATCTAACCACTGTCCCTTGTCATTCAAGGTACTACCATCACTCCATCCCCCACTAGCAATATTCTGGGAATTACTATTGACAGAAACTCAATTGGACTTGCCACATAAACACAGTGGCTACAAAAGCAGGTCAGAGATTAGGAAGGCTGTGGTGAGTATTTCACCTCTTGACTCCCCAAATCCTGTCCACCATTTACAAGGTACAAGTTAGGAGTATGATAGAATACTCCACGCTTGACTGGATGAGTGCAAGTCCAGCAACACTTAAGAAGCTTGACACAATCCAGGCCAAAGCCTGCTTGATTGGTACCACATCTCTTCCCTCTACCACCGACGCTTAGTATCAGCAGTGGGTACTAAATGCACAATGCACTGCAGAAATTCACAAAAGATCCTAAGACATTACCTTCCAAACTCATGACCATTTCCCTCTAGAAAGACGGGGACAGCAAATACATTGAACACCAACACCTGGAAGTTGCCCTCCAAGCCACTCACCATCATGACTTGGAATATATTGTTGTTCCTTCACTGTTGCTGGTCAAACTTCTGGAATTCCCTTCCTAAGGGCATTGTGGGTAAATCTACACCATGTAGACTGTAGTGGTTTAAGAAGGCAGCTCGCCACCACCTTCTGAAGGGCAGCTAGGACAGGCAATGAGTGCTGGACAAGCCAGCGATGCCCTTGTCCCATGAGTGAATTAAAAAAAAATTGAGTTGCTAGATCCAGGCCTGTCTCATTTAGCATAGCAGTGGAGCCAAAGAACATGATGGGGAGTATCCACACTGTGAAAATGGGGTTTTGTCTCCAGAATGACTGACTGGAAGATTGTCAGTTCTACCAATACTGTATGGACATGTCTACACTAGGTAGACTGATGAGATGTGGCACAATGGCTTAGTGGTTAGCACTCCTGCCTTGCAGTACCAGGTACTTGGATTCAATTCCTGCTTTGGGTGACTGTGTGGAGTTTGCACGTTCTCTCTGTGCCTGTGTGGGTTTCCTTTGGGTGCTCTGGTTTCCTCCCACAATCCAAAGATGTGCTGGTGAGGTGAATTGACCATACTAAATTGCCCATAGTGTTAGGTGCATTTGTTGGGTGTACATATGGCGGGGGTAGGTTACTCTTCAGGGGGTCAGTGTGGACTTGTTGGGCCGAATGGCCTGTTTCCACACTGTAGGGAATCTAGTCTAAAAAAAGTCTAATCTAAATTGTTTTCCTCCTGTTGATCCCTTCGCAACCTGTCTTACCTGTAGAATGCAGCTGTCTCCATAGTAGTGATGGTACCAAGCCACTCTTGGTGATTGACATTTGAGTCCTCTTGCCACCCCCCAGTGTTTTCTACAAGTGGTGTTCAACATGACAAAAGTATTGATTCACTTGCTGAGGGGGAGTGGTTAGTATGAATCAGATTTCCTTGCCCTGATGTCATGAAACTTCATGAGGTCTGCGTTCTTAATGAGTAGTCTAACAATCAGAATAAATTTCAGCAAGATTAATTCTAGTGGAGGGAAATTTCTTGTAGAATACGATCACAGGCTTGAGATGAGATCCCTGAGGAGCCTGAACCTGTCTGGTATATAGCTAATTTTTGCTGATATTAAGTTTAAATCAAGGTTTTGAAAGTATCATAAAATATCAAAAAAATAAACTGATACACCCAAACACTTATATTCTGTTTATTTATTAGTGTGCCACAATGCTCCCTTGTATATGCGTGCTCTGAGAACAAATATTCTGTGCAGACTTTTTATCAATGACATCATTAAGATGTTCTGCAATGACATAGAAATGATTTGTCCAAAGTCCTGTGTCAGTATGCTTAAAGTCTGTTTTATTGTCCATTTTATTTATGTCTTCATAGGAAACTCCAGAGAATAGCTTCAGAAAACTGGCAAGTCCCAAAAAGACTTGACAGCTGAAAAAAACACACAATTCACAAACAACCTTGCATTAAAGCCAATGACAAAAGTGGCTGAATAAGTTAAATTGCTCTTCATTACTTTGGATGTGAGGTTTTATTTTATGCTAGTGTTTATTTATCTGTGAAATCTGAGAAACCAGTTGCCTTATATATGACATACAGCATTTATCATTGAAATCCTCCTAAAACTTTGTGAGCTGCTGTCAGCTTCTAGAACTTTACTGTCCTACATGGATCGAAAGATTCAAATCTCAGTCCCTGGCAGAATCCCAATCATACTACCAGCTGAAATTGCTTCATTAGTAACTATAACCTGTTGATGGCTGACTTACACTGTTGGTACTTCTAAAAGCGGATGTTGGTTAAAATTATACAGCTCCTTCAAAGATTGAACATCATATGCACAATCTTAACGGTCAAGAAGAGGCAGGTTAAGGTACAGGCAGGGTGTTAAGTGCTCAAAATAAAATCTGCATGTTGAAAATCTGGCGTGATCCTGCTTTCTTTTGGGTTTAAGTAGGACATGTTCAGAGGACTGAAGAAACTCCCATGGAATAGTCTGATCAATCATTTGTTTATTTATATATCCAGTCGTCTGTGCCTTTAATGGGTTTCCTTAACTCAGTGGTGGTTATATGGGTTAACAGTAGGTTGGCATTGATCAATGAAATTGGTAGGCTGCATAGCCTTTAAAGAGTGAAACTGTAAAGCTGCTGCCAGGCTTTTCTGAAAGACCAGCACTCTTAGGACTGCTTTGCCACTGATTTCCAGCTCTTTGTAAGTCATTTCACTTATTGTTCCTATTACCCAATTGAATCTGCTCTTCCCTGTTGTCATCTTTTACTGCAGCAGACTGTCTAACTACGTTGGACCTCTGACGAGTAACAGGGGGAGCAGCAACAATATCAGCAGCTGTAGGAGAAATAACAAAAATAACAATTGCCATCTTCTTAGCGATATGTTGTTGTGCAGAACAAACAGGATGAACACAGAGCATGAAGGAATAGGCCCTTGTAAAAAATCTTGTAATTTAGAAGTCTACCTCTTCCACTTTAAATTACTTCATTATGATGCTTCTTTGTTTATTCAACAGAATCAGAGGCAGGCTGCTTGACCCTCTGCTCTGACATCTAAATGCCTTTGGTGGGAATCCTCTACTATTTTCTTGGTGAGGGCCCACTAAAGTCTATCTTATCTGCATATGTGCAGAGTTAGGCTTGAGCATTAGGGAACTTTCTGGGTCAGCAGTGGTCTGTGGCAAGAAATGAGCAGTGAGAATAACCTGAGAAGCACCTCCTCTTTCCATGTATTGTTTCTTCATCTTTGCCACTCATGACTCATCCGTATGTCTCTCCTACCAGTGTGCTGGATAAAACTTTGCTGCATCTCAGATGCTGAATGGTTGAGCAGTGGCTTTCCTTCATCCTGCTTAAAATAGTAGACTGCATACCAATATTCAGAGCAAAAATACACATGGTTTCTGCTCGATTCTCCATCAGATCCATCTCCTTTCCATTGAAGTGGACTTCAGAACAAATGCATGAGACATCATGGCACTTGTGGTAGAACTGGAATTCTCTAATCTCTATCCAATTTTGTGCACTGCCTCAAAAAATACTGACAGAGCATGTTTTCTGTTGCTGCACCTGTCCTTGAAATGTCCTGTTTGTATTTTTCCCCTGTGCTGAGCAACTGAATTAGATCAACAGAGCTAACTGCCATCTAACAGGGACTTTTCACTGATTTCCCTGTCTCCCACATCTGTTTCTACTCTCAAGTGATATTGACTTAGTGGCAGCCTAGCTATTTCTATTACAATTGCCACTGATGTGAATGGTTAAGCATTGGTGTTAGGTGTACAGGAATCCTGTAATGGCGCTTCCCTTAGGTGTGCGCCTTTCTCTGAGGATTCCTTGGCCACTTCTCACTCAGCTCCTCCGTCAACCTTAATGGACTTGAGGGAGATAAAAAACCTAATTAGAACTGAAATGGCAAAAGGGTTCAGAGTATATATTGTGCAAAAGTTTCATCTCAACTTGTTTCACCAATTCAACACAAGTGACAGCTAAATACTAAGTAACAGGGTATGACCTAATCCTGAGATGAGATAAGTGGAAGAACCCTCTCTTTTCATTTTCAATGGCCATAGATTCTGCCACTTTATCCATCTCTAGTGTTTCCTCCGCAACTGTCAGAATGGTTTTAAAAGCAGGGCACCTGGAACCTCCCCCCCCCCCCCCCTCAGAATTCCTAGGTGGATAGTGTGAGATGTCATTGAGATGAGGAGTGAGTGTAACTTGTTTGTCCAGATGAGGATGCACCTCACTGTAGGGGAGTGAGTGGAACAGTATGGTCTGTTGTTTTGAAAAGTACGTGGAAGGGCATGTTTGGGAACTTGAGAGCTTGTAGCTTGGCACCTGAAAGTTAGATACCAACTTTCCTGCCCTTTAGTGGTCCTTAAACCTCTTGCTTAGCGTAATCCAAAAATGAGCTACACAGCACAAAGAAATCATTCAGAGTGTTGTGTCTGTACCAACAATTTGAAAGAGTATCTGTAAGCATGTCCAATACTTTGAGGATGGAATAAGTAGGCTTGATAAAGGGGAACCAGCAAATATAGTATATTTGGAATTCCAAAAGCATTTGACAAGATGCCACATAAAATGTTACCACACAAAATATCAGCTCATTATTTTGGTGATGACATATTAGTATGAATATAGGAAACAGTATCTGAATAAAAGGATGTTTTACATTTTGGCAAACTGTAACTGGTGAAGTGTTAAATGGGTCATTGTGGGGTGCTGAACTATTTATAGTCTATTAATTAAATAGATGGGGGAAATGACTATGTCATAACAAATGATAATACAAAGATAGAAATATGAGTTGTGAAGAAGAAAAAGAGAGAAATATATGGTTAAGTGAAGAGAGAACAAAATGTAAGATGGAGTATTATATTAGAAAATAAGAGATTCTTCACTTTGCAGATAGAAAAGCAGAATTTTACTTAAATGAAGAATACAGTGGTACAAAGAGATCTGATTGTTCTTGTACATGAATCATAACTTGTTAATGTGCATGTCCAGCAAATCGTTAGGAAAGAAAATAGAATTTGTTCTTCACTAAAAGAGAATGGAGTATAAAGGTAAAGAGATCTTGCTACAGCTGTACAGGGTATTCATGAGATCACACCTAGAGTACAGTGTTTAAATTCACACTTCATTTAAGGAGGGATACTTGAGAGGAGTAGTTCATGGAGTGTTCGTTAGACTGACTCTAGGGATAAACGCATTGTTTTATGAGGAACTATTGAACAATTTGGGTCTATTTTTGATGGGAATAGAGAAAAATTTGAGATGATCTTATTGAAATATATAACATTCTGAGGGTCTTGGCAGGTTAGATGCTGAGAGGATGTTTCCTTTCCGTGAAATCAAGGTCTAAGAGGCAAAGTTTAAAAGTACAGGGTCTTTTATTTAATATGGAGGAGAGAAGAAATTCCTTCTTTAAGAGGGTCATTAGTCTTTGGAATTCTCTTCTTCTGAGATGAGTGGAGATTGGATCATTCAATGTAATCGTTGCTGAGTTGGACAGATTTTTTTATCAATAGTGGAGTCAAAAGCTATGTGAGGTAGGCAGAAAAATTGTATTAAAGTCATAATAGGATTGACCATGATCTTATTGAATGACAGTGCAGTTCCAAACGGGTCGAATGACCTATACCTTCCATATCTTCTGATCTAATGATTAACTGCCTAAGGGCTTCTGTTAGCCCTTGGTAGGGTGGGCTTCCTGATGCCATGCTCCTACCACCAGTAAATTTGTAGCAGATAGGCACCAGGCAGATAGTGTCCACTGGATTTAATGAATTGCACCCCCACCTCCCCTGCTTTGGATACACTGGATGATGGTGATACATCCAGTCTTAAGTCTCAGGCCCTGATTAAAAATTAAAAGGAATTCCTCCTTTTGCATTTCTGAATCTTGAATGAATCTTTCTTTTGTTAATAATCCACAGACATACAGAAATTTGGGAGTTTATTAGTAAGAATTAGTTTAAAATAAGATTTTCAACATTTGATTAAGAAGCATCTTTACAATGGCAGCAAAAAAGACAAACAGCACACATCTCCCCGAGCCATTTCTGAACATATAGGTACAGAGGGGATTGAAAGCTGTCCTTCCAATAGCATTGTCACTGTTTTCTGTAATATTTGGAGTCTTGTGTTTATTACATCTCATTTTTCATGATTGCTGAATCACCACAGCACTGTTTGAGTCCTACACGTCTGGACTGAAGGTTCATATCATGTATGAACCCTTGATTACATTGATCTTTAGTTTGGCCTTTTTAAACCCAATGTACGATTGTGAAATTACCAAAGGCGAGTTTTAATTGAATAAACAGAATACACTTAAAACATGACATTATTAATAGAAGCAGTTCGTGAGCTAATGGAATTCTGAAATGTTTGCTCATACTAGTTAACTTCGGATTGGAACATCCAAATACTCAGTGACTTAAAGTGACACAACTGATTGAATCTAGGTGACATCAGCAGACTTTAACTAGAGGTGCAGACAAGTCAGAAAGTCAATATGTTTCGTCTTGTGAAAAATTACCTTGGTTTAAGGTTGAAGACTGATATTGACCTTCTGTTGCAACTGTTGATGGATGTTTTCATTAAATTTGTCATTATCTTGCGTCAGTCTGTCCTTTGTTATTAAAATAATTATATGATTCACTTTTAAGAGATTCTGGTCATGAATAAGTTCCAGTGTTTTTCTCTCCTCTCCAACCCATATCCTTCTCTGCTAAAGTGCTGACTTTTAATGAGGTGGAGTTGGAACTGTGGGGTATGCCTTTCCTTAGTTGCCTATCTACTTATTTTTCACAAATGAAATTCAACATTGAAGGTAAGTTGGTTATTTGATTATGGATATGGGGCCTATATGATCATAACGTTGTTGAATTCTGATGTCTATAGATATGAGGGTTTGTACAAGGTAACTGCGAGTGAAATTCTTGAGAAACCTGCAGCTTCAAGGCACCCTTCCTATCAAAAAAGATTCATTCGCCACCACCCAACTTTATTTATTTAATAAGTGTGTCACTGGGCCAAACAAAAGCCTTGTCAGTGACTCCGTGAAGTTCTTTGCATCTGCCTTCAGGTTTAGCCAGAGCATATTGCTTAAAAAATGTGAGTCATCATTTGGACTGCACCACATCTTTAGCCTGGATACTTTAGGTTACTCCGTTAATATTGGATGGTTGCACAGAGACCTTGACCAGTTTGGAACTGGTTTAAAAAGACCGACTGTCACCTTGGGAGATCAAAACTGGTGGATAAAAGAAGTAGCTACAGAGATGGTGGATATGTTGATTATAATTTTCCAAAAGCCCTTGGATTCTAGAACAGCACCAGGGGATTGGAAAGCTACCAAAGTGACGCCACCCTCCAAAATGGAGGGAGGCAAAAAGCGGGTAACTAAAGACTGATTAGTTTAACTCCTGAGTTGGAAAACTGCTGGAATCAACTATTACGGAGTTAATAGCTGCCTATTTGGAAAATCATAACCTAATTAAGCAGAGTTAGCATGACTTCATGAAATGAAAATCATATCTGACTAATTTGTGTGTTTTGAGGAGGTCTCTACCAGAGTGAGTAAAAGGGAATCAGTAAGTATGTTGGATTTGGACTGAACAACAGGCATTTGACAAGGTACCTCACAGAAGGTTAAGTCACAAGATAATAGTCCATGGTGTTGTAGCAATATGTATTGGCACATAGAAAATTGGCTAATGAGCAGGAAAAGGCAAGTGGGGATAAGGGATTTTTTTTTCAGGTTGGCAACCTGTGACCAGTGGGATTCTATAGGGATCAGTGCTGGGAGCGCAACTATTTACAATATATTAATGACTTGGAGCAAGGAAGCAAATGTACTGTCGCAAAATTTGTAGACAACACATAGTAGGTGGAAAGGCATATTGTGATGGGAATACAGATAGTTTACAAAGAGAAATTGATAGGTTAAATAAGTGGGCAAAAAGTTGGCAAATGGGGTTTAATATGGGAAACTGTGAACTTGTTCATTATGGGAGGGAGAACAAAAGACCAGCTGTAGCAAACAGGGTCTGGCGGGGGCAACTTGTGCATGAAACACAAAGCTAGCCCATAGGTAGGGCAGGTAATCTGGCAGGCAAATAGAATATTAGCTCTTATTTTAAGGGGATTGGTGTATAAAAGTTGTGAACTGTACAAGGTGCTGATGAGACCACATTTGCAGTTCTATGAACAGTTTTATTCTGTATTTAAGGAAAGGTATTGTTTAATTGGAGGCTGGTTAGAGAAGTTTCACTAGGATGATCTTTGGTATGGAGTGATTGTCTTATGAGCAGAGGCTAAATAGGTTGGGGACTTTACTCACTGTAATTGATCAGAATGATCATTGAAACATATAGCATACTTAAGCGGCTTGATAGGTAAGTGCTGAGAGGATGTTCCCCCACATTCACCCCCACCATGGGAAAGTCTAGGGTCAGAGTGTATAATCTCCAAATAAAGGTGTGCCGATTTAAGACTCAAATAAGGAGGAATTTCTTCTTTCAGAGAGTCAATGCTTTTTAGAGCACCTTGCCATAGAGCGCTATGGGAGCAGAGTCATTGCACATATTGCAGGCTAAGATAGATTCATGATCGGGAGAGGAATCAAGGTTAATGGAAAAACACAAGAAAGTGGATGTGAGGAATGTCAGATCAGCTATGAATAGCGAAGCGGATGATAGGGGCGACATGGCCTACTGCTGTTCCTAATTCTTATACTCTTACAGACAGGGTCTAGAATGACAGAATGACTTCTGGTGGATGTTTTCTGCTGCCAAACCTCGTGCAATAGGTTCTAAGCTGTTACTCTTTAGCATGATGAAGTCCTAGAATATGGGTCAGCTTGGGTTGAGGTAGATTTTTTCCAATAGGTTGCTCATTGTACTTATCCTTCTGATATGGTGGGGAGTGATATTGCTGTGGACTGGCCACCAGGGAAGGGGAGACCATTGAAGAGTAGTCTGTGATGATACACATTGTCAAAGTCCTGAGGATATTTGCCTGTGATTCCTATGCGGCTCAACTAGTTTACTAAAGAGGTTGCTACATGTTTATAAATAATTTGGAAATGCTGAAAATTTGAATTAGAGACAAAGTACTGGAAGTGTTCAACAGGCCAGTTCAGATTTGTAAATAGACAAGTCAAGTTACTCCATCAGAGCTAAAAACTAAAAGACAACCAACTTAAGATTTACTGACAAGGCAGGTGGTGTAGTTGGAAGAGAACTGAAAGAACAACTTAAACAAATGAAAACAGAGATTGCTGGAGAAACTCAGCATGTTTGGCAGCATCTGATGTCGCAATTTTGCCTGATTTGTGTCATTGTATTTAGCGACATACAAGGCATGTTCAATATTCAATTCCAGGCAGAGAATATAACAGGCAACAGTTGGAATACCACTTATTTTGTGAGCCCACCTATATTTACTTTCATGTCCAATGTTTTCCCAGACTGAGGAAAAAAACCCTCAAATAATAGTGGGGATGTAGGAACAATTTATTATCAGATTTATGATCTGATGAACAACCTGTGATTTAAATACCAATCTTGTCCCTCAGACACCAAAAGACAAATGGCACATATCATTTCCTGTTAAAAGTGTCCAAGTTTCTTTTTGCTTTTTTGATACTTACAAAATAATGTTTTTGTCAGGACTGGTGTGAAAGATGCACTCAAGGAATTGGGGGGTTTGGAGTCTGCATTGGTCCCAGTTCTTCCAGGGAAGGGAACATGGTTGACTGGTGTCTAACTTCAAACAGAGGAGGCTTTCCCCTCCCTGCAAAATTGAGGCCAGGGTGGGGAGTGGCCATTAATTGGTAGTTAGTATTTAAGGGCGAGGGCAGGTAGTTTCTCTATGCCCACCTCCCTCAAAATTTAGAGCAGGTCAGAAGCGTAGAGGGAAGGACCCAGGGAATTTTATGAGGTTCCCCACTAGCAAGCTCATGCTAGTGCAATTCTGTCCGTGTTCTAAAAATGTGTGGTACATTTGTGAAAGAACATTTTGTACACCTTAAGATGTAGAATCTATTTTACTGTTCATTTAATAAGCACTAACATTATAGCAGTGCACAGTTTAAACTTTCGTCATAGAACAACACAGCACAGAAGGAGACTATTGTGCCAGTGCCATCTCTCTGAAATAACAATCTAAGTGGTCACACTATTCTGTTCTGTTCCCATATCCCAGCAAATATTCCCCTTTAAATATTTACAAATTCCCTTTTGAAAGTTATTGCTGAATTTCTTCCAGCTCTCTCTGAGATAATTTCAAAGGTTGTATTCTCATGCACTGTTCCTTCAGGGAAGATAAGGATGTGTAAAATACTTAAATCATCATTGACTTTCAGTCTAAACTCGATTTATTTGGGACAAAATAAATAACACTTATCAAAGTGCAGCAAATAATTGACCTCTCTTTATTAATTTTTCTTATTTCAGTTGACTTTTTCAGGGAATTTCTTCTGTTCACAGCATCAAGAGAGTTGACTTGAAGGAAATTTGACAGTATAAAGTAGTTCAATTTAAAATAAATTTTTCACAAAAGGTTATTGTTGTTGATGCTTTATATGTCTTCAATTCTGACCTTAAATAAAGATAACATTGTTCAATAGCTACCAAACTTTGTCTTTTGTATTTTCACAGTATTAGGCACCAGCTGTCATTTATACAGGAGTTACCGCTTTTAACTGAATAAATGTGGGCGATTCATTGAAGTGGAAGATTGGAGTTCCATTAAATTTGAAGAAAGATGAAAAGTATCAGCTGTTCTCAGCAATAAGCCTGCAGGGTAGATTGAACGGTTTAGATCCTAAACAGCCTTTTATGCAATTTAGAATGTCTGAAGAAGCACCTTGAAATTGTTCCTCTGTCAACATTCCTCTTCAAATGTGAAATATAGTAGTCGACGTATGTAGCCAGGGCAAGCATTGGAATGGATAGTGAGCTATCTATAAAACTGAAGCCAGAGAGTAACAATTAAGAGTAGTTAGTCAAATTATCAAAAGGATGGAACTTGTGCAACAATTAGTGTGAGAACCATATCAAAATTTGGACTTGGAAACTGGGAGTGTGATTTTAAAAGTTGAGAATTAACATATTGGGTGTAGCTCATAGAAATGGGAAGACTGAAGAGTGACCTGAAAGAAGTCTTAAAGATTAATGGAAATGGTTTAATGCATTTGGTAGAAAGGATGCTTCCACTTATGAAGGAAACCAGAACTAGGGGCCATAACTATAAGACATTTGCTAATAAAGTATTAGAGTGATACTTCATATTTAACGTTGTTTGGCAAGTTTCAGTTTCCTTAACTTGAAAAAAAAATTTTTTTACAACCTTTAAAGTTTTAAAAGATATAATTTGAAGGTTCACTGTAGACATTTTTTTAAAACATGTCTTCCTGTAAGTCACATGTCTGGTGATAGCCACTTGTTTTGCTGTAGACTCCTGCTGAGGCTGTTTTAGGTGTGCAAAGTTGTTCTTATAAAGAAAAGAACAAGCTGATGTGTAAGAAATTTATAAGAACAAGTTACCCAGCTGATTGCTCTCATTTCTGAACAGAAAATCCTCTTGTTGAGTTTGGGTGAAACCTGTTTATTTTGAAAGAATGATAGGATTTCCTGAGGGAGCTGTATCTGCGAGAATTCAAAGACAGCTATGTATGATTTGTGACTTTACCACACCAGCTAAACAACAAAGCAGCAAACTCTGGGCCATTCTATTCTGTTGTCTTCAAGAATGACCCATGGGCCAAAGGATTTTTTTTCCCAGGAAGACAGTCTTTACAGAAAAATCTTTACTTCTTGATTCCTGTTTTGAAGATATTTAGAGAGATAAACAATTATACTTCTATATTACTGACTATATATATTAGCCAATTATTGCTTCTTTATTCAGGAAATTTTATTTTGATAATAAACCAATACCTTGTATTTATTAAGAAAGCTGGTTGTTAGATCTTGTTGTTTATAACCTGATATAGGTATGGCATTTAATTGATAACTTGGTAACTGGAAAAAAATGTTTTTATTCTGTGTTGTGATCTGTGGAGTTGTGGGACTAAAACGACAGTGCATTCCTCCAGACTTAATCATGACAGAAACTGATAATGAATTGAGGAGAAATGTCTTTAGAGCAAAAACTTAATTAGCATCTTTATCCAATTAAACTTCCCAAGGCGCTTCACTGGGTATTAACTGGAACATTATAAAGCATGATATGATACTGAGCCACCTAAGAATATAGTCAGTCAGATGACTAAAGGTTGGTTAAGGACACAAGTTTTAAGAATCATCTACTAAGAATTTACACTGAAAATATTTGAAGTGAGGATTATGTCACCGCCAGGAGTAATTTTAGCATAGATACAATTCAGATAAACACAAGTGAAAATGGAATAGAATATGTTAATGGGAGTTTGATGAAAAACAGTGTGGAAGGAAGCTTGTGTGAACCGAATACACCGTCATGGAAATGTTTCTGTGATGTAAATACTATGTTAAGTGCTTGGCTTTCAGTCAGTGCTTTGACCTTTTAACAGTGCTACTCCAAAATATTCCACAGATCTTATAATATGTGCCTGTAGTATGATTTAAAAACCTGCAAAACCTGTGTTACCTATGAACAAAGTGCTAAAAGTAGGTCACCAGACAAAGCTTAACTGTCTTTAGCATGTTTTCAACAATCTACAGCTGTGGGGGAGCCAGCAGCTGGAATATTGGAGGTTTTTAGTTGGTAAGCCAAAGATTGAACCTCAGTTCCAGAAAATCCTTGTGCTCTAATCTCTGCTGACTGTCTAATAAAATGGCATATGAACCTGTCTGACATCAGGGTTCTTTTATGTTGCAAATGTTTCTCCATTGTTAAGACTATGTAGGAACTCACTGTCTTGCTTAGGACTCCCAAGCCAATGTACTCTTTTATTTAATTACAGGGAACCCATTTTATTGAGCTGTGCTGTCAGAGGAACATTCCCCTAATATTTCTGCAGAACATAACAGGTATGAAAGAGAAGGAGCATTTCTAGTCTATATTTTGGCAATGGTGTATCAAAATAAGACAATATCTGTTCATTCAGTTGTGGCCACTATGAATTATATGCTTAACATGACAATGATAATGGTCTGACAAGAAGTACAGATGCAACGATGAAAAACAGCCCAATAAAATATACCTCAAAGACAATAAAACTTTTCTATATCTTTGCAGTTTTATACTCTTCATAATCAATTGGCTTTTTTATTTCCAAAAATAAAAGGGACCTTTTGTAAAGTATATTTCTCAGCATCCTTTAAAAGTTTAAATTGTAACATACCACTTGTAGATTTATCTCAAAATTGATATTTTACAAATTTCTTTATTGAGTCAGATGAAACTAACTGAAGTGGAGCATTTTATTTACCCCCAAACAAAATTACTATTTTATTGTTGCTGGAATGTTAAGATTTATGCCTTTGTAGTAAGGTTTAAAATTAAGGGATTGTGTCTATTTTTTTCTCCATGTATCTCAAACTTGCAGCAGTCTGCTGTTGTCCATGTGGTGTCAGTCATACTCCATAGGCATCTCCTTGACATCGTCCAAAAACAAGATTTTTGCATAACACTGTTATCTGTCACCCTTCTTATGTTACATTAACAGCTACTGATGTATCCAACACTGTTGGAGTGCTAAGTCATAGATAATAAAATTCTGATCACTTTCAACAATGTTGTTATAAAAAGCATTTGGATATTAAATTTCTTTTTCTGCCACTTCAATAGTAGCACTTGCCTGAATGATGACACCATATCCTATAGCAACATGAATGTTGACTGAACATTAATGGACAAGCCTTATAAATGAAGATAATTACAATAGACAAACTGTAAAATAAAAAAAAGCTGCCATCAAAAGTTGTATTGGCAGATATGTCAATTTTTGTTCTTTATCATATTGTTTAGTTTACTTCAATGACCTTAAAGATTTTTTTAGATTTATTGTTTGAGTGCTGACAGCTTGGTCAGTGAAGTCAAATTATGTTTTGCTTTCTAATCTATAAGGTTTCATGGTTGGTCGAGAATATGAAGCTGGTGGAATAGCTAAAGATGGGGCCAAAATGGTGACTGCAGTTGCGTGTGCAAATGTTCCAAAAATTACTGTCATTGTTGGTGGTTCCTATGGTGCTGGAAACTATGGAATGTGTGGAAGAGCATACAGGCAAGTCAAAGTAAACAAGACTACTTGTTCCTTTATGTAACATCCGATTAAGATAGAAATTAGAAATAAAAATGGGAAAGCTGGAAATACTTCGCATGTCAAACAGCATCTGTGAAGTGAAAGAATAAAGGGAAAGTAGACTTTAAGCAAGTGAAAATGGGAAAAGGAACAAAAGGAATGGCTGTGATGGTGGGGGGTGGGGGGTGGCGGTGCGTAGGGGAAGATGCCAGGTTGAATGTCAAAATCATTGTTTGTGCAAAATCAAGGGGACTCATTATGGAGCAAGTCAAGAAACAAAAGAGATGTGCCCAGTGGAGGTGTGAGTGGTAAATTGTGAATAGCTTCCTGTTTTTCTTACCTTTGCCTGTAAGAGATCATTTTTATTTTTAAACTTTCGTCCTTTATACAGACCAATAAAAATTTCTACAATTTTTTTTTGTCTCTCACTAGTTTTCTCTATAATCCAGTTTTTCTCAATCAATTTCTTAGCCATCTCTGCTGGTATCGAAACTCTCCCAATCATAGGATCATAGAGATATACAGCACAGAAACAGATTCATGCTGACCAGATATCCTAAATTAATCCAAACAGCATCTGGCACATATCCCTCTAAACCCTTCCTATTCTTATACTCATCCAGATGCCTTTTAAATGTTCTAATTGTACCAGCTTCCACCACTTCCTCTGGCAGTTCATTCCATATACATGCGCCACCCTCTGTGTGAAAAAGCTGCCCCTTAGATCCTTTTAAATCTATCCCCTCTCACTTAAACCTATGCCCTCTAGTTTTGGGCTTCCCTCCCCTGGGAAAAGACCTTGATTATAAGCCCTATCCATCCCGCTCATGATTTCATAAACCTCTATAAGGTCACCCTCAGCCTTCGACGCTCCAGGGAAAAAGCCCCAGTCTAGACAGTCTCTTACGATAACCCAAACCCTCTAACACAGGCAACATCCTTGTAAATCTTTTCTGAACCCTTTCAAGTTTCACAACATCTTTCCTATAGCAGGAAGACCAGAATCAAATGCAGTATTCCAAAAGTGGCCGAACCATTGTCCTGTACAGCTGCAACATGACCACCCAACTGCTACACTCAATGCACTGACCAATAAGTGCAAGTTTTCCAAACGCCACCTTCACTACCCTGTCTACTGCAACTTCAGTTTCAAGGAATTATAAATCTGCATCCAAGGTCTCTCTGTTCAGCAACACTTCCCAGGATCTTTACCATTAAGTGTATAAGTTCTCCTTAGCACAATACTATCTCCAGCAGCATTATAAACCTTTTCCTTTAATCTAATACTATATTTAACTTGTTAGGCATTTAGACTGCCTTTTCAGTGCATTTTGTTTGTTAATGGATTGCATATTACTTGTGATTAATGAATTATCATGCTATTAATTTGGTACAAAATCCTGTATCTGCTTTGATAATGATGATTGGGTGTGAATAATTGATGCAGCTATAACATTTCATAAGTGGAACATTCTAAAGCATGAAGGAGAAAAAGCTACTGAAAAATCATGTCCACTGTCAATCTAATTTATTGATTATACCAATAACTAAATTGGCCAAACCTTGAGTTGGTATATTAACATTCAGTAAAGTGAGCCAAATCTGTGATTGGTCTTTGCAAGACTGCCCAAGAGCAATTCCTATTTTATGGGACGAGTAATTGAATTGCTGCTTACCAGCTGGAAACAGATGTTTAACTAAGCTCAACAGTGTCATGCCAATTAAGATAATTGCAAAAACATTTGAATTATAAATGTAATGAGGTTAATTTAATACAGCAGTAAATGGCATTCATGCAGAGTACAATATTGCTACATTTCTCTGCCTAATATTAAAATCCTAGCAAACCTCTAAACAACTGAAGGTTAAAATAAAGGTTTAAATTTTGAGTGGAGTCATTTTTGCAAAGGGGCTCTACCCAATATGTGGACTTGTCTTTCCTCATTCAGACACAACATTTATTGTTTTAATTCAGATTTCAACAATTGATAGTTTGGACTTGAGATGAAAATACTGCATTTTATTTATTTTTAAAGTTTCTTCAAATAAGATAGTTTTATAAACTGAAGTAAAGTGTTCAAACTTGAAAAATTCTGCCTTTTGAAATCTAGAGGGTTTTGTGAGTAGTGGGGGAGATATTTCTTTGTTATATTTATTAATAGATATGATTAAAATTTGGTTTTCTGTTTTTCCTATCAGCCCAAGGTTCCTGTACATGTGGCCAAATGCACGCATCTCTGTGATGGGGGGTGAGCAAGCTGCTACTGTTTTAGCTACAATTACAAAGGACCAAAGGGCAAGGGAAGGAAAAGAGGTGAGTATTAAAGTATGTGAGGCACCATAGAGCCAAGACAGGTTAGGTTGGGTTTCAAGGAATTAAAACAGAAATGACAGTACTAACGCCATTCAGGTTATTTTCCACGAGGTAATTTTACCTTATTAAGAAACTACTGGGCTTGGAGTAAGTATTGTACCCTACTGTGGAAAAAAAACCTTAACCATACAGAAGCAGTTTGTTTTCTCAGTCTAGATGCTGATTTTACAAGTATAATTGGCTGTAACAATCAAAATATTCTGTATACTCTGCATAAATTGAGAACCATTAATTGGGTTGTTAGATTGAAATAAAGTTTAAAAGCAGTTTTCTCTGTCCTAACATCCCTAATATTGGAATTCTGCCTCGAACTGTCATAAAATTTATCTTCTCAATTCTTGCAGCATGCCTGAATGAAATCTTGAAACTAATATTAATGAATATATGTGGATATGTACTCATGTTGTTTTGAAAAATGTATCCCATTTATACCTTATGAAACCACTCGGCAGGTGCAACAAGTAATTAGGAAAGGAAATGAATGTTGGCCTTCATTACAGTTGGATTTGAGTACAGGCATAGGGTTGCTTCACTGCAGTTATACGGGGCCTTGGTATGATCACATCTGGAGTATTGTTTGCGGTTTTGGTCTTGCTACCTAAGAGAGAATATATTTGCTATAGAAGGAATGCAGCAGAGGTTCATTGGGCTGATACCAGAATGAGAGGGGATCTGATTGAAATGTATGAAATTCTAATAGACCTCGACAGACTACATGCAGGGAGAATGTTTCCCCTGGCTGGAGAATCTTGAACCAGGGGACTCTATTCTTGAATTCAGAGTAGACCATTTAGGTCTGAGATGAGGAAATGTTTCTTCATTCAAAAGGTAGCAGACTGTGGAACTCTGTCCAGCAGAAGGTTGTTGTACAGAGGCCAAGCCACTGAATATATTCAAGAAAGACATTAATCATTTTTTAGCTGCTAAAGGTGTCAGGGGTATAGAGAGAAAGCGGAAATATGGTATTGAGTTAGAGAACCAGCCATGATCATACTGAATGGCTGAGCAGGCTTGAGAGACCAAGTGTTCTAATCCTACTCCTTGTTGTTAAATAGCAGTTGGGAACTACGAGAGAAACAACACCTCCTGGAAAGTAGAAATTGGAAATTTAAAGTAACTTCACTTCAAGAGCTCCTCATTAATATTGAATACACAATCCTGAGTTGGAAATATGACACCATTTCTCCAGATTTCAAATTTCCAAAAGCTGCAGTATTTTGCTTTTGCTGAACTCAAAACTTTGTTTCTGTCTCCACTGATGGAGATTTCACCATTCCTACACTTCATTTAGATTTCACCATTCCCACACTGGCGGGATCAAAATCCTTGATCTCCCTCCCTCACAGCGTTGTGGGTGGAACAACACAAAATAGATAGCAGCAGTTCAAGAATACAGCTCACCACAACCATCTCAAGAGCAAATAGAGATGGGTATCAAATACTAGCCCAGCCTGCAAATTCCACATTCCCTAAATGAATCGAAATGAAATGGAAATGTACACTAATCAATCTATCCAGTTCACATCATGAAGCAATATAATACAATTAAGTAATTGCCTACAGTTTTATCTCACTTTTAACATTGTCCACAATGCAGTTAATAATTTGTTTTTGAAGTAATTTATTTGAAGACCAATATGGCATCCAGATTACACACAGCACACTAAAACACAATGAGATGAATCTCCACACCACAGGTTTTAGTGTAAATTGAAGGAATATGTGATGGGTATGATGCTGAACTAACTATTTATTCTTCTTTGAAATGTACTGTGTGATATTTATCTAACATCCAAATATTTCACCCAAAAGAAAATTGGGAAAACTGAAACCATTGGGCTCAATCTTCAGCATTTGCTGCTATTGCGGGCCATAATGGCACTGCAGATTCGCTGGAATCTGGAACCTGCAGTTCACTAAACGGAACTCTATGCTGATGGCCTTGCTGACCGCTATCAGTGTGTAAACTTGAACTATTTTCCCAGTACTTCCTGTTCCTACTACTGCCCACATTATGAAAGATCATCACCGTAAAATGTTAACTCTGTGCCTTGGTTCACAGGCACTGCCTATCAAACTACGTTTTGCTAGCATTTGCTCTATTTCTTCCAAATTTCCAGCACGTACAGTATTTTGCTTTCTGCTGAGAGGCTTGAGGACTACTAGATAAGTTTCCAGTGCTTATTAATCAATAAAACCCGAAAGTTAGGAATGCTGTTTACTTGATTGAACTCAACATTATTGAATGAAGTTAAGAAATCAGGCAGCCACAACTGCTGCTAGCATTTATTTTACTGCACTAAATATCTTAATGTGCTAATTGGTTCAGTGTTTCTGTACTTTTCCTTGTAGTTCTCTGCAGAAGATGAAGCAGCTTTAAAGGAACCAATCATCAGGAGATTTGAAGAAGAAGGCAGTCCATACTACTCTAGTGCCAGGTACAAAACCAGTAAAATTACTGCATGCTTTAAATGACAAGATCAAATAAAATTCCTCCATCAACTACTTTTGTATTGATAATACACAATTATTGTTTATTTAAATAAACACTGCGACAAGCAAAGTGCTTGATTAGTACCCACTCACCCACTGAACACTTGTTCCTTCCGTCAGTTAAATAAAGTCGCAGCAGTGTGTCTCATCTACATGATACATTGCAGCAACTTGCCAAATCACATTTGACAGCGCCATCCAAACTTGTGACCTCTACCACCTTGGACAGCAAGGGTAGCAGTTGGATGCAAACAGCATGTCGCCTCTTGTACCATCCTGACTTGGCACTATGTTGTCTGTCTTTGCTGCTGGATCAAAATCATGGTATGTACTTGCTCACAGTAGAAAGTGAGGGCTGGAGATCACAGCCAAATAGTATGGTGCTGAAAAAGCACAGCTGGTCAGACAGTGTCTGAGAAGCAGGAGAATCAGCGTTTGGGGCATAAGCACTTCCTGATGAAGGGCTTATGCTGGAACCATTGATTCTCCTGCTCCTCTGACTCTGCCTGACCAGCTGTGCTTTTCCAACACCACACTCTTTGATTTGCTAACAGTATTATGGGTATACCTATGTCATACGTTTCAACCATAATGTTTTAAGAACACAGCTCACCATCTCCTCACAGACACCCAGAAATGGATAATAATTGTTGGCCTTGCTAGCAATGTCAAAATATATTTTAAAATTTAATGATTGCCATACTGTGCAATTGGCAGTGTTACAGCAGTTATTTGTCTATGGACATTATGTATAACATTAATAATGGTAAATCTACTGCAATCCTTATAATTTCACTATTGTTTATAAAACAGCACACAAGACACAGAGCAAAATAAATTAAAGTTGTTCATTTGAAACATGCCAAAAAATACAGTGAAGCTTCAAATTGTTTCAGTCTGTCTGACAAGATAATAGTTATCCAATGTAACAGATGAATCAAATTTATAACTTAATTTCAGTTATGTCTACTAATAAGCTTAGGATCCTATGATTTGTATGATTCTCCTATCAGTGGTGGCTTCACTTTAATATATCAGACTTCATGACATGAGGATTTGAATTCAGAAATAGTGACGTTACTGCAATTACATAGGGCCTTAGTGAGACCACATCTGAAATACTGCATGCTGTTTTAATTTTCCTGCTGATGCTTTCAACTTTAGTATAGATTGAGAAAGTTGAGACAAGCACCTATCAGAAAGGTAGTATATTCCTGGAGTGTGTCTGTATTCGTTTCCTACAGCAATATGTCCTGGATGCAGCAAGGGACAAGGAATATTGAAATAAAAATATCCAAATTTTTATGGATAATGAGCCAAATTTAATTAACAACCTAATTGTGCATGAACATTTACCAATTTAACAATGATGATAACATGATTGAATTCAATGTAGCCATTTGAAAGCGAAAATTGATTACTCAAGTTTTAGGTTAAAGTAAGGCCAACTTTAACGAGCTGAGACAGAGACTACAGTAAACTGGGAAAATCCACTTGTGGGTAAATTTAGTGGAGGATGCTTAAAGAAATGCAATAGAAAACTAGTTTATTCAAGGGCCACAAAGCAGCTTATAAGAGTTACTAAAAGGATTATGAAAGGAAACTTGCCAGAGAAATCAAAATCAATAAGTAAACAATGTATCATTATATAAAGGGTAAGCGGGTGTTTAAAAGCAATGTTGGTCACTAAAGACTGATATTGTCAATGACTATGGGGAAATGGCAGGCATATTGAATAATTATCGTGCCTCAGTATTTACAACAGAAAAGGAAGATAGCTTGCTGGAAGTCCTGAGGAAATTAATAGTGAATTGGGAACAGAGATTGAATAAAATTAATATAAGTAATGTGGAAATTAATGGAATTGAAGAGTGACAAATACCCAGGACCTGACTGTTTCCATCTGAGGGTGCAAATGGCCGTAGGGCAGCACGTTGTGGACACCTTACTCTTATGTTTAGGTGTTCTCTAGATACAGGAGTCATCCCTTTGGTTGAAAAATTGCAAGTCTTTTTTTTAAGAAGAGGGAAAGAAGAAAACCACGGAATTACAGACCTGTTATCCTGACATCTGTGGTGGGGAAATTGTTAGAATCTATAATCAAGGATCGGGTAACTGTACACCCTGAATATTTTCAGTTCATCGGGGAGAGCCAGCATGGATTAAGGCATTTGATGAAGTCCCGCATAACACACTGTTAACTAAAGTAGAAGCCCATGGAAGTGAGGGCAAATTACTGACATGGCTGCAAAATTGGTTGAGTGGCAGGAAACAGAAGTAGGGTTAATGAGTAGCTACTTAAATTGGCAGAATGTGATCAGTGGTGTCCCATAAGGATCTGTTAGGGCCTCAATAATTCACATTATTTATTAATGACTTGGATAATGGCATGGAAAGTCATATCCAAAATTTGACGTTGTAAATAGTGTAGATGATAGCATGAAATTACAAAGGGATATGAATAGACTGGGTAAAACAGTGGCGGATGGAGCTCAATGTAAACCAGTGTGAGGTTATTGCTGAAAAAGGATAGATCAGGGTACTTTGTAGATGGTATGAAATTAAATGTAATGGATCTCCGAAGATACTTGGGATTCATACGCCTGAGTTTTTAAAGTATCATGAACAGGTGCAGATAAAAATCAAGAAAACTGATGGAATCCTGACTTTTATATCTAGAGAACAGAAGTACAAGGAAGTAATTCAATCATGCCAAATTTATGCTGCAGTTATACAAAACCCTGGTTAAACTGTGAGCAGAGCTGTGCGCATCACTTTAGGAGGGATACATTAGCATTGGAGGGAATATAATGTGGGTTTACAAGAACGATACCTGGACTTCAGGGATTGTTATGAGGAGAGATTACACAAATTAGGCCTGCATTCTCTGGAATTTATAAGATTAAAGAGTGATCAGATGGAAGTCTTCAAGATATTAACAGGAAAAGGCAGGATAGATAAATATAAATAATTTCTCGTTTGGGGATTCTCGAATAAGGGCTAGACTGTTCAGGAGAGATGTAAGGAATCGCTACTGTACAGAAGGATTGTTAGATGTTTGGAACTCAACAAATACTTGGATGCTGATTCACTTATTAATTTTAAATCTGAGATAGATCATTTTCTTGTTAAACAATGGTATTAATGAATATGGACTAAAGGCAAGTATATGGAATTAAGCGACAGGTCAGCCATGATCTCATCGGCTGGTGGAACGAGCTGAGAGAGACTGAATGGCCTATTCCTGTTCTTATGTCTCTATAGAACATAGAACATAGAACAATACAGCACAGAACAGGCCCTTCGGCCCACGATGTTGTGCCGAACATTTGTCCTAGCTTAAGCACCTATCGATGTACCTATCCAATTGTCGCTTAAAGGTTGCCAATGATTCTGACTCTGCCACTCCCACAGGCAGCGCATTCCATGCCCCCACCACTCTCTGGGTAAAGAACCCACCCCTGACATCCCCCCTATACCTTCCACCCTTCACCTTAAATTTATGTCCCCTTCTAACACTCTCTTGTACCCGGGGAAAAAGTCTCTGACTGTCTACTCTATCTATTCCCCTGATCATCTTATAAACCTCTATCAAGTTACCCCTCATCTTTCACCGTTCCAATGAGAAAAGGCCTAGCACTCTCAACCTATCCTCATACGACCTATTCTCCATTCCAGGCAACATCCTGGTAAGTCTCCTCTGCACCCTCTCCAAAGCTTCCAAATCTTTCCTAAAGTGAGGCGACCAGAACTGCACACAGTACTCCAAATGGGCCTTACCAAGGTCCTGTACAGCTGCAACATCACCTCACGACTCTTGAATTCAATCCCTCTGCTAATGAACGCTAATACATCATAGGCCTTCTTACAAGCTCTATCCACCTGAGTTGCAACTTTCAAAGTGCTATGAACATAGACCCCAAGATCCCTCTGCTCCTCCACCTTACAAAGAACCCTACCGTTAACCCTGCATTCCGCATTCTTATTTGTCCTTCCAAAACGGACAACCTCACACTTTTTAGATTAGATTAGATTACTTACAGTGTGGAAACAGGCCCTTCAGCCCAACAAGTCCACACCGCCCCGCTGAAGCGCAACCCACCCATACCCCTACATTTACCCCTTACCTAACACTACGGGCAATTTAGCGTGGTCAATTCACCTGACCCTGCACATCTTTGGACTGTGGGAGGAAACCGGAGCACCCGGAGGAAACCCACGCAGACACGGGGAGAACGTGCAAACTCCACACAGTCAGTCGCCTGAGTCGGGAATTGAACCCAGGTCTCTGGCGCTGTGAGGCAGCAGTGCTAACCACTGTGCCACCGTGCCGCCCAAACTTGACAGGGTTGAACTCCATCTGCCACTCCTCAGCCCAGCTCTGCATCATATCTAAGTCCCTTTGCAGCCGACAACAGCCCTCCTCACTATTCACAACTCCACCAAGATAAACTTGCTATAGAGGAAATGCAATGGAAGTTCACTCAGCTAATACTGTGACTGTCCTATGCGGAGAGATTTATTTGACTGAGACTGGACTCACTAGAGTTTAGAAGATGAAAAGGGATCTGATCAAAATACACACAATTTTCAAAGGGTTGGACAGAAAGGATGAAGAGAAGATGCTTTCCCTGGTTGGGGAGTCAAAAAGCACAGGATGCAGAGAAAAAGTTTAATCACTCAAAAGTTAGTAAATTTGTAAAATTCTGTACCACAGGAAACTGTGGAGGTCAAGTCACTGAACATTTTCAAGAAAGAGGTAAATTTTTAAATGTTTTAAAGGCATCAAGTAGGTGGGGAGAAGATGGGAATATGACAATGAGATAGAAAATGAGCCATGATTGTAATGAACAGCAGGAGAGGTTTGGAGGGTTCAATGCTCCTAGTTTCTATGTATTTGTATCTTTGTGGTTCATGACAGAGCAAGCGAACATGCTTTGCCAGCATCTGTCAGCGCTTAGAATAGAAATTATTTGTTGCAACCAAAAATATTTAGTTAATTTAGATCAACCACGGCCTCCTTTCAAGCATTATTGCTAAAGATTTGTTTATTGTACAAAAAGTGACAATTGGTTTCAATAATAGATTGAGTACTTGTCATCTGTGAATAGTTGATCCTGTGTTCTTAACTCAATGCACTTAATATTGCTTTGTGTACTTTTTGTTGTAGGATGGTTAAGCTTATAAATAAAACCGAAATCTGCCTCGTATGTTCTCTTCACCAATTCTGTTTTAGTCTGCAATAAAGGAGTGATTAGAAAAATTAGAGAACAAAATCCTTTCATGGTAAATTGTAAATTCTATTATTGCTTAGCTTTTTGATTATTCACAAATGGAACCCAGATGGACTGTGTAGTTGTTTTTGTCCTCGTCACTAATAAAGTCTATGCATAGACAGACAGATAAAAAGAGCACAGCAGATCAGGCAGCATCTAAGGAGAAGGAGAGTTAATGTTTTGGGCATAAGCCCTTCCTCCTGATGAAAGGCTCATGCCCGAAACCTCAACTGTTCTACTTCTCTGGTGCTGCCTGACCTGCTGTGCTTTTCCAGCACCACACGTTTTGACTCTGACTCTCAAGCATCTGCAGTCCTCACTTTCTCCCAGATAAAAAGAGTTGACTTGATTGGTTAGAGTTTATGAAGTTTGTGTTGGCAGTCTGTCAGTATTTGCTGTCATACCCCTCTGAAACTGTCAAGAACATTCGGCCATAAAGCATGTGAAGATAAGGGAAAAGATTCTGAACTTGCCATTAGCAATACATGCTGTGTGTGTTTACCCCAAACCAAACTAGCAATAACTGAAATGGTTGATAGTTTCAACATTCCTGCTTCAACATCGATTCTGGAAACCACATGAGTAACACTTTGCAAAACTGGATTTTAACACCCAGGTGACTACTGAAATCTGATGACCCTGAAATAAAAGTTCAATACCTGTAAAATCAGAGATTGGTGTAAAGTTTTAATCAATAGATATTTAAAGTAATAATTAAAAAAAATATTTTAGCAATATTTTAACTTTTACAGTCACGCAATATATATATATACTACTGTATTTTGACTGAGTTAAAGTTTTGCCAGAGCAATTCTTAGATCTCTCAGAAAGGCTTGTGTAGGGGTCAACAGCAAATTGCCTTACATTCCTTTCATTTCCAGCTGAAATACGGTTTCCTTTCCTTTAACATGTTGTCACGGGTAAAATCTTTGGGAAGTTTCTACTCCATGTTTGCAGGTCCACTGGTGGCTTAGCAGGCCTATCCATGACCAACAAAGTTTCCCACAGCATAAAGGCCTTGCTGCTACTGGGTACAACTGCAATCACCCTTCTCCTTTTTGCACTGGTGCTTTGGTCAGTCTCAAATGTCTCTTTGGCATCTCTAGGCATCATGATGCATCATGGCCTTTGCTTCCCACTGGCAGTGGTCAATATGGTAGGTATTGCTTGCCATGTTTGCATGGGGCTCCTCTGTTCTATTTACCAATGGACTGCTCTCTGTACAACACAGTCTTGGGCTGGTAATTGCCGGTTATCCATGCAATGGATAACTGGCAATTACCATCCATCCATGCCACCCTAACGCAACTGGCTTTGCAGGAGGATGGCCATAATGCTGGTGATGTTGACTGTTTCGTGGGGTTCAATATTTGTAATTTGGCCTTGCCAGCAGATCTTAGGGATGCTACGTAGGTAACACAAGCGGAGGCTTCAAAAGGTATACATGTCTGCGATAAAGGATCCATGTCATAATACAATACAGAAGGTTGGTGAGGACAATGCTTTTGTACACATGAGTTCGGCCTGTGTTCTACAACTGATTCCTCCATGCCCGTTTATAGAGATGGCCAAAACGCTGATTGGTTTTGAAAGACTAATGTCCACTTTCTTGGCTGTGGTCTCATCAAACGAGATGACACTTCTGAAAAAGCTAAATTGCTTGACAGCATTCTGCTGAATTCCCTCAATGCTAGTACTTAGTGATCAATAATCATCTTGGGTGCAGGTTGATGCAGGATGCCAGCTTTCTTTAAACTGATTTTGAGCCTGAAGGTTTTGGAAAAACATGTTTTTACCTGTTGCAGGTCTGAGTGACTATGCTTAGGATAGTGCTGCATTCAGCAAAAAAGTTCATAAATAGGTTTTTCTATATCTTGTGTGAGCTTGAAGACACCTGAGATTGAAAAGACTTCCATCAGGCCAGAAACGTATAAAATCTTCTGTTGCCCGCTGCCACACCATGCTGAAGAAGATCATGGGTAAACTTGGGTCAACTTATATCCCTGCTCAATGCCATTGCAGATTCTGAAACAGTTTAGGAGATTGCTCTTGTGCTTGACTTGTCCATACTGAATTTCATGAAGCTGCTTTGCTGCAGACTTGGAACCTTGATGGGCAACCAAGATTAAGTCCATTTCTGCTCACAGCATTGAATGTCTTAGAGGTTTTACAAAGGTGATACAGGCTTTTGTTTTGCTGACAGTGTTTTTTCTTGTATTTGAGTGCAAGGGCCTTTCTTTGCTCTGAAATCATGCTGTAGCAGGTGGTGAGAAGAGAGAAACAAAAGAGAAAAACATACTTGACTTCATCCTAACTGATCTGATTGCTGCCACAGTCCTTGTGCAGGCAAAGTCTCATCTTTAGATTGAGGATGCACTCTATTATATTGTGTGGCATTATCATCTTACTAAATGGAATAGACATCAAACACACCTAACAACAAGAAGACTGGCATCCATGAAGTGCCATGGATTATCCGCAGTAGTCGAATTATATACAAATACAAGCTGGAATGTCATGGATGGCATACCCCCAACTCTGCCATTGCCATGAAGCCAGGAGATCATTATTGAGCATTGTTCTCTCATTCCATCTTCAGGATTTTTCTTCTTTCTCTACTTATTAATGTGAGGTTGAGAATTCGCATTTTTTTTCTTTTTTTTGTAGTTTAGCAATAGTAGGAAATGCTTCTAACAGCAACAAGTGAGTTGGGTGGTGGGTAGATAAGCAATATTCTCTCTAAGTTGTGTGTATGTTACGACTTCAAGCTTTTGCATGTGGATATATGTTTCCAAGTTAGAACAGTGAATAGGGAGGAACTTGTAGGTGGTAGCCTAATATAACTGCCACCATTGTCCTGAATTATAGTGGTCATTGGTTTGGAAAATGATGGTCATTGCCTGTCATTTGTGTAGCATGAATCTTACTTGCCACTGTTAGTCCAGTCCTGGATATTACCTAGATCTTGCTGCATTTGGACATACACTACTATGGTATCTGGTTGCAAGTGGTTTACTCATTATTATGCAATCATCAACAAACATCCCCACTTGTGACCTTATGATGGAGGGAAGCTTATTGATAAGCAGCTGCAGATGGTTGGATCTAGGACATAATCCTAAAGAACTCATACAGAGATGTCCTGAAGCTGAGGTGACTGGCTATCCAGAACCACCACCATCTTCCTTTGTGCCAATGCAGAGATTTCCTGCTAATTCCCATTGATTTTTTGCTTGGGCTCCTCGAAGCCTTATTCGGTCAAGTGCAGCTGTGATGTCAAGGGCAGTCACCTTTGTTTCACCTCTCAAATTCATTTCTTTTGTTCATATTTGAACCAAGTATATAATGAGTGGCCCTGGCAGAACACAAACTTGGCGTCAGTGAGCAGGTTGTTGCTAATCAAGTGCTGCATGATAACATTGTTGATGACAATTTGTATCATTTTACTGATGACCGAGAATAAATTAATGGGGGTAGTATTTAGGATTAGTTGCATTACTGTTTAACTAGAGTAATTAGTTCTGTACATCAGGAGCAGCTCATTGCATTTAACTGTTTATCCAATAAAATTAAGATCCTTAATGCACTTAAGTAGCTAGTCAATGCAGTGTAGTAGTACTTTGTAAAACAGATGGACACATCCAGGCCTGTGCTGTCCTGCTTCAAGTTGATCTTATCAATTAAACTTCTTGTTTAGTATGATCCTAAATTTATGAAGTAATGGGTGGTTGCGGTGATTGCAAGTAAGAATCTAATTCAGATGGGATTTAAATTACATAAACTGCAAGAATGAAAGAATTTATAGCTCTTTGCTGAATGGCAAGATTGAATTATTTCATTGAAATCGAATCTGTTATGTTTTTCGTATTATGTAGGCAAGATTCATGCGAATGGCTTTGGTGACTGATTTTGCAGATGGTGATCTTTGCCAGTCAAATGCATGACCTGTCATGTGGGAAATCATGGATGCTGCTAGCGTCCCAGATGGCCCCACGTATGGGAAGTACTCCTAGCTGAAGAAACTTGAACTCTGTGTTTCAGAGTTCAAGTGGTATTTGGTGACGCTGTGGCATATCTATGAGGCTGAGAGTTATATGGATAGCATGTTTAGAGGTGTGATCATATTGCAGCTCACGGGACTGGAAAAAAGAAGGGAATGCATGACCACCAGTCAATCAAAGAAAATCAGGCAGGAAATGCTGTTTGGAGGCATTTTAACTAGCTTGGTGGGAGGCAATACAGAGTATTAGTTCTGAGGAAGGGTCACTCAACCTGAAACGTTTCTCTCCATAGGTGCTGCCAGACATGCTGAGCTTTTTCAGCAATTTCACAGAGTACTAGTACAATAGGGACACGGCATACTTAAGTAAATGAACCAAGGCAGAGCTAGTTTAGCCATGTTCAGTCTGGAGGGAGCAAAGGAAGGTTGAATGTCCTTACCTTTAATGCCAGGACTATTATAGTTATGACATGAGTTTGGGGTGTGGTTGACACATAGAGTTGGGTTGTTGCCTCTCAGAGACATGCTTGAGGGAGAGGCAGGACTTGCAACTCAACATTTTGGAAAATAGGATCTTCAGGCAGGAGAGGGTTGGTAGTGTCACATTATTACTTAAGGGGTCAGTTATTGCAGTAAAGAGGGAATCTTGGAATAGTCTTCAAAAGAGGCTTTGTGGCCAGAGTTTAGAAATAACGAGGGGCACAGTGTTGTGAATGTAGGTACAGGTTCAGGAAGAGGGACTGTGAGAATCTTGAACAGTTTGACATATGGAGTGAGGAAATATTGGAGGTTTTGGCAGGCTTAAAAATGGACACATTTCCAAGTCTAGATGAGTTGTGTCCCAGGCTGTTGTGGGAGACAAGGGAGGAAATCATAGGACTCTGACGCAAATCTTTATTTTGTCTCTGGCCACAGGAATTGCCGGAGGACGGATAATGTGGTTCCACTTTCAAGAAGGGTGATAAAGATAAAATAGACATAAACCTGGCAATTACAGAAGTGAGTTTCACATCAGCTGTTGAAAAACAATTGAAGAAAATTCAGAAGCAGATAATTAATCTCCATTTGGAGAAGCAAGATTTTATCAGGAGTAGTCAACATGGCTTTGTCAGAGACAGATCATGCCTGACCAATTTGATTGAATTTTTTTTGAGAAAGTGACCAAGTGTATAGATGAGGATAGTGCAGTTGGTGTAGTTGATATGGATTTCAACAAGCCTTTTACAAGGTGCCACATGGTAGACTGATAAATAAGGTGAAAGCACGTGGGATCCAGAGTAAATTGGCAAATTGGATCTGAAATTGACTTAGTGGAAGGAGAGAGAGGGTGATGGTACAAAGAATAAAGCATAGGACAAGTTCCTATCAGCCCACCAAGACTGCACTGACACATGATGCCTTTCTAAACTAAAAATATTTTGTCTCTCTGGTGTCTCTATCCTTTTGTCCCTTACCTATTCAAATTTCTGAAAAGATGCCTCTTAAACATTGCTGTTGCCTCCACCAGCCTACACCAGCTCTTTTGGCAATGCCTTCCAGGCACTTAACGTCCTCTATATAATAAAAATCTGTCTCTCACATCAGCTTTAAACTTACCCCTTTTGCCTTAAACCTATATCTCCTTTTAATTGACATTTCTACCGAGGGAAAAAAACTGACTATCCATTCTATCCATGTCTCTCATAATTTTTTAAGCTTCCATCAGGTCACCCCTCATCCTTCAATTTTCAAGTGATAACAAACCAATTTTGACCAATCTCTCCTCATAGTACCCTCTAAACCATCAACATCCTGGTAAACCATTTCTGTACCCCCTCCACATCCTTCTGATAGTGTGATAACTAGAACTGAATACAAATTCCAAATGTGACCTAACTAAAGTTCTACACAGCTGCAAATGATTTGCTAATTTTTAAAATCTATGCCCCAACTGATGAAGGCAAGCATGCCACATGCCTTCTTTACCATCACTTGTATTGCCACTATCAGGGAACTGTGGACCAGTACATCTAGATCCCTTTGAATGATAATGCTACTAAGGTTTCTGCCATTTATTGCATATTACTGCCTGAGTAAACGCCATCTACCATTTCTCTGCCCAAGTCGGTAGCCTATTTATATCCTGCTTTATCCTCTGGCAATTGCCTTCACTATTAGCAGCTCCCCCAATTTTTCTGTTCTCCACAAATTTACTAATCAAGCCACCCAAATTCTCATCCAAATCATTTATACACAGGAACTTTGATTATCCGAAAACCAATTATCCAAAAATCGGGTTATCCGAAGGAGATCTTGAGGTCCTGACAGAAACATGACACCAAAGATGTGTTCTACACTGATCGCGTCTTTTGTTTACAGCAATTAAAAGTGCTGCCACGAACAGTCCTAGACTGATGGGAGCACAGGCACCGTCTCTCTCTCTCTCTCCTTGACACTTTCCCTGGAGTTCTACACAGGCGTGCACCCTAAACCCTCCCTTCCCCAGATAATCTCTTCAACATTGTCCTGTACAGAGCAAAGGTGGAACCTGTCAAAAGGTTGCAGTAAAAGGTTATGTGCGTGCTATTTGGAGGTGTTGGATGAGGTTGGAGGAGCGGACGAGAGCGGTGTTGGATGACGTTGAGGAGTGGGAGGGGGGTGGTGTTGGACGGGGTTGGGGGTGCGGGCGGGGGGGGGTGTTGGACGGGTGGGCAGAGGGGCAGTGTTGGACGGGGATCGGGGGCGGGCAGGGGACAGTGTTCGACGAGGTTGGAGGAGCGGGTGGGGGGATGGTGTTGGACGAGCGGAGGGGGGGGACGGTGTTGGACGGGGTTGGAGGTAGCGGTATTGGATGGGGTTGGGGGGGCGGGCTGGGGACAGTGTTGGACAGGGTTGGGGGTCGCAGGGAGCAAACTATACAGAAAATTCCGAGTCCCAGACAAAAGGCGTTGAATTGATTAACTGAATAATTAATTATCTAAACAAAATAATGCCCACCCATCTCGTTCGGATAATCAAGGTTCCTCTGTATATTACAAACAACAAGGGTCCCAGCACTGATCCCTGTGGAACACCACTGGTCACAGTGGGTTTCCAATCTAAAAACACCTTTCCACCACTATTCTGTCTTCTATGGCTAAGCCAATTCTTTATCCCTATCCCACAGACCCCATAGCTCCAACAATGTCTGTCCACCCCTGGTCTTTTACCCGCACTCAATGTGTTCATAGGGCCCTGTCAACATGACATTGATAACTTCAGTTTCTCTGCCTTCTTCACCCAATCCAATCTATCTTCCCCCGAGCTAAATGCACACTGTGTGCTTAGATCCAACCCTGCCTTTGCTGTTGAGCTTGCCAATAAGGGTGCTGGTGTTGAAGTCTGGCATGCTGACCTCTACATTGTAGTGGCTGAGCACCAGCTCTCAGATACCTCCTCCTATCTTCCTCTGGATCATGACCCCATCATGGCACATCAGGACATTGTATCAACAACAGTTACTAACCTCATTTCATCTAGCGTGGATGGGGAGACTGCTTCGCAGAGCATCTATCTTCTGCCAGCAGAAAAGACCCTGACCTTCAAGTTGCCTGCCACTTTAACATACCACCCTGTTCCGTGGCCAACGTCTCCGTTTCAGGCTTGCTGCAGTGCTCCAGCGAAACTCAGCACTGGCTAGACGAACAACACCTCATTTTCTGCTTGGGGATCCTGTAGCCCTCTGGACTCGAAATAGAGTTCAATAATTTTAGGGCCTGAACTCCCCATTATCACATAGTCTGCCATGACACACTACCTATTGTTAGCCACTAACGGCCTCTATTAACAGCTATTCACCCTCCCAGCCAGATTGTTATCAACTCCTTTGTCTGTCTAACTGTTCTTCTCTCGTTTTCAGCTGTATCCCTACCTATCATTTTCCCCTTACCCCATCCCCCAACCCTGTCTTCTGTACATAAACTGACATTTTTCTAGCTAACATTAGTTTTGATGAAGGGTCACTGGACCTGTATGTTAACTTTGATTTCTCTTTACAGATGCTGTCGGACCTGCTGAGCTTTTCCAGCAACTTCTGTTTTTCTTTCTGATTTAGAGAATCTGCAGTTCTTTCAGTTTTTATTCTGTATGCATCTTAGCAGCTCATGACAGATTCAATATGACTTTACATTTTGCATCAGCCTTTTGCTAAAGAATATATAGAAATATAGAACAGTGTAAAAGGCTATTTGTTTGACTGGAGGCTGATGTTCAGATGGATACCACAGGGATCCACTGGGTACTTTGTTGTTTGTGATATGTATAAATAATATATAAGAAAATGTTGAAATGATGATAAATAAGTTTGTGGATGAAACTGCGATTGGCCAGGTGGTTGACAGTGAGGAAGAAAATTTTAAATTACAGGACGATACAGATGGCAGATTAGTGGCAGCCTGAATTTAACCCTGAAAAGTGGGAAGTGATACATTTTGGAATAAGTAACAAGACAAAAGGTGTACCCAATGAATGGTAGGACATTAGAAAGCTTACAAGACCAGGAGGAGTTTGGAGTGTTTATCCCCATATCCCTGAAGGTTGCAGATCATATTAATAGTATTGTTAAGAAGGCAAATGGGACTTCTGCCTTTGTCAGTTGTGCCATATATTATGAGAGCAGGAATCTTGTATTGGAATTCTACAGGTGTTTAATTAGACTGCAGTTTGGAGTACTGTGTGCAGTTCTGGTGACTGCTCAATAGGAGGGATGTTATTGCACTGAAGGGGTTACAGAGAAGGTTCACCAGTATGTTGCCTGGGATGGAGCAGTTTTGCTATGAAGAGAGGCTGGATAAGCTCATAATATTTTATTTGGAACAGTGAAGGTTGATAGGAGACCTGATAGAGATCTATAACTATGGGGGCGTGGGCAAAAGCAGCTGTTCCCATTAGTTGAAGGGTCACTAACAAGGCGTCATAATTTTAAGGTGAAAGACAGGGGATTTAGAGGGTTTTCATGGAAATTTATTTTCAACGAGAGGGTAGTGGGAATCTGGAATGCACTGCCTAGGAGGGTAGTTGAGGCAAGAAACTTTACAAATCTTCAAACCCAGATTGTTATTATCACATAGCATTGCTTAATTAATCCATCCTGTTGCTGTTCTTTGTGATGGACTTTGGCCCTTAACCTTGAAAGAAAGCATCATCTTCTGACAATATCTTTCCAGTTTGTGGTGTGTGACTAATTTTTATTTGAACTTATTATTGCTGCCACTGATTTTAATAGTATTTGGTGATTGAAGGTCTCCGATGCATTTATTTCTTTCAACCAACTACAGAGGAACCTCGATTATCCGAACGGTACGCGCAGGGGGTATTTTGTCAAATAATCAAATGTTCGGATAATTGAATGCCGGATAACACCATTTAGCCAGGCATTGGGATCTTGTGATCCGAAATTCAGACAATTGAATGCCGGATAATCGAGTTTGTCTGCATTAACTTCAAGTGTTTATCCTGAAATTTGTATGAAGGTATTGAGTTGGACAGAAAACACTTTCTGATTACTTTCCTGACAGGTCTGCTATAAACTAAAGTAGCTCAATTTTCTTGATAACACATTAAAGACCAGAGGTGAAAGGACTCCTAATGTACTGCACCTTTTAATTTTCTCTAATCTACCAGTTCCTATTTTCTATCTTAATTCCTAAATGACAAAATATTTAAAATGAAACAATTTTAGACAATTTTCTTTATCACATAAAATATGCAACATTGAAAAAGCAATCAAATTATTTTGTTAAAAATCACTTAACACCAGGTTATAGTCCAACAGGTTTATTTAGAAGCACTAGCTTTCAGAGTGCTGCTCCTTTGTCAGCTGGTGTCCACAACCACCTAATGAAGGAGCAGTGCTCTGAAAGCTGGTGATTTGTACACCCCACTCCAACACTGGCACCTCCAAACCAATCAAATTATTTAGCTTTTACAAATGAAAACCTAAATAGATTTTAATTGAAAAGGTGCAGTACATTTGGAGGCCTTTCACTTCTGGACTTTAATAATGTCCACATTGCCAGATCTATTTCTTTACTCAATGTCTCTCTTATCTAATATTAATTCTGCACTTAACTTCAATTTTGATAGGTATGGGGCCACAGCACAGAAACTGCTGTTTATTTGGAGTCAATTGGTACTAAATTGACAATCTCACTCAGGCAGTCCATGGGGCTGATTACTAGGCGAATTGCAAATAACACGTTAGTGCAGTAAAGAATGTTTACACTGCAGTTGAGAAATGTTGTTGTGCAATAGAGAGTACTTTAAAGGTCATCATGGCAGTGTAAAATGGGAATGCTTAATGCTGTGGCTGGATAAGCAAGATGGAAATGTATTCCTTTCTCAGTGCTGGTATTTTGCATCTTGTGCACAAAGCATAGTCTAGAAAATTGAAACAAATATAGATTTTTGAAAAAGTAAATATCTTTATTAACACTGATCTTTTGATCAAAAAAATCTATTTATGTATGCTTAGGTAAAAATAATCGTAATCATATAATGGAGCATCCCCTGTTGTTGTATGACATTTGAAAAAAACCTATAGCAGTTTCTTGAGTGCAGACCTTTTGTATATTTTAGTGTATTCCTTTATAGGCTTTAACTTGCTTATAGTCAGATGGAAGGATTTACATCTACATGACTTTGTAATGATTAGAATATTGACTATATTAATATCCATAATTACCAAATTCCCACCAATAAAAATGTGAGTGCCCACATACACTTTTTAGTAGATCCTATAGTAGCTTATGTAAAATTTACTGTCCGGTATGGTTTAATTAACATTGATGTGCAGAAAGCCAAATGCAATGAGCAGCTACGAAAAGTCTTGTTCGGAGGCCTGTGGATGACTAGTGCAGATTAATTGCCACCTTTAGAACAAGTCAAATAAAATTCCCTGTCAAAATCAATTTGAACAATAGTATTAATTCAGATCCGTTCACCTATTATGTTTCTTTTGCTCAGAATTCCTTAATGCATAACTGATAAATAGGAATGTGATTAATTCTGCTAAGTCAGTATTTAATGTATTCAAAGATTAATATGATTTTAAATAATAAGCATGTAGACAGTCTAGAATAAAGTCAATATTGTTCCAACTTCATAATTATTAATAATCTTTCATTCTAAATCTAAACCTAATTCAAAATCACCTTAACAGAAAAGTAATGTATGAAGGATTTGTTAGTGAATTAAACAAAATATAATGTGTTTAATATAACAGGTCTTTGGATGAAATAAGGCTGTCAGCTAGATTTTAAATGGATGGCAGAGTTTGAGGCAGTTTATTTGCTGTGTGCATTACAAGATATAGGTCACCCAAAACATTGTCATTCAAGATTTGTAGACTGGTTTTAGAAGCTGTCTTGTGGAAGATGGATCAAATTAGACATATTTGTGATAAATCTATTCAAATCATGCATATCTTTCTGGTGTTGTACTGTTCCTCAACTGGGAAGCATTCGGTTTTTTTTTCTACTATTTTCGTTCTTTTTGGAAATGATTGTTTCAGAGGTTCATAAAAGGAAATTGTAATCTCGTTTGTGCTGACATTATGTTAAAGAGAAGCAAAGTGCTTGGAGACACTCTGAAATGACCAACTGTACGAAACGATATAAGGTACTGGTTCGCACCCATTTCAGTATTAAGCCACACTTCATTGAGAAAAACAATTCCAACTTTTTAAAAATGATGGCTCATAAATTACTCATTAATTTGCGTTTACTATGCCATGATAGGAATGGAAACACTCAGTGATTGGTGAGGCCACCTTATACTCTGCCTGCTATCCATCATCCAGCTGCCTTTCAGCATCTTGCTGAACTCACCATCAGTCATGGCAAGGAAGTTGAGAAGGGCCTTTGTGAGGTAGTGAGCCAAACTCTCCAACTCAGGCTCAGCTCAAAGGCTGGTTCGATGTGTTGCAGCTCATCCAGTCATAGAGGTCTACAGCATAACAAAAGGCCTTCATACTTACCGTGTTCTCAGCTCTGTTGTAGCACAGCCCACAATCCATGGTAGCAGAGGCATGTGATCTAACTGACTCCACCCAACAAAGGGGCAAAAGCCAAAGGTGACAAATTCCCTGGCTCCACATACTAATTGACAGCACCATGCCTCAGTCAGATGCTGGGAACTGGACCCAACCTTTGCTTGCATACTGAGTGACAGCATTGTTCTCCAATCCTACACTGGCAACTGTAATCCTGACTGTAATCCCAGGATGAAGGGCAAATGGAACCCTGGACCCAGGTCAAATGCCAAAGGCTTGGAGAGGAAGGATCTATGGTTTAGTGGGAATGTGGTCAAAAGAGAATGCAGCTTGTCTCATTTCCAAGATGAGCTCAGAGATGGATTGTGGGTTTTTTGTTAGAGTAATTACAAATTAATTCCACTTGCGAACTCTCTCCTGTTAACCCTCTAACATGTTCTGTTTTCAATGTTTCTGAGTTATCACCTTAAAGGAAGCTATAGTCTTTGTTTTAATTACTTAGTTTACTTAGGCAGACACTTCGGATAGGGTACTTACACTCGGGCGAGAAAATTTCCAAGACTGAAACAAGGGCCTATATGTCGTTCCCATAGGTCTTGTAAAGGCATTTGATGCTGTGAGTAGAGATGGGCTTTGGAAAACTTGGATGCCCACCCAGGTTCAATATTTATTGCCTATCCCTAATTGACCAGAGGACAATTGAGAGTCCACCACATTGCTGTGGGTCTCGAGTCTCATGTAGCCAGATCAGGAAAAGATGAAAGTCTCCTTCCCTAAATGAACAAGTAATGCACAACAGCGACCTCTCAAGTTTCAAAACATTGACCCCATGAATGATTGTGAAGTAACTGCAGCCTTGCAGCACAAGCCATACAAAGCCACCAGCCTGATCACCTTTCTGTGATGCACCAAGTCATGGGTTTTGTACAACAATCATGTAAGTGTTCTGGTGTATCCCATCAATGCTACCACCACACTATTCTCAAGGTCTGCAGGCAGGACATGCATTATAAACATTGAAATCTTGGAAACTATCAACATCACCAGTATTGAGGCCATCTTTCTGCAAAGTGAGCTACCTTAGGTGGGTCACATTACTCAGCTTGATAATATTTGCCTACAAAGATCATGTTGCATGGAGAGCTGACCACTGGTAGCCCGAACAAAGGGGCCCCAAACTAATATTTCAAGCAATCACTATCCATTGTGTGACATGTTGACCATTACCAGCAGGAAGTTCAGTGCATATATCATGATGCCTAGGGATGCTACATCAAAAGTGTTATGGACACCTTTGAAACTGAGCAAAGAACTAACATAATAGAGAAGAAGACAAGAAAGATAGATCCAATGCATTCAGTAGCATCTGCAGCCTTCACTTATATTACTGTGGAAGATTTTGCTGATCATGTATAGGCCTGACCAGCTACCAGTGGGTCTGCCAATAATGAGTAAAGCTTTTCTAAAAATGTTCATCTGCAAAGAAATGCTGAGAGAGAGAGAGAGAGAGCGCTTTTAACTGCTTCCTACTCCAAAATGTTCCATTATTGTATGTTCTTTGCCTGGAAAAATTTATCCTAACCCCTCTCCTCTCTCATTCTGAATTTGATATTTATAAGGGAAGAAATAATGTTTTCTGAGCAAAACCTTTACTATTCCAGAGGTGAGAATGACTGCCCTTGATATAAAGGCTGCATTTTGTTTTTTTGTTCATTCATGGCTATGGGTGTCACGGGCTAGGTCAGTATTTATTGCCTATCCTTAATTGCTCAAAGGATAGTTGAGAATCAACCACATTGCTGTGGGTCTAGAGTCACATGTAGGTGAGATCAACTAAGTATGGCAGTTTCCTTTTCTAACAACATTAATGAACCACATGGGCTTTTCCGGTAATAAGCAATGGTCTCATGGTCATCATTAGACTCTTAATTCCAGATTTTTAAAATTGTATTCAAATTGCATCATCTACTATGGCAGGATTTGAACTCAGGTCCCTTGAACATTCATCTGATTAAGTCTCCATGAGGATCTTATAAGTTTCAATTAAGTTACTTCTAACTTCTAAAATTAGGACAATACAGGCCAAGCCTGTGTAGCCTTTTCTCACAAGGCAGTCAACTCATTGCAGGTATTATTCTAGTAACCCTTCTCTTAATTGCTTTCAATAACTTCCATGAGTAGGGCGACCAGTACTGTAAACAGTGCTCCAGATGCAATCTAACCAGTCTGAATATTTACTGTTTTTTGTATTTGAACTGATTAGAGATGCACAGAACATGTTTGATTGCCGGTTTTTAAATTGCCAATCGGAAAGCATAACACAGATCAGGCTTACTGTTTCTTAATAACTGCACCTGATTGCAGGTGAAGAAACATATATCTATTAAATGCTTTATTCCATAAATTTAAAGTCAGGAACTGCTGAAAAGAGGAAAGCAATGGAATGGGGTGTTTTGGGCTGCTTGAGAGTCAGAAAAGGGACTGCAGGTCTGGCTAGGATAGGAGACTGATGGACAGGAATACTCTGAAAGAGGGCCAAATGAACTGAAAGGAGCCAAGGACAATATGAGTTCCTTTCTTGTGGACTCCCTCTCCCAAAAGGTAACTGGACTCTATTCTGTCAGATTTCCTGTCCTGGGTTCTTCCAGATTCTGCCCTGGTTGTTGTACCAATACCCTGCCCTCTCCTCATCCCTCAAACTGTTTTCTTCATGTACTCTTGTGAGTTTGTACATATGGTTAATATTTGCTAACTTACACACATGAACTTCTGTGTGTTTCTGACATATTGTAAAAACTAAACCTAAAGGTCTTTATCATCTGGTCTGCGTTCCTTGCCACTTGTTGTTATTTTTAAGCATGTTATTTTGTGATGATGTAAGCGAGTCAATAAATGGTCAGTGGCATCTAATCTGATTATTATATACATTCTTAAGGTCCTCCAAATGATTTTTGAGTTGGTTTTTCTGACATTTTTAGAGATTAGGCTTCATTCCTGTTTAATTGCCATTCATTATATTACACTTTTTGTAATTCTTTTCTTGTCATTGCAGACTGTGGGATGATGGAATAATTGACCCTGCTGACACAAGGCTGGTATTAGGCCTAAGTCTAAGTGCTGCTCTCAATGCACCCACAATGAAGACAAACTTTGGCATCTTCAGGATGTAACCAAAGCATTTATTTATTCAACACAAGTATTTCCCAACTTCTGATGACGACGGGAGAATGGAATCAAAATATAACACAATTGATGAACTGTAACCTTTGTGAAATAAAACTTAAAATTCCAATACCATCTTTTAAAAATAAAATTTTTCAATAACTGAGAAACTCAGATCAAAAACTGACTAACCATGCTAGTACATATGAAAATATGGGTTCACATGTTAGTGATAGACTTAGATTAATCTGTTTTAGTCTTAATGGAGGCTTGATACTTTTGTGGTTTGTGTGCTGCTTACATTGCAGTGTTTTTCATATTTTCTTATGATAGTTTTCTTTTGACCTCATTATCCTTCTACTATCAATAGCCTGGTTCTAACGGTGAGAAAGGATTATGTGTGAGTTCTTACCTGTTCAATTTACCTGTCTTCATGATTTGTGAGATAGATATGACCTGCATTAGGATTAAAAGTGGAATTTATTAAGCCATGTCTCTCACCCCCACCTACTCCTGTACCTTTAGTGCTCTTAGCTTATGTTTTTTGGCCTTTAGTTTTATAATACAGCAGCAATTTGATTATAAAATAATTTTGTAATGAATTTGTCATATACACATTTTAAAAAAGGTCAGAAGAGGTAGTTTCTCATTAATTCAAACTGGTGATTATTGATGACTGCTTCCTGCAAACAGACCAGCTTCTGAATATTTCTAGTGTTAATAGGTAGAGTCTGGGATGAATCCGATCAAGGTATCCTTATGTTGTTTAGATAGTTTTACAATATATTTTATATAATGCTAACCACAATTTTCTTACAAGATAAGAATAAAAAAAAACAAAAATAAGGTTAAGGGACAAAAAGTTGAAAGTGAAATTGAACTGTTTTTCAGACTGAAAGTAATTATTCACTGCTTTTCTCCGGGAATCTCCGTTAGGGCAACTGTTCTTTGACTACGTAAACAAAAATGTGAATGACAATATTTGGAAATGAAATAAAGATTGGATGAAGAGAATTTTAGTAGTATATTTTTAGACTGGTGAAATGGGAAGTAACATGTCAGATGAAATTTTCTGTGGAAAAGTGTGACCATGAAATATAAGAACATAAGTAGGCCGCTCAGCCCATTGAATCTGCTGTACCATTTAATAAGATCATGATAATCCGCAGCTCTACTTTCCTGTCTTTTCTCCATAACCCTTGGTTCCCTTGCTGATTAAACATTTGTATCTCAGCCTCAACAGCCCTCTGTGGTAAAGAATTCCACAAACTATCAATCCTCTGAGAGAAGAAATTCCTCTTCATCTCTGTCTTAAATGTGTGACCGTAATTCTGTGCTCTAGTCCTAAACTCTCCCACAAGAATAAACAAACTATCAGCATTTGCCCTATCAAGTCCTCAAAGAATCCTGTAGGTTTCAATAAGCTTGTTTCTTATTCTTCTGAATTCCCATGAGTGCTGGCCCAACCTACTCATCGATTCTTTATAGAACTGTTTCTTCATACCTGGTATCAACCTAATGAACCTTCTTTGGATGGTCTCCAGTGCGAGCGGATCTTTCTTTAGATAAGGGGCCCATAGCTCTTTGCAGTATTCCAGCTGTGGTCTGGCTAGTGCATTGCAGAGTTTTACCAAATCCTACCTATTTTTTTACAGCACTCCCTTTGAAATAAAGGCCGACAGTCCACTTGCCTTCCCTGTTATGTGCTGAAGTTGGATGCTAGCTTTTTATAATTCATGGATTCACAGTTGCGAGTCAATCCCTCTGTTCTGCGGCTTTCTGCAATCTGTTTTCATTTAAATAATATTCAGCTCCACTATTCTTCTTGTGAATTGATGCATTTTAGAAGGAAGAATGAGGAGAATTCTGATATTCTTGAGTGCAAGGAATTAAATATTAGAATAATTTAAAAGTAGGCAGATACAAAAAACTGAAAAACTGATGTTTTATTCAAAAGCCATTAAGATTATTTTATTTTAGCCATTTATTTTCAGCATTAGTTCCAGGTCTTTATAATCTGTCTCAACTGAGTTTTTCAGAAAAAGGCAAAGGGCAATTCTAGAACAAAATTACATTGTGCTTGATAGAAATCTGAATTAAAAACAAAACGTGCTAAAAATATTTAGCAGGATGACTGCGTCTATAGAGAAAGAAACAGACTTAATTCATATTTCAAGTCTGTGATCAGGTTTCAGTGAAAGCCATCAGACCTGAAATGTTAATTTTTTTCTGAGCTGATAGATAGTTCCAAACTCTTGAATCTTCAAAACTTGTTTGAAAAATAAATTTCTCTGATTCAACACCAGAAGACAAAACTGGAAATTTATGCTGAAACAGAAAATCCCAATGTAACTCTTCTAAGTTCAAATGAAATAACATCAATTTTGTGTACAGTATTTTGCATCTTGTTTACTGGCAGTTATAGCTAATATTTCATTCCTTTGTGCCCAGGAATTTGAGAAAAATATTGAAATAATTAAGTTCTAATTGTAATATTCTAGATATTTTCTAATCAACCTCTTCAGAGATGTTATTACATACCTCTGGAGCAGGGTGGGACATGAACCATGGAGCTATTAGTTCAACAGCAGGGACACACATTCCATAATGTGGTATATTGTATCACACACTAAGTGTCAGAATACATGTGTGGTGCTGTGCTCATCTATCCATTCAATTTTCTGACAAGAAATCATTTGACAGTATCTGCTTTCCAATGAAATTCAACTGGCATTGATCATTTAAATTGTAATGATGAGGTACAAATACATTTTAGTGACACATTGTGGAGTACATTGGATTGGGAAAATTATAATTAATTAGAAACAAACTAATAATTGAGCACAAATCTTTGTTTCATCTTTGTTAAGCATTTTCATGAAAATACTTTTCAATGAGTACGGTAAGTTCATTCAAATGGATTCCACGTACATCTTTGTTTAAGGAAAATCCCAGTGGATGTATGCTTGAAACTGTTTGTGATAACTAAATCAAAGAAGGTACATCTTTATGTTAGAAATACTCAAGCTTTCTAACATCACTTCCACCTGCATTTATAACTGTCTTTTTTCGCTCATGGCTATTTGCCTTTCTTTTACCCTCCCACCTATCCACAAAGTTTATAATGGTGACGATCTCCTTCACACTTTGACACTTTTGATATGCATTCTGCCAAGTACTGCAAGCTCAGGACCAGGGGCACCCCAATAGGAACCTTGATTATCTGAACGGGATGGGCGGGCACCATTTTGTTTGGATAATTGATTATTCAGTCAATTGATTAAATGCCTTTCCTCTGGGGCTCGGAGTTTTCTGTTAAGTCCGCTCCCTGTTTGGGAGATGAGACAGCAGTTGCACATGAGCGCGAGCACCCCCCCCAAACTCCATCCAACACTGCTGGAAACAAGTCTGATGTAACATTTCTATTGGGACCTCGAGATCTCCTTTGGATAATCTGATATTCGGATAATTGAGGTTCCTCTGTACACGGTTTTGGAAAGAGGTTCATGAAGGAGAATTGCTCCCTGAAAATTCTGGATGGATTTCATCTCCTTCCCTCCTCTTCTTCCCTTCATCCCTCTCCCCACGACTTCCCCTGCTCTTTGTGAAGCAGGCTGAAAGACCAAGTCCTCAAACATCTGCCACACCATTCCCTGCAGACTTTGGTAACTGTAAATAATTCTAGAAAACACTTAGCCTTGTTCTATTATAACTGCCAACAGAGGTCAATCAACAACTAACTTGGAAGTATTTAATTATCCCTTTATCTAGTAAGAAGTGTTGAAGATGAGAGTGTGCTTCCTGTAGCTGGGCATGTTTTTAGGGTGCATGTTTCAGCGATATCACTGGCTGGAGCATTGAGCTCCAATTTGAGAGTGTAGCACCAAGTCAGCATCATATCATGATTACAACTAATCACAGTTCATGATTTTAAGTGGTAAACTGAGCAGGGACAAACCGTGGAAATTGGCATTGTTTATTTTGCCTATTCTGTCTGTTCTGCTTATTTTTGTCAAATGTTCACTGCATGCATGCAAATTCCCTCACCATCCTGGCATCCAGCACAACGCCTATCTGAAATTTGTGAGAGCATTAAGGGCTGGACTCTTAAAACCACTCAGTGTGCAATACAGTAAAGCTACTCATCTAATATTTGTGTTTGTATAGCATCTTTGGTGGAATGCAGGTCAATAGGAAATAAATAGTGGGTTAACATTATAGAAGTTTAATTTATTGCTTCAGGAAAGCCCGACAAGCTTAATGGGCAAGACATATTTCTGATGTGTAGTCACTATTGAGATGTAGATACCACAACAACCAATTTGCACAAAATAGTTTCCCATGAACAGTGTTAATGACCAGGTTGTTGTGATACATGTTGGGCAGAAAGTTGGGATGCCATTCCATTCTCAGTCTTCTAATTGTGCTTTGGAACCCTTAGCACCCTTCTAAGACAGTGATAGCTTTAGTTGAAAATTTCATTTATAAGATGGCATCTTCCACAGTGCAGCAATGCCGCACTGAAATGTAAGCCTAGATTATATATTAAAGTCTCCAGAAAGGACCTACCTTCTAATTTAGGAATAATCCTACCTTCAAGTGTTAATTGAAAACTACATACTAAATGGTATTGATCCAAAGTTTCTCTTGAGAATGTGTCAGAAAATACCAGAATTTTAAAAGTTGATGCTAAAAGTTCATATCTGGCTGAACTTGTGCTATATAATTGTGCTTTCCATTGAAGGCTGTGTTGTGATTCTACGTTTGGTCAGTTTCAAATGAATATGAAGGAATGAAATAAAGATGGTCAATTTATGCTGTGAACGACTGGTTATAGAATGATGCATCATGTCTGGATTCTATTAATAAGGCAGTCTGGCTATTAGCAATGCTCTGAAGTATCGTGGATGTGCCTGGTTTGGGTTTTAAAATATGTTGCTGGAGGTTGACTTGGTACCATACATTATTGCCAAATGTATCATCTTGATCCCAAAGTGTCCAGGTTTAAGCCTCACTCAAGAAATACGGTTACTAGTAAATCACTGGAGTCAGGGCAGATCCCAGAGGACTGGAAAATTATGAATGTAACATCTCTGTTTAAGAAGGAAGGAAGGCAGAAGACAGGAAACCATAGGCTGGTCATAAGACTTTACAGTCTGTTATGAAGGATGAAATTGCAGAGTACTTGGAAGTGCATGATAAAATAAGATTGAATCAACATAGCTTCAACAAGGGAAGGCCATGCCTGACAAATCTGATTGAATTCTTTGAGGAGGTAATGAGTGGGTAAGAGAAGGGAGAGCCAGTGGATGTGATCTATTTGGATTTCCAGAAGGCTTTTGACAAGATGCCGCACAGGAGACTGTTAAATAAGGTAAGAGCCCATGATATTAGGGGCTAGATAGGTGATTGATTGGCTGGTAGATGGCAGAGAGTAAGGATAAAGGGGTCTTTTTCAGGATGGCACAAGTGACTAATGGAATTCCATAGGGGTCAGTGTTGGGACCATAACTATCATGTTTAAAATGAATGATTTGAATGAGGGAACTGAGGGCATTGGTGCTAGGTTTGCAGATGTCAGCGATAGGTGGAGGAGCAAGTAGTGTTGGGAAGGCAGCAGATGGACTTGAACAGGTTGGCAAATATAATACAATCTTGGAAAGTGTGATGTTAAACACTTTGGTAGGAAGAAGTTGGCTTAGGTTATTTCTAACTGGGCCCAACTTCAGGATTCTCAAGATTAACATGTAGGTTCAGTTGGTAAAAAGATAATGTTAGCGTTTATTTCAAGAGGGCTAGAATACAAAAGCAGAGATGTACTGCTGAGGTTGGTCAGCAGTATAAAGCTCTGGTCAGAACTCATTTAGAATACTGTGAGCAGTTTAAGGCTCCGTTTTTAAGGAAGGCTATGTTGGCCTTGGAGGGGATCCAAAGGAGGATTACAAGAATAATCCTGAGGATGAAGGGATTATCATATGAGGAGCAGTTGAAGCTTCCAGGTCTGTACTCTGAGTTTAGAAGGATGAGAGGGGGATCTTGTTTAAACTCAGAATGCTGAGAATAGATGTAGAGAAGACGTTTCCATTCGTAGGAGAGACTAGGACCCAAGGGCATAGCCTCAGAGTGAAAGGATGACTCTTTAGAACTGAGATGAGGAGGAATTTCTTCAGACAGGGAGATTAATCTGGATTTGTTTGCCACAGAAGGCTGTGTATGCCAAGTCATTGAGTTTATTTAATACAGAGATAGTTTATTGATTAGTAAGGGGATCCAGGGTTATAGGGAGAAGGAGCAAAATGTGGTTGAGAAACATGTCAAATGTGACCAAATGGCAGAGCAGACTCAATGGGCTGAATGGTCTAATTCTGTTCCTATACTTATGGTCTTATAATTCATTCATAAAATGTAATGCTTTTTCCACAATCTCATTATATAGAACACCTTAGTGCAACATTTTCTATTGATCAAGGACCTGCTCACTTCAATTCCTACTGATTTATTGTGTTCTTGAGAAGAATTCATGGGGAATAATTTTAGGAGAGTACTAGCATTATAGGTGAAAATTTCAGCAATAGGTGAGATATGAAGAATCTAGTAATGTTACAGAGGTTGATGTAAATGTAAGCTAAACTAAGCTTGAGATCATATAAACTGATGCATCAATGACAACCTGGCTTGATCTGAAACTATGGGGCTGGGCTGGGGGTGATGGTGTCATGAAGATGCTTCATATTTCATATCTTTTGTGGACTTAATTTGAAAACGTCAATGAAAAGACACATTGTCCTATTTTAGAAGCAACCATATAGTTCCATTCTAATCTTGGTTCCATTCACTGACTTTAAGGAAACCACCTGACTGTGTTGTGAATGAGTTTTATTGGTGTTCTCCTTGAACAATTTTTGCAGGTTTGGAGTTTGTATTTAAACTTCTCAGTTGAGGGATGCCTGTCCTCCAGCACTTTGGCTATGAGGTTAGCAGTAAACCTGATCACCTGGAAGAGACTGAAGAACTTCTCAATATTGTATTTCCTGAGCAAGCTGTATATGAGAAGACTCCAGAGACAGCCGTGCGAGATTAATGATTTGAGTATACTTTGGAACATTTCCATGTCTTTTTTTTGCCTTCAAGAATCCTTGGCCAGAAAGTGTTTTTTTTAAGTGAGACTCTGCAGAGATAAATTTAATAGTTTTTTCCCCCTTTACCTGGTAGGTGCACTTGCATGTGTGTTTTGGTTATTTTGAGGGGTACTTATTTATATTTTCATGTTTCAAATTGTGTTTTAATTGATATCTGAAGTTTTATTGAGTGGATTTTATAATAAGTCAATCATTTTGTATTTATTAAATAAACCTGGTTGGTTAATCTTTTATTCTGATTATAAAGAAGATTTAAGATTGGTTGTATCAGGACTTAGGTATAATAAATATAATTTATGTTGGAAACCATGTAGTAGTGGGACCAAAGTAACACTGTGCTCCTCCCATAAAAGTGGAGGATTGCAGTAGGATATCTGAATCAGATGTTTCTAACTGGAAATGATGTAATAGTAATTGGAAAAGAATTTAAAAAAAGATTTTGAGAATTATTACATCACCATGGCTTTGGCAGGCTCTAAGGCTTTTCTAGCGGTAGAAGGTTTATCCATGAATGTTTTGCAAAAAACAAAAAAGCAACTTTAGATTATCAGAAATGGCAGACAAGTTGAAATTCAAAGCAAAAGTGAAAGTCACCATAGATTCTCTCATTAGAAAGATAGATGACTGGTAGTAACTTGAAGGTTACCATGCATCAGGTGAGACACAAGATTGAGAAGATGGGTCCTTCATGGTGACCTTTGTTGGGAATCAAACCCATGTTGTTCATGTCCTTCTGCATGGCAAACCAGCCATCCAGCTAATTGAGCAACTACAAAAGCAGAGGTACTTGAGATAATGGCACGGCTTTTGAAATTAGAAAAAAGGCAAAGCAAACCAAAGCTTTTCCAATTGAATTGATGTGAATTCATTTGTAGAAAAGGCAATTTTATCTGGAAAGACAAAATAAAAAGAAAAACAGAAAATGCTGAAGAAGCTCAGCAAATCAGGCAGTATCTGTAGAGAGAAAAAGAGAATTCACGTTCCAAGTCCAGTGACACTTTGTCATAATTATAAGGGTCATAATTATTTATGCTGATGACAAATGAGGGATGGGGTGAGTGAATAAAATACATGCATTTGGTGTTTGGAGAGAGAGAAAAAAGGCAAATAGCGATTACTGATAAGCTAAGAGAGAGGTAATAGGGTGCTAATGAGAAGTGTATATGGTTGAAAATAGATGGCTGTACTGTAAGCAACCCATACCAAGCAGGACTGAGGGGTGTGGGAAGATAGTAATGAACATGGAGGAAGTATTCATGTTCTGACATTGTTAAACTCACTGCTGAATCCTGAAGGCAGTCAGGTACCTAGGTGGAAGGTGAGGTATTGTTCCTTCAGTTTGTGTTGAGCCTTGCTAGTGCACTACAGGAAGCCTGAGAAAGAACCGTTGGCATGGGAACAGAGTAGTTTGTTGAAGTGACAGGCAACTGGAAGCTCAGGATCATTTTTACAGACAGAGAGTAAGTGTTCAGCAAAGCAATCACCAGTCTGTGTTTTGTGTCACCAAATGTAGCAGTGAATTGTGAGCAGTGATCATGGCAGACTAGATTGAATGAAGTGCAGGAAAATCACTGCTACTTCACCTTGAAGGTGTTTCTGGGCCTCGGATAGTGAGAAGGGAGGAGGTAAACTGGCAAGTGTTGTACATTCTGCGATTGCATGGGAAGGTGTCATGGCGGTGAGGGGAGGCTGAAATCCTGTCAGAAAGCAGAGCAAAACTTCTTCACAGGCGGCATACTTGAAAGAGATGTGACAGTAAATTAAACAGAATTAAAATAAAACAAAGAAATGTAGATGCTGAGGACCTGAAACAAAAACAGAACATGCTGGAGAATCTTAGCATGTCTGGCAGTATCTGCCGAGAGAAAAACAGAGTTAATGTTTCAAGTCCAGTGACCCTTTGTCAGAACTGGACAATTAATTCTGAAGATGATGTTGGGGGCAGGGGAAAAGTGAATTGTTCTCCTTTCATAAGAAAAGATTTACTTGCCATAGTGACAAATGTTGAAGGGCTAAAGAAATGTGAGAGTTAGACCAATAGATGATGATGAGGCTGGTGGTTTTCTGATGCTGACTTGGATGGATGGATGTCAAGGAGGATGGTGACCATGGAACATATGGGACTTATGGGGAAAGAGTTGGACAGTGGCCCCGAGGAACTTTCAGTTAGTTGCAGCCATGAGGTAACAGCTTGGGTTTACAGATTGGGCACTTGCACTGTCTACCTTCCTGGGGGTGGAGAGGAATATCAGAATTTAGATAGAAATGAAGTGAGTTGGGCTTCAATGAGATGTAAATAAATCGCCATTCAATGGTGAGACTCTGAAGTCACTATTTAAGGCATGAGGGAAAAATCATGATGTTTTTCTCAATGTTAAAATTCCTTCATTTTTTCCATTCCCTTTTTTTTCCATTTTTAACACCATTACTCATGTCATACCAGGAAGGGGAAAATTTCACTCATTTACCAGTTCCTTTAATACCCAAAGCTGATGAAATATTGTATTGATAAAGCTGTATGATACCATTAAGGTTGAAAATTGGCCCAGCACCACTTTAAAAAAAAGTTCTAACCAATCTGTTTAGAGATGTTATCACATACCTTTGGAGAAACTTAAACTTGAGCCTGGATCTCCTGGTCCAGAGGCAAAGACCCTTGGAAGGACCACTTGGCACAATTGGAAGTTTTGTTTAGGAATTTACTGTCTGCTGATTCGGTGACAAGCTCTGCTAGAAGTAAGCTTCAGCAGGTTGAAGAAAATTACTGAGGATATGTTGTAAGACCATAAGAAACAGGACTGTGGTTCAGCCTGTTGGGCCTGCTTTGTCATTTCAATACGATCATGGCAGATCAAACACTCCTCATGTTCACTGTTCTGCCTTTATCTCATAAACCTTGATTTCCCTACTGATCAGGAATCCATCTCAGCCTTACATGGCAAGGACAATTGTTGCCAGAACAGCAGAAATATAGGCAATAGTGGAGTTCTCTGCCCCAAAACTAAATTGGAAATCATAAGGTTTTTGGAGATATGTGGTTTCTATCCCTAGTTTGTATCAAATCTCAGCACTACAGCTGCTCCACGAATGGACTTGCTCCAAACACAGGTCAAAATAATTTTGCCAGAAAACTGCTAGGAAACTTTCGACAAGCTGAAAGCCATTTTGATCAATTAACCACTGTTAGCTGCTTCAAATGTCATTAAGCTCTTTAAGGTAGCAAACTAGTTTAAAAAAAAGAAGGTAGCAATCACTGTTAGTGACTTGGCAGTAGGTGCAATTCTATAACATGAAGATGAATCCGCCTTGGAGAAGCCAGTGGGATGCTTTGACAAAAGGTCAAATTGACATTAAAAAAAATACTCTAAAGTGGGAAAAGAAGTCCTGAGAGTTCTACTGACTCTTGAACATTTTTGAACTATATGTCTATCATGGTGACAAATAATAACCATATCCCCATAGCCTTTGCAAAAAAATGTTGAAACCCAAAATGCCAATTTTTTTAACCAAAGTGCCTTCTCTTTTAAAGATTGTTCACACTGCAGGATTAAATTATATAATTGCCAATTCTTGTCTGGAATGTAACATTGTATGAATTATCTAAGTACCAAAGAAGGTTTAAGAGACAGATTGGATTAAAGGTAGAAAGAGTAAATAAACAAGGGTGTGTAGAAATTTCAAGTTTTAAAGTATTTTTAATTTTGTCTACAATTTCTAGTGAAACACATTTGAAAAATGACATTTCACTTTTGTCAATGGTGGAGACATTATGCAGACACTTCATTTTTGATATTTTGTTGTGGACTAGAATTTTAAGGATTGGAGAGGTGCCTAATTTAGATTTTTTTAAATAGATCAATTAAAAAATAATTCAACCTACTTTTTAAACAAGGGCATTCATTGGAAAGCTAAACATCACACAACACCAGGTTATAGTCCAACAGGTTTACTTGGAAGCACTAGCTTTCGGTGCGTTGCTCCTCCATCAGGTGGTTGTGGTGTATGCGATGTAAGACACAGAATTTATAGCAAAAGTTTACAGTGTGATGCAACTGAAATTATATCTTGAAAAAGACCTAGATTGTTTGTTAAGTCTCTCATCTTTTAGAATAACCATGTGGGTTTCAGTTCTTACATTTAGGGCGGCACGGTGGCACAGTGGTTAGCACTGCTGCCTCACAGCGCCAGAGACCTGGGTTCAATTCCCGCCTCAGGTGACTGACTGTGTGGAGTTTGCACATTCTCCCCGTGTCTGCTTCTCCCCGTGTCTGCGTGGGTTTCCTCTGGGTGCTCCAGTTTCCTCCCACAGTCCAAAGATGTGCAGGTTAGGTGAATTGGCTATGCTAAATTGCCTGTAGTGTTAGGTAAGGGGAAAATGTAGGGGTATGGGTGGGTTGCGCTTCAGCCGGGCGGTGTGGACTTGTTGGGCCGAAGGGCCTGTTTCCACACTGTAAGTAATCTAATATGTAAATCCTAGAACCTTTTTTAAAATTACATTCTCAAGTGAACTTTAAACACAGGCCACCTCACACCTTCAATGCATTACCTGAGATGATATGGCACCTACCATTAAAGTTCACTTAAGGATGTAACTTTAAAAAGAAGTTCTGGGATTTTCATAAGGTTATAAACTGCTAAACAAATTTTTTTAAACCAGTCAATAATTAAGCAAGCAAAAACAACAAGACACTAAATTTATGGTTTTTGCAAGATTTTAATAGCCTCCCTTAGCCAATATTGAACTACAATCGGTTTCATTTTCTGTTCTAAGCCATTATGCATGTTGAAGTCGATATAAGATTACTTCCCATCCAATAAGTCTCTCTGACATATCTTTCTTTCTCTCTTGACTTTTTTTTATTGCCAGTTTGAACATGTTTTAGAAAAAAACTTTTTCAAAACTTGTCTAAAACTAACCAAATTTAAATATTTCTCCAACTCAGAAATGTCAGTTCAACACGTTTGATAGAAATACCTTGGCCCTTGAACAACTGTTTGAACATAAATCCATATTTTCCCAAAGAAGTTTTATTCATGCACAAATCCCATGTTATGTTATAAGTAAGCCATGTTTCAATACATTCTTAATTAACATTATGCAGTACACATAATTCACATTCACTTAATTTAAGACAGAATAATTTTCCCATAACTATTAATGCAGAATGTGATCTGTAACTTTTTATTAAAAATAATTGTGAAATGCTTGTGGTCTGTAAAGTGACTTATCCTAATTTATTATTCAAATCTGATACCCAAATAGTGATTTAGATGCATCACAACTTATATCAGAATCAACCTTCCTCGAAAAGTGCTCACAATTCTTTCAGAGGAAAGCATACTGACTCACTTTTAATCAAGTCAAAATTAATATTAAAATACTAGATAAATGACCATAACTTACGAACAATTTTTGGTAAGTTATTCAGCAACCATTTCTAGATGTTGCTAATTTTAGTGATGCTACAAAGATCCATCTTAAAGTGGGAATAAAGAGGCAAATATGCCATTGAGCTACTCCATTATAGTGGAGAACCCCATAATGATTCAATATTGTAGTTACTTTGCATCCAGCTAACGGATATATTTTCTGGTATTTAGTGCACAGATTAGAAAAATATTTCAACATATAAAAGTCTCCACCAAAATACAGATTCCAGGAGTTTGATTCCACAGGTGGGAAAATTCATAATATTAGTGAGCATAGATTGGAGTTATAGTATAGGTGAGGCAGAATTATTACCACAGATAAATCTTGTTCTGTACTGTGGCTTGTAAGTCTGGGTTGTTTTTGAATACCCTTTCACTAACAATAAAAGAACAATTATTAATCACATTAAATATATAAGGAAGTTACATAATTTGCAGTTCAAAGTGAAGAATGCAATGTATATTATAGCAAAACTGCATTCTGTTCCATTAAGTATTATTTAAATTGGAGTTAATTCTTTTTGTCATTCTAACACCTTTAAAGAAGACACAAAAGGGTATGGTACAAAGCTCATTATCAGGTAGCCTCTAACTTTGAACACATATCTGACTTAAATGAGCTTACAGTATTTCTGTACTTTAATAATTTGTGGGCTAGATTACTTACAGAGTCATACAGCACAGAAACAGAATCTTAAGTCCAACCAATCCATGCTGACCAAGTTTCCCAAACTAAACTAGTCCTACTTGCCTGCATTTGGCCATTATCCCTCTGAACCTTACTTATTCATTACCTAGGTAAAGTTGGACCTCCTTCACTGCCGGTCCCTCACCACTAGACGCCTGGAGGAAGAAAGCCTCATCGTCTGCCTCAGAACACTTCAACCCCAGGGCATCAATGTGGACTTCACCAGTTTCCTCATTTCCCCTTCCCCCACCTCACCCCAGTTCCAAACTTGCAGCTCAGCACTGTCCCCCATGACTTGTCCTACCTGACTATCTTCTTTTCCACCTATCCACTCCACCCTCCCTCCCGACCTATCACCTTCATCCCCTCCCCCACTCACCTATTGTACTCTATGCTACTTTCTCCCACCCCAACCCTCCTCTCACTTATCTCTCCACCCTTCAGGCTCTCTGCCTGTACTCCTGAAGAAGGGCTTTTGCCCAAAACGTCGATTTTACTGCTTCTTGGATGCTGCCTGAACTGCTGTGCTTTTCCAGCACCTCTCTAATCTAGACTCTTATTCATTACCTATCCAAATGTCTTTTAAATGTTGAAACTGTACCTGTATCTACCACTTCCTCTGGCAGTTAGTTCCACATACAAACCAGCCTCTGTGTGAAAAGGCTACCCCTCAGGTCTCTTCTAATTCTTTATCCTCTCACCTTTTGAACTATCCCACCCTAGGGAAAAGACCTTTGCTAATCATCTATGTCCCTCATGATTTTATAAACCTCTAAAAGGTCACCCCACAACTTTCCACTCTCCAGTGAAAAAAATCCTAGCCTGTCCATCTTTCCTTATGACTGAAACCCTCCAGTCACAGCAACATCCTTGTAAATCTCTTTGAACCCTCTCCAATTTAAAAATAATCTTCCTATAGTAGGGCAACCAGAACTGTACACAGTACTCCAAAAGTGGCCTGCCAACATGGTGTATAACCTCAACATGATGTCCTGACTCCTATACGCAATCGTCTGAGCAATGAAGGAAAGCATGTTAATCACCTTGTTAATCATCCTGTCTATCTGTGACACAACTTTCAAAGAACTAGGTCCCTGAACCTCTCCGTCTTTCTGTTTGACAACAGTAGTCAGGACCCTACCATTTACTGAATATGTTTTGTCCTTGTTCATCTTACCAAAATGAAATACCTCACATTTATCCAAATTAAACACCATCTGCCACTCCTCAGCCCAAGATGCCGACCTCATGCACATAAATCTGTCTGTTGCATTGGAACTCCAGGGCTGTGAGGGGAAATGGGGAAATGAAAATGATTTATGCAAGATCAGGAAAACACACCTGTTCACGAACGCACAAATTCAGTGAGACGAGTCCTTTAATTATTCCTCTTTATGCATGGACCTTTCTTTTACAAGTACACCACACATAGCTTGTTCAACAGAATGCAAGCGTAAATATTTTATTTCATTTCACGATCACTGATCCAATATACAGGCTCATTATTCTCACGCTCTTTGCCTTTGACACTTCTATCTATTCTTACGTGTGTGTAGAATATATTAACAATGGTTTTGAACAGTAATAACTCAAGAGCTCCTTTCCCTGCTTCCCTCGAGATTTCTTTCCTTCAATGAAGAATGAATGGAGGATTTTTCAAAAAAGATTGTTTTCTTCAAAACCGAGAGCTGCGTCCACTCTGACGTCAATGTTCTCAGGTTCTGATTGATTTTTCTGGGGGCTTGTTTACTTCTGCCAAAATTGCCGTTTGCTATATAAAGGGCCGACCAAGTCAGAGTTTGGATCCGCTCTGTGGTAGCCGGGCTGTCTGTTTCAGCACCATGGAGAGTACTCGCCTTTGCCTCCTCACCCTGCTGAGCGCCGCTCTGCTCGTCAACTCCAATTGCCAGGAATCAGAGCTGCAAGCCAGGTCGGTAGACCGTTACTCAATCAAAGAGGACTCCTCTCAAGAAAAGGAACTGGTAAGCCACCAAGGGTTGTCAAATTTAACTTTAAAAATTACAATTCATCCGCGCAAAGCTAGCTTCAGTTACTTAATTTAACTCCAAAGCATTGTTTCACATTTTGGTAACGCGTTTGATATTTGTTTAGCATTTTTAAATCTTCGGATACCCGGTTATTGGGATCCATTGAAAGAAATACTTCGCTTTAAACAGATACCTTATTTTGCTGACAGACCCCAGGAGAAGCGAATTAGGTAAGTGTGAGGACAAAGATGTGCGAAATATAACAAGGGATTTGCAGATATCTGTCAGGTGGGAAAGTTGAAAATGATCTATTATGGACAATTCTGCTTTATTGTCGGTAAAGCAACTTCATTTTGCTTGAACCGAACTCGTTTGTTCTGGAGAGCTTCTTCTACCTTTTAATAATTTAATGTAAGAATATAAACTACTTGCTTTCACGCAGATTGAAGCTTTGCAGGAAGTGCTGGAGAAACTGAAAAGCAAGAGGATGCCAACCTACGAGAAAAAGTTTGGAATGGTCCCAATGGTAAGGTTTTTAAAACGAGTAGTGGAGAGTTAAATTGTACTATTTTTAAATCTTAGTGTCCCTGAGACACACACACACTATTCACATCAACAACATTGAGTCGTGTTTATTTTTGATTGTGTGCATCAACTGCATAAACAGTGAGCAGAAGTCTCATTTTAAACTGATTAAATTGACAATTCCTTTACCAATATAATGGGATGGGCAATTGATGTGACCTGTATGATGACCTCTTGGAGTTTAGACTTAAAGGTGTGAAATCAATCTTACACTGAATACTTTTGAAGCAAGCAGACCAAAAGAAAGTTGGGTGAGGAGAAGTGGTTATGGTCAAACAAGTTGGAGCGTGTATACTCATTAATGACCAATAGCAGAATAGCACAAGGTATACCATTAACCATTAAACAATGCCAAAGGTAAGATAAGTGATTGCAAAGTCTAAAATACTTATTAACCCAACATTATCTTGAACCAAGTGGAAGAATGCTGCACCATTCATTTGAGTCACAATAATTTTACACCATCAATAATTTATTAGAATAAATAAACAGGGCCAGTAAGAAACTATGCCAATAAAAGCAAAATAGATGCTTGAAATCTGAAATAGAAACAGAGAATGCTGGAGAAACTCAGCAGGTCTAGCAGTATTGTGGAGAGAGAAACAGAGTTGAAATTTCAGGTCCAAAATGTTTTCTGTTCAGAACTTATTACCCATACATAAAACATATAACCCATATATAAAACTGAACCAGTTGGATGAAGGATATTTCAATCCTTGGTTTGTGCTGCATTAGCTAATCTCAGTTCATCTCAGTGTGGTGGTTGCAGAATAACATGTTTTCTCAGTGTGTAGGGTTGGAGTTAGTAAAATTAGAAAGAAGATTCCATGCTTATGATTGCTATACAGTGATCACTTCTAGAAAGTGCACAAACGTTGGCATCGTAAATGAGAACAGGACTTATTTCAGGTGCAATGCACTCAATGTTCATAACTTGCCAAGTTCAATGTATAGGTTAACACAAAGCAGCCTGTCTGGCGTGATACCAATTATGCCGGAGTGAGTCACACACATGAGTGAAATTATTCAAATTAGAAAAAAAAAGTTCTTCCCTTTTGACTGCTAGAACATTTTCTGACTTCAAATGAATGAATACCTGCTCTGATTTATAAGATACAAGGTGTACTTGTCTGCATACAGAAACAAAATTGCTACTTAGGAAAAACAATAAGTTCAGATCAATTTTATCTTTTTTTGATTGAATTTTCAAGTCATATTTAATAGTGCAACAGAATGGAAGGATAACTTTTTAAATCTTTTTTTAACAGTGTGATGCTGGGGAACAATGTGCTGTAAGGAAAGGAGCCAGAATTGGAAGACTCTGTGACTGTCCCAGAGGAACCTTCTGCAATTCATTCCTCTTGAAATGTTTGTAACAATGTCCAAATCTGGGCACTCATAATCAAATATTGTTTTAAATGCATTTAAAAACTTGAAAAGTCAATTTGGCCAATCAAACATATTCTATTCACAAAACAAAGGATGGTGAAAATGCATGGACTTGCAATTCTACAGTCTTGTAGATCTGTGTGGGAGGTAGTAACGTATGTTTCCGGCATTGCTGTGACACTGTTGTGGACAGTTGCGTCTTTTTTCTTATGGTGAAAAGTTGTTTCTGCCTGTACCAGTTAATGAGTTACAGATATTTCATGATATACTAAGTGTTTAACTTCCGGTCACAGAACAGTGTGACTTGTATTTATAAAACTGTATTTTTGTATTTAGAATGCATTAAACCTACTAATAAAATCAGTTCTAGGCATCTTTTTCTCTGTCAAAGGTTTCTTCATTCCAATCTTTTAATGTGAAACCAAGGATCAAAGGTATTACCCCAAATTGGTATTATTTTTCTTTTAAAACATTGGTAACATGTGATATGTAAAAAATCTATGAAATGAGTTATTTTTTCATTCACAAAAGTATTAACATTTTATGTGAACATTTACTATCCAGAAATCAGAAATGTTCATATTCAACCCCAAATAACAAATCACACATTTGTACATCAGTATATTGATTGACACTTGTATGGAATATATTTCATGAGATGTACTGATAAAATCCAAGTATATGAAAAGAAAAAAATACACTTCTGATATTTCACTAAAGCAGACATTATGAAAGATAAACAACATATCTTTGCTCATTAAAACAATGGTTTGCTATTTGATACTCATTGAAATACAGTACATTTTCTGTTGTTACAGTACCTTTTTTTTTGTATTGAACAATGCATTGGTCCACATTTGAATTGAATTTAGTTTCTACTGACAAACATTGGAGTGTGACTCTTATAAGAGGTCTTCAAGTTGCAAATCTTTTAGCTGAAAATCACTTTACAAGTTGTCTTGAAATTAGTCAACTAATATCCAATGAATAACTAGCAGCCCAATAAGTTCTTCCATTTGATATGGTGTTTTTGATTCCATTGACTGCAAATGTGTTACATTTTTAGTAATGGATATTGATTAGTAATTGCAATTTACATAACATGAGAAATAGGTGCACACTATGGCTCACTCTTATCTCTTTGATAGGCAGGAACCAAAATGAGAACAGGATTCAGCACTGCAAGTACTCAAACTCTAAACCTAACACTGCAACAAAGACCTAAGTAATTCAGTAACTCTTTTCAATCAATACTAACATAGCTTCTATCCTTTATTTCTTCAATAAAGAAACTTTTGCATTACAGCATTAGATGATCTCATTTTCTTGGATTTTATTTTATATATAATGTCCTAATTTATTGAATATTATATATTCAAGTGTAATTTAAGGTCATTATCTCTCTATGCATTTACCCTAAGGTACTTTAAGATATAATGAGATTTTAACCTAATGGATAAAATGCAACAGAACTATCAGTTGCTGTTTATATCTAGTAATAAATTTTGAATTTGCAAAATATTATAAATATCAGCACTGATGTTTATGATAATTGAATAATAATAATAATAATAACAATAACTTCAGAATAGTAGGCAGCTTTGTATACATAGTACAGATTTCTAGTACAGATGGATAGGACTGTTGAATAGAAGAACAAGTCATAACTTATGGTTAATGCACACATAAATATTTCCTTTGGATAAGTAGCCAGCTAACAATATATAATATTGCTTAATGACATATCATCCATCTTTTCATGCCCTAAACAATATTATCAGATACCTGAAGCAATGGTGTCTCTTAAGGTAATTTATTATTTTAGGCAGTTTAACCTCTTTTCATATTGTAAACAAACTTAATATTTAAAAAGAAAATTAAAAATTATGTACAAATCTCATTAAGAAGGAAAATAAGCAACAATTAGTAGGAAAAAAGTTATCTTGTTCCGAAGAAGTCGGGTATCACAGGAGAGGGAAGGAATCATTGGAGGTCCATGTCAGCTTTTTACCTCTTCGCTATATTAAACAGGAGTATGGTTTTAAAACATTCTTGGCTGTAATGTAGGAGGGTGGATACATACGTTCAAATTCTATGTTTAATTGTGAAAGATTTCAGTGTTCAAAACCTTTGATGTTGTTAATCCATTGTAGCATAAAGTACATGTACCAATGGGATCTATGGTTACAGACAACAGAAGGAACTTTGGGCTACTTTAGTGAATGCTTAATATGCCACTGGGTGCTTTGTCATCAGTACCTGCAAAGTGGGCAATTTACAATAAAAGGATCCTACTTTAAGAAAGATGTCAAAGGCATGGTGAAGAAACATTTCAGCAAGCTAACACTGGGAGTGAAGATACAACATCTGCAGTAATTTGCTTTTATATTAATGTTTAATTCATGGCCACATTCCTTTCATTCATCTTGAAGTGGCCTCCACTTGTTTCTGAGAGTATTTCCCTGTCTCTTTTATTTTTTTAAAACCATCTTTGCTTCCTATTTCCCTTCTTGTGTTTGATCAGATATATTCTACAACTTTATATCAGAGCCATGCCTCCTTCCTCAGCTCAACTATTTCCACCTGTAATTTAATTCACTTGGATTCCACTGAACCTCCACCTTTCAGCTTCACCTACATTTGCAAAGATATTTAAAATTGATCAGTTCACTGAATCTGAGATCAGTACTCTGATCTGAGATTCATAATTTCATTAAATGTAATAATTAAATGTAATCTCTGATCCTCATTCTACAGCAGCGCCAGCTCACTTTGTCCCAGGTTTCACTTCATCCTTAACCTTAACCTGTTTTTGTCAACAACTCTTGGTTACTGATACCCATTTGGATTTATCTTTCCTTTCACTTAGTCTGACATTATCCTTCCTTCCAGTGTTACCCTATACCATCTTCTCTCTATCCTCTCTGGCCTTCCCATCTTTGACCTCAAATGATGAATCCTCAGCTACAGCATCAGTTTCAATACTTTATGCCACACCTCAATAAATTTTGAGTGTGGCAAAGTGCCAATCGCTTTTTCCATTATTTTCACGTCAGTGTTGACTCCTTTAGCTAGGAATCTGTTTGATTTTCTTCACTGGCAGCTGGGTTGACATCAGATGACACAATTTCTCCATTGTGCTCCCTCACTCTAACCTAACAGTGTCGATATGCAGTCTCTGCAGTCCAGCTTGAACACTGGTCTTAAAATTGCTGAAAATGGAAGCACTGATGTGATTTAGTAAACAGACTTTGTCACCTTTCAGTGCATGAATGCCAGTTTTCTAATCTACTTGGATCATGATGTCACAAGGAATTAAGGGGTATGGGGAGAATGCGGGTAAATGGAGTTGAAATGCCCATCAGCCATGATTGAATGGTGGAGTGGTCTCGATGGGCTGAATGGCCTTACTTCCGTTCCAATGTCTTATGGTCTTATGGTCTTATGACTCTATGACCTCATTGTCTCATCTCCTCTGGAATTCTTCCCTCCCCAGCCTCTAACTTGATAGTTCTCAAACTTGTATTGCCTACTATTTAAAGGTTCACAAGAAAGATTCATAATTTCAGCCTTTTTAGCCTTAAGGAATTGATTTCGTCCTATTCTTTTCCTTTGTCTAATCTCATTTGACCTAAATTGCAACTTTTCATTATCCTTCACTGCTTCAGTTGTTTTATATTTCTGGGCCCAGCTCTGTAACTTTCAGCACAGATGTATAGTCCCCTCAACTTCCATCTCCCGTCCAGATAAAAGACAGCCTGAGGAACTTCCAATCACTATCCTTTGCCACCCATCTGAATTTGATCTCACTGTGAGTACCTTTTCCTTTGACAAAACTCACTGGATCCCAGTAAAACATGTTGCTATGGGAACTGGTTTACATCCTAATTAAACCTTTTTGATTATGACTATAAGCAACAATCATTAGTAGTACAGAACTTGAATATTCATGAAAAGGGAGATATGTTGTTGAAGTCTTTCATCTTGCATTCATCAGGACAAACACAAGAATGCCAAATTTCAAACAATTATAATGATTTAAATTTGAGGAAAAATGGTGCTGATCATTGGCAATCCCACTTTGGATAAGGCATTGCAATGGAAAAAACAATTGCAAATTCTAGGCTCACCAAACTCCCTGATATTTAAAGAAAATGTTCAAGACTTCAACATATTTCTTTTTTTTGCAGAGATTAAGTCCCCTTATGAACTTTTAGCAAGCATTTATGAGTCACACTATGAGCTTGATTGATTATCTTAAATTGGTTGTTACTGTACTTACTAACACACTATGTTGTTCAGCAAACATCGACTAATCATAGAATCACATTTAATAATAGACTTACATTTTAGAATGTAAATGTGAACTGGTTGAATATAGTCTCTGTGTATGGCCTATAATGAACAACCAAAGGAACGTAATGTTTGATCCAATCTACCAATCATTGGGATATATGGCCTACACATGAGACATCACTCTGGGACTGAAACTGATTAATTTTATTGCTCAATTGCATATTAGACAGAACATCATTATGCATATGTGTGGAACTTTTGTTTTATTCCAGTGCTGCTCAGGTCTCCTCCCTCTTTCTCCAATGTGACCGAGAGAAAATGAAGACTACAAATGCTGGAGAGTCAGAGTCAAAAAGTGTGGCACTGGAAAAGCACAGCAGGTCAGGCAGCATCCGTGGAGCAGGAGAGTCGATGAAGGACTTATGCCTGAAGCGTTGACTCTCCTGCTCCTGCTGCCTGACCTGCTGTGCTTTTCCAGCACCTCACTTTTCAGTGCTTTTGATGACGATAATGGTTTTATTTCCTGCTCTCACCCCCTACTGGGAAAAACAAACTCTTCACCATTTTACTTTCATTTCCTCACCTTCCCTTGCTTCCACGTGATCATTATTCATTTCTTCCCCTTCCGTACTGATTTCCCTCTTTCCATTTTGGGGGATAGTCTATCACTAATATCTGCATATTCAACTAACTTTCACAACTACTTTGACTTCAATTACCCCCAGTCTGTTTCCTATATCATTCTCTGTATATCAAATCCGTTTAAATCTTGGAATCTTCCACACTAGTGCTTCCACATGTCTGCCTTTTTCTCTAACAGGCAGTGGTTATGGTCTGAAACTGTTGAGTCCATTGTTTGAAAAAGTACCTACTTAAAAGAATGGATGTCTCTTGAGGTAACATTGAGTTTTACTGGAACAGTATGGGAACCTGAAGAAGAGAGGCCAGTGTGGACATTTTACATTATGGATGGTAGCAAGTTGGGGATCATCTTTGTACTTTGAGCAGAACTATTTTGCAAAGAAGTTATCTAATCTGAATTTGGTCATCCCAATATACACCGGATCACATTGTGAGCATGAATACAGTGCACTGAATTGAAAAAAAAACAAGGAAAGCTCTGTTTCAATTGTAAGGAATGTTCTGAGCCCTGAATGGTGGGAGGAGAGGAGATAAAAGGGCAGGTTTTTCATTTCCTGCACTCAGACAGGAAATGCGTGTGAAGGGAAGGAGTATTAAGTGATTGGACAGTGATTCAAGGCATCATTGAGGGAATGATTAATTCAAACAGTGAACGGATGGAGGGAAACAGATATTTCATGTTGGCATTAGTGGCTGCAATAGAGAAGAATGATCAGTTGAATGTGGAGGTTAATGGCGTGGAAGGTGAGGACAAAATGAACTCTATAGCAATTCTGGGAGAGAGGAGAAGAGGTGTGAGCATAGGATTGGAATTTCATAAGAAATAAATGTAGGAGTAAGTCTTTTGGCCCTTCAAGTCTACTCTGTCATTTAGGAGAAAGTGAGGACTGCAGATGCTGGAGATCAGAGCTGAAAATGTGTTGCTGGAAAAGCGCAGTAGGTCAGGCAGCATCCAAGGAGCAGGAGAATCGATGTTTCGGGCATGAGCCCTTCTTCAAATTCCTGAAGAAGGGCTCATGCCTGAAACATAGATTCTCCTGCTCCTTGGATGCTGCCTGACCTGCTGCGCTACTCTGTCATTTAATAAGATCATGGCTGATCTGGTGGTGCTCTTAACTCCACTTTCCTGCTGGTATCTCATAACCCTTAACCCCATAGATTTAAAAAAACTGTCTTGCTTGGCCTCGATTATATTGAATCACCTAGACTCCATTACTCTTGAGGGAAGAAGGTTTCAAAATTCTTGGAACAATATCACTGTTTCAAATCCCTTCACAGGGGATGTCCCGACACAGTAAGGACTGTAGTAGTTCAAGAAAGCAGTTATACCACTTTTCCAGGGCAATTAGGGATGGGCAATAAATGCTGGTCTAGCCAGTGATGCCTCTGAACAAATAATAACGAGAAACCAAGCAGGTCTGGCAGCATCTGTGAGAGAGCCAGTTAACGTTTCAAATCTGGTATGACTCTTCTTCAGAAGTTCCGGTTTTGCAGAAAGGTCACTGGACTTTAAACGTAATCCTGTCTCTCTCTTCACAGATGCTGCCAGACTTCCTGTATTTCTCCTGCATTCTCTGTGTTCATTTGAGATTTCCAGCACCCAGAATTTTCAGCTTTATTTAAATAAAGATAGCCTCTGCAGGAGAAGTTCTTATACATCAGCAATCATGTGGGAAATGGGATGGAGCTGTTAATGGCTCTGTCAGCCATAGTGGTGGAGGGAGGAGAGGAATTCTCTCCTTTGTGTAAAATAGGCTCGGTCCATTTACATCTCATCTGGATCCATCTTTTAGTTTCTTTGTTTGTCCCAGTACTGTCTATCTTCGTCTTGTACTATCATTACTTTTACCATGTAAATACTATCATAGATCATTCCCCCCTACGGAATACTGCGTACAATTCTGATCACCCTGCTATAGGAAGGATGTTATTAAACTGGAAAGAGTTACTTCCAATGATGTTATTGAGACTGGAGAGGTTGAGTTATAAGGAGAGTCTGGATAGGCTGGGACTCTTTTCTCCCCCCTAAAGGGTAAGGTGGTTGAGCCATGGCCTTAGAGAGGTTTAAAAAACCATGAGAGGCATAGATAAGATGAATAGCCAAGGTCTATTCCCCAGGGTAGGGAGTCTGAAACTAGAGGGCATAAGGTTTAAGGTGAGAGGGGAAAGATTTAAAAGGGAACTAAGGGGAAACTTTTACTAGGAGAGGGTGATGGAACAAGCTGCCAGAGTTCTTCGGAAGACTGCATATCTCCTAAAGATGTTTGAGGAAATCTTTCAGGTTTCTGACTACTGAATGGCATTATATAAACTGTTTACCCTATACAGTCTGCTCCAGTGTTTATCCAATTAAAGCTCTTCCCATCTTTCTGGACTGAAATCTAGCATCATAACATCCACTCACTGCTCCCTCATGCGCTTGTTAAGCTTCCCATTAAATTGATCACTTCAACCATCCGTCTAGTAGCAAAATCCAAATCTTCACATTCAAAGACACTTCTGAATTCCCTATCATATTTCTTCGTAAGTATGCTATTTTCACAGTCTCTGGTTATGCTGTTCTTTGCAATTTTAAATTTTATTTTTGTATCTTTTCCATCAAAACCTTTCAGAATTTTAATGACTCCAGAGACCACTCATCAGTCTCCATTATTCAAGAGCAAAGGGAGACAGCCTGCTTTCTTTCACTGAAATGGAAGCCTACACATGTCTGATATCATTCTTATAAATCTTCTCTGCATCCCTCTCTAACCCCCATGCCTCAAAACCTTTTTAATATGCATCAAAACCACACACACTACTTTAAACAAGATCCAGAAGACCTAAACAAAGTCCAGAAAAACATCAAAATAAGGTTTGATTTGGGTTGAGCAAATCATCCCAATCTTTCAAGTCATTTACTTTAGAAGTAAAGCTTTGCACCTTTTTTGCTAATCTGTGACCCACTGTGGCAGCAGCTCACAGCTTTGCTACATTGGTGGGCAGCCTCCACTGTATCCTGTTCACTGATACACAATTTGTATCATTCTTCATGTAAACTGAAATAACGCTATAGAGGCAAGTATCCTGTCAACAAGTCACCCTTTACTTACTCGTGCATAGTACTGGTCCAGCTCCCTCAGAGCCAGCTCTCATACTGAACAGAACCCCTGGCACTCCTGTTTATATCTGTCAGCCAGGGCTCTCTGAGTGGACCAGATTACCAGCCCCAATCAGGGAACTCCTATTCTATGAGGTCCACCTGCCTGACCTCACTACAATCAAGACATAAACAAGCAAGCAATAGCAGAGAGAGAGAAATATCTGGTTCCACAGATTGGCAGGATTTCTGCAGGTGCCAGGAGCAAATTGACGGAACACATATTCCACGTCAAGCCCCATGTAATAGCCTCCTTGATTCTATAATAAGGAAAAGTTTTTATTCTATTTATGTTGGGTTGGTGATCCCAATCACATGTTTATTCCTTTCAGTGCCATGTATCTCAGGAAACTGCTGTACTAATTTAATCATGCATCAATTCTCCATTCCTGTTCTCTTGATGTGGAACTTTTTATCTCCATTGTAACTTGGTGAAATGCCTGGCCCCCACTATCATAGCTGATGAACCCAATAAAACCAGCGCACACAGAAAGTGAATAAAAGGAATAATATGGCAAAGGGGCATAACAAAGCTAATGCCAGTAATGGAGGTGGCATAGTGCAGATCATAGGAATTCTCAAATCCGACACCAGATATCTGGATTTTCTAGACAGCAGTGCAAGACAGGCAATCTACATCTCAAGAATCATTGACATTTGCTGGTACTATCGCACTGAAGAAACACTAATTGCAAACTGAAAGAAATGACGGAATGCAATCCTCTTCACAATATGAGGATCATTCAGAGGAAGCAGAGGATTGTAATGAAACACCAACCCAAAGTGCAATTGATGGTCCAGTCTTTCATTAATCAAAGAAGGATTTCATATCTGAAAACTCACCCCAAAACTTTCCCAAAGTTTTTTATTGAGACACTTCTGACAAGTTCCATCAGAAAGTAAAGTCTAAATTTCCTCAGTCACAGAAATAGAGCATACTGTATTTACATCAGAGAAATGTATTCACTGCAAAATAACGACTATTTTAATCATGCTCTCTGAAGCCATCTAATATTCTTAATAATCCATTATTTTCCTGATACACAAATCTATGTTGTGTTCCCTGAGTAAGAAGACGTTGCGTAGTGGGCTAGGCACTTTAGAAACCCAAAATAAATTGTTTCTCAGGAAACAGATTGTGCATTCTGAAATGGAAAAGGATGAAGTATTGATCAGCCATGATTTAATTAAATAGTAGAACAGGCTTGAGGGCTGAATGACCTATCTGTGTTACTAGATTCTCAAGTTCCTTCAGTATTTCTCTTTCATCAAAGAATGCTTACAGGATGGCTTTTTGGAACAGCTAGTCATGGAGCCCACAAGAGAGCAGGCTATTCTGGACCTAGTGCTTTGCAATGAACCAGACTCTATAAAAGATCTTAAAGTAAGGGAACCCTTAGGAAGTAGCGACCATAATATGGTAGAGTTCAGTCTGGAGTTTGAAAGGGAGAAGGCGAAATCTGATGTAATGGTGTTACAGTTGAATAAAGGTAATTATGAGGGCATGAGAGAGGAACTGACTAAAATAGACTGGAAGCAGAGGCTAACCGGGAAGACACTAGAGCAAAAATGGCAGGAGTTTGTAGGTATAATTGAGGACACTGTACAGAGGTTCATTCCCAAGAAAAGAAAGATTAACCGGGGAGGGATTAGACAACCTTGGCTGACAAAGGAAGTCAGGAAATCTATTAAAGAAAAAGAGAGATCCTATAAAGTGGCTAAGAACAGTGGGAAATCAGAAGATTGGGAAGGATACAAAAGCAAACAGAGGATAACAAAGAGTGTAATAAGAAATGAGAGGATCAAATATGAAGGTAGGCTAGCCAGTAATATTAGAAATAATAGTAAAAGTTTCTTTCAGTACATAAGAAACAAACGACAGGCAAAAGTAGACATTGGGCCACTTCAAACTGATGCAGGGAGCCTAGTGATGGGAGATAAGGAAATAGCAGGAGAACTTAACAAGTACTTTGCGTCAGTTTTCACAGTGGAAGACAGGAGTAATATCCCAAAAATTAAAGGGTGTCACGGGGCTGAGTTGAGTATGGTTGCCATTACGAAAGAGATAGTGCTAGAAAAGTTAAAAAGTCTTAAAATTGATAAATCTCCTGGCCCCGATGGGATACACCCTAGAGTTCTGAGAGAGGCTGCTGAGGAAATAGCAGAGGCATTGGTTGAGATCTTTCAAGAGTCACTGGAGTCAGGAAAGGTCCCGGATGATTGGAAGATGGCTGTAGTAACCCCCTTGTTCAAGAAAGGATCAAGGCAAAAGATGGAAAATTATAGGCCAATCAGCTTAACCTCGGTTGTTGGTAAAATTCTAGAATCCATCATTAAGGATGAGGTTTCTAAATTCTTGGAAGAGCAGAGTCTGATTAGAACAAGTCAACATGGATTTAGTAAAGGGAGGTCATGCCTGACAAACCTGTTGGAATTTTTTGAAGAGGTAACAAGTAGGTTAGACCAGGGGAACCCAGTGGATGTGGTCTATCTGGACTTTCAAAAGGCCTTTGATAAGGTGCCACACGGGAGACTGCTGAGCAAGGTGAGGGCCCATGGTGTTCGAGGTGAGCTGCTGGGATGGATTGAGGATTGGCTATCTAACAGAAGGCAGAGAGTTGGGATAAAAGGTTCTTTTTCAGAATGGCAGCCGGTGACGAGCGGTGTCCCGCAGGGTTCGGTGCTGGGGCCACAGCTGTTCGCATTATATATTAATGATTTGGATGAGGGAACCGGGGGCATTCTAGCGAAGTTTGCCGATGATACAAAGTTAGGTAGACAGGCAGGTAGTACTGAGGAAGTGGGGAGGCTACAGAAGGATCTAGACAGGTTGGGAGAGTGGTCCAGGAAATGGCTGATGGAATTTAACGTGAGCAAGTGCGAGGTCTTGCACTTTGGCAAAAAGAATATAGGAATGGACTACTTTCTAAATGGTGAGAAACTTAATAAAGCCAAAGCACAAAGGGATCTGGGAGTGCTAGTCGAGGATTCTCTAAAGGTAAACATGCAGGTTGAGTCTGTGATTAAGAAAGCGAATGCAATGTTGTCTCTTATCTCAAGAGGGTTGGAATATAAAAGCAGAGATGTACTACTAAGACTTTATAAAGCTCTGGTTAGGCCCCATTTGGAGTACTGTGTCCAGTTTTGGTCCCCACACCTCAGGAAGGACATACTGGCACTGGAACGTGTCCAGCGGAGATTCACACGGATGATCCCTGGAATGACAGGTCTAGCATATGAGGAACGGCTGAGGATACTGGGATTGTATTCGTTGGAGTTTAGAAGATTAAGGGGAGATCTAATAGAGACGTACAAAATAATACATGGCTTTGAAAAGGTGGATGCTAGAAAATTGTTTCTGTTAGGCGAGGAGACTAGGACCCGTGGACACAGCCTTAGAATTAGAGGGGGTCATTTCAGAACGGAAATGCGGAGACATTTCTTCAGCCAGAGAGTGGTGGGCCTGTGGAATTCATTGCCACGGAGTGCAGTGGAAGCCGGGACGCTAAATGTCTTCAAGGCCGAGATTGATAGGTTCTTGTTGTCTAGAGGAATTAAGGGCTACGGGGAGAATGCTGGCAAGTGGAGCTGAAATGCGCATCAGCCATGATTGAATGGCGGAGTGGACTCGATGGGCCGAATGGCCTTACTTCCACTCCTATGTCTTATGGTCTTATGGTCTTATATCTGAAGACATTTAGACATAAAGCTCATTGCTCATCTCTGGAGAGGTGGTATTATATGTGTCCATGATAATGTTCTGACTATTCATCATGGGAATGGGCGAATCAGTTGGGAATGTTGGAGATGGTCCTGACTGCCTCTGCCTTCTCTCTCAAACTGTCTTGCATCATCCCTCTGTGCCCAGCAGGCATGCTCTGTTGGACCTCCCTTCAGGCAGTTACTGTCCTTTACTAGCTGCAGCTTTAGAAAGCTTTCCCAAAATAACTAATTCATACCCTGAGTGGAATCACTGTGGGATCATGTTCGCATTTTGCACTCAACCCCTGTTGACAAGTGATAAGAAAGTTTGGAAGGGACAAATGACTGGAGAAAATCCCACAGAATGTCAATGGAATTTAAAATGGGGAGGGGGAAGGTGTTGGAATAAAGGTCCTGAATCCATCTGAAATATCTTTAGTGCATGATATTCCAAAAATAGAGACCATTTTTACTTCAGTTTTTACGATGTTCTTAAAATAAAACTCAGGACACTAACAAAACACTAATACTAACTCCGTGAAGTATGTAATTTCATCATTAAAACAAACCTATTGAATTCATAATTTCAGCACTCATGAGCTGTCAAATCTTTCTCACGACTCTGTTGTTTATATCAGATTTCTTTTCTTTCAAGGGAACAGGTAATTTTTAACCTACCTTAATTGAGAAGTATCATGAGTGTGACTCATCAAGCTGAAGTCAGCTGTCTCTCATTTGTCTCTAGAAATATCCAGCATCTTAAAAACGTTGCAAAAATCTTTGTAGGAGTGAAGAGAGTTCACATTCAGCTCCTATCACTTTTATTCCTCTTTATTAGTAACTTAGTCCACATACAGCAAAAGAAATGCACAGGAAATGTATTAAACATATTTGTGAAATGTGAAGGCTACAAAGTTTGACTTTGTACTACTTGCAGTTTTGGTGTCACAGGTGCCATTAATGGTATCCGAGGCCCCTCTGTTAACTTCTGGTATCAAGTGCCACCTTTGTGTAATGTGTCAACATGGGTTTTGGACATATGTGCTGGAAAAAAAGCAGGGCAGGTAGCTTGTCTCATAATTTAAGGGGCTAACACTAACTTGATACAAGCTACCAGAATTTGAATATATTTCCAACGTACAGCAAATAGCAAAGTTCTTTTCCTGGGGGGTTGGGGCAGCGGGGTTCAAAATTAGAGGGCATAATTTTGAGGTGAGAGAAGAAAGATTTAATAGGGACCTGTGGGACTACTTTTTCAGACATAAGGTAGTTCATATGTGGAATGAACTGCCAGAAGAAGTGATGGATGCTACAACATTTAAAAGACATTTGGACAAGTATGTAAATAGGAAAGGTTGAGAGGGACAGGGACCAACACAGGCAAATGGGACTGGTTTAGTTTGGGATTATAGTTGGCATGGACAAATTGGGCCAAAGAGTCTATTTCTGTGCTGTATGACTCTACGACTGCAGCAGTTCAAGAAGGCAACTCACGACCACCTTCTCAAGGGCAACTTGGGATGGGCAATAAATGCTGGCCCAGTCAGTGATGCCCACCTCCCATGAGTATAAAAGAATGTTGGCAGATGGTATTTTGCTAGTTTTGTCAGCGGGATAAGAATTCAGCCCTGTTCACAAATGGTGAAAGGTTTTTGTGGGACAAATGGCCAGAGGAAGCCCTGCAGGAGGTAAAGGGAGGTTACCATTTTTTTCCTTGTTTATGTCCTCCTTAAACATGTCCAGTCGAACATGAATTCAGCAAGGGGAGAAAGCTTACAGTGTCAACAACCTACAGGTTAGATCATTTTGCTTTCTACTGGCTCTGTATGAATTAATATAAGTGCTGAGTGTTTTGAAGAGTTGATTCTAGTTGTTGATATCTGCAGGGAGTGGAACAATATATGGACAAGGCATTGGCCGTGACTACAAGGATTTTGTGAACACCAATTGCTCTTAGGACTGGGGAGCTCAAAGCAAACACCCCTCAACTGCAGCAGGAGAAAGACCTGGTTGAGACTGAAGAAAAGGTGCTCACAAAGGTTGGAGGTGGTGCTGGTGAAATGCTTTCCGCAGGAAACCTTATCCAACCTGGGTCACCAGGAACACTTCTCTTCTTGGTCATCTATGCCAGCAGCTGTTTGTGCATCTCCTGCCATTCATTAAGGAAGTGATGACAGAATGTTGTCGTTGTTTGGAACCAGAGCTGCATCATCAGATCAGGGGAAGGATAGTGCTGCCAGAGGCTGTATAGGTGATTGTGACCATGAATTTCTTCATGTTAGCATCTTTCCATGATGGTACAGGTGAGATATAGAACATTGTACATGTAGTAGCATTTAGGTACATGGAAGATTGTCATTAAGGGACAAGATTGGTTGAAATTATAATGATGCAGCCCAGTGCAGAACTCCCTTTTGAATAGGACCATACCTGAGCAGGAGTCTCGTGATGATGCCTGACTAACATCACTGTTGGAGGATAAAGTTGGCATGGAATTGTTGTTTGTGGAGGCATACATTTCAGGAATGTAGACTGAAAATAGCAAGTATGATCAATAATAGAGAGATGAGAAGTTGTGGGACCATTGTGTGATGCAAATTTGGGGTTGTATTCATGGGAACTGAGGTTTGAGTTGATTGTAGAGAGATTTTGTTGAATTTTTGAGTTGGTTGTACAGGGTCCTCCTGTATTGTCATTGGAAAGGCTGAAGAATACCTTCCAAATATCTTCAGCTATTATCAGGCTGGAGAGGCTTTGGCCCTTGTGCTTCAATTTTAAAGATTTTATACACATTCTTACATGTCAGTCCATGCCAGCAAGAAATGTTTCTAATAACTGGAGTGACATACACTTGCAAAATCAGTTGTGGTCAGGTCACCATGCTGCCAGAATGCTGTGTGTAAAGAAAACAGAAATGCAATGTTATTATCTATATTATCAACTCCCATCTGAATCAAACTCTCTTATGTTAATTGGCAGGTCTACTAATCTGTAAAGAGTCAAATAATGAGCATAAAATCACACGGAAGTTAAAATCTGTTCAGCCCAATTCATCTATCCTGGTATTTGTGCTCTGCACAAGTTTCACCTCATTCAACAATGTATCTTCCTGTTCCGTTCTCTCAACATGCACTTCTCTTGGTTCCCTTAAAGAAACCTTGAACTTGTTTGAGTCTGAACATTAGATATTTTCAAGAAGGAAATAGATATAGTTCTTAGGGCTAAAGGAATCAAGGGGTATGGGGTGAAAACAGGAACAGGATGCTGCGTTGATGATCAGCCATGATTGTTCTGAATAGCAGAGTAGGCTCAAACCCTTGTTCCTATCCATGTTATATGTCACAACTAGTCCTTGTGAGGGTGCATTCCATATTCACCACTTTCTGAACAAAAAGGTTCCTCCAGAATTCCTTATTGGAGTTTTGGATATGCATAAAATCTGCATAAATCATAGTTCATATGATAAGAAGTGAAAAGGCAAACATTATTTCTTTTTGTTTTAAAATTATGTTAAATGAACATTATCTGCAATTTGGGTTGAATGCGTTTGAAGTACTGCTCATACAACACCGATGGTGCAATTAGCAGTATCTATGTTTTCAAATAAAGCTAACATCCATTGTCAAAGATTGCAATTAAAACGAAAGTGACAATGTTTTTACAGATATGGTGCAAAATGCCTCAGTTGTGACATTTATAGACTGTTTTTGCATATTTATGTTTCCAGTCCCTTCTTTTTACTATATGTTGATGTAACCTTAAAAGATTGAAAAAGAAACAACAAAATACACTCTATTTTTCTGACTTCCTTGAGCACTTCTGAATGCACTATTATTGTTTCCCTTCCTTAGCAAGTAATTGCATCTCTAACAAATGGGTTTTGCTAGCTTCAATAACATGTGTCATCTCCTTTCTCCTCAGTACGAGACTAATAAGGCTACTGGCAAGCTTTTCTAATTCCCCCGGGATAGTATTCTTCCTCACTACAAGCTTCCTCACTACAAGCTTCCTTGTCCCATCGAAATTGTTTCATAAATTTCGCTCACATTCACATTCATTCAACAACAAAGTTACCTGATCCTGTCATAATTACCAAAATGATATCAGCTTTAGGACACTAACGTAGAGAAAACTACGTCTTTCCTTGTCTATTAATGAAAACCAGTAAACACAATTTTAATCTACAGAAATGTGCAAAATGAATTCCAATTAAAGGTAGCTAGGCAATGTGAGAGTGCTCCCCTAAGTATGGGAACTTCAGATCTAAATATATACGTATAAAATGGCTAAAATCCTGAAACAAAAAAGCTTCACAAAGACCATCATTATTCAGGATTGTTATCATTACATTTACATCTGACATCGTTAAAAAGGAAGTCAATTGAAGATGGAAATTTTGTGATTTATTCTGCTTTACCTCCATCTTCCGTGACCTTGTTACTGGATTGGAACTGTAATGATAACCCTTGAAACACAAATTTTGGGGTCGGCTAGCTCAGTTGGCTAGACAGTGACGTCAATAACGTGGGTTGAACTGTTGTACTGACTAAGGTCACCATCAAGACCCTCCCTTCTCAACCCTTGTCTGAGACATAATGACCTTCAGGTTAGAAACACCACCCATCATCACTCTCTAATGAGACAGCAGCCCTGGGACTACATGATTTTCACTTGCACACATTTCAGAGAAAAACAAACTGGCAATTTATGGTTTGTGATTTGATTGTCACTTTTCAAATCCACTTTCATGATTCTGTTTGTGCGAAAGTGACTTTATACATTTGAACGGATCTTACAAGTTGAAGGATTTTATACATCACCAAAGCGTTCATTTCCACAAACCAAATTTAAAAAGTATGATAGGGTTTACAAATTTCATTAGGGAGTGGTGAAGTCTCATATCCATTCCACATACACAAAGCAGGAAGATTTTAACCAGGTAGTTACTACTCCTTTTAATTTCAATATCAGATTTAAATTTAACAATTGTCCCAGAGTTCACTAAAATAGCATCTACTGCATTTTCCCTAGATTGTATGGTAGTGAATTCCACAGAGTCACCACTCTCTGGGTAAAGTCATTTTTCCTCACCCCAGTCCTAAGTGGTCTCCTCATACTTAGACTGAGACCCTGGTTCTAGACTCTCTGCATCATCTACAACATTCTTTTTGCATCTATCCTGTCCATCCAATTAGAATTCTATAGGTTTCTGAGACAACCACCCCCTGCCACCCCCCCCCCCCCACCCATCGTCCCAATTCTTCTGAACTCCAACAAATATAATCTGAACTGATTCAACCTCCCTGTGTTCCCTCTATAACAAGAATGTTCTTCCTTAGATAAGGAGATCAAAACTGCACACGGTACTCCAGGTATGGTCTTACCAAGGTCCTGCATAATTGCAGCACCCTCCCCGCTCTTGTACATGAATTTCTCACTGTGAAGACTATCATACTAAGTGTCTTCCTTACCACCTGCTGCACTTGGACACGTACTTTAAGTGACTGGTGCATGAGGACACCTAGCTCTTTGCATATTTCTCTTTTTCAATTTCTAACCAGTTAGATAATAATCTGCCACCTTGTTTTTGCTCACAAAGTGGATAATCTCACATTTGTCCACATTGTACTGCAGCTGCACTCACTCAGTTTGTCCAAATCATACTGAGGTAGCTCTGCCCCCTCCTTGCAGCTCACCCTTCCACCCAGCTTCCTGTCTACAAGCTTGAAGATATTACATTAAGTCCCCTCATGTAAACATCATTAATAGATATTGTGAATAGCTGGGGACCTAGCCTTGAACCTTATAATACCCCTAGTCACTGCTTGCCATTCAGAAATAAACTTGTTTGTCACATTTATACTTGGAAATTAGAAGGTGAAAGGTCAAAGCGAAGGTTGTTTACCTATTATTTACAAAGGGCAATTAATTTTGTTGGAAAAGTGTTCAGCAAAGCTTTTAAGATGGGACAATAGATGTGTTTGTGACTTAATTGTTGGACAAGTGGATTTTGAAAAACCCTTGGATCTGTGCTGCAGATTGTGGAGTATTAGCCTTTGAGCTTAAGTTCTTTTTTGCAGTATATATTTAGAATGGGCCTTTGTGGAAAGGCTTGTAAGGAAAGGCAGTGAAATCTATCTCCTGTGTCAAGAAGAGAAACACACTTAAACCAAATGAAAAAGCTTTTGGATCTCAGTGATAGGAAATCAGAGGAACTGTGAGCAGTCAACCTAATCTGTCTTCTGAATTTGAACTATTGACCTACAAAGGTTTTGTTCCTTTTTTCCAATTTTTCCCATCTTTAAGGCTGCTGCAAAGCTGTGTCCTGTCCTTTTTTGTGTAAGAATGTGTCTGTGGGGGATTGAGGAGGCAAGAGGTTAATGTTGCAAAATAGTTTAGTTGATAACCTGTTTTGCCACTTGTCTAAAAAATAAGTTTGTTACAAATAAACAAGTTATTTTAGTTAGTTGAAGAAATCCCATTAAAGTCTATTTTGTTCCAGATAATAGCTCAAACAAATTGACAACTTTGGGTGATTAAATAAAATTTACACTCTTATTATTGCACATACATATAGTGCAGCTAAATGTCCAGGGCATTCTTCCTGTCAGAGTCAGAACAATTTGCAGTTTTAAGCTGGAGATTCCATATTAATTTGCAAATTCTTCATTACTGCAGTGACATCAAGGTTCACTCACTTTGATTTGGCTAAATGTTGCTTTTGTTGATGGATGCAAAACAGTTCTCTCTTTCTTACAGCCTCCCAGGCTTACCACAGTCTACCTCGCTGTGTAGCCTCCCATTCTCTTCCAATCCCATGGCAACCATCCCTCTCTCTCAGTTCCATGCAGTCCTTCGTCTTCCCTCAGACCTGGTCCTCACACCCTGGCCTCAGCAAACACTAGGCTCCAAGAATGGGAGAGGACCATTTTGTAATTGGAGGAGCAGCTCCTTTCAAATTCTACTGATGCCAGGGTGAGTGTTGACTTTTGATTGATTGGTTCTCCCCTTCCCCACAGGCATGATGTTCCTGGGTTCTTATTTGTGGGCCTCGCCTGTTTTCTGAGAGTCAGCAACTCTTGATGTCCTTTAGTGTGACAACAGAAGGGAATGTAGCTAAGACTGGGCATCACCCAGCATTCACTCTGGCTGTCCAAGCCAACAGCCACAGGGACTTGGGCTCTCACTCCCGAAGAATCAAATCACTACAACCAACCCCTGACCTTTCCTGATCTCTTCAATCCTCAATCACTGCAGACCCATCCTCCTTGCTTTACACCATCATCTTTGCCTTTGCCCCTAACCTCGCACCAACTCAGCTTCCAATCCTACCCTTGGACTCTGATCTTGCTTGTGGTCTTCGATCACCCCTGACCTCAGCCTCCAATATACAACCTGACTGATCACTGGAATTCAATGCTTTTTCCCCTGCTTTGGCTAGCCTGATCTTCCCTGGCTCCAGACTCTGATCTTCCCTTATCTGTTGCCTTGCAACCTCTCTGGCTTCACCACATCATTTCCTTGGAGCTTTGGACAACAATCCTCCTTGCCACCATCACTGACCTCCCTGCTCTCTGCTCCCCAGCTGCAGCAACTCAAACAGGCTGCCCCACACAAAGCTCCTGCTGTTAGATTGTGGTTAGACCTGAGGGAAGCCCATTTCTCTGTGTCTCTCAAACTGAAAACCTTCCAATAACCCAAGCTTACCCTAAACTTTCACTCTGTCACTGTGTGAATATTCATCACATTATTTAAAACTAGTTTATGTAGATGTATAGTGACATTCTGCAATGCTCCACTTGCTTCTCTACCTTAACTCTGGAGAGATAGAAGCAGAATGTCTGAAAGTATAGCAAAGTCCCACTTTCTCCTGCTCTTTGCTGGCTTGCACCGAGCAGGTAACCTTTGTCCACCATATTGGAAATTTTCAGAAGGCGTCTGAGTGCCTGATAAATCAGGGTCATGAATTTCTAAACCATTATTACATCAATGAATCAACCTTTTAGGAAAAAGAAATCGTTAAATGTTGTTGCACCTATTTAAAAAACATCTATTTTTCCAAGCTTGTTTTGCCTGTTCCGCTACTCAATATGATCATGGCTAGCCATCCAACCCAGTTCACACTTTCTCCTCATATTGTTTGGTCCCTTTAGCCCAAGGCAATATAACTATCTCCTTCTTGTAAACACTATTCAAATGCAATATAATATTGTTAGCAATACAGGATAAGGGATGATAATGAATTTCACTGCATTCCATCAAGGTTACAGGTTTTAGAATTATTTAGATCTGCCATTAAGAACTTGGTGACAGAGAAAATATTTCAGAAATGTTTAAGTATAAATGACTGGGCACAGGAAATAAATTCTTAAGCATGAGTCAGAGAATTAAATAATTTAGTTACAGCTGGTTGTCAATCAAGTTAAATGCAAATTACTTCTGGTAATTAATTTTCAGATGGCATAACCTTTTAGAAACCAATGCTGAAGTGACAATCACTGCAATTTATTATAGATACCAATTTGCTGCTCAAGCAACATGTACAACCTTTTGCAAGACTCTGTTGTCATGCTCTACGCAATCAATTAAAATCAATGCAGGAAAACAAAGTAGGAAATGGTTATTTTCTCTAGTTTAGAAGAAAAGAAACATTTGCATTTCGGAATCTCAGGATGTCTGAAAGCCTTTTACAACTAAAAAAGTACTTTTGAAGTTAAGCCTGTCATGTAGCGGGTGAGAAGCCCAGTTTGTTCACAGCAATCTCCTACAACAATAATCAATTGATTATTGAATGAGGGATAAATTTTGGGCAGGGGCAAATGAGAATACTATTTTTTTTCAGAGTGTTAGTGATTTTATTAAACCCCATCTGAAATCAGTGGTTGGTCTTGGTTTAACATCCTATTTGTTTGTGTTTATTAAAGTGTGAAGTATTTTTGGGCGAAACTGTTTTTGATCATTTATTCCATACACAAGGAGGTAATTATATTTAAATAGAGGTCAAATCTACACTTGTCATGAGCACTTTAATTAAGTTAACTGCACTCTATAAATCTCACACCCCACTGATTGCTATCTCCCCATATTTACAGAACCAATTCACACCTAATTTACTTTAACTAATATATCCACCATCCATTCTGTGGTTCCATTAGGCTTGTGATATTCCTTCAGACCATATTGCATTATAACAAACTGTAGATGCTGAATCCATCTCAAAGCAATGCAATTACACCATCTTCTTTCTTCTGGTGTTAAGTATAATATATTAAACACAGCGGTGGATAGAGATGCTGGCTTTTAGTTGCAAAGGACCCAAGGTTTAAAGGTGTTGCTAATTCAATAAGGAATTGTGAAGGTGACTCAGACGGAGAATGGACATGGCTGTGCAATTGAAGGATCGTTCCTGCTCTCATGGTGAGCAGCAGCACTCATGCTTTGTGTGAAATCAAAGGCGCACAGTGGTGCCACTAATATGTATGTCAGCAACTGTCAAAGGAAAAGAAAGCTCAATGGCCTTCAGTCTCCAACCCTTCACTGGGATGTTACACATTTTCAGCAATTATAGATTTTTCAAAAAATCTATTGCATTAGGCAGACTCATGGAAAGGGAAGATGAAAATTTCAGGATTTTAGACCTCAGGAGTATAGTGTGGGAAAATATGAAGTTGTTCATTCTGGAAGGGAGAATGAAATAAAAATACTATTTAAATAGAAAAAAGCTTCAGCACAAAGGGACTTGTGTGTACCTGTGTACCTGTGCATGAGACACGGAATGTTCGCACACTGGGGCAGCAGGTGATCAGGAAAACTAATGGAATGTCGGCCTTTATTTAAAAGGGTTTGGAGTATAAGTATGCAGTAGTACCCCCCCAACCCCCCCTGCTTAACCGCAGGGTATATGTCCCAAGACCTACTGCGGAAGGCTGAAACCACGGACAGGAGTGAACCAATTCATTTAAATGGGAAATTTACCTTCCCAGCATCTCCCTGGTCTCTGGATCTGGAACATTCCCTGCATTATGTTCAGGCTAAGGTAAACCATTAGTAACTGAAACTGTGGAAAACGATTCCGCGGATATGGAAGTTGCTCTGTATTGCAGACGTCTGAATATACTGCATTTATTGTATAAAGTGCTGGTGAGACCACATCTTGACTACTGCGTGCAGCCTTGATCCCCTTGTCTAAAGAAAGATATCATTTCATGGGAAGCAGTTCAAAGAAGTTTCACTAGGATGATTCCTGGTAAGGAGGGATCATTTTATGAGCCTAGCTTAAACAGATTGGGATTCTACTCACTGGACTTTAGAAGAATGAGAGGTGATCTCATTGAAACATATAGGATTCTAAAGGGACTTGGACAGTATAAATGATGAGAGAATTCTCCCCCTTATAGGAGCGTCTAGGATGAGAGTGCATAGTCTTGGAATAAAGGGTGCCAATTTAAGACTGAGATGAGAAGGAATTTCTTCTCTTAGTGGGTTGAGAGTCTTTGGAACTCCTTGTCACAGAGAGCTGTGGGGATAGAGTCCTTGTGTGTATTTAAGGCTAAGGCAGAAAGATTCTTGATTGGGAGGACAATCAAGGCTTATGGGGAAAGTGCAAGAAAGTGGATGTGAGGAATGTCAGATCAGCCAAGATCCTATTGAATGGTGGAGCAGACTCAAGGAGCCAAATGGTCTACTCTTGCTCCTATTTGTAATGGCTCTTATTCTGGAAACTGAGAGCTGATTTTCAAAGTGAAAAGTTTTAGAGCATATGGTTTGGAATGTCTGGGCAGATTTTGAGACCTGAACAGTTTTCCAGTTGGTACAGTGTGCTGCACACTTTGCGTTGTCCAGTCAGTGCACTTCCACTGTTTTTAAAAAGTCTGTCGCACGTGGAGCTCAGAGCGCTCCATATAGTTGCTTGGTATTAAAATTAATGAATGGAAGTTCATGCACAGCTTATTTGTCCCAGGCCCACATCTGTGGCCCATGGTTAACTTGTGACATGCTCCCAGTGGAATTGTTATCGAAATGCCCACCCTTCTTGATCAGTCAGGATGAGAAATTCTTCTTGTATAAAATGGTTGACAAAAAGTTGTCAGATTGATTTACATCTTTCCATTAGAAAAGTAAATGAGCTGGAATGTAGAACAAGCTCCAACTCCCCATTGCCCAAGATGGATTCCTTCCTCAATAATGTCAAATTGTTCATATTTCTACTTGGATTGTCAATTTAAATGTTTGTATAATAGACAAGGGACATGGCTTGGGAAAAGGGAATGAACAAATATACACTGAGGTGTAGAATAAAAAAATAAAGAATATCTGTTCATTTGTCCCAGACCTTGTTCTAATGATTCATGGATCCCCTTCAAGCCTTTGAAACATTTTGCAGCAGTACAACATATGCAAATTCTGTGCACAGTATTTTATCCGGCAGATTTTAAGGTAGCTTTATACAGTATTGAGGCACCATTTTGTTCAAAACTGAGGGGGTGATCTTTGAAAGTAGCATTGACATACATGATTATCCCAGACTTTACAATGCATCTTTGACTTCTGTGATTTATAGATGTGGTTCTGTAAACTAACTGCAGTTTTTACACCCTGTGTTCTCTAATTAAATTAAATCAAATGTCAAATTTGCTACATTAATTGGCCATTACAGGTATTATTTTGCAAGTGCCAGGATTATTTAATTACTTTACTAATCCGCTTAATGTAGAAATGATATCCTCCTGGGATTTGCAGAGGTGTGCCATTCTCCTCTGTGAGCATAATAATGAACTGGGTGGTCAAAGAGCCTTCTAATGAGGTTATGGTGCTTGCTATTATAGTAATTTTTCTAATCTAAATGGCTCACTTCTTTCAATAAAAGCTATTACTGTTCTCATGCCCTCATAAGCTGTTAATACTTCACATTGGCTTCACTCTCCTCAGTGTTAGCAGGCAATAGTTGGCCTTGGTTTAATTTGTCTATTTTGATAACAACACACGAGTGCCAAGCAATGATCATTTCCAAAAAGAGAAAATCTGACCATTTGCCTTTGATATTCGATGGTATTACCAATACTGAACCCATACCATTAACATCCTGGGGACTGTGGTTACCATATAAATACTGTGGCTGCAAGAGCAGATTAGATTCTGGGAATTCTGTGGTGAGTGGCCCCTCCTTCTGATACACCAAAGCTGTCCATCAAGTGCAAGACACAAGTTAGAAGTGTGATGGTGCATTCCCAACTTGCCTGGCAGCTCCAACCACTAAGCTCCTGGAAGCTTAGTAATGTCCACGTCAAACAGCCCTCTGGAATAGCACCTTATCCACAATCTCAAACATTCACTCCCTTCTCACTGGGGCACAGTGGCATCAGAATATAAAATGCGCATTTCAATAACTTGCTAAAACTTCTTCATTAGCATATAACAAATCTACCATCTCTGCCACTAAGAATGAAGACAATGACTTGGGAACACAGCCAGTTGGATGGTTTCCTCCAGATGACACACCTTCCTGACTTGGAATGATATCACTGTCCCTTCAGCATGTCTGGATTAAATTCCTGGGACTCCCTCTTTAACAGCACCTACATCCCAATGACTACAGCAGTTCATGAAGGCAACTTACCATCACACATTCCAGGACAATTAGTGATGGGCAATAGATGTTGGTCTAGCTTGTGACACACAGCTTCTATAAACAAAGAAAGGAAACCAACCTATTGAGGGGTATGACATGAGATATAATAATTTAAGGGGTACAAATAAGATCAGGTGAATAATTCTTGTTCTACTTGGAAAGTGTTGTCTGGCTGACATATGTGAGCAAAATTTGACAGCTAAATACCCTTGGTAATAAACCCCTGAATTCTCAGGAGAAATTGTATTTTCATTCACTGAGAAGTGTTTAACATGTATGCAGACTTCATTTTTGTGTCCACAAATTGGCCAAATCACAGAATTCTTATAGTGTGGAAGCAGGCCATTCAGCCCATCAAATTCATACTGACCTTCCGATGAGCATCCCACCCAGACCTACTTCACTACCCTGTAAGCTTGCATTCCCCATGTCTAACCCACTTAGCCAGCACATCCTTGAACACTATGGGCAATTTAGCATGGCCATTCCACCTAACGTGCACACCCTAAGACTATGTGAGGAAACCCTCACAGACATGGGGAGAGTGTACAAGTTCCATGCAGACAGTTACCTGAGGGTGGAATTGAACCTGGTCCCTGGTGCTGTGATGCAACAATGCTAATTACTGAGACTCTGTGCCGTCCAAATGCCAATCTAAAACAGACAATGTTAGGCTTCTGTACTGCTTAGTGAGAAACAGCAATGCTTAAAATTACTGTTGCCTGTTCTTCTCAAGTTAACAAAATCCTTCTGTTTCTCTCTTGCTCCATTGCAGATGTTGCATTTTTGTTAGTGTGATAATTTCTGTCACTGCTTAACTACATTCTTGTTGTTTCAGTTGTTGATATCAAGTGCAGCTATGGTTATTCCATTGGACATGCCAATTGCCCTTCTGACTTTGGAAGCAAGGATCCACCCATAGTGCTCTGCTTAGATAATTGTTTGGACACATCTGATGTGAAGTATTTTAGCTGTGCTCCCTTCAGAAGAGAGTCTGTCACCAACATGCGCCATCTTGACAGACTGCAAGCTCAGGACGGCACGGTGGCACAGTGGTTAGCACTGCTGCCTCACAGTGCTAGAGACCGGGGTTCAATTCCTGCCTCGGGCAACTGTCTGTGTGGAGTTTGCGCATTCTCCCTGTGTCTGCGTGGGTTTCCTCCCGGTGCTCTGGTTTCCTCCCCCAGTCCAAAGATGTGCAGGTCAGGTGAATTGGCCACATTAAATTGCCCATAGTGTTAGGTGAAGGGGTAAATGTAGGGGAATGGGTTGCTCTTCGGAGGGTGAGTGTGGACTTGTTGGGCTGAAGGGCCTATTTCCACACTGTAAGTAAGCGAATCTAATCTAATCGACGGGCCTTTAGATAAGACCCAAGTAGATAAAATGCTGTGTACATCATAAATGCAGTTAACTTTCATCATTTTGTACTCTCGCACTTTGCGGTCACCCTTTTTGCAGCAGTCCCATTGGCCAGGCATTACATCACCAGTTACACCATACAAAACTGATCTCACTCTATGTCACCAATCTCACTATTCATCACCAATGATGATGTACAACATGATCTGACAATACAAAATCAGTCTTGCAGTACCATACTAATCTCATTGTACAACAACAATCTCATTGTACATCACTGATCTCCTATATTACATTGATCTTATTGTACAATTCAACCTCACTGTACAACTCTGCTCACACTGTACAACACTGACCTCACAATACAACACTGATCTCACTGTACAATGCCAATTTCACTATACAGCGCTAACCTCACCAAATAACATTAATCTCACAAAACAACACTGTTCTCATTGTAAAATACCGATCCTACCAAATAACACCAATCTCACCAGAAACACTGATCTCACAGTACAAAATTAATCTTACTGTACATTACTAATCTCACTGTCCACTGCTCATCTCACTGTACAACACTAAACACGCTGCACATTATCAATCTCACTTTATATGATTGATCTCATAGATAATTATTGATCTCAACATGCATCACTGATTTCATCATTCAATGAAATTCTTCATTTATATTCTGCACATTTTTGACATTATGAAGAGAAAAGATCATTTGCGTCAAAAAAGTGCTATATTTGCATACAAAAGTAGAACCTTCCAATGTTTGACCAGGGTGGAAATAATTCTATATTCAAACAAATGAATCAGACATTTCTCCAATTTAACCCAGTGCTGATTGAAAACATTATTTTCCCAGGAAAACAGGCTGTGCTCACATTGCATTAATAAAAGGAACAGAAATGTTATGTTATTTCCTTCACAGTTTGTGTCAATTACTCTCCATTTCAATGAGGTAGCTGGGGAAATATTCTTGTCAAAAGCTGTACAAGGTTTGAATAACAAGGAAGCTTTGCTGCAAACACAGAATAATCAGTGGTAATTACATGGGCTGCACTTCAATTAGTTAGGACAAGCTGCATTTCTCAAATTAACAGAAAACACCGTATCATAATTTCCATTGCTGTAGAGCATAGTAAAAAATCAAATGTACATTTCAAAAATCCCTGAGTTCCTTGTTGAACATTGTTTTCACGAGTGCTGAGAGTATAGGTACTCAGCTCTAAATAATACAAAGCTCAATTTTATTATTGGTATACTAGGAGATTTAATTGCACCTATAGTCAATAGTAGAGGTATTAAAAATACAAGCTATTTACTGCATTTCAAATTACCTCCTTGTGCTCACATTGTAAATAAGGTTAAAAATCACATAAAACCAGGTTATAGTCCAACAGGTTTATTTGGAAGCACTAACTTTCGGAGCGCTGCTCCTTCACCAGGTGGTTGTGAAGCAGGACCAGAAGATACAGAATTTATTGCAAAAAAATTCTGTCTCTTATGGTCTGGCTTCACAACCACCTGGTGAAGGAGCAGCACTTTGAAAGCTAGTGCTTCCAAATAAACCTGTTGGACTATAACCTGGTGTTGTGTGATTTTTAGCTTTTTCCACCCCAGTCCAACACTGGGACCTCCACATCATGGCTTTGTAAATAAGAACTATGTTCATAATTAAAAGAAAGAAAATTCTAGGGGGAGTACTTTGCAAAATAGGGACTCACCTGAATTTTCTGCCCTTTTTGTCGGGTATCAGGATTATGAAGGTGCCTAGTTATGATTATCAGTCTATTCAAGTCCACCAAGTAAAAATTATGTTAGTTTTCTGGTGCTCTCCGAATACCTTGGCTTCAAATTGTTTACAGGATAGGAGCACAGCACCAGCAATATGGATGCTGAAGAAGCCATGAAGAGGAAGGATCGACATACATCTCTTTATACTTGTTAACTCTAGCTTTGAGAGTGCCATGAAAGATTACATGCAACATTACCAACATCATTTGAAATCATTTAAAGTGCAACAAACAATATTTGAGGCAATAATTTATTTCACTATGAGCAACACGTGAGCAAGATTTTAGATCAGAATTCAGCAAAAAACAATCTGTCAGGATGCATCTTTTTAAAAAAGCCTCACACTAATATCATCAAGGCTATTAAGAAAGGAATTTGACATTAATATTGAGTATAAGAAGTAGTTGTAATGTTAAAAACTGCTTTTTACCTTTCTATATTTTTGACTGTGGATTGAAATGCAAAAAGGATTGTTTTAAAAATCGAGCATTGTAGAATCAACTGCTGCACTTTTTAAAAGCAAGGTACTAATTTTTGATGTAAGTGGTGTTTATACTGTTGCTTGTTCAACCACTGGTGGGAGATTTTTTGCAGATGAACTATCATCAGAGAATGTGAACAAAGCTTACTAACAATTATGGAATTGGTTCCTAGGTAGTTGAATAGCTTGTGGGTGTAAATGATATGGACAGAAGCCTTTGTACTCTGAAAGGGAAGGTGGTCTCTCTCTCTCTGCAACAAAAAATACCTGAAGCCTGAAGAAAGCCAGTCTATTTTCCCTCACCAATCTCTGTAAGTCATGGATTTAAGTCAGAGACTTTAAAAGTTGTGAACCAGTCATTTTGTACCTCCTGCCTGGAGAAGAGAGAATGAAGATTAGCAATTCTTGACAAGCAAAAAGAATAATTCCTGTGAAAACTGTAAACAGAGACCATCAGAGAGAGAACTACCTTCCCAGTTTTTCCATTCACCCAAAAGACCAGTGCTTTTTGTGTCTATCTGTCTGTGTGTAAGGAGAATTTTATAAGCAGATCAGAGTTATATTTTGACATTTCATACCAGTAGTGAGAGTTTGTTTATTAATAATAAATAGTTGTACTTATTAAGTACAGAAACCTGGTCCATGTTTTTCAGGTAAATTAGGGAACTCTATATTCCATTGAGTAGTGGTGATATTGGAGGTAGTATATTAGCATGGATAGAAGATTTATGAACCAAAAGAAGGCAGCATTGGGATAAGGAGGATGGATTTTCAGGATTGCAATCTGTTACTAGTGCTATGCCACAGGAATCAGTGCTGGGGTCACAATGAGCAATGGCATATTAATGACTTGGACGAGGAAAGTAAGCATACTGTAGCAAGTTTGCGAGTGACACAAAAGTAGGTGGGAAGACACAAGTGTCTGCAAAGTGATATAGATATGTTACTTGAGTTAGGAAGGACTTAGCAGATAGAATATAATGAGGGGAAATGGGAGATCATGTACTTTGACAGAAGAATAGAAGAGCCGAATATTATTTAAATGGAGAAAGACTGCAGAAAGCTACAGGACAGATGGATTTGGGAGTCCTCATCCATGAATCACAAAAAGTTAGTATCTAAGTTCAGCGTGTAATAGGGAAAGCAAACAGAATGTTGGCCTTTATTTCAAAGAGTATTCAGGATAAAAGTAGAGAGGTTTTGTTAATTCTATACAAGGCAGACCACAGTTGGAATATTGTGAATTGTTTTGGCCCCCTTACTTAAGCAATAATATATCGGCATTGGAGACAGACCAGAGAAGGTACACTAACCTGATTCCTGGGATATGGGGAGTGTCTTATGAGGAGAAATTAAGTAGATTGGGCCTGTACTCAATAGAATATGGAAAAATGGGAGGTACCTTATTAAAACATAGAAACAGCTTCAAGGACTTGACAGGGTAGATGTAGAAAGATTGCTGTCCCCTTGTGGGAGAGTCTAGGACCAGAGAGCATAATTTCAAAATAAGGGGTTGCACATTTATGACAGAGATGAGGAGAAATTTATTCTCTCAGAATTCTTTACCACCGAGGACTGTTGAGACTGGATCATTCAATATATTCAACCTACTGAGATAGGCTTTTACTCAGTAAGTGAAGGGTCAGGGCAAAATGGCAGAAGAGTAAAATTATGAATGATGAGATCAACCATGTTCTCATTAAATGGTGGAGCCGACCTGCTGGGCTGAATGGCCTGCTCCTGCTGCTGTCTTACAGTCACTTCTTTCAAAACATGTCAATCTGTAATCATATTTTGTATTCATTGTAAATCTGGGCTCGTATTGGATCAATATGAACTATAGCTTCATTTTCCAACAATCTTTTGAACGAGTCATCAATTCGTTCTCTTGTAATGCATGGGTCAAGATGTTGGAAAAGCCTGAGTGAATGTTTTAAAATAGAAAGGCTTATACATCATATAATTTCAAAAGTAGAGTCTGAAGATGGCAGGACTATTGGTGTGGAAGGAAGCCTCTTCAGTGGATTGCTTTGGGCTATGGTTGCAGACTTTTTAGCTGTGGTTCTGAAATTGGGGGTATGAAGTTTTGATTACCACCTAACCCATGGAGCTGCTGGGTCACCTGATCAGCAGAAATGCGCCCCAATACTGGGAAGAAGCTGGAAAAGTCTTTCAGTTCTTCTAATTACTACATTAATTGGTAGTTACTGACTACTTGCCACAATACATTGGGGAATCTCACTGGCGTCTGGTCAAAACAAGGTAAATGATCATAAGAGAGTGGGTGGGTTAATGTCAATGTCTCCTAACTAATCTTTCTGTTGGCACTGCCTTCAATCCAACTTCCACAGGAGTGGGAAGATTCTGCCCACTCTCTTATGATCACATGCCTTCTTTCGAATAGACCCTAGTGAGATTCCCTAAACAATTACATTCCCTGGTGAGGAGGTATGAACTAGCTCTCCTTTATTATTCACCTTCCCACTCAGTTGGTTGCAACAAGATTAATTTTAAAGGAATCCCTTCTCTTGTGGATAACTTTTTCCAGACCCAAATAACTGATGCTTTGAAAGAACATAAGAACAGAGGCTGGAGTGGGCAATTCAACCCCAATTTAGTCCTGCAATTCAGTACAATCATGGCTGGTCTCACCTCGGCCTTAACTCCACTTTCCTGTCCACTCTATATGACCCTTTACTGATCAAAAATCTGTTTATCTCCTCCTTAAATGTGGGTGGCACGATGGCATAGTGGTTAGCACTGCTGCCTCACAGCGCCAGAGGCCCGGGTTCAATTCCCGCCTCAGGCGACTCTCTGTGTGGAGTTTGCACATTCTCCCCGTGTCTGCGTGGGTTTCCTCCAGGTGCTCCGGTTTCCTCCCACAGTCCAAAGATGTGCAGGTGAACTGGCCATGCTAAATTATCCAGAGTGGTAGATGTAAGGGTATGGGTGGGTGGTGGGGCGGTGTGGACTTGTTGGGCCAAAGGGCCTGTTTCCACACTGTAAGTAATCTAAATTTACTCAACGTCCCTCTGCATCCTAGGGTAAGGAATTCCACAGATTCACGACAATGTCATTTCTCATCATCTCTGTTTTAAATTTGCTACCCCCAATCCTAAAACTCTCACTCCAGATTGCCCCACATGAGGAAACATCCTTTATGTGTCTATTTTGTCAAACCCCTTCGCATCTTAAATGCTCCAGTTAGATCTCCTCTCATTCTTCTAAACTCCAGGGACTGTAGGCCTAAACTGCTCAATCTCTCTTCATAAGACAAACCCCTCATGTCTGGAGACAGAAGTTTGTACTGCAGATGCTGGAGACTCGAGTCAAGGTTAGAGTGGTGCTAGAAAAGCACAGCAGGTCAGGCAGCATCCGAGGAGCAGGAGAATCGATATTTCAGGCAAAAGCCCTTCATCAGGAAAGGCCTACCTGATCTGCTGTGCTTTTCCAGCACCACTCTAATCTTGACCCTCATGTCTGGAATCAATCTAGTGAACAAAAAGGAACAAAAAGAAAAGAATTAATGAGATAACCAATATACACATTGATGTGAAATGAAAGGTGAGTCCAGTAAGATAACAGTTTTATACGGATCAGTTTCTGAACTGCGAGTGAAAACCTGATAATTGAACATTGCAGCTGTTGCAGTAAAGGTTACTGCTAGCATTGACATCAGCACTGAACAGTTAGCTTTTGAGATATTTTGCTTTGTAGGCTGCTTGAAGTTCCTTTCTCCAAAATTCATTACTAACTGGCTCCCAGCATTTGGAATGAGAGACCGTCTTTACAAGTGATACAGAAGGAACTAGTGGAGGATTCTTTGACGATGAGCTTCACAGCATTTTAATGCTCAAAACCAGCCTGATACATATGAGAGCATTCAGTCTCCGAACTAAAACTGACTTTTTAACCCCTGTACGTGTTTATTGTTTAAAGGAAAAAAACATAAAATGCATTTGCAGTTTGGGATATCATCCACAAGGCAATAAATGCTGGCCCAGCCAGTGACACTCACATCATGTGAACAAATAAAAGAAAATTGTGTCCTGTGAACTCCGTGAGTAGCTATCCAATTTAGTCCCATCGGATTCTCTTGAAATGATGGGAGGTGGTCATTGCCTGGCATTCGTATCGTGCGAATGTCACTTGCCTCTTATCAGCCTGAGCCTGGATATTGTGCAGGTCTGTTTGTATTTGAGCACGGACTGCTTCAGCACCTGAGCATTTGTGAATGCTGCTGAGCATTGAAGAAGCAAAATCAAAAATTACTGAAGAAACTCAGCAGGTTTGGCAGCATCAGTGGAGAGAAAGCGGAGCTAACGTTTTGAGTCCAGTGACTCTTCTTCAGAATACTTTAAAAAGTGCAGGTTTGTTTTAAGAAGTGCCCTGAAGGTATGATTTTTGGAAACTGGCAGATATATACAGCCAAGATTAACCGTGGTTGCACTCAGAACTCCTTCTAATGCGTAGTCAGTATGAGGTTGATGCACTGGTTACCTTTCAAATAACTGAGGCAGGTTTCAGGGGAGCAATGATCTAGTGGTATTATTGCTAGTTCGTTAATCCAGAGACGCAGGTAATGTTCTGTGGACCCAGGTTCCAATCCTGTAATGGCGGATGGTGGAATTTAAATTTGATAAAAATCTGGATTTAAGAGTCTAATAATGATCCTGAAACCATTTCAGTTATCAGGATAAACCCATCTGCTTCACTAATGTCCTTTATTATACTGTTGGCCTTCCCTGGTCTGGCATACATATGACTCGAGATACACAGCAATGTGGTTAACTCTTAACTGCTCTCTGAGAAATAAGGGTGAGTGATAAATACTTAATTAGTGACATCCACATCCTGTGAATGAACATACATATATGGACAACTTTTCACTGTAATGTCTTTGATGAAACAAACAATGAAGAAATGTTTGTAAAAGACAGCGACTTTACCTGTTTACCTGTTTACCTGTTTTCTGCTTAACTCTAAACAATAGAACATAGAATATAGAAGAGTACAGCGCAGAACAGACCCTTCAACCCTCGATGTTGCGGCGACTTGTGAAGTATTCTAAGCTCACCCCCTACACTATCCCATCATCATCCATGTGCTTATCCAAGGATTGTTTAAATCTCTCTAATGTGGCTGAGTTAGCTACAAGCTGATGTCATTATCCTAGGAAAAAGACTTTCACTGTCTACCCTATCTAATTCCTCTGATCATCTTGTATGTCTCTATCAAATCCCCTCTTTGCCTTCTTCTTTCCAATGTCCCTCAGCCTTTCTTCATAAGAGCTTCCCTCCAGAACAGGCAACATCCTGGTAAATTTCATATGCCCCTTTTCCAATGCTTCCACATCCTTCCCATAATGGGATGACCAGAACTGTACACAATATTCCAAATATGGCTGCACTAGCATTTTGTATGGTTGCAGCATGACATTGTGGCTCCAGAACTCAATCTCTCTATCAATAAAACCTAACACACCAAATGTCTTCTTAACAGCACTATCCACCCGGGTGGCAACTTGCAGGGATCTATGTACTTGGACTCCAAGATCCCTCTGCACATCCACACTACCAATATCTTTCCATTGACCCAGTACTCTGCCTTCCTGTTATTCTTGCCAAAGTGAATCACCTCATATTTAGCTGCATTGAACTCCATTTGCCACCTCTCAGCCCAATTCTGCAGTTTATCCAAGTCCCCCTGCAACCTGCAACATTCTTCTACACTGTCCACCACTCCACCGACTTTAGTGTCATCTGAAAACTTACTAACTCATCCATCTATGCCTGCTTCTAAGTCATTTATAAAAATGACAAACAGCAGTGGTCCCAAAACAGATCCTTGTGGCACACCACTCGTAACTGGACTCCAGACTGAATATTTTCCATCAAGAACCACTTGTTGCCTTCTTACAGAAAGTCAGTTTCTAATCCAAACTGCTAAATCACCCTCAATTCCATGCCTCTGCATTTTCTCCAACAGCCTACTATGTAGAACCTCATCAAAGGCTTTACTGAAGTCCATGTACACTACGTCAACTGCCCTACCCTCATCTACATGCTTGGTCACCTTCTCAAAAAATTCAATGAGGTTTGTGAGACATGACGTAACCATGTTGACTGTAGCAGTAGAACATTTACATCAGATTTATACCTCATATGAAAGGTTATACTTTCACATAATAGCAGCATGTATTAATCTTGATATATTTCCTGATGGTACTAAGATTTTCCCAACGTCTGACAAATATATTGTACCCTAGGTGTTCACATTCACTCCTTAGTGGCCTCCATCTGTGCAGTTTACATTTTTAATTTGTTCGCGGGATGTAGGCTTCACTGGCTAGTACAGCTTTTATTCCCGATTCAACCTGCCCTTGAGAAGGTGGTCATGATCTGCCTTCTTGAACAGATACTGAGTGTATGCTGTAGCTACACTTACAATTCTGTTAGAAAGGGAATTCCAACAGTTATGACCCAGTGACAGTGAAGGAAAGTTGATATATTTCCAAGTCAGGATGCTAAGTGGCTTGGAAAGGAGCTTACAGGTGGTGGGGTTCCTATGAACGTGCCGTATTACAAGAATAGAAGTTGCAGGTTTGAAATGTGATGTTGAGCACTGTACAATTATCGGTGAACACCCTCACATCTGACCTTACGTGAAGGGAAATTTATTGAGTAATTAATGAACAAAGTACCTTCTCCCACCACTGCTGTATTAGGCCAACAGTGGGCTGTTGACGTACCAAATATCCTTCCGGGGTTGCCTTGACACTGATTTCCCAATCGAGGGATCCAACATCAGGAAGGGTTTCCCAGGAGGAAGACATACACGTGCCCTCCCCCTCCCTTGTGATCTCTATGGTGTGATTCTGCAATTGTAAACCTCAGGTGGGTATGGCTTGGAGACCTCTGATTTGCTTGTAGCTCCTGACAGCAGGAATTCTGTCCCTTGGGTCTTTAATCCAGAAGAAGGTTCAGTGCTGTCTAGTTAAGTGCCTGATTGACACTTAATTCATCAGGATTAGAGAGGTGCTAGAAAAGCACAGCAGGTCAGGCAGCATCCAAGGAGCAGGAAAATCAACGTTTCGGGCAAAAGTCTTTCATCAGGAATGAGGCTGGGGGCCTTGGGTGTAGAGAGATAAATGGGAGGGTGTGGGGCTGGGGAGAAGGTAGCTGAGAGTGCGATAGGTAGATGGAGGTGATGGTGAAGGTGATAGGTCAGAGAGGAGGGTGGAGTGGATAGGTGGGAAGGAAGATTGACAAGTAGGACAGGTCATGAGGGTGGTGCTGAACTTGAAGGTTAGAACTGGGAAACTGGTGAAGTCCACATAGATACTAAGGGGTTGAAGAGTTCTTCCTCCAGGGATCGGGTGGTGAGGGAGTGGTGGCGGAGGAGGCCCAGGACTTGCATGTTCTTGGCAGAGTGGAAGGGGGAATTGAAATGTTCGGCCACGGGGCGGTGGGCTTGATTGGTGTGGGTGTCCCGGAGATGCTCTTTGAAGCGCTCTTTGCGAAGGCGTCCAGTCTCCCCAATGCAGAGAAGACCGCATCAGGAGCAATGGATACAGTAAATGACATGTGTGGAAATGCAGATGAAACTTCGATAGATGTGGAAGGCTTCTTTGGGGCCTTGGACAGAGGTGAGGGGGGAGGTGTGGGCACAGGTTTTCTGATTCCTGTGGTGGCATGGGAGGATGCCAGGTAGGGAGGGTGGGTTTTTGGGGGGCTTGGACCTGACCAGGTAGTCACGGAGGAACCGTCTTTGCGGAAAGCGGATAGAGGTGAGGAGGGAAATATATCGCTGATGGTGGGGTCTGTTTGGAGGTGGTGGAAATGTCGACGATTTATGTGGAGGTTGGGGTGTGGAAGGTGACGACCAGGGTGGTTCTGTCTCTGTTACAGTTGGAGGGGTGGGTTCTGAGGGCAGAGGTGCGGGACATCTTCAACCACGTGAGAGGGGAAATTGCAGTCTTTAAAGAAGGAGACCATCTGGTGTGTTCTGTGGTGGAACTGGTCCTCCTGGGAGCAGATGCAGCAGAGGCCCTGGTCATCGTGGATGGAGGTGTAGAGGGATTGGATGTCCATGGTGAAGATGAGGCATTGGGGGCCGGTGAAACGGAAGTCTTGGAGGAAGTGGAGGGCGTGGGTGGTGTCTCGAACGTATGTGGGTAGTGCCTGGACCAGGGGGATTAGGACAGTATTGAGGTAGGTGGAGATGAGTTCGGTGGGGCAGGAGCAGGCTGAGACAATGGGTCGGCCGTGTTGGTCAGGCTTGTGGATCTTGGGGAGGAGGTAGAATCAGGCAGTGCGGGGTTCCTGAACTATGAGGTTGGAAGCTGTGGGTGGGAGATCTCCTGAGGTGATGAGGTTCCGTATGGTCTGGGAGATGATGGTTTGGTGATGGGGGTGGGGTCATGGTCAAGGGGGTGGTAGGAGGAGGTGTCTTCAAGTTGGTGCCTGGCTTCAGTGGTGTAGGGATCAGTGTGCCAAACTACCACTGCACCCCCTTTATCCGCTGGTTTGATGGTGAGGTTGGGGTTGGAGCAGAGGAAGTGGAGGACTGCGTGTTGTGAGGGTGAGAGGTTAGTGTGGGGGAGGGGTGTAGATAGGCTGAGGTGGTCAATGTCTTGGCGATAATTGGAAATAAAGAAGTTGAGGGCAGGTAACACACTGGCATGGGGTGTCCAGGTGGATAGGGTGTATTGGAGGTGGGCAAAGGGGTCCTCGGAGGGTGGGCGGGAAGCTTCATGAAAAAAGAAAGCTCAGAGGTGGAGGTGGTGGAAGAAGTGTTCAATGTGACGATGTGTATTGATTTCCTTGATGCCTACTCCAACCTCTCACCCTCACAACGTGACCTCCAACATTCCCCATCCACGTGGACACCCCGTGCCTGTCTATTACCTGCCTTTGACCTCTTTATTTTCAACTGCTGCTGAGATATTAATCACCTCAACCTGTCTACCCCACTCCCCACTCCAACTTCTCACCCTCACAATGCGCCAACCCCAACCTCACCACCAAACCCCCAGACAAGGGGGATGCAGTGGTATTTGGCGCACTGACCTCTACACTGCTGAAGCCAGGCTCCAACTTGAAGACACCTCAACCATGACCTCACCACCCCTCATCACAAACCATCAGCTCCCAGACCATACACAATCTCATCACCTCAGGGGATCTCCCAGCCACAGCTTCCATCCTCATAGTTTGGGAACCCTGCACTGCCCGGTTCTACCTCCTTCCCAAGATCCACAAGCCTGACCACCCTGGCCGACCCATTGTCTCAGCCTGCTCCTGCCCCACTGAATTCACCTCCACCTATCTCGATACTGTCCTACTCACCCCGGTCCAGGCACTCCCCACATATGTTCAGGACACCATCCACACCCTCCACCTCCTACAAGACTTCAGTTTCCCCGGCCCCCAATGCCTCATCTTCACCATGGACATTCAGTCCTTCTACATCTCAATTCGCCATGACCCAGGCCTCCAAGCTCTCCGTTTCTTCCTCTCCCGAAGTCCCCACCAGTACCCTTCCACTGACACTCTTACTCGTTTGGCTGAATTGGTCCTATCCTTTAACAATTTCTCCTTTGAATCCTCCCACTTCCTCCAGATGAAAGGGGTAGCCATGGGCACCCAGATGGACCCAAACTATGCCTGTCTCATCGTCGGCTATGTAGAGCAGTCCATCTCCCGGAGTTACATTGGCACCACTCCCTACCTCTTCCTCCGCTACATTGATGACAGCATCGGCGCCACCTCATGTTCCCACGAAGAGGTTGAACAATTCATCAACTTCACCAACACATTCCACCCTGGCCTGAAATTCACCTGGACCATCCATGACACCCCCTTCCCCTTCCTGGACCTTTCCATCTCCATCAACGATGACAGACTCAACACTGACATTTTTTTACAAACCCACTGACTCCCACAGTTACCTGGATTACACCTCCTGCAAAAATGCCATCCCACATTCCCAATTCCTCCGCCTTTGCTGCATCTGTTCCCAGGAGGACCAGTTCCACCACAGAACACACCAGATGGCCTCCTTCTTTAGAGATCACAATTTCCTTTCCCACGTGGTTGAAGATCTAACGCATCTCATCCACATCCCGCGCCACCGCCCTTAAAACCCACCCCTCCAACCGCAATAAGGACAGAACCCCCCTGGTCATCACTTTCCACCCCACCAACCTCTGCATAAATCACATCATCTGCCGACATTTCCACCACCTCCAAACAGACCCCACCACCAGGGATATATTTCCATCCGATCCCCTATCCGCTTTCCACAAAGACTGTTCCCTCTGCGGTTACCTGGTCAAGTCCACGCACCCCCCCAACAATCCAGTCTCCCCATCCTGGCACCTTTTCCTGCCACCACAGAAATTGCAAAACCTGCGCCCACACCTCCCCCCTCACCTCCGTCCAAGGCCCCAAAAGAACCTTCCACATCCATCAACGTTTCACCTGCACTTCTACACATGTCATTTACTGTATCCGTTGCTCCTGATGCAATCTCCTCTACATTGGGGAGACTGGATGCCTTCTTGCAGAGTGCTTCAGAGAACATCTCCGGGACACCCACACCCACCACTCTGTGGCCATACATTTGAACTCCCCCTCCCACTCTGCCAAGGACATGCACCGCCACTCCCTCACCACCCAACGCCTGGGGGTAGAATGTCTCATCTTCCGCCTCGGAACCCTTTAACCCCTGGGCATCAATGTGGACTTCACCAGTTTCCTCATTTCCCACCCCCCGCCACCCCCCCTACTTTACCCCAGTTCCAACCTTCTAGTTCAGCACCACCCTCACGAACCTGTCCCACCTGTCAATCTTCCTTCCCACCTATCCGCTCCATCCTCCTCTCTGACCTATCACCTTCATCCCCATCTCCACCCAACTAAAGCACTCTCAGCTACCTTCTCCCCAGACCCACTCCTCTCGCATTTATCTCTTCACTCCAAAGGCTCCCAGCCTCATTCTGATGAAGGGCTTTTGCCCGAAATGTCAATTTTCCTGCTCCTTGGATGCTGCCTGACCTGCTGAGCTTTTCCAGTACCACTCTAATCTTGAGTCTAATCTCCAGCATCTGCAGTACCCACCTCTGCCTACTTTATTCGTCAGGCCTTCCCAAAACATGATGACATCAGAAGACCCCATCACCTCCATTCAATCAAGGTTGAAATTGTATAGCTTGTGTAGAGATGTCAGAACGTAATAGAGTTCTTTGAGGATGTGAAAAGCAGGCAGGCTACAAGGAACCAGTAATGTAACATATATGTATATTAAATTTCCAAAAAGCATTGTCTCAGGTGCCACAAGAATTAAACCTTCTGCTCACATGGTTGACCAGAAATCTCTCAAATTCTTATGACCTACCATTGACCGTGGTGTCTCAGATCATATTATACACGAAACAAATAGCACGGGAGACAAGGGTGAAATATGAAAGCTGTTCAAGAATTATGGTGTAAATTCGTTACAATTTCTTTTGAAATATAGCATGTGGTTAAGATTGTTTAAAGTGTTAAAGTGAGCTTCGATTTTAGATTGCATGAATTAACTGAAGATTTCCATAATTCTGTAATAAACATATTTCAATTAATGAACCTTATGCTTCCAAAAAAATTAATGTGTCAGCAGGAAATGTAAGCAACCTTGTATAAAGAGGAGGCAATATAATAAACTATTCTAGAGTTAGTTCTAAAAAGGCAGGGATGCCAGACACTGAACGACAACAGCTAGGATAAGATTAAATGTGTCCTGGGTACATGAAGGAGAGGTTAACAATATTACCCATGACCTTGAGTGGACACTGCTGTTTTTATATTTGTACGAAGCAAGATTAGAGTTTGAATAATGAAATGCTTGCATGAGAAAAAGAATGGTAGAAGATATTCATGTTTTTGTACACATTTTGAGTTGCACTTCAGCTTAACTGAGGTGAAGCTTTCCCCCTGTAGCTTGACTAACATGATCATAAGTTTGTACTCAGTCAATAGCAGTTGGTTATTAAAAGTCAAGATAGCTGAGTTGTGGTGTCAGTACAGGTAGCACCACAGAATCCACGCTAAGAGGGCAAACACCAACCATCCTTGCCAAGATGGATGTGGTTAGATTCAACTCCCCTACATACAAACTAGGAGCAGGATTAGGTCACTCGGCTTTTCCAGTATGATTATGGCTGAGCTTTTATTTCAATGCCATATTCCCACTTCCTCTCTGAACCCTTTGATGGCTTTAATATCTAAAAATTTATTGATCTCTTTTTTGAACATACCGAGTGACGCAGTCTCCACAGCCTTCTGTGATAGTGAATTCCACAAATTGACCACCCTCTGAGTGAAGAAGTGTTTCCTCATCTCACTCCTAAATGGTCTACTGGGCTGGTCCAAGCAAGTTTGGATAAAGGTTCTGAGGGGTCTTGAGAGGGTGGATGCTAACAAGATGTTTCCCTAGTGGAGGAACCTAGACCTAGTTTCCAAATAAGATGAAACCTACTAAAGACTTAGATGAGAAAGAATTTATTCTTTCAAAGGATCACTAATCTTTGGAATTGGTGGTGGTTAGTTATTTAATATAATCAACGTTGGGGTCAACAGAATTTTGATCTGCAGGGAGTGTAGACCTATGAGGAGTAGGCAAGAAAGTGACATTTCAGCCACTTAATCACAATCTTATAAAATGGCGGAACAGGCTTGAGGCCCTGAGTTGTCTACTGTCCTTCTTGTTTCTTATGATCGTAAGCAACATGCTTTCAAGAAGTTGAGCTTTTAAAGTCAACTCTGTTCTCCAGCTAAATTCAGTCCAAGCTTCTTGTTCAGCTTGTTCTTACATAGTACTTATGGTACAAAAAGTATCTCATACAATCTGCATCGGCCTAGATTCATCATGGGTTGTGTTTTCCTTTAGCTTATTAGGGAAATTATTGCAGAAGGTTCTTTGGGATAGGATTTAATCACATCTGGAAAAATATGAACTTATTAGCGATGCATTTCGGTTTTGTTGGGTGGGAAGGTCACAAAATTGATTGAGTTTTGGAGGAAGTGAGAAAGATGATTGTTGAGGGCAGGGTGGTCGATGTTTACACGGACTTCCTGAGAGAGGAAAAGTCACTGGACCTGAAACATTAACTCTGGTTTCTCTTCACAGATGCAGCTGAGCTTTTCGAGCAATTTCTGTTCTTGTTTCAGATTTACAGCATCTGCAGTTCTTCCAATTTTTATAAGGCATATGGCATGTTTGCCTTCAACGGATGGGCATAGACAATGAAAATTGACAAAACGTGTGGTGCTAAAAAGGAAAACAGGTCAGGCAGCATCCGAGGAGTAGGAGAGTCGATGTTTCGGGCATAAGTCCTTCATCAGGAATTCCTGATGAAGGGCTTTTGCCCGAGACATCGACTCTTCTGCTCCTTGGATGCTGCCTGACCTGACATGCTTTTCCAGCGCCATGCTTTTTGACTCTGACTCTCCAGCATCTACAGTCCTCACTTTATCCCATGAAAGTTGGCAAGTTATGTTGCAGTGGTACGGAACTTTAGCTTGGCTACATTTGGAACATTGAATACAGCTCTGGTCACCAGAATACCAGAAATATGTGGAGGCTTTGGAGGGGATACAGGAACAGTTTACCAGGAATGTGCATGGTTTGGAGGGTATTAGTTAAGAGGAGAGGTTGGACAAACGTGGCTTGTTTTCACTTGAATGTCAGATTCTGATGGGCAACCTGAGAGAAGTTTGCCAAATTATGAGATGTATGGATAGAATGGATAGTTGGAGTCTTTATTCCCAGAGTAGAAATGTCAATTACTGGGGGACATAGGCTTCAGGTAAAAGTCTAAAGGAGGTGTGAGAGACAAGTTTATTTACACAGAGGATGGTAAGTGCCTGGAATGTACTGCCAGAGGAGGTGGTGGAGTTGGATTCAATAGCAATGTTCATGACAGATCCATGAATAGACAGGAAATAGAGTGACATGGACCATGTAGAGGCAAAAGGTTTTTAGTTTTGAAAGGCTTCATGTGTTGGTGCAGGCATAGTGGGCCGAAGGATCTGTTTCCATGCTGTGCTGTTCTTTGTTCTAAATTGTATCTGCAGGTGCAAACCTACAGAAAGAAGGCAAGTAATCTAATTGGCACAAAAAGTTAGACAGAGTAGATGATTAGGAGCAACATAGACACAAGATTGTATACTCTATGTATATGTGAGTCAAGAGGAAAGGTAACAGTAATGAGCAATTAACAGTTTCTTGTCCAGCATGGCTGAAACTCCCTGAGATGCCTCCTGCAAGTGATTGAGAACGGCGTTGGAGGGCAGTTCTCCAATGATTCTGGTTGTAGTTCTTGTATTATTGGGGTGAAAAAGAGTGAGTGTGAAATAATTGTCTAGTTTTTGCACTGTGTGCACATTGAGAGAGTGAATCAGCAGATTGTAGCAGCATGGGGAAGTACTTCTGGTAAAAACAAAATATGATCTATGGCTGTTCTGAGGGACTCAGGAACAGGGCAATGTGTGATTCAGACAGGAAGGAGAGATTGGAGAAGAAAGGATGTTGGTGGAGCAGCAACAAGAGCTGAGTGTTTAGACTGCTGGGGAGAGCAAAGTGTTTTTATGAGTTATAAAGCAGAGAAATGAGGTAGCAAGATAGCATTCTCACCTTCGCTTTGTGAGTGACATTACTGAAACGCTTGTGGCATTGAACATAACACACTTAGCATGAAGATTTTCCATCTTTTTGGGTATCTTCTTGTCCAAAGGAAGACAACTTTTTCTGCCCTAACCAAAAAAACCATTGAACTGCAAGTGCTGGAAATCAGAAAAAAAAACTCAGCAGGTCTGGCAGCCTCTGTGGAGAGATAAACAGATTTAACATTTCAGGTCTTCTGACTTCTAATTCTGCATCCTCTCCTTAGATGCTGCCAGAATTTGCCCAGCAATTTCTGTTTTGTCTTTGTTTTTCTGCCCTCATTTGTTTAACAAGGGCTTCGACAATCAGATCCACAAAATGAAAGGTTCTGGCTATTAGTATAAGGAGAGCTTGGGTTAAGTATAAGACCCTGGGCCGTCCAACAATTAATTTAAACAAAGCCCCATTTATAGATAAGCTTTTTTCCAAGGTGAAGGATTCAATAACGAGAGGTCACGCTTTCAAGGTGAGAGGTGAAAGGTTTAAGGGGGATATTTGTGACTTTACACAGAGGGTGATAGGTGCCAGGAATGTGTTGCCAGCAGAGGTAGTAGAGGCAGGCATGGTAGATTCATTAAGATGCTTCTGGACAGTTGCATGGTTAGGTGGGGAGCCGAGGGATACAGATGCTTAGGAATTGGGTGAGTGGTTTAGACAGTGGATTTGGATCGGCTCAATAATACTATTCGTGGGCTGTAAATTTTCTTTGTTGTTTGTTGTGAAATGCTTTGGGTATCAGATTGATGATGTCGATAGGACTCCCAGGTGCTTGTATGAAAACCATGCTCAGAAGCAATTTATTTAAAGTGTAGAGATGTATTGGAAACTCTCAGCAGGTCTGGCAGCAACTGTAAGGAGAGAAAAGAGCTGATGTTTCGAGTCTAACTTTGTCAGCTTTGACAAAGGGTCAGTTAGACTCAAAACATCAGCTCTTTTCTTCCTTACAGTTGCTGCCAGACCTGCTGAGATTTTCCAGCATTTTCTCTTTTGGTTTCAGATTCCAGCATCCGCAGTAATTTGCTTATATTTATGTAGAGATGTATTGACCATTACATGATGCAAATAGCTGTTATTCTGTCCATTATTGCATATATTCATTGTTATTTATTTGTATCTTTTGTCACATAATTAACATACTGCAAAAAGACCCTAAGTTGTTTTACAGTGCGCTCAGATTGCTAATTTGTTTTCTCAAGTGCAACAAAGTCTTATAAACCACAGTTGATTTTCAGATGAGGTAATGACAAGTCATGTTCCCTTCTCATTGTTATTATTGGTAATGGAAGTAATATTTCAAGTGGAAATTAAGACCATTATACTGTATTGAGAATAGCACACATCATCTAGGAGCACTGGACTCCACTGCCATCTACAGCCCAAACATCCTACCTCAGGCTTGAATCATTCTCCTAGTGCTTTTCAAAAACATCAGTTGGTTTCCAACTGATCAAGCTTGCCAGTTAGGCCAAGTCTTGAGCTATTCTTACACATATTTGTTGTCATTTCTAACCAGTACTTATAAGGATGTGTGTATTAAAGCAAATCATAATACCTTGCATTTCCATTGTTACAGCTTTCTTTATGTTTTGTGCAAATTATACCCTTTTAAGATGGAAATCCAGCTTTAGACTAGAAGATCCTAAGGTATAAGAGCAGAATTAGGCTATTCAGCCCATTGGGTCTGATCCTCTATTTACTCGTGGCTAACATGTTGGTCAATCCCATTTTCCTGCTTTGTCCATTTAACCTTTGATCCCTTTACTAATAAGAACCTATCCATCTCTGCCTTAACTACACTCAATGACTTGAACTCCATAGCCTTCTGCAGCAATGAGTTCCACAGATTCACAACCGTCTGACTAACTGAATTAATTCCTCTTCATCTTAGTTCTAAAGGATCATCCCTTCACTCTGAGGCTGTGCCCTCAGACCCGAATTTCTCCTACTAGTGGAAACATCTTCTCTACATCCATTCTATCCAGGCCTCTCAGTATTCTGTACGATCAAATGAGACTCCCCTCTTATCCTTCTAAACTTCATCGAGTACAGACTCAGGGTCCTCAACCGCTCCTCACATGACAATCCCTTCATGCCCAGGATCACTGTTGCAAACCTCCTCTGGATAGTCTCCAGCACCAACGCTTCCTTCCTTAGATACAGGGCTCCAAATTGCTCACAATATTGCAAATGCAGTCTGACTAGAGCCTTATACAGCCTTAGCAGTACATCTCTGCTTTTTGTATTCTAGCCCTCTTGAAATGAATAATAACATTGCATTTGCCTTCTTAACTGCCAACTCAACAGCATGTTAACTTTGAGAGAATCCTGAACTAAGACTCCTAAGTACCTTTGTGCTTCAGATTACTGAAGGCTTTCCCCCATTTAGAAAATAATCTACATCTCTATTCATCTTATCAATAACCTAACACTTTCCCACACTGCATTCCATCTGCCACTTCTCCCACTCTCTGAACTTGTCTAAGTCCTTATGCAACCTGCCCACTTCCTTAACACTACCTGTCCCTCCACTTATCTTTGTGTCATCTGCAAACTTAGCAATAATACCTCCAGTTCCTTCACCCAAATTGTTAATATATAATGTGAATAATATGGTCTCAACACTGACGCCTGTGCAACTCTACTTGTCACTGGCTACCATTTTGAAAAAGACCACTTCCTCACTCTTTACCTTCTGCCAGTCAGCCAAACCTTTATCCATATCAGTACCTTGTCCCTAACACATATCTTTCTTCACAGCTAATTATAAGGCACCTTGTCAAAGGCCTTCTGGAAATCCAAATGGATTACATCAATGGACTCTCTTTTGTCTGACTTGGTTGTTAACTTCTCAAAGAATTCTAACAGATTTGTCAGGCATTGTCCTCCCCTTGATGTAGCCTTGTTGACTCAGCTCTATTTTACGATGCACTTCCAAATACTCTGCAATCTAATCCTTAACAATAGACTCTAAAATCTTACCAATGCCCAAGGCCAGGCTAACCAGCCTATAATTTCCCAACTTCTGCCTCTTTTCCTTCTTAAAAAGGGGTGTTACATTAGCCACTTTCCAGCTCGCTGGGATCCTTCCTGACTCCAGTGGTTCCTGAAGGATCACTATTAAAGCCTCGAAAATCTCCTCAGCTATCCCATTCAGAACCCTGGGGTGGAGTCTATCCAGTCCAGGTGATTTATCCACTTTCAGATCTTCCAGCTTGCCCAGCACCTTCCCTTTAGTGACGGCCACTACACTCACCTCTGTCCTTGACTCTCTTGAAGTTCTGCTCTGCTGTTGGGTCTCTTCCACCATGAAGACTGATGCAATGTACCTATTCAGCTCCCCAGCCATTTCTTCATTCCCCATGACTATTTCTGCAGCCTTATTTTCCATTGATCCAATATATACTCTTCCTTCTCTCTTACCTTTTACATATCTAAAAGGTGGTAAGAGAAAGTAAGTTATAACTGGTTACTGTGGGTATTGTTAAAATGCACTGTACGATCCTAAAATTTGAAACATATTTCTTTATTTGCTTTTCACATCCGACCTATGATGTTCATTTTCCATTTGCTCTCAGCTTACAAGTATTCTCATGAGGCTTTATGTTACCCATATATTTGTTTTATGCAAGAGCAAGAGAAGCATGGTGAAAAATAAGCTGATGGGCACCATCGAAGCTACGTTGTCCTGAGGGTACACCCACTCCACCTCATACAGATCACGTCACTCCTATCTCCAGCCTAATGCTTCAGAAGGCTGCTCTTCAATGAATTATGCCACATGCCATTGAGCTCATTTTAACGGCTGGTACTGACTCCACTGCTGCTGGATATAAAATATGCCCATTCTGAATATGGTGGTGCTTTTCCAGGCTGCCTCGGGATATATTAATGACATTTGTCAACCAGATGCACCAAAAAGTTTCAGATTAATTTCCTGCAAAAGCAAAACTAGTTTAGTACCTTCCTCCTACACGACTATCAGGACCTAGTGATTTTACAGAGCAGCAGAATAGGAGTCATAGCTTACACTTATTTGACCGTACAGAATCACTGATTAATGCCATCATCCATGTCAAGAGGAGGCAATTACATTCTCTGTGATCTGAGTCATGCTGTTGTAAAGCGTAAGGCAGGGTAAATGCACCTTGATTAACTTTGACCAGTTTGTAGTAACCCTTTTTAACTCAGGTGCAATATGCGGTGAAGTAGACAAAGGGACAAGAGTCGGGAGAGTGTTCACACAACTTTGTTGAACACTTTATCAAGGAAAAACAATCTTGATCAGCCTCTACTATTGTAATTTAATTAAACTCTGTCAAACTCTATCAATCTGTCAAGACTACACAGTCTTAAATGCCTAAATAAAGTCTCAAACCTACATTGGCTATGTACTTTCAACATGCACTTCCAAAGATTCACTTCACCCTATCCACAGGTTACAACCACTACATTTAAACATTTTGAAAGACCTGGAGATATCTGTTCAGTAAGGCTGGGACAGGCTGTACCTCAGTCTTTAAGGGGTGGCTGATGTTTCAGGATCTGCAGTCATCGATTTTGGCTTCTCCTCTCATCTAACACCGGTGCGGGCTGTTTCACTGAGGTGGCCTCTCTGGATCTGGTCGGTCTGATGATGCTCACCACAAGGTATAAAGAGCTGGAGATGCTATGCAGCTTAGCTGTCAACTGAAGATATGGTTAAAGAAGGTAAAAAAGGCAGAGCAAGCTGGGGCTCCAGTGCCCCTTTCCCCCACCACTCCTTCACCCCCTTCTCAAAGAGTCTGTGGTCTGTGTGCAATATTAGCATCAGGTGCAGGCAGTACTAAGTATGGGGATGGCATGTAGCTCAGTGATTAACACTGCCATCTTGCAGCACCAGAGAACTGGGTTTGATTCTACCCCTGGGCAATTGTCTGTGTGGAGTTTACATGTTCTCCCCATGTCTGCCTGCGTTTCCTCTAGATGCTTCAGTTTTCTCCCGCAGTCCAAAGATGTGCAGGTTAGGTGGATTGACCATGGACAATGCAGGGTTTCGGAAATGGGGAGGGGATTTCGTCTGGATGGGATGGTCTTCAGAACATTAGTGTAGACTTGATGGACCTACTTCCACACTATAAGGATTCTATGATTCTGTCTCTCTAAGCCAGAAAAGCAGGCTTCTTGTTAATTCCTGTGACATTGTTCCAGGTTACTAGTTGAGTACTGATATGACAAGGCCCATGCCATTACTAGGATCACCATAGAGGACTATATAGGAACCCATTGGATGACCCTCTCTTGTTTAGGCGGATATTAAATCAGTATGGGTGCAGACAACGTAGACAATCAAGTACCCAAAAAGCTTTTAGGACTTTATTTAACTTTTAAACAAACACTCCAAGTAACTAAACTCTGGACTCACAACCTTAATAGTAAGGGTCTTCTTGTATTTTTGTTGTGATGGTGGGTCTCTAGAGTTGTCACTGGCCTGAGTTTTTCAATGCCTTTTTCTCCTCAGTTCTGTGGCTGCACGATAACCTCATAAGGACAGCCACGTGCCCCAACAAGTGATCTGAGTATGTCCTTATTTTGATACAGCTCAAAAAGCAGGGGCAGCCCCTTTCACATATTATCACATTCTTGTGAAATCAGTAAAGTAACAATAACTCAAGAACACACATATAATTTAAATGGAAAATAATTTGTCCGTAAAATTATAGCTTGGCAACTAATTAGAAATAGAACACCTGATTTAGTTTCTAATTTGTATGAAATAAACAATTTTTCAACATTAATATTCATAGAAAACTGCAATCACATTTTTAGTCCAATTTGGAGAGATATGAAACCAGGCAAGGTACCTGTCTTAACTAATATTTATTCTTTTAATAATGAATGAACAGGACATCCTTAGGACAGTCATTATTTGAAGAACTGCATTGACCCAGATTTTACTGTGTTAATGACAGCACTAGCCATCATTACATAAGTGAGAGCCAAAACAATACAGAGTGATGTAGCATGTAAATCTGGAAGCTGTTATGACCAGTTCTTCATCACATGGATGCTTTGCTACTGCAGTCACCAAATTCAAGATTAAAATAAAAGAAATAGCACTATCAAGAACTTGGAACTGATTGCACGCAAAGAGTGAAGTATTTTAACTACAATAAGGCTAATGTTTTCAGGGCAGGACATGCCGACAGAGTTACTTCACAATAATCTAAAAGTCATTGAGGCCAATGGGGACTGGAAGGCATTTCAGTCTTCAAAATATTGGTGAAAGTAATCTGTCTTATTTAGCGATGCAGTTTACTTATACTTCATCATTGTTCTGACACAATTTATATGACATTTTACAAAAATAGACATTTATGATTTTTCATACATAACATTTGTCTGACTTTTAAAAAAGATGTTTAGTTTTGAAGGTTTTTAAAAAATTCTGTTCAAATTTATTTTATTTCAGTGGCTTTCTAACAGGTAGACTGGTACCTGGCTAACACACTGCTAATAAGATCAGTCCTTCTTTCAGGTCTGTTGGCTGTGGCATTTTCCATGAGCATGTTCCATATACCAAAGGTGCCCAGTGTCATTCACCTTAGAAAGGTCAAGTGAAGATGATCAGTGCAGGCTGTTTTGAAGGGACATAGAGAAGAAGAACAGCAGAAAATGTTGCTGAACAAAGATCCAGCTGAACAAAGTGCAGGTTCATGGCTCCTTGAAAGTAGAGTCACAGGTAGATAGGATAGTGAAGAAGGTGTTTGGTATATTTTCCTTTATTGGTCAGAGTATTGAGTACAGGGGTTGGGAGGTCATGTTGCGGCTGTTCAGGACTTTGGTTAGGCCACTTTTGGAATATTGTTTGTAATTCTGGTCTCCTTCCTATCGGAAAGATGTGAGAAACTTGAAAGGGTTCAGAAAAGATTCACAAGGATGTTGTCAGGGTTGGAGGATTTGAGTTATAGGGAGAGGCTGAACGGGCTAAGGCTGTTTTCCCTGGAGTGTTGGAGGCTGAGGGGTGACCTTATAGAGGTTTATAAAATCATGAGGAGAATGGATAGGGTAAATAGACAAAAGTCTTTTCCCTGGGGTTGTGGAGTCCAGAACTAGACAGCAAAGATTTAGGATGAGAGGGGAAAGATATAAAAGAGACTTAAGAGTCAACGTTTTCACTCAGAGGGTGGTACATGTGTGGAATGAGCTGCCAGAGGAAGAGGTGGAGGCTGGTACAATTGCAACAGTTAAAAGGCATTTGGATGGGTATATGAATAGGAAGGGTTTGGAGGGATATGGGCCGGGTGCTGGCAGGTGGGATATGTGGCAGGTGGCAGATTGGGTTGGGATATCTGGTCGGCAAGGACGGGTTGGACCGAAGGATCTGTTTCCGTGCTGTACATCTCTATAACTCTATGACTAATACTGCAACCACAGCAAGTCCAGAGACTTTCTGCGAACACAAAGCAACTCTAGGCTTCACCAGGTCACAGTTCAGTATGCCACATTTTTAATTTAATCAGTTTTAGTCCAGCAGGATCTTCAATTGTGATACCACCATCTCAGGGCTCACACATTTTGAAGACTCCATCATGACTATCCTGCTGTTTTTCATGTCTCGGGATAAATGCCAGTCCAGAACCGTCCTGCTCTGGTGCATGTACCTGAGAGGCTTCAGATATAGAGGGTGCCAACACCTACCAACCTGAGAGACAGAAGCATCCTGGCATTTCATTCCTGCTGTGTTTCTTATACATGACCCTGGTACAAATTAGACAATCTACACCTGAAGAGGACTGAGATAAATATCCAGACAGGGGAGATTTGCTACTGCTGTGGGGAGTATTTAAAACTATTTTGGTGAGGGTTGAGAACTTGAGAATGAATTCAGAGCAGAGATCAGGAGACAGAAACTTAGTGAGGGATTCTAAATAACAAAGAAAGCAGAAGTTAAAAAATATACTGCATAAATATTTTCAGCATTAAAAGGTATATCTGTACACACAAGGAGCATAGTGCATAAAGCCAATGAGCTGATGGGAACAGATAGACATGCAACAGAATTAATATCATGGAAATTTGGCTTAAAGGGGACAAGATCGGCAGCTTACTATCCATAGATATAGAGCTTTCATAAATGATGGAGAAGGGGACACAATAAAGGCTGTTGTGCAGCATTATTGACTCAAGAATCACCATAGCTGTAAGGAGGGATGATCTACTAAGTGAAACATCAAATAAGGCCAGATGAGTTGAGCACAGAAAGGAAAAAGGGACAGTCACAGACATATTGGTAATATACTGTAGACCTCAAAAATAGGGAGAGTTGGTGCAGAAAATATTAGGGCACTTTCTGAGTACAAAAACAAAAGGACAATAAGAGAGGATGCAAATCAATGGGCTGATAAATTATCAGCACCGTTACGAGGATGACTAAGGAAAAGATTGGGATTTTTAGAGAGTTACATAATCACGTGTGCATGGATGCAGTTGTGGGAAGGGTTTTCAATGATTTTTTGTCTCTCTTCTTCACAAGGGAGAAAAATGATGCAGGCAATTTAGTTAAAGTGAAGGAGCATAAAATGTTACATTCAAGAAGTATAATGAAAAGGAAAGTACAAGAGGCACTGCCCTCCTTGAAAGTGGATAGATCATCAGGGCCAGATGATCCCACAAGGTTAAAGGAAGTCACTGAGGAAGTAATGATGCTCCAATGATCACTTTCCAATCCTCACTAGATACAGGCAAGGTACCAGACAGTTGGAGGTCTGCGAACAATGTGCCTTTCCTCAAAAAGGGTGCAAGCGATAAGTCAAATAATTGTGGGCCTATCAGACTGATGGGCAAATTATTTGAATCAAGGTTGAAAGATAGGATTAACTGCAACTTTGGAAAGGCACAGCTTAATCAGAGATAGTCAGTATGGTTTGTTAAGAGAAGGTCATGTCCTACTGAGGTAATTGACCTTTTAGAGGAAGTAACTAGTAATTTTGGGGATAGTAGTTCTGTGGATGCTGTCGACAAAGATTTATTGACAAGATTCCACATGGCAGACTGGTCAGAAAAAATAAAGGTTAAAATTGCACCAGGTATAGTCCAACAGGTTTATTTGGCAGCATTAGTTTTTGGTGCCCTGCTCCTTTGTCAGGCAGTGGAGCAGGATCATAGGACACTGAATTTATAGTAAAAGATCAAAGTGTCATTTAACTGATGCAATGTATTGAACAAACCTAGATCGCTTTTAAATCTTTAATCATTTAGAATAGGGTTGTAGGTCTTGATTCATTAATATGCAACTCCTAGAGCTACTTTCAAGTCACATTCCCGTGATAACTTAAGGTTTTATACAAAAAAGGTAATATCTCAGCTCAGTCGGAAAGTGTGGCGCTGGAAAAGCACAACAGGTCAGGCAAAGTCCAAGGAGCAGGAGAATTATCGTTTCATGCATAAGCCCTTCATAGGAACATTCCTGTTGAAGGGCTTATGCCCGAAACTTCGACCCTCCTACTACTCGGATGCTGCCTGACCTACTGTGTTTTTCCAGCACCACATTTTTTGACTCTGATCTCCAGTGTCTGCAGTCCTCACTTTCTCCGACATCTCAGGTCAGACAATGCATTAAAGGTGTGAGGTTAGAGTCTGTCTGTACCCCAACCTTGAGTCAGACTGGTTCTACAAAGTGTACTGTCTACATAATGCACTGCAGAAATTCACCTAAACTCCTGAGACAGCACCCTCCAAACACATGGGCATTTCTATTGGGAAGGACAAGGACAGCAAGTATTCGGGAACACCACCATCTGCAAGTTCCCCTCCAAGCCACTCATCATCCTGACTTGGAAATATATCACCGTTCCTTCACTGTCTTAGGGTCAAAACCCTGGAAATCCCTCCGTAAGAGCAGAGTGGGTCAACCCACAACTCTTGGACTGCAGCAGTTCAAGAGGGCAGCTCACCACCACCTTCTCAAGGGTAATTATGAATAAATTGGTGGCCTATATCCCATGAACGAAGTTTGAAAAATATTTCAACTTGGTTGTTCCCTCACATGTCTGCCTGTTCTGCCATCTACTAACCTGTACAAAATTGAGATCATTCAAAACTGCCACTTAATAAATTCACATCAAATTCTCATTATGTATCAACCCTGTGTGAGCTGATCTACTCCTATTCAAGTATGTCTGAGAATTATAATTCTTATAAATTTTTAAAATAAATTTTTTCTTGTAAATTTTCCAAACTTCTCCATGTTCTCTAGCTTTATAATCCTTTCCTGCCCTAGAACCCTTTGAAGCCTCTTCTCTTGTCTAATCCAACCTTCGCCTCTTTTGCATCTCTGATTTCAATCACTCCGAGATTTATGACTGTGCCTGGGCTCGAAGCTCTGGAATTCCCTCCCTACTGCACTTTGCCCCACCTCCTCATTTTGCTCCTTTAAATTACTCCATAAATCTTACCTCTTTGGTCATCTGATTACACATCTGCTTCTTTGGTTTTGTGCTTATTTTTATTTTTAATCTTTCTGTAAAGCATCTCAGTCCACTTTATTTTGTTAAAAGATGCTCTGTAAGTATTAATTGCTATTGCATTTAATGACTGAATGATGTGGGAACCCAGACTAATGGCTATAGAATCCATACTGTGTGGAACAAGTTCACACCAAGTCTCCAAAGAACATCCCACTGAGACTCACCTCCTGCAATTCTCATGGTTAACCCAAACAACCCAGACACTTCAGCATGGGCAATCCACTTAACCTGCTCGTCCTTGGACTCTGGGAGGAAACTAGAGTACCAGGAGGAAACCCATACAGACACAAGGAGAATATGTAAACTCCACACAGACAGTCACCAGAGGCTGGAATCGAACCCAGGTCCCCAGTAAGGGGTCGAAAAGAGACAACATGTAAGTAACGAATGTGCTTGCAATTTGGAGATTGATTATAATTTTCATGAAGCAAGACAAATTCAGTCTTTACATATTGATAGTACTTTCAGCTTGGAAAGGATATGTTTGAGAAGTGACTTTATTAGTATAGAAACTAAATTTAATAATGAGTGTGAGGTCTAAAACACAACTTTAGGACAGATATCAGGAAATTCTTCACACAAAGAGTAACAACAACAGCACAAAACCTCAAAATGAAATAGCGTGGAAAAACAATGGAAAACTACCATGGAGTAAGATCAGGATGTGTTTGGAAGGATGAAGTCTGGTTGGCTGTAAACACTTCCTCATCTGTAACTATCTTGCAATGGTATGAGTTACAAGTTATTTCAGAGTGCTGTACACAGATACATGAGCAGTGTCATACTGACATCTGCTGGCAATAGCTAGGATAGCTCTTCACAAGGTGTTAGAGGGCATACTTTATCCTGCTTCTGGATTAGTGGTGCTGGAAGAGCACAGCAGTTCAGGCAGCATCCGAGGAGCAGTAAAATTGATGTTTCGGGCAAAAGCCCTTCATCAGGAATAAAGGCAGAGAGCCTGAAGGGTGGAGAGATAAGCTAGAGGAGGGTGGGGGTAGTGAGAAAGTAGCATAGAGTACAATAGGTGAGTGGGGGAGGGGATGAAGGTGATGGGTCAGGGAGGAGAGGGTGGAGTGGATAGGTGGAAAAGGAGATAGGTGGGGACCATACTTTATCCTGAGGCAATAGATTGTGAACTGGATATATGCACTTCATCCATTCTCTTCTTTTCATTGAAGCCACTGGTAAAGAAAACAAGACATAGAGTACAACATGCTCAAGGCTCAATTGCCACCAACAGTTAAAATTATTTCTTAAATCTCCATGATATCTAAAGTGATAGAGTATTCAGAAAATAAAAAAAAAGAAAAAGAATTTGGTTTGTTGTTTTATATTTTAGTAATCCATGGCCCTGCTTTGCTTATCTGAAAAATTGTATTCTGCTCACATTGAAAACTTTCTTAATCTTAAAATCTGTGAGGGATGACAAATATACAATAAAATAACATGCTGTAGAGCACAGATTTGGACGCTGTTGTGCTCTATGATGGCAAGCGAGATTTTAACAAACCAGTTATGGGATCAAGGTGAATAAATAATATCCTTGGAATATCAAAGAGACCATGGTCTTTAGCAAATAGTTGTTGCTGCCAGACCTGAGCAATACATTTGCTGTCTATGATAATCTCATTCCACAACCACCACCATACCTGAGCTGAGCTTTCTTCATAAAACCATGAGATCTTAAAATGTAGAAGCAGAACTAGACCATTCAGTCCATCGATTGATTGATTGATTGATTGATTGATTGATTTATTTATTGTCACGTGTATCGAGGTTCAGTGAAAAGCTTTGCAAATCACACAGTACAAGCAGAGCATAGTAAGCAAGGACCTACAGATTAAAAAGATTTCAATCAAATCATGGCTGATCTGATAACCCTCAGTCCACTTTCCTGTATTTTCCTGAAAACCCTTAATTCGCTGCCTGATGAGAAAAAAAATCTGTCTCAGCTTTGAACATACAGTCCTCTGTGACAGGGTATTACACAGATTCATTACCTTCTGAGAAAAGAAGAAATTCCTCCTCATCTCTGACCTAACTGGCCAACCACTTATTCTGAGATTATGCCCTCTGGTCCTACAGTCTCCCACAAGGGGGAACAACCTCTCTGCATATATTCTATCAAGCCCCACCACACCCCCTCCGCCCCCACCCTCCACACACACACACACACACGCGCACACACACACACACACCTAAGAACCTTACATGTTTTAATAAGGTCGCCTTTCATTCTTTCAAACTCCAGTGTATACAGGCTTAACCTACTCAACTTCACCTTATAAGACTTCGCTTTCCTCTTCTCCCCCTCAAAACTCTGGGACGTGGAACTCCCGGCCTCTGATTTTGGAACTCCTGGCCTCTGACCTTGGAACCCCGGCCTCTGACCTTGTGGCTGCTGACCTCCTGACCTTGGAACTCCCAGTCTCAGAACTTCTGGCCTTGGACCTCCTGGTCTTGGAACTCCCGGCCTTGGAACTCAGGGCCTCTAACCTCCTTGGCCTTTAACCTGGCTGTGTCAGAACTCTCAGCCTTGGTACTCCTGGCCTTAGCACAGACATGATGAGGCAGTCTCTTGGCCAGGAATGGCAACCTGCTGGCTCAGCATGGCATTCCCTTGGCCTGGCATAGTGTCTTCTCAGCCTGGCATGGTGATCTCCCAGTGGCTCAGCGTGGTGGTCTTTGGGTGGTATATGGTGGTGTCTCGGCCTGGCATGATCTTGGACCTTCAGTCTTGGGGAGACTAGATGTCAGGAGAAAGTGAGGACTGCAGAAGCTGGAGATCAGAGCTGAAAATGTGTTGCTGGAAAAGCGCAGCAGGTCAGGCAGCATCCAAGGAACAGGAGAATTGACGTTTCGGGTATAAGCCCTTCTTCAGGAACTAGATGTCAACATGGCTTGGGTCAGAAGACTATCCCTCTGTACTTCATTTCTCTATTTTATAATTTATTCCTAAATCTGCAATGTTGGACATTTCTTTACCTCTCTATTTTTCCACGAACTGTCACTGAAAAAGCTGTACCAAGGGAGTTTTGTTCCTAAGGTGGTGCCATAAGAGGTGACTTGCATCCTTTACACTGTTAATTCTAATTCTAAGGCAGTCCCAGGATCAACCTTGTGAACCTTCCCTAATGCCAGTCTATCTTTCTTTAGGTAAAGTGCCCAAAACTATCCATTGTATTCCGGTTGTGGTCTAACCAATGCCTTATGTAGTTTGAGGAAGACATCCCTATTTTTATATTACTTTTCATTTGCCTTTCCCATTACCTGAAGATGGTGCTAGATTTATGTTAATAATGTGCCAGCCCCACCCTGCGCTGCAGCTCCCCCCGATCTCTTTATGCTGCTGCTTTCTCCATTTAAATGATATTCAGCTCCTCTATTTTCCCAGCCAATGTGTATAACCTCACATTCATCAACATTAAATTCCATCTGCCAAATTGTTACCCACTTGCTTAAATCTGTCTCTCTTGTTCTGGAAATGCTGTGTCATCCTTTTAGCACTTGCCTTCTGACTTATTTTTGTATATCCACAAACATGGCTGTAGTTTTTCACTTTTCTCATCCACATCATTAATAAGTATTGTATGTTATTGTGGCCACAGCATCAATCCCTGTAACACTCCATTTGTCACATCTTGCTTTCCTGAAAAGGTCCCTCTTTATCCCAAATCTCTGTCTCCTATTCAAAATATTAGAATGTTAGAATATCCTTTATTGTGGATGTAGGTTTGCTTGCTGAGCTGAAAGGTTCATCTCCAGACGTTTCATTAGCTTACTAGGTAACACCTTCCCTGCTCTGCTCCAAGATCCAGACCACTCCTTACTGGCACTCAGCTGCTCCAAGGTAAGTTCCAGGACTGTCTCCCTCACGCTGGTCTCCGCCTGGAACTTGCTGCCTTTGCACTTCTTCGTGACTCGTCTCCAGGGCTAAAGGGAAGGAAAAAGAGAGGAAAAAAAAGGAAAGAAAAAGAACAGGTGGAGCAGTGGAGCTCCTGCAAGAGTGCCCTACTTTGCTGCCATCTTGCCAAAGCTGTCCACCAATCTTCCTTCGAGACTAACATAGTATCTCCAACACCATGGACTCTTATCTTATTAAGTATCCTAATGTTTGGTGCATTTTCAAATGCATTTTAAAAACCCAAATACATTACAGTCACTGCTTCCCTTTATCCTGCTTGTTACCTACTCGAAGAAGCTAATAATTTTGTTAGGCATAACTTCCCCTCTGTGAAGCCCTGTTGACTCAGCATGAGCACGTCGTTGTATTTTTTTCTAAATGCTCTGCTATTACCTTTTTGTAGTAGACACCTACATTTTTCCAAGAACAGATTGTAAGCTAACGGACTTACACTGTTAGCATCAGCTTAAAAAAAGGAACGCACGTCCCTTCCTAACCAGCTTATCTAACCAGTTTTATGACCCTCAGAGATCTGTGGACATGAAGTCCTTTCATGGCACATTCCTTTGCAAACTTGTCTGCTTTACCCAAATGTAGTACTTCACACTTTTTCAGAGTGATTTCTATTTACTACTTTTCTGCCTACCTCTACTGTCTGTTGATATCTTCCTGTAATCTCTAGCTTTCCCCCTCACCATCAGTAAAATGACAATGTTTTGAATATTTTGCAAACTTTTTCCATTTAAATCTAATCATTGCATCTTTGTCGATGAGCAAAAAGGCACCCAATAATAAGCCTTGCGGGAGTCCAATGGGAAAATAAGATTGCAGACACAGCAACACCAGCTAGATTTCTTTGCTTCCTGGGACTGAACCAATTTTAAATCCATTTTCCAAGTTTCTTCAGATTCCAACTGACTCTTATTTTCCTGACCTGTCTGCCATGTGTAGCCTTGTCAAAAACCTTGCTAAAATTCAGATAGACTGCATCAAAAATATTATCCTCAATGACTCATCTTGTTATCTACTTAAAGAATCAATCAGCTCAGTCAGACATGATTTAAGCCATTTCAGTCCATAAGCTCAGCTCTATTATGTTTCCTTTTCCTTTACAGGTCTCAATGTTACTCTCACGTTATAATTTATCTCCACGTGTTAGTGCTTTGATCTTGTACTACAACTCTTTTGTTATTTAATCCCTCCAGTTTTCCATCCTATCACAGACTTTTGTTCCTGTTCCACCTAGCCCTTTACCACTGGCTTAAAACCAGCTACATTTCTCATTTTACCCAGGTCTGACGAAAGATCACAGGCCTGAATCATTAACTCTGTTTCTTTCTCTACAGGCGGTGCCAGACCTATCCTTCCTGCTTTTATTTCTGATGACTCCATAACTCTATCTGCAGTATTTCACTTTTGTGTTGTTCTAGTCAGGCATACCCTTCTCTTAATGAACCCACACTGAAGAGATGTGTTGAAATGCTAATTTATGTTGAGAGATGGTGGGCAGGCTTTGGGGAAATCAGAGGTGGGTTATTACTTGCTCGCCTCTGAGCAGTTTTTTTAAATGAATATATGAATTAAGAGCAGGAGTGGGCCATTGAGACCCCGAAACTGCTTGTCATTCATTAAGATCGTGGATAATCTGATTGTGGTTCCCACCCACCTCCAACAATATCTGATTCCCCTGTTGGACAAGAATCTATCGATCTCTCCCTTCAAAGTTGTCAATGATTTTGCCTCCAGCACTGTCTGGGGAACAGAGTTATATATACTTATGATCCTCTGTCTTAAATTGAATATCCACTATTTTGAAACTGTGTCTCTTATTTCTAGTCTCTCTCAGACAAGTAAACATCCTTTCAGCATCATCCCTGTCATGTCCCATTAGGATCTTGTATGTTACAATAAGACTACCTCACTTTCTTCTAAATTAAAATGGTTACTGCCCAATCTCTCCCTCATAAGGTAACACCTCCCATTCTAGTTATCAGCCAAGTGGACTTTCTCTACACTACTTTTAATATATTTATATCACAAGGACACAAATATTGTATATAGTAGTGTTTTTGAGCTGTGGTGTCACCAGTGCACTGTACAACTGTGGATAAACATCACCCCTTTTACATTATATTTGCCCTGTAATTGTAGGTAGGGTTTTAATATTGTGGGTACAGTTCAGTTTATAGTCAATGGTAACATTCAGATATGAGCAGCACTTGTGCCAGGGAACACTTGTATCAGGACAGGCCAGATATACCTCTCCTGTCTGGATCTGAGCAAGTATCTGTTCTCCAACAGTCCTCCAAGTCACAGTGGACTGAGGTATTTCTTCCCCAGTCAGTTGCGGAGCTGTCTCCGTGAGGCACTTACTACAGAGTGCTCCACACTCTCTAGGCATAAGCTCCCCACCAAGGTGTCAGTCTCTGAGCTGGAGGTTGTGTGGGAGGCAGTCCTGCTGATGCTTCAGCTGAGGCCTCTGTTCTCTCATTCCCAGAGGTCAATGAGGTGGCTTCTGAGTGGGCTGGCCATTTTTCTGCAATGTGAGTGGAGATTCTGGGTATACCTTCAATGCACATGAGAGAGAAGGCATTGTGGTCAGTGATTGGAAATAGTGTGTAATAAATGGCACTGGCAGCACAGGCACTGAGAGATCTGCAGTGGGATAAGGAACAGCACTAACTTAGTTTTCAGGGCGTGGTTGTCTCGACATCCCTCAGGAGCAGTCTCAGTCTTCTCTTGTCAGGGCAGAAATCCCCCCTCGTGTGGCACTAGGATCCTGCGTTGGCCACCCCCTCCATTTTTTCAGGGCCTGTTTCTGCCCCCTGTTATGGGCTGTCTTTTCCTGTAATGAGAGAAAGGGAGGAACTGAGTGAGGTGAAAGTGGGTGGCAAGGCTCTTGCTGCTGGTGCAGGTGGTGGTGAGGTAGTGAGGTCTTCCAAGAGGCGTGTGTAAAGTAATGCCGGACGAGTGATGTGGAAGAGTGAGATTGGCACAGCATGAGCCTTAGTGCAAAAGCAGAGATAGAGTGAGTGTGAGGTGGCAGAGAGAGGAGTGTGATACTTGCCCTGGCATAGCGAGAATGTCATTGACTTTGTTAAGACACTGCTGGCCATCCCCTCAGATGGTTCATAGGGCACTGACTGGATGGTGACCTTGGACCAGGCTACCAGGGTCTGGTGTCACGGGTTCCTCTGACCATCCTCTGGCCCTCCTTCACACTAACCACTTGACCAGGAGCTCCAGAGAGTCACGGTCATCTTCCCCATCTCCAACATGTTCACCATCTATTCCTGAGTGATCAAAGTCATGTTGGGATGCCAGTACTTAGCTGGGTGCACAGCAATGTTTTAAAGGTGGTGCAGCCACAAAGGATGCCAGTCACGGTGGATAGCGTTTGAGTGATAAGCTGTTCTGGAGATGGCGAGTGGGAAGATGGTCTGGAATTGGATGTGAGGGTCAGCCATAGGGCTGACTGTCAGTTGTTAATGTGGCAAGTTTGATAAGATATTGTTGAGAGAACTCACTAGGTGTCAGGGTGGGAAACTCTCCAAACGTTCCACAATAACAAGGACCTAGCCAAAAAAAGTAAGATTCAGCCTCATGGTTTTACTGCCTTTTGAGTAAGAGAATTCCAAAGATAGTCATAGAGTCAGAGAGATATACAGCACGGAAACAGACCCTTCGGTCCAACTTGTCCATGCCAACCAGATAAATCTAATCCCATTTGACAGAATTTAGCCCATATCCCACTAAACCCTTACTATCCATATATCCAACCCGATACCTTTTCAATTGGTAATTGTACCAGCCTCCATCACTTCCTCTGTCGGCTCATTCCATACACGCATCACCCTCTATGTGAAAAAGTTGCTCCCTACGTCCCTTTTATATCTTTCCCCTCTCATCTTAAATCTATGCCATCTAGTTTTGGGAGAGACCTTGTCTCTTTACCCTATCCATACCCCTTACAATTTTATAAACATCTATAAGGTCACCCCTTAACTCCCTTTGCACCAGGGAAAATAGTCCCAGCCTATACAGCCTCTCCCTGTAGCTCAAACCCTCCAGTCCTGGCAACATCTTTGTAAATCTTTTCTGGACCCTTTAAAGTTTCACAACATCCTTCCTGTAGCAGGGAAAACAGAACTGAATACAGTGTATTCCAAAAGTGGCCTAACCAATGTCCTGTACAGTCATAACATGATTCCCAACTCCTGTACTTAGTGCATTGGCCAATAAAGGCAAGTGTACCAAACAACTTCTTCCACCTTCGATCATATTGTTTTGAGGGAAAATTTTCGCCTTATCTTTATCTTATTTTTAAACGGAATCCCCAATTCTACAATCACCCAGAAAAGGAATCATCCATCCCACATCCATCCTGTCAAGACTCTTAAGTTGTCTCTTACATTTCTAAACTCCAGTGGATACAAACCTAACCTGTCCAATGTTTTGTCACAAAATAACTCATTCATTCCAAGTGTCAGTCAAGTAAACCTAATGCCATTGAGCATCAAGGGGAGATCATTAAATTCTCTCTTACATTATTGTGTGGCATGAATGTTACTTGCTACTTATCAGCATTAGCCTGGAGGTTTGATGCAAGGGACATGAATTCCTCAATTCCTGAAGAGTTATGAATAGTTGTGGAGATTGTGCAATCATCAGATAATAGGCCAACTCTGACCTGACAGTGGAGAGAAGGTCATTGAAGAAGCAACTGGTTTGGCCTTAGACACTTCAGAGCAGAATTCCAGTTGAACAGGATTTTTACCTGCCGTTCTGGTTTTGCTCCTACCCTGACCAATGTTTCCAAACCAGAGGTCATTCAGAATGCATGGGCTCATGGAAGCATTCCCATAAGGTAGTCTGATGGTGTCTAGTTGGAAAATCCCAGCAATGCTGTGGTGGGACCATATCGAAGAGACAGCTAGGCATTTAAAGGAAAGGAAGTTCTTCTCATGACAAGATTTGCCAAGCTTGCTGTCTTTAGCAAACCCAGAAGTTTAAACAAGAGGTAAAATGAGGCGTGAAAATGGAGGGACATAAGTCTGCTTACAAGACACTTTCTCCACATTGGAGCCTGCAAGACCATTAGCACTGCTTCCCAGTATGATAATCATCTCACCACCCACCACCACCCCCTCCCAGCCCACTTCCTGGGAAACAATAACTGGGACAGCTGCCAGTAACATCCACTTGGGACCTGAAACCTACACCCTTATTTGGACAGATTCATGCAAGAGTCTAAAAGAGAGTCTTTTGTCCCTGTATGTTGTGAAATCCAAAGATGTGCAGGTCAGGTGAATTGGCTATGCTAAATTGCCCAGAGTGTTAGGTGCATTAGTCAGAGGGAAATGGGTCTGGGTAGGTTGCTCTTCAGAGAGTTGATGTGGACTTATTGGGCCGAAGGGCCTGTTTCCACACTGTAGGGGATCTAATCTACATCCGGCACTTCAATTGTTGAATGCTTTCTGTTAGTGTGTATTACTTTGCTAAGTTAATACATATGCACATCCCTGCTTTTAACCAAAATCCACCCCAACTGGGCTGAAACAAATTCTAAATTTTCCTCCAAAAATTATGAGTGTGGGGTGAGCTTTGAAATGTTACACTACAATCTATCACCAGATGGCAATCACTGACTACACTTTGTATCAAAGGATGGCCATTGGGATGAGAAACAATATCAGGTAATGCTCATGGGCCTCTAGGTTTAACAGAGAAAATGTGCAAATTACTAATTTTCTTACTATATAAGAGAACTCAACACATTAAACTAATATTTTAGAGCCTGAAATTTGAGAATATTCCCTCATTTCAAAAGGGTGATCTGGAACAAAGACCACACCTTCAGCTCAGTTCCAATGACAAACTGCCTGCAATGCTCTTTCTTACCACTAAGGAGTGGCGTTTGCCTACAGAAGCTCGACAGCAAGTGTAACATCAGAAGACTGCGTCTGACTTGTTAGTCCATTAGACTTATGACTCCATTAACCTCAAGGGGATCCTGACTGAGTTTGTCTGCATGAATATTTATAGTGTTGGCTACATATGTCACTTTTGCAATTGACAATTGCAATTGAAAAATGCACTGGAAAAGAACAATCGATCCATAAATCCAAATCCACTGACAGTGGATTCTTTTTGAATATAACCTGTGTTCTATAAACAAAACAAAAGGTACCTTTATTACGTTTATACTATTAAATATGGTCATCACAACTGCTCGGCCTGTATTTTGTTTTCTTTCCCTTTTTAACTCCCTAAAAGCTCAGTTTTTTTCCACATGCAATCAAGAATTTCCCCCAAATTTGTGCCATTTCCAGTCTGGAATTTTGAGGAAATCTTTTAAATCTTTACACAGTTTGGAATAGAATACTATCTGAATTATTTCCCTGCATTAGGCAACCGAGCAATGTAAGCAACAAAAATCTGAGAGGCCTATTACCATCTATACTCTCACCAGGATTCAAATACCCTCTGTTTCCCGAACAGGGAGGCTTGTTGCCTGCCATTAGCAAATGATGGAGAATGGACAGGTTTCAGAAACCAGGCAATATCTTTGGCCAAGAAACTGCCAAGCTTGCGGGAAGGGTAATGCGGTGGAGGGTTCCTAAGATGTTAAACGGAGGCCTACCCGATTTTGGAGGAAGACGGTCGTCAGGCCTTCAGGCCCTTACATTATAAGGCCTCAACCAAGCTTGACACCTAGAAACTTCACTTTCTAAGTCATAATTTGCTGAATTCCAGTGTGACACTAGAAAGCTCATCAGATTCAAAATCTTCTGGGGTAAGACTAGTAATTGTGCCAGGAACTAGGAGTGGTTTTTGATGAAAAGCAGAATGATTTCTGTACTTTCTGGTGTCTGCCACCTTCAAATGGCTTCTTTTTCTGGTATTGCAGAAATCCTTCTCTGGCAGTGACAGACGCCCAGTTGTAGTAGAAATTTCACCGTGAAGACCCCGTGAACACAAAATGAGCCTGAACTCCTGATCTATTAGGAGGAGGTACATATGGCCCTAGCATTTGGAATTTTAGAAAACATGCTTTTGAGAGCAATCTATGTGACCAGGTAAAATAAACAGTATTTAGAGAAATCTGCAGCAGACTCGCTGAATGGGAAGTGGATTTAAATATAGACTAGATGTTTTTCACAGATGGTCTGGTATCTGAAGCACCATTATGGTGGAATTGTATTAAACCTGGACATCTGTTGTAAAATTACTGACCGCCCAAATGGAGACAAACAGTAAAACTGGCATATGAGACAGAATGGTCTGACTCCTATACTTCAAAGTATAGCTTCCATATGACCAGCATTTTCTTTTCCAAATGTACCTGGCCTTTTCTTCTAGGGCATGTACTCATCTACTGGGAAATAATCAAATTGACAAGGTTTGAGTTCAGTTCAGGTGAAGTTGTGAGGGACAGGTCTATAGATTGGCAGATACTTGTAAAGCCAGCTTCCAATCTTGGGGAGAGAGTCAAGGTTGTCAAAGCAAAAACAAAATCTCTGTGGTAAATGACTGTCCTGGTGAACGTAAAAGCCTCAAGCAATGCTGTCAGATTAACTGCTTCTTTACTTCACTGATTTTTTGAGCTCTTGCATGCAGAGAGTAAATGCGTTTATCTACATTGCAACAAGTGACTAAACTTAATAATATAACTGTAGACAATCCTGAGGATGTGAAAGGCAATGTTTATTTCTACTTTTCATTTTCATGATATGTACCTTTAAGGGTTTGAAACATGACGGGGGTGGGTGGAAGCCCACATTGCTGTTGCCTCACTGGAATTGTAGTTGATTGGACCTTCTATCACCTGATTGTGGCCCCACCCTAAATCTGGAGAACATGAGTCTCTTCAATATTAGGAGTAGGCCTACTGGTGGAGGTGCTGTAGGTTTCTTGACTTATTGGACTAACAAAATAACCAAACCAAAGGAGTAACCATGGGCACCTGCATGGGCCCCAGCTATGCCTACCTCTTCATAGGATATTTAGAACAATCCATCTTCCGCAGTTACACTGGCATCACTCCCCACCTTTTCCTCCGCTACATCAATGACTGTATCAGCGCTGCCTCGTGCTCCCATGAGGAGGTTGAACAGTTCATCCACTTTACTAACACCTTCCACCCCGACCTCAAATTTACCTGGACCATCTCAGACTCCTCCCTCCCCTTCCTAGACCTCTCCATTTCTATCTCGGGCGACTGAATCAACACGGGCATTTACTATAAACCGACCAAGTCCCACAGCTACCTAGACTACACCTCCTCCCACCCTGCCCCCTGTAAAAACTCCATCCCATATTCCCAATTCCTTCGTCTCCACCGCATCTGCTCCCAGGAGGACAAGTTCCAATACCGTACAACCCAGATGGTCTCCTTCTTCAAAGACCGCAATTTCCCCCAGACATGATCGACAATGCTCTCCGGCACATCTCCTCCACTTCCCGCTCCTCCACCCTTGAGCCCCGCCCCTCCAATCGCCACCAGGACAGAACCCCACTGGTCCTCACCCACCAACCTCTATGTCCAGCGTATCATCCGTCGTCATTTCCACCACCTCCAAACGGACCCCACCACCAGGGATATATTTCCCTCCCCTCCCCTATCAGCATTCCAAAAAGACCACTCCCTCCATGACTCCCTCGTCAGATCCACATCCCCCCACCAACCCAACCTCCACTCCAAGCACCTTTCCCTGCAACTGCAAGAAATGCAAAACTTGCGCCCACACCTCCCCCCTTACTTCCCTCTAAGGCCCCAAGGGATCCTTCCAGATCCACCACAAATTCACCTGCACCTCCACACACATCATTTACTGCATCCGCTGCACCCGATGTGGCCTCCTCTATATTAGGGAGACAGGCCGCCTACTTGCGGAACGATTCAGAGAACACCTCTGGGACACCCGGACCAACCAACCCAACCATCCCGTGACTCAACACTTCAACTCTCCCTCCCACTCCACCAAGGACATGCAGGTCCTTGGACTCCTCCATCGCCAGCCCATAGCAACATGACGGCTGGAGGAAGAGCACCTCATCTTCAGCCTAGGAACCCTCCAACCACAAGGGATGAACTCAGATTTCTCCAGTTTCCTCATTTGCCCTCCCCCCACCTTGTCTCAGTCCCAACTCTCAAACTCAGCACCACCTTCCTAACCTGCAATCTTCTTCCTGACCTCTCCGCCCCCACCCCCACTCCGGCCTATCACCCTCACCTTATCACCCTCACGTTAACCTCCTTCCACCTATCGCATTTCCAACGCCCCTCCCCCAAGTCCCTCCTCCCTACCTTTTATCTTAGCCTGCTGGACACACTTTCCTCATTCCTGAAGAACGGCTCATGCCTGAAACGTCAATTCTCCTGCTCCTTGGATGCTGCCTGACCTGCTGCGCTTTTCCAGCAACACATTTTCAGCTCCGATCTCCAGCATCTGCAGTCCTCACTTTCTCCTCTAACAAAATAACACCCTGCAAATCAAAAACATGGAGAGAAAAAGAAAGAAGAGGGGAGTAAGGAAAAGAGAAAGGACAAGAAAGAGGAATTAAAAAAAAGAGAAGGCCCAAAACAGTTCATGCCATATTATAGTCACAGTTATCATTTGAAGTATGATCGGTTGTCTTTATTTCCATCTTTTCCTACTCCCTTACTGACTTTTGTTCCTTTAAAACTATTAGTTCAAGAACAGCAGGCAAGTACTTTAAGAACTATAAACTTGTAGTTGCAGATTTCTGCCTGTCATGGCATTAACATGAAATAAGAAACGATGATATATGGGTTCCCTCTACTTGCATGAAAGAAAATAATTGAAACCAACCGATTCTTGGACACAGGTAAGCTTAGAAAATCTCAATTTTTGTATTTGAAAGCTTTATTTTCTTCAGATCAGTCCTCTCAGTACCATTTAACAACTTTTTTTTAGATGTGGATTAGTATGCTCTCAGGGTTTTCTGTCCTGTAAAGAGGGAGACACAGAGTGCTCACTGCCTTTACTTTTGTTTGCATTTGTAATTTCAGATTTTTTTTAGTAATCTAACTCTTAGAGTTTTCTTATATCTTTAACCAACTTAGATTTCAACCAAAAAGAAATTTAGCTTTGTCCTCTTGCTGACCAATGCTTATCTATAAGTCTGTACAAGTTCTGTTCTCACAGATGCTGCTGCTTGTCAGAATTCTCTGATGTCCTGAGCTCTTTTACAGTTTGTTGTCAATTAGTCCTCAAATTAGTCCTCTATCAGTGAAATCTGGGAGTCTTTTCTCCAGAGACAGCTACTGCTTCTAACCATGAGGTAATCTGATACAGCATGCTTATGATAGCTGTGTAACAAAAGCAACTGTATGAGGATATCATGGAATTTAAGAATCCCATATACAGGTACATTTACTAGACCAAGATGTTACATAAAATATGCACAAATGATATATAATGAATGCGTGCATCAACTAGAAATAGTAATAAGAGGGGATTGAAACAGAAAAATGAAAGTATCTTTTAAAGAACATTTTCATTTATTTTCTTGTAAGAATGGAGGAAGGTGTTAAAACAGTGCATTGCTTGAAGCTGACATAATGATGTTAAAGTTAAGGATGGGATACATGGTTAGATTCATTGTAGATTTGCTATGTGATGGGTCTTGACATCTGTTTTGTTTACATGCATTTTAATAATGTTCTACAACCTTGAGAGGAACTGGTTCCAAGCATTCTTAAAATAAAGAAGAGAAAAATTGTTGTTGACAGAGGTTCAGATAAACAGAGAAACACACCAATGCAGAAGGTCAGGCAGTCTGTGTGTAGGTGTGCCAGATGTTAGAGTCAGGCAGATGTTTGCTCCAATGTTTACAGTAAGGATGAATGTAGTTTGAGTTTATTTCAGGTGTCTTCAGGGACAGTGACCCAATGAAGGGATAAAGCATCTAGTGACTGCAGAGAAATTCACTGAAAGAAAACTGGTTGCAACTAGCCCAGCTTGGGAATGAGCAGGGAGCTTTGTGTATAGATTGTGGTGAGTCATCAATGATATCTGAGTCACTATAAGGATATTGCAGTGAATAAATCGGCAGTGTGATATTGAATCTTTTTTGTGATGCTTGTAACAAAATCTATCTAACCTTTCATTTCTGTACTTTTTTTCTCATTTAATATGCGTTTTATTCATTACACACTGACAACTTCTTGTGAATCTGTTCAGGTACTGAACTGCCCAGTTCCAATGTTCAAAGAAAAATCAAAGTTAGGATCTACTAAATAGGTTTCATACTGGTATATGATTTGTTCAGTATTAACATCAGTTAGGAAGATGTTCAGAATAATGCATAACTTTAACAAACACAGAGAATGCTGGAGAAACTCAGCAAAACTGGCAGACTCTTTGGAGAGAGTGAGAAAGTTAACAATTTGAGTCCAATATGACTCTTAGAACATAGAATGTAGAAAAATACAGCACAGAACAGGCCCTTTGGCCCACGATGTTGTGCTGAGATTTAATCCTAATGTAAAATTTAGGAACTTAACCTACGCACCCCCCAACTCACTGCTATCCATGTGTATGTCCAGCAGTCGCTTAAATGTCCCCAATGACTCTGCTTCCACCACCACCACTGGTAACGCATCCCATGCATTCACATCTCTCTGTGTAAAAAAACTACCTCTGACGTGTCCTTTGTACCTTCCTCCTAATATCTTCAAACTATGACTTCCCGTACCAGTCAATCCTGCCCTAGGGAAAAGTCTCTGGCTATTGACTCTATCTATTTCTCTCATTATTTTGTACACCTCAATCAGGTCTCCTCTCTTCCTCCTTTTGTCCAGAGAGAAAAGTCTGAGCCTATTCAACCTTTCTTCATAAGGCAAGCCTTCCAGTCCAGGCAGCATCCTGGTAAACCTTCTTTGCTCCCTCTCCAAAGCCTCTGTATCTTTCCTATAGTAGGGCAGCCAGAACTGGATGCAATATTCCAAGTGTGGTCTCACCAGGGACTTGTACAGCTGCAGCAAAATCTCACAGCTCTTAAACTCTATCCCCCTGTTAATGAAAGGACAAAACACCATATGCTTTCTAAACAACCCTATCCACTTGGGTGGCAACTTTGAGGGATCTATGTACTTGCACACCCAGATCCCTCCGTTCCTCCACACTGCCAAGAATCCTGTCTTTAATCCTATATTCAGCATTCGAGTTCGACCTTCCAAAATGCATCACTTCGCATTTATCCCGGTTGAACTCCGTCTGCCATTTCTCGGCCCAGCTCTGCATCCAGCCTATGTCGCACTGCAGCCTGCAGTAACCCTCTATACTATCGACAACACCTCCAACCTTCGTGTCATCTGCAAATTTACTGACCCACCCCTCAACCTCCTCATCCAAGTCATTTATAAAAACTACAAAGAGCAGAGGCCCAGGTACGGAGCCCTGCGGGATCACACTCAACACCGACCTCCAGGCAGAATATTTTCCATCTACAACCACTCTCTGCCTTCTGTCAGCCAGCCAATTCTGAATCCAGATAGCCAAATCTCCCTGTATTCCATACTTCCTGACTTTATGAATGAGCCTACTAGAACTTCTTCAGAAATACATAACTTTAAGTTAACTTTATCTCTTGTATTCTGGTGTTAAGGATGGTGAGACATGGTTTAGATTAATTTTAGATTTGTTTGAAACTTTACAAATTAAAATCTCCTAAGGGAGCTCACAAGTATTAATGAACACCCCTTTTGTTTACCTTCCGAATAGAAATTAATCAAGCAAGTGTGCTACGCCATTATTGCACCCTCCTATCCTTGGTGGTGATGCTCTGGGAGATGATGTATTTACAGTGGGATAAGTTCATTTTAGTATTTTCAGGAGTTTATGATGGAAGAAGTTGTTGAATTTTTAACATGAATATATGTTTAAAATGTTGCAGGAGATGCCATCTGGTTTTACTAACGATAAGTCAGAAGTTAAAGGTGGGGGGACTGGGATGTGGACATTGTAAAGCAGTAACCAGAAGCCCTCAATCTGGGAAGAACACAGAGCAGTCCCAGGCTGGACAGGTTGGCAGCTGTACACATTCCCTTCTCCACTTGTAGCAAAATGCTCAGCCAGCAGATGGGCCTGCATAAACCACTTTATTGAACATTAACAGCACTTTGTGTTAATGAAATGTTCTTAATAGACAATAGACAATAGACAATAGGTGCAGGAGTAGGCCATTCAGCCCTTCGAGCCTGCACCACCATTCAATATGATCATGGCTGATCATTCCTAATCAGTATCCTCTTCCTGCCTTATCTCCATAACCCTTGATTCCACTATCTTTGAGAGCTCTATCCAACTCTTTCTTAAATGAATCCAGAGACTGGGCCTCCACTGCCCTCTGGGGCAGAGCATTCCACACAGCCACCACTCTCTGGGTGAAGAAGTTTCTGCTCATCTGTCCTAAATGGTCTACCCCGTATTTTTAAGCTGTGTCCTCTGGTTCGGCACTCACCCATCAGCGGAAACATGTTTCCTGCTGCCAGAGTGTCCAATCCTTTCATAATCTTATATGTCTCAATCAGATCCCCTCTCAGTCTTCTAAACTCAAGGGTATACAAGCCCAGTCGCTTCAGTCTTTCAGTGTAAGGTAATCCTGCCATTCCAGGAATTGACCTCGTGAACCTACGTTGCACTCCCTCAATAGCCAGAATGTCTTTCCTCAAATTTGGAGACCAGAACTGCACAGAGTACTCCAGGTGTGGTCTCACCAGGGCCCTGTACAGCTGCAGAAGCACCTATTTGCTTCTATACTCAATCCCTCTTGTTAAGAAGGCCAGCATGCTATTAGCCTTCTTCACTACCTGCTGTACCTGCATGCTTACCTTCAATGACTGGTGTACAAGAACATCCAGATCTCTCTGTGCTGCCCCTTTATCTAAATTGATTCCATTGAGGTAGTAATCTGCCTTCCTGTTCTTGCCACCAAAGTGAATAACCATACATTTATCCACATTAAACTGCATCTGCCATGCATCTGACCACTCACCTAACTTGTCCAGGTCACCCTGTAATCTCCTAACATCCTCATCACACTTCACCCTGCCACCCAGCTTTGTATCATCAGCAAATTTGCTAATGTTATTGCTGATACCATCTTCTATATCATTAACATATATTGTAAAAAGCTGCGGTCCCAGCACGGATCCCTGTGGTACCCCACTGGTCACTGCCTGCCATTCCGAAATGGAGCCGTTTATCACTACCCTTTGTTTCCTATCAGCCAACCAATTTTCAATCCAATCTAGTACTTTGCCCCCAATACCATGCGCCCTAATTTTACTCACTAACCTCCTGTGTGGGACTTTATCAAAAGCTTTCTGAAAGTCCAGGTACACTACATCTACTGGATCTCCCTCATCCTTCTTCAGAGTTACATCCTCAAAAAATTCAAGAAAATTAGTCAGGCATGATTTCCCCTTCATAACTCCATGCTGACTCTGTCCCATCCTGTTACTACTATCCAGATGTGCTGTAATTTCATCGTTTATAATCGACTCCACCATCTTTCCCACCACTGAGGTCAGACTAACTGGTCTATAATTTCCTGCTTTCTCTCTCCCACCTTTTTTAAAAAGTGGTATAACATTAGCCACCCTCCAATCCTCAGGAACCGACCACGAATCTATCGAACTCTGGAAAATAATCACCAACGCATCCACGATTTCCTCCTTCAGTACCCGAGGATGTAGACCATCAGGTCCTGGAGACTTATCAACCTTCAGACCTAACAGTCTCTCCAACACCAAATCCTGGCAAATATAGATTCCCTTAAGTTCAGGTCCTTCAGCCACTGTTACCTCAGGGAGATTGCTTGTGTCTTCCCCAGTGAACACAGATCTGAAGTACCCATTTAATTCTTCTGCCATTTCTTTGTTCCCCGTAATATATTCCCCTGTTTCTGTCTTCAAGGGCTCAATTTTAGTCTTAACCATTTTTTTGCCTTGCACATACTTAAAAAAGCTTTTACTATCCTCCTTTATATTTTTGGCCAGTTTACCTTCGTACCTCATTTTTCCTCTGCGTATTTCCTTCTTCCTAATCCTCTGTTGCTCTTTAAAAGCTTCCCAGTCCTCAGTTTTCTCACTTATCTTTGCTATGTTATACTTTTTCTCTTTTAACTTTATATGTTTCTCAACTTCCCTCGTCAGCCACGGCCGCCCATGCCTCCTCCTTTTAGGAATGAACTGATCCTGCAACTTCTGTATTATACACAGAAATATCCGCCATTGTTCCTCCACGGTCATCCCTGCTAAGGTATTGCACCATTGAACTTTGGCCAGGTCCTCCCTCATAGCTCCATAGTTCCCTTTATTCAACTGAAAAATTGTCATTTCCGATTGTACCCTCTCCCTCTCAAATTGCAGATTGAAGCTTATTGTATTATGGTCACTACTTCCCAATGGCTCCTTCACTTCGAGGTCTCTGACCAATTCTGGTTTGTTACACAATACCAGATCCAGAATTGCCTTCTCCCTGGTCGATTCCAGCACCAGCTGCTCTAAGAATCCATCTCTGAGGCATTCCACAAAGTCTCTTTCTTGAGGTCCAATACCATCCTGATTCTCCCAGTCTACCTGCATGTTGAAATCCCCTATAACAACTGTAGTAACATCTTTGCGACAGGCCAATTTCAGCTCCTGATTCAACTTATATCCGACATCCAGACTACTGTTTGGGGGCCTGTAGATGACTCCTAAGAGGGTCTTTTTACCCTTAGTATTTCGCAGCTCTATCCACACTGACTCTACATCCCCTGACTCTAGGTCCCCCTGCGTAAGGGACTGAATATCATTCCTTACCAACAGGGCCACCCCACCCCCTCTGCCCATCAGTCTGTCCTTCAAGGCACGTGTAGCCTTGAATATTCATTTCCCAGGCCCTGTCCACTTGAAGCCATGTCTCAGTTATCCCCACAATATTGTATCTGCCAATTTCCAAAAGAGCCTCAAGCTCATCCATCTTATTTCTAATGCTTCGTGCATTCATGTATAGTATTTTTAATTTGTTACTGCCTTCACCCTTCCCATCAACTCCTATTTCACTCAACCTTACGGCATGATCCCTTTCCGAGTTTTCTGCCTCATTGATACAGTTGTCTTTCTTGACTTCTTTTGTTCTAACTTTCCCAACCACTCATCCCCGCGCACCCCTCCCACCCCCAACCCACCCCCCCCCCCCCACCCCCCCACCCCCCGCACCCCCCTACACACACAACACCCACCCATTGCAAAAGTGGTTTGGGTGTGAATCTGGGTGAGATCCTCTTTTGGAGGGGTCAATGCAGACTTGATGGGGCAAATGGCCTCTATCTGAACTGTAGGGATTCTATGATTACAATGGCAATGTGGGTCTACCCACATCACAGGGACTACAACAGTTCAAAAAGGCATCTCACCACCACCTTCTCAAAGACAACTAGGATGGGCAATAAATATTGACCCAGTCTGAGACACCCACATCCCTTGAATGAATTAATATATATTAAATTTGCTTAGATTCTGTTTTCAAGTATAATATTGATTCATATTTGTGAGAACTTACTGGTGGTTATAGGAATTGACAACAAAAACTTGCAATTAAATAACATCTTCTACATCCCTACTTCACAGGAATGTCATCAAATAAATAAAAACCGAAAGAACTGCAAATGCTGTCAATCTGAAACAAAAACAAAAGCTGCTGGAAAAGCCCAGCAGGTCTGGCAGCATCTGTGAAGAGAAATCAGAGTTAACGTTTCAGGATCAGTGACCCTTCCTCAGAACTGGTTACCTGGAGAGGATGTATTTACAGTTGGACAAGTTTCATTTTAGTATTTTCAGTTATAAATAGGAATTTGTGATGGAAGAAGGTGCTGAATTTTTAACATGAATATATATTTAAAGCATTGCAGTAGACACCAACAGGTTTTACTTACGATAAGTCAGAAGTTAAATTGTTGTGGGCAGGAGGGTGGGATGTGGAAGTTGTAAAGCCAGTTCTGAGGAAGGGTCACCGGACCCGAAACGTTAACTCTGATTTCTCTTCACAAACGCTGCCAGACCTGCTGAATTTTTCCAGCAACTTCTATTTTTGTGCCATCAAATAAAACTTGAATTAAGGAGAGACATAAGGAGACAATAAGCCAAGAAAAAGGTGATTATAAGGGGTCTCTTAAAACAAGGAAGGAGTGACTTGGTGATGTCTATGGAGGGAATTCCATGCTAGGAGACTGGGTGGCTGACTGACTGGCAACCAACGCCAAACAATTACAAATGAGAGTGCTAAAGGGGCCCCAATTAGAGGATTGTAGCTATTTAGGAATGTTGCAAACACCTAGAGAAAATTTGTCGAGGTAGGAAAGACAAGGCCTTGAAGGAATTGAAAATGAGGTTGAGATGCCGTTGATTAACTTGGAGACAAGCTAGGTCAGAAAACACATGGGTAATAGATAAATGGGACTTGGAGTGTGCGTGAAGTAACAAACAACAGAGTGTTCAGCAACAAAATGTTGCACTGGAAAAGCACAGCCAATCAGGCGGCATCCGGTGGTGGGGGGGGGAGGGGAGGGGGCGGTGAGGTGGGGAGTGGGGGGTGGTGAACATTTTAAGCATAAGCCATTCATCAGGAATGAAGAGCTTATTGAAGCGTCAATTCTCCAGCTCTTCGGATGCTGCCTGACCTGCTGTGCTTTTCCAGTGCCAGACTCTCAACTCTGATCTCCAGCATCTGCCGACCTCATTTTCTCCTAGAATATTCAATAACCTCAAGTTAAAGGGATGAACAGGGATGTATGGGTAGCATGTTAGAAGCCAAGTAGAAAAGTATTAGGATAATCATATCTGAAAATAACAAAGACATGAATGAGGTTTTCAGCTACAAATGAACTATGTCTGGTGTGTCATAAGGTGCCAGGCTTTGAAAGAGTTAATGCAGAGAAGATGTGATCAGCATCAGTGAATATGGACAGAATAACTCTGCATCTCAGAGTAGACAGATCTGTTGTTATAGGAGATAAATCTGCTATCTAGGTCTCTCTCTAGTCTTTGGCATAATAATATAAAACAACGAACTGAAGATGCTAGAGATCTGACACAAAAACAGAAATTGCTGGCAAAACTCAATAGGTCTGACAGCATTTGTGGGAAGAAAACAGAGTTAACATTTCGAGTCTGATGTGAAACATTAACTCTGCATTCCTCCCACAGATACTGCCAGACCTGCTGAGTTTTACCAGCAATTTCTGTTTTTGTCTTTGATACAATGCCTATCATTTCAATATTTGCTGATGCTTACCATGATACAATAGATCACAACATGTTTAATACGAGGGGCTCTTCTCATTAAACTGCCTAAAGATTTTTTTTAACCACACTAGACCAAGTGGGCCTGTAGATCCCAATCTGAAAGGAGAATGGTGGCAGCAAATCAACCTTAGGATGACCAAGAGGCCATGCTGCTCATACAATGTGATGAACAGTGATAAGGATTTGTCAGACAATGTTGGAGAGGTGTCAGGTGATGTAATGGAGATGGGAACAGGAGGTCGTAGCGATGGTTCAAATTTGTGGTCAGAAACTCACCTTGGGGTCAAAAATGACACCCAAGACTGTGTAGTTCAGTTTCAGACAGTTACCATGGAGAGTAGAATTTACCTCATTATTTCTGATTTCTGTTACAGGTATCCCCAACTATCTGAAAGTAGAGCATTCCAAGGAAACCTTTCGTAAGCCGATTTGCATAAAGCGAAGATGCATGATTTACATGGGAAATATTTAGCATTTTTTCATAAAAGTAAAAATCCTTTTTGGATTCATGAAAACAGGTAAAAGCGAAGTGGTGTAAAGGGAATGTTCGAAAGGCAGGGGATACTTGTATACCCCAAGGTTTTTATAAGTATGTTAAGAATAAGAGGATTACCAGGAAAAGAGTCGGACCAATTAGAAGCCAAGGGGCAACATTTGCATGGAGTTGGTGGACATGGGAGAAGTCTTAAAGGAATACTTCTCAGTTGTAATCACAGGGAATGAAAGACACTGTAGGCAGGTATAGCCTGTGAAATATTTTATACAGACACTTGGACCAGTTTATTACTCATTAAAAGCATTTACTCAGGTGCTGTTACTATATGAGGCCATCAAGGGACTGTGGTTCAAACTCAGTTTGTTAAAACATTCACACATTAAAGAAACAACACTTACACGACAGATTAAGTCAACCTTTCCCAAACTAGGCTGACTGCAACACACATACTAGGTTAAAGTGAGGACTGCAGATGCTGGAGATTAGAGTCGAGAGTGTGGTGCTGGAAAAGCACAGTAAGTCAGGCAGCATCCGAGGAGCAGGAGAATCAACATTTTGGGCAAAAGCCTTTCACCAGGTTTGGGGCTGTGAGCCGAGGGAATGGAGACATAAGTGGGAGGTGGGGTGGGGGGGGAGGGATGGGGGGGCTGGTGGTGGGGCTGAAAGGAAGCTAGCTGAGAGTGTGATAGGTAGATGGAGGTAGGGGTGAAGGTGATAAGTCAGAGAGGAGCATGGAGTGGATAGGTGGGAAGGACAATGGACAGGTCATGAGGGCAGTGCCGAGTTGGAAGGTTGGGACTGGGATAAGGTGGGTGGAGGGGAAATGAGGAAACTGCTGAAATCCATATTGATGCCATGGGGTTTGAGGGTCCCGAGGTGGAAGATGAGGTGTTCTTCCTCCAAGTATTGGGTGATAAGGGAGTGGCGATGGAGGAGGCCCAGGACCTGCATGTCCTTGGCGGAGCGGGAGGGGGAGTTGAAGTGTTCGGCAACACACATACTATCCATTCTGGTGAACTTGTTTGGGCTGCTGGATCCAATTCACTGATCTCTGTCGACTGGATAATCAGGGTCCTCTTAGTATGATGATAGGCCTCGAACAGAGTCTGCATCAGCTAAGTCTTCACTTGGGGAATGGCATCCAGGTGTCCATTCTTACCCTCCTATCTTAGCCCTTCTGGAATGTTCTCTGACTTCAGCCAATGGGGTCACAGGGCAAGGGTCACACCAATGAGGTTAGGCCAGGTCATTCCAGGTGTTCACATCCTCTTTCCAAGATATGATTATTCCAAGGTGCCAAGGGATTTGGCTGAAACAGGGAAATACATGATCATGATGTCTCTTCCTGTTGATCTGGCTGAGTACCTCTTAACCAGTTTTGGGTTGTGATGACTGTCCCATTGTTAGGTTGATCGCCTCTGTTCAATATGCAAGATAGGTCTGGGCTGAACATTGTTGGCTTTTAGAGTTATACAGTCATAAAGATGTACAGCACAGAAACAGACCCTTTGATTCAACTCGTCCACACCAACCAGATACCCTAAATTAATCTAGTCCCATTTACCAGCACTTGGCCCATATCCCTTTAAACCCTTCCTATTCATATACCCATCCAGATGCCCTTTAAATGTTGTAATTGTACCAGCCTCCATCATTTCCTCTGACAGCTCATTCCACACCACCCTCAGAGTGAAAAGGTTGCCCCTTAGGTCCCTTTAAAATTTTTCCCTCTCATCCTAAACTTCTGCCCTCTAGTTCTGGACACCCCCACCCTAGGGAAAAGACCATGTCTATTTAACGTATCCATGCTCCTCATGATTTTATAAACCTCTATAAGGTCACTCCATAGCCCCTGACACTGCAAGGAACACAGACCCAGCCTATTCAACTCTCCCTATAGCTCAAATCCTCCAAACCTGCCAACATCCTTGTAAATCTTTTCTAAACCCTTTCAGGTTTTGCAACATCCTTCCGATAGGAAGAAGACTAGAATTGCATGCAGTATTCCAACAGTGGCCTAACCAATGTCCTGTACAGCCGCAATATGATCTCCCAACTCCTGTACTCAATACTCTAACCAATAAAGGAAAACATACCAAATGCCTTCCTCATTATCCTATTTACTTGCGACTCCACTTTAAAGGAACTATGAACCTGCACTCCAAGGTCTCTTTGTTCAGCAACACTCTACAGGACCTTATCATGAAATGTAAAAGTCCTGCTCTGATTTGCCTTTTTGAAATGCTTTTGTCCTGTTTGCATTCCATCAGGTCTTGACTGCAGAATGTGTTTAGCCAATTTTACTTTGGGCCTAGTTGCTTATGCCATTTGGTTACATGGGGATTTCAGTTGTGATGGTGAGGTTCCAGAGCAAATTAAGATTAATAAGGAAGCTGTTTTAGATGTTTTAGCTGGCATAAATCCTCAGGGCCTGATGAGATGTATCCCAGGAGATTACTAATGCCCCTGGCAGAGATATTTAATACTTTGTTGGTCACAGGTAAAGTCCCAGATATGGATAGCTAATGTGTTTCCTTCATTTAAGAAGGGGAGCAAAGGTAGGCCAGGCAATTACAGACCAGTTGACCTGGTGTCAGTGGTTGGTAAATTATTGAAAACATTCTGAAGGACAGGATGAATCAGTCCTTGAAAGAGCAGGAATTGATTGGGGATAGTCAACACAGAATTGTTAGTGCGAGATCCTGTCTGACTAACTTTAATTTTGTTTATTGAAAAAGGTAGCTAAATATATTGATTGAGAGAAGTGCAGTTGATGTGGTTTACATGGGCTTCAATAAAGCTTTTACAAGGTCACACAGGGAAGGTTGGTCCAAAAGCTAAGAGCCCATAGGATTCAAGGCAATTTGGCAAACTGGATCCAAAATTGGGTTACTATTAGGAGGCAAAGGATTATGGTGGAGGGATGTTTTTGTGATTGGAAGCTTGTGTACCACTAGTCGGTTCTGGAACTATTTGTTACATACATTAACAACATGGATGTGAATGTACAAACAAAATTAGTAAGTTTGCAGATGATATGAAAATTGATGCAATTGTTGACAGTGAGGAGAATGGTCTCAGGCTGGTAAATTAGGCAGAACATTGGCAAATGGAATTTAATCCCAATAAGTGTGAGGTGATGCATTTTGACAGGTCTAATAAGGGAAGGAAATACACAATGTATGGTAGGTCCCTAGGGAGGGCCGAGGAACAAAGGGACCTTGGTGTACAAGCCCATTGTTCTCTAACGGTTTCAGCACAGTTAGACAGGGTGATAAAGAAGGTGAGAAAGTATACAAGGTGAGCAGGTAAAGAAAGAGTTAAGTTTAGGGATGCTTGACAAAGGCTCAGCTAGCACGACTTTGACCAGATAAGAACTTGCAGTAAACTATGAGGTGCTGGAGGCAAAGGTAGTAGTTTAACAAGGTAAAGAACATCCATTGTGTAATGTCAGTTAACAAGGTTAAGAACATCCATTTGGATAATGCCAGATGATACTCGCTGATTATAATGGTCACCCAATCAATGTAGGTATTGCCTTATTTGGATGCTGCTCCCTGTCAGTGACTATATAATTCCTTAAGAATCTGCTATTCGAGAGAAGACCGAGCACTCATGATTCTGTGTACATGGTGATCATTCTCTCTCTCTCTCTCTCTCTCTCTCTGTCCAGGACCTGGAATAAAGATGGAGAAGGTCAAGCTACACTGAGTGTCTGTGTTTGCTTCAACTGATACGGGAACGGGATGACAGAGGCATTCAGGATGTTTGTCTTCATTAGCTGGTATGTAGAATAGAAGAGCAGGGAAATCCTGTTACCACTTTATAAAACATTGGTTAGGCCACTTATACAATACCAAGTGTAATTCTCGTAACTGCACTATCAGAAGGATAGAGATTCATCAGGATATTGCCTGGGATGAAAAATCTCAGTTATGAGGAGAGACTGGATAGGCTGGGTTTGTTTTCCTTGGAGCAGAGGAGGCTCACGGGAATCTGATTGAGGTTGACCAAAATTTTGGGAGGCATAGATTACTTACAGTGTGGAAACAGGCCCTTCGGCCCAACACGTCCATACCGACCCGCCAAAGCGCAATTTTTCACCCAGAGGATGGTAGACATAAAAAGCTTACTGCCTGGGAGATAGTGAAGACAAGAACTCTTGCAACATTTAAGGAGCATCTATATGAGCACTTAAAATGACAGGGCATGGTAGGCTATGGACCAAGTGCAGGTAAATGGAATTAATGTAATTTGGTGCGTGTTATTTTAACGATGTGAGATATCCTCTTTTGTCCTCCTTGATATCTGGGTGTTCTTTAAGATGTTAATACTGCCATCTTTCTTCATGCCTCTGCTCCTGACAGGCCTGTTTCTCATTGTTTTACTCCTGCCTATCTAAACGAATCAGAATATCTCCAGCAGTAGGTTGTCGTCCCAGACTTGAACAGCCTCCTTCAAGATTTCTGAGGTTGTGTTCTTGGCTGTGTTTCCTCATCTATGTGCAGTCCTCAGCAACAATATCCACAGTATAGGACCACTTAACATTTCTGTGTTGAAGCAACACAATTTCAACCTGCATGCCACCTCTTGGAACGCAAGGATTACCTCTGCACTGTCTGCTTGATGTACATTTATGGGTGAGCCGTACGTTCCTCTGATACAACATGGAGAAGGTAAATTCCATCACGTGTCTTTTCTTGGCCTTTGCTTGTTTCTTTTAGCCACATATTCTTCCTCATGCATTTTGACCTTGACAGTTCTAAACCAGTTCCAGAAAAAAACAAGAAAGTAAACAGTAAGAAGCAAAATCTAGCTGGAATATTTTAACACAAAATAAATACTGAGAATGGCACTGATGTAGATTAGATTACTTACAGTGTGGAAACAGGCTCTTCAGCCCAACAAGTCCACACCGCCCCGCTGAAGCGCAACCCACCCATACTCCTAACCTAACACTACGGGCAATTTAGCATGGCCAATTCACCTGACCTGCACATCTTTGGACTGTGGGAGGAAACCAGAGCACCCAGAGGAAACCCACGCAGACATGGGGAGAACGTGCAAACTCCACACAATCAGTCGCCTGAGGCAGGAATTGAACCCAGATCTCTGGCGCTGTGAGGCAGCAGTGCTAACCACTGTGCCACTGTGCCGCCCTATATTATGTCTTTGATCTAAAGTGAATCAGATAATATTCAGAAACAGAAGGCTTTATTAACTGCTGAGGGAGTGAACAGTTGGGCTGAAAACTAAGGACAAACAAACTAAATCATTACGTCCTGTTTTGAACAAATTCTGGTGTTAATCAACTCGAGGTTCAAAAAGTGCACGCCGACTAGATCTAGAGAGTATTAGCTAAATGGAAGTGTTGTAGAATAGCAGGGAGGTTCATGGGTACTGATTTACTAGACAATATGGACAATAGCTGAAAATGTGTTGCTGGAAAAGCACAGCAGGTCAGGCAGCATCCAAGGAACAGGAGAATCGACGTTTCGGGCATAAGCCCTTCTTCAGGAATGAGGAAAGTGTATCCAGCAGGCTAAGATAAAAGGTAGGGAGGAGGGACTTGGGGGAGGGGCGTTGGGAATGCGATAGGTGGAGGGAGGTCAAGGTGAGGGTGATAGGCCGGAGTGGGGTGGGGGCGGAGAGGTCAGGAAGAAGATTGCAGGTTAGGAAGGTGGTGCTGAGTTTGAGGGATTTGACTGAGACAAGGTGGGGGGAGGGGAAATGAGGAAACTGGAGAAAATCCCAGATAAGTACTGCTGTCTAACAAGCTAATGGGTTTCCAGGTTTCAGCACAAATGATTTTGAATACTTGAAGTCAATAATAATGCTAAGGAGCTGAACCTGAACATATTTTAGAAAGGTGTCATTCTTGTAGAGTTCCATGAAATGTTTCCCCTGATCATTCTAAACTTGCAGCATTAATGACCTACCATGCCGTTATTGGCACTCCTCTTATCTAATGCTTACCCAGTTCTCCCACTTGCCATATCTAGAAGTACTTGCTGCTGTCTGGATATCTTGGGATACTCTCAGGATGCCTGGAACTGGTGCCATCTTTAAAAGGGCGTAATGCACCTCCTCATGTAATGTCAGTGCTGAGACGTCCTGCGTGGTCCAGGACATTGGTCCCAGACATGGCAGAGAGGGGAATATGATGCCCGCATTGTGACAGAGACCGGGAAGTCCTGCTAGACAGAGTGGTGCAGAGAAAGGATGTCCTGTTTCAACAGGATAGCAGAGGAAATCACAATACTGGACCATACCAGCCTTATCTGAGGTTGCTATCTGGGTCAGTGCAATATCAGCCATCTGAAGGAATGCCCAGCTGTGTATGAAGAAGATCAGTATCCTTCTTCACTCTGTGTGTAAGAACCACCATCTTCTCTCTGTTACCTCACTCTCATTGAGGTTGCATCCATCTCGGACTCTGAGGTTTCTTCAGTGCTAGACATAGGGTGAGAACCCATGGTTTCTGACAGGCCTGCTGGCTGTTCTGAGGTATGTTTTGGTCCTGTGTAAGGTTGTGCGATTTCCTTCAGTTAAATCGTGTTCCTCAAGCTCTGTTGGACAGGTGAGGGTGTTCCCTTCCATTGGGATGCCCTGTAGCTCACATGCTCCACTTGCTGCATCTTCTGATGTCAAAGCCAGTTGCAGCGCTACTTGAATTCCAGTTGGGCTTCAGGTAGTAGGTGCTTTTGCATGGTTACATCATTAATCCTACATACCAAACTGTCTCTCAGCACCTCATTCAGTGTTAACACAAAATCACATGCTCTGCCAGTCATCTTAACCTCTTCAAAAATCCCGAAATGGATTCTCCTGATTTTTGAACAGCTGAATAAAATTAATTGCGTCTCAGAATTAGAGGAGGCTCGAGGTCCTAATATTCCTTAACTAAATCTGTCAACTCTTGAAAGGTTTTAGTATCTGGTACTTCAGGGAGTGTTAGATTCCTAATAACCAAAAATGCTGCAGGTCCACAAGCAGTCAGAAGGATTACTCATTGCTTTTCATCTGCTCCAATGTAATTTGCCTGAAAAAAGGCAATCTTTCCACATACTGCGCCCAGTCTTCTCTGGCAGGTTCGAACGAGTCACGATTCCCAAATAAAGGCATGATGCCAGAAATGTTTACCCCAACTCAAAGACAACTGGCACCAGCAATTTTTCTTTCAGAACATATTGTTTTCTCTCCTCGCCACTGAAATAACTGCACAGAGGGGTATCCCATTACCAAGTCACTCTTTATTTACTCAAGGTGTGTACAAGGGCTCTGACCAACCAGCTCAGGGCCTGTCCCTAGAATGAAGAGACTGTCTGAATCTCCTGTTTATAGCTGTCAGCCAGGACTTCCTGAATGACCAAGGTTAACGAACCCAGTCAAGGATCTCATAGTCACCTGGCCCTCATTACAATCACTACACCTTCCATTTATGGTGCTGTTTTCTGACTGATTAGCATCCATTTTGGAGAAAGATTTCAAGTTCCTTTTGCAAACAAATAAACAGTAGAAACAATTAGCAGAACTGAAAAATAAAGACACTGAGTCCCATATATTACATATATTATGTCGTTGAGTATTTCAATAAGGTATACTGCCATTGAAGCATGAGATAATCTTTTATTAACATGGAAACATAGAAATAAGGAGCAAGATTAGGCCATTTATCCCCTTGCACCCATCTGCCTTTCTGATTCTTTATCTTAATGCCAGAGTCGGCTTTCTCCCAATACCCCTTGATGCCAGTGACTTGGCCTTCATAACCCTCTGTGGTAGACACCTTTTGAGTGAAGCATCTTTTCCATTTCTCTGTCCTAAATAGCCTACCACATATCCTGAGACTGTGATATCTGGTTCTGGACTCCCCAATCAGGGAAATCACCCTTCCTGCACCTAGTCCATCTAGCCCTGATAGAAATTAAAATTTTCAATCAGTTCCCTCTCATTCTTCTAAATTCTAGTGAATAAAGGGCCCATCAACTCAATCTGTCCGCATAGGACAGGCCTATTATCCCCAGTTTAGACCTATTGAACCTCCACTGCCCTCCCCTATGGCAAGAATTGTAGTTAGGGAGAGCAAAACTGCACTCAACACATGAGCTGTGGTCTCACAGAAGAGGCAATGGTCTACTGGTATTATTGCTGAACTATTAATCCTGGAGACTCAGGAATGCAAGAACAAAAAATCTGGAATTACAAGTCGAATGATGATCATGACATTTTTGTTGATTGTCAGGAAAAGCCCATTTGGTTCATTAATATCCTTTAGGGAAAGAAATCTGTCATCCTTACCTGGTCTGGCCTACATGTGACTCCAGACCCACAGCAATGTGTTTAACTCTTAACTGCCTCTGGGCAATAAATGCTGACTGAGTCAGCGATACTCACATCCTGTGAATGAATGAATTTTAAACAAAAGGACCTGTTAAACTACAGCAAGACATTACTACTTTTGAACTCAATCAAGGTCAAAAAAACCATTTGCCTTCCTAGTTGTTTGCTGCACCTGCCTGTCTATTTTCAATAACTGGTGTACAAAGACACCCAGATCCCTTTGTATCTCCACATTTCCTAATATATCACTTTTAAATTACACTCTGCCTTTCTGGATTCACACTGAAGTGTATAACTTCCCATTGTATTACATCGACCATGTTTTTGCTCACTTACCCAACTTTTTAAGATCACCTTCACGCCTCCTTGCATCTTCCTCACAATTTAAAATCCTGCCTAGATTTATGGACATATTGCATTTGGTTCCCTCATCCAGGTCCTTAATATATCATGAATAGCTGGGGACCAAACACTGATGATTGTGATAACTAATTAGCCATTGCCTGCCACCCAGAAAAAAGACACGTTTATTCCCATCCTCTGTCTCCTGTTAACCGATTCTCATTCTTTGCCAATACAGTCCTCCCAATCTGATGTGCTTTAATTTTGCTCACAAATCTCTTATGTGGGCCCATATCAAAAGCCTATGCAACTTCCAAATATACAACATCTACTGGTTTTTCCTGATCTAATTTTTTATTTTCAACCTCAAAAAACTCCAGTAGATTTATTAAATGTGATTTGCCTTTCATTTACCCACACTGGCTTTGTTCAATCTCGTCTAGAACCAGATATCACAGTCTCAGGGGATGTATAGGCCATTTAGGACAGAGATAAGGAAAAGATTCTTCATTCAAAAGGTTTTGCTATCGCACCTTTTACAATAGATGAGCAATTTCCTCACTATTGATGTTAGGCTCGCTGGCCTGTAATATTCTGCCTTTTCTCTTCCTTTTTCATAGTGGGGTTACATTTGCACCCTCCAATCTGTAGGAACTATTTCAGAATTTCAGGGGTCTATAACTTTTCAGAAGGAGACCACCACCGCATTTCTCGTGTCACTTCCTTTTGTATTCTCCAATGTAGATTATCGGGTGATTTGTCAGCCTTCAAAACCATTAATTTCCCCAGCATCATTCTCTCACTAATACCAATTTCCTTCAATTCCTCCCTCTCTAGACTTTATATCCCATAACATTTGTGTCCTCTTTAGAAGATCTCCAGCACTTTCTATTTCTTCTTGCAGCATGAGGCCTAAGACATTTTAACATCTGGCTCACATCTGCAGTTATTCCATCAGCCTTCCACCTGAACCCAGTGAGAACAGTATGAGCTGACCAGTCAGGAGGAACTGAATTTCGGCTGGCTGGTGACTACTGCTGTAGACACAAAACAAAGGACCCCAGCACTTAGCTTGGTGGTCTGGTGATAGGGTGATGCCACGGCTGCAAGAAGAGGAACCTCAAGAATTCTTTTTGGGGTCTGGCCTAGCACTTTTACTTCCTGATCCCAAATCAAATTAGAATGGTTTTGCTGTGACAGCATTTAGTATAGGCTGTAGCAGCCTCCATGTTGTAAAAATGGCCAATTGTTTTTTGAAGTTGGTAACTTCCTCGTCAATCTATGTTACCTATGACTCTGTGAATGACTTCACAGGTCTACCATGTGTTCCCATAGTGACTAGCCACTAAAAGCCGACAGCACTGCAAAAACACAATGTTGGGCAATATGGATACAATTCCCACATTTTCTTTTTGCTCCAAATGCAATGGGAAATAGGGAGGATGCAGGGCAAGGCTGATTAATTCATGACCTCAAAAGTATCCTGGCCTTTTCCAACATTGCTATGAGGCAGCTGATAACAGTTGCCCAGAATACGGTGGCTCAGTGGTTAGCACTACTGCCTCAAAGTACCAGAGATCAGGGTTCAATTCCCGCCTCGGGCGACTGACTGTGTGGAGTTTGCACATTCTCCCCGTGTCTGCGTGGGTTTCCTCCGGGTGCTCCGGTTTCCTCCCACAGTCCAAAGATGTGCAGGTCAGGTGAATTGGCCATGCTTAATTGCCCGTAGTGTTAGGTAAGGGGTAGATGTAGGGGTATGGGTCGGTTGCGCTTCGGCGGGGCGGTGTGGACTTGTTGGGCCGAAGGGCCTGTTTCCACACTGTAAGTAATCTAAAGTAATCTAAAAAAAAACCGAGGTTAAGCTGATTGGCCTATAATTTTCCATCTTTTGCCTTGATCCTTTCTTGAACAAGGGGGTTACTACAGCCATCTTCCAATCATCCGGGACCTTTCCTGACTCCAGTGACTCTTGAAAGATCTCAACCAATGCCTCTGCTATTTCCTCAGCCACCTCTCTCAGAACTCTAGGGTGTATCCCATCGGGGCCAGGAGATTTATCAATTTTAAGACTTTTTAACTTTTCTAGCACTATCTCTTTCGTAATGGCAACCATACTCAACTCAGCCCCGTGACACCCTTTAATTTTTGGGATATTACTCCTGTCTTCCACTGTGAAAACTGACGCAAAGTACTTGTTAAGTTCTCCTGCTATTTCCTTATCTCCCATCACTAGGCTTCCTGCATCAGTTTGAAGTGGCCCAATGTCTACTTTTGCCTGTCGTTTGTTTCTTATGTACTGAAAGAAACTTTTACTATTATTTCTAATATTACTGGCTAGCCTACCTTCATATTTGATTCTCTCATTTCTTATTACACTCTTTGTTATCCTCCGTTTGCTTTTGTATCCTTCCCAATCTTGTGATTTCCCACTATTCTTAGCCACTTTATAGGATCTCTCTTTTTCTTTAATACATTTCCTGACTTCCTTTGTCAGCCAAGGTTGTCTAATCCCTCCCCGGTTAATCTTTCTTTTCTTGGGAATGAACCTCTGTACAGTGTCCTCAATTATACCTACAAACTCCTGCCATTTTTGCTCTACTGTCTTCCCGGTTAGCCTCTGCTTCCAGTCTATTTTAGTCAGTTTCTCTCTCATGCCCTCATAATTACCTTTATTCAACTGTTACACCATTACATCCGATTTTGCCTTCTCCCTTTCAAACTCCAGACTGAACTCTACCATATTATGGTCGCTACTTCCTAAGGGTTCCCTTACTTTAAGATCTTTTATAGAGTCTGGTTCATTGCAAAGCACTAGGTCCAGAATAGCCTGCTCTCTTGTGGGCTCCATGACAAGCTGTTCCAAAAAGCCATCCTGTAAGCATTCCATGAATTCCCTTTCTTTAGATCCACTAGCAACATTATTTACCCAGTCCACCTGCATATTGAAGTCTCCCATGATCAATGTAACCTTGCCTTTCTGACATGCCTTCTCTATTTCCCCTATAAATGTAGGGGAATGGGTCTGGGTGGGTTGCTCTTCGGAGGGTCGGTGTGGACTTGTTGGGCTGAAGGGCCTGTTTTCACACTGTAAGTAATCTAATCAAAACAAAACAACATATCCTCTGATTTTCTTCAGTTTTCAAACAAACTGAATTCTGTTTGATTTTGCAGCTGAAAGTGATGTTGAAATATAGGAACCACAGAAGGAAACACCTAATTTATTGTCACATGACTGCACAGCCTCCTGGAGCACAAATAGCATGTGCCACCAGTTCATTACAGTAGGACCAATATGTGTAACTTCAGCTCTACAGATGTTAACATAATTCTCTTATTACAGATCATTTAAGCTGCATCAACTCAAATGAGATGAGTCCTTTTTCTTATACCATGATTTAGAAGTACACCTCGGGGCAATGTTAGCAGAAACGAATTAATAAAATTACCCTTTATCTGATCTGTTCTATAAAGCCACTGCATTAAAAGCATTGGATTGACCCAGACTGCCAGAATCATGCTTTTTGCAAAAAAAGCTTACACTCAGTAGTACAAGGAAAAAGAGTATGACCCCAGTCCGATGCAATATCAATGGTGCAGTTTAATTCCTGCTTATCTTCTTGTGAAGACAGACTAGCAAAGTTGTATTAATCACTTCAGATCTTGCTTTTTGCAAAAAGCATGATTCTAGCAGCCTGGGTCAATCCAATGCTTTTAATGCTGTTGCTTTCTAGAACAGATCGGATAAAGGAAATGCATTGTTTCACATGTGGGTAATTTTATTAATTAGTTTCTGTCTAACGTTGCCCTGAGGTGTACTTCTAATCATGATATAAGAAAAATGCCTCACCTCATTTAAATTGATTTAGCATAAATTATCTGTAATAAGAGAATTATATTAACATCTGTAGAACTGAGGCTACACATATTGGTCCTGCTGTAATGAACTAGTGGCACATACTATTTGTGCTCCAGGAGGCTGTGCAGTCATGTGACAATAAATTAGATGTTTCCTTCCATGGTTTCTACATTTCAGCTTCCCTTGTTGGTTTGGTCCCAAACAGAACTCAATTTACTTGAAAAATGGTGAAAAAACTCAGAGGGCATATTATTCTAAGCTACTCTGCATTTAGTCTCATTAATTTCCTCATACTTTTCTCTAGCATCTTCCCCCATAGGCTCTCATCCACCTCAGTACCCCAGATATTAACCATTGCTGCCTTTTGATGCTTCCTACCCACCCACTTGTGCACCTCTCTGCTTTTCCTCCATCTGTGCCAGCACTAATGGCTGTGCCCGTCACTTCCATTGAACTCAGTCTCTCCCTTTGTCTCCTTGCAGGAGAAAATGGACAAAATTAGGGCATGGAGCACCAAGATGGGCAGTGCTCCTCACCTTCACTTGAGGAAGGGATCTTTTACCTTGTGGGAGAGGATAGGGACTGCACATGTGGTGATATTGAGTCATCTGTGCCCCCAGTAAGTAAGTAAATACCATTCTCTATACTGTTGTTCCATTAAGATCACTGTGAATGTATTTTTACCATGCCCAAATATCCAGCTGTATTTGCCACTCCTTCCCTCTTCTTGCTTCTGTGGACCCATATGGCATCTGCACTGGCTCTACCCTGAGGATAGTAGTCCCTGAAGTCCATAACTCCTCCTTTACCTCTGAGGAAGAAGTCACAGTTTCCCCAGAGAAAGCACGAGCAAGGCTGTCTCCTGTACCCTTCATCAGCTAATCTGACACCTTGAGGAATACTTTAGCTGGATTAGAGTTGGCAGACCCTTCTGGTGAGCAGGTCACTAGCAGCTGTTTGACAAAGAAATCTCCTGGATCACTAACAATTGAGGACTGCTGGAGACCAGACACATGGTGAGCCCTGGGTAGGAGGTGACCCATTGCATCAACCATGAATAACTTTGTCAAAGCGCACAAACAGACAGAGGAGCAACAAACCAGGATATTGGAGTCACTTGGCAAACTTGATCAAAAGTTATAGGAAGCCACCAAGACTATCTGTACCACTCTGTATGCATACATTTGGTCGCCTCCATGGTCATGTTGACAATTATAGAGTCATAAAGTCATAGAGATGTTCAGCACGGAAACAGACCCTTCTGTCCAACTTGTCCATGTTGACCAGATATCTCAACCTAATCTAGTCCCATGGCCAGCACTTGGCCCATATCCCTGTTAAACCCTTCCTATTCATATACCCATCCAGATGCCTTTTAAATGTTGCAATTGTACCAACCTTCAATACTTCCTCTGGCAGCACATTCCATTCACGTACCACCCTCTGTGTGAAGATGTTGCCCTTTAGGTCCCTTCTATATCTTTCCCCTCTCACCCTAAACCTATGGCCTCTAGTTCCGGACTCTCCTACCCTAGAGAAAAGACTTTGTCTATTTATCCTATCCATGCCCCTCATCAGTTTATAAACCTCTCTAAGATCATCCCTCAACCTTCGACACTCCAGAGAAAACAGCCCCAGCCTATTCAGCCTCTCCCTATAGTTCAAATCCTCCAACCTTGGCAACATCCTTGTAAATCTTTTCTGAACCCTTTCAAGTTTTACAACATCCTTCCCATAGGAAGGAGATCAGAATTGCATGCAATATTCCAAAAGTGGCCTGTACAGCCAATGTTCTGTATAGTCTCAACATGACCTCCCAACTCCTATACTCAATGCTCTGACCAACAAAGGAAAGCATACCAAATGCCTTCTTCACTATCGTATCTACCTGTGACTCCACTTTCAAGGAGCTATGAACCTGCACCCCAAGGCCTCTTTGTTCAGCGACACTCCCCAGGACCTTACCATTAAGTGTATAAGTCTTGCTAAGATTTGCTTTCCCAAAATGCAGCACCCTGCATTTACCTAAATTAAACTTCATCTGCCACTCCTCAGCCTATTGACCGATCTGATCAAGATCGCATTGTAATCTGAGGTAACTTTCTTCACTGTCCACTACACCTCCAATTTTGATGACATCTGCAAACTTACTAACTATATTCCTATGCTCACATCCAAATCATTTATATAAATGATGAAAAGTATTGGACCCAGCACCGGCCCTTGTGGCACTTCACTGGTCACAGGCCTCCAGTCTGAAAAGCAACCCTCCACCAACACCCTCTGTCTTCTACCTTTGAGCCAATTCTGTATCAAAATGACTACTTCTCCCAGTATTCCATGAGATCTAACCTTGCTAACCAGTCTCCCATGGGGAACCTTGTCTAATGCCTTACTGAAGTCGAGAATGTAGTGTGGAAAAGAACAGCAGGTCAGGCAGCATCTGAGGAGCAGGAGAATCAACATTTCGGGCATAAGCCCTTCATCAGGAAAGCCTTACAGAAGTCCATATGGATCATGTCCACCGCTCTGCCCTCATCAATCCTCTTTGTTACTTCTTCGACAAACTCAATCAAGTTTGTGAGACATGATTTCCCACACACAAAGTCATGTTGACTATCCCTAATCAGTCCTTGCCTTTCCAAATACATGTAAATCCTATCCCTCAGAATTCCCTCCAACAATGTGCCCACCACCGACATCAGGCTCACTGGTCTATAATTCCCTAGCTTTTCCTTACCACTTTCTTAAACAGTCGCACCACGTTAGCCAACCTCCCAATCTTCTGGCACCTCACCTGTGACTATCAATGATATAAATATCTCAGCAAGGGGCCCAGCAATCACTTACCTACCTTCCCACAGAGTTCTAGGGTACATCTGATCAAGTCCTGGGAATTTATTCACTTTTATGCGCTTCAAGACATCCAGTACTTCCTCCTCTACAATATGGACATTTTTCAAGATGTCACCATCTATTTCCCCACATTCTTCCCTGTCCTTCTCCACAGTAAACACTAATACAAAATACTTGTTTGGTATCTCCCCCATTGCCTGCATCTCCACACAAAGGTTGCCTTGCTGATCTTCGAAGGGCCCTATTCTCTCCCTAGTTACCCTTTTGTCCTTAATGTATTTGTAAAAACCCTTTGGACTCTCCTTAACCCTATTTGCCAAAGCTATCTCATGTCCCCTTTCTCCCCTCCTGATTTCTCTCTTAAGTATACTCCTACTGCCTTTATACTCTTCTAGGGATTCGTTCGTTCTCTCCTGTCTATACCTGACATATGCTTCCTTCTTTTTCTTAACCAAACCCTCAACTTCTCTTGTCATCCAGCATTCCCGACACCTATGAGCCTTTCCTTTCATCCTAACAGGAATATTCTGTCTCTGGACTCTCGTTATCTCATTTCTGAAGACTTCCCATTTTCCAGGCGTCCCTTTATCTGCAAACATCTGCATCCAATCAGCTGTTGAAAGTTCTTGCCTAATACCTTCAAAATTAGCCTTCCTCCAATTTAGAACTGCAACTTTTAGATCTGGTCTATTCTTTTCCATCACTATTTTAATACTAATATAATTGTGTTACCCCAAAGTGCTCCCCCACTGACACCTCAGTCACTTGCCTTGCCCTATTTCCCAAGAGTAAGTCAAGTTTTGCACCTTGTCTAGTAGGTACATCCACGTACTGACTCACAAAGTTTTCTTGTACACTCTCAACAAATTCCTCTCCATCTAAATCCTTAACACAATGGCATTACCAGTCTATATTGGAAAGTTAAAATCCCCGACCATAACCACCCCATTATTCTTACAGATAACTGAAATCACCTTCCAAATTTGTTTTTCAATTTCCCTCTGACTATTAAGGAGTCTATAATACAATCCCAATAAGGCGATCATCCCTTTCTTATTTCTCAGTTCACCTAAATAACTTACCTGGATATATTTCCAGGAACATCCTCCCTAAGTACAGCTGTAACGCTATCCCTTACCAAAAACGCTGCTCCCCCTCCTCTCTTGCCTCCCTTTCTGTCCTTCCTGTAGCATTTGTATCCTGGAACATTAAGCTGCCAGTGCTGTCCATCCCTGAGCCACATTTCTGTAATTGCTATGATGTCCCTTATTCCTAACCATGTCCTGAGTTCATCTGCCTTCCCTGTTAGGCTCTTGCATTGAAATAAATGCAATTAGGCGAAACTGAGTTCTGCAGATGCTGGAGATTAGAACCAAGAGTGTGGGGCTGGAATAGCACAGCCAGTCAGGCAGCATCCGAGGAGCAGGAAAATCGATGTTTTGGGCAAAACCTCTTCAACAGGAAAGCCCTTCATCAGGAAGGGCTGCCCGACTGTTTGACTCGCTTCTGTTCTCAACTGTACCAGTCTCAGATTGATCTCTTTCCTCACTATCTCCCTGGGTCCCACCCCATCCCACCTTACTAGTTTAAATACTCCTGAGCAGCTCTAGCAAATCTCCCTGCCAGTATATTAGTCCCCTTTCAATTTAGGTGCAATCCGTCCTTCATGTACGGGTCACTTCTACCTCAGCAGAGAGTCCAATGATCTAAAAATGTGAATCCTTCTCCCATACACCAGCTCCTCAGCCACATATTCATCTGCTCTATCCTCCTATTCCTACCCTCACTAGCTCGCAGCACCAGGAATAATCCAGATATTACTACTCTTGAGGACCTGCTTTTTAAATTCCTGCCTAATTTTCTATATTCTCCTTTCAGAATCTCATCCTTTTCCCTTCCTATGTCATTGGTACCAATGTGTACAATGACCTCCTGCTGGTCCCTCTCTCCCTTGAGAACATTCTGCACCATCTCTGAGACAGCTTTGATCCTGACACCAGGGAGGCAACACCATTCTGATTTTTCACTGCTGGCCGCAGAAATGTGTCTGTGCCTCTGACTAGAGAGTCCCTTAACACAGTCGATTGCTTGGAACCCAATGTACCCCCATTACATGAGAGTCAGTCTTGATACCAGAAACTTGGCTGTTATAGCTATATTCCCCTGAAAGTCTATCATCCCCTTCATTTTCTAAACATAATACTTGTTTGAAATGGGGATAGCCACAGAAGACTCCTTTATTACCCGCCTTCCTCTCCTACCTTTCTTGGAGTTAACCAATCTACATGACTGTATCTGCGGCTTTTCTCTCTTCCTATAACTGCCATCCATCACGCCCCTTAGCTCTTGTAAATTCCTCATTGCCTCTAAATGTCACTCCAACGATCCATTCGATCTGACAATATTCGCAACCAATGACATTTACTGCAGATATAATCCTCAGTAACCTGTAAACTATCCCAAAACTCCCACATCTGACAAGAAGAGCATATCATTCTACTAAAGGCCATTTTGCTGCTTCCAATCTATAGACCCAGAAAATAGCACTGTCTTATTGCTCTACAAAACACTGCTCCAGGCTAACTTAATACTTTTGGTTTATATTCTTAAAATTCAATCAAGAGACAGATCCTAATAAAAACGTATTATCAAGAGAATAAAAAGCCACTGTACTCACTATTGTAGATTTACAGCAAGGCTATACCTAAAACTATTTACTTATCTGTTTCTGTGCTGTGACCTCTCCCAGACAAGTTCCTCCAAGATCAGCTGTAAATTTCATTGTTTGTTCGGTTTTCCTAGACACACTCCAATGTTCAGCGATACATGAATTCACACAGTAAAGGTAGTAACTGCACAGATTCACTGCTGTGTCAGTTGGTAGTGTGGATTTCTTTCTCTCTCTCCCTTATAGACCATGTGCTTGCTGCCTTTGGCTGTCTTTCTCCCTTTTAAAAGTGCTGATGATTTGACTTTCTTTTCAAAGTCGCAAAACAATTGCAGCAGTGTATAACACAGTAATTGCCGCTCCTGGAATTTGAGGAAATTATCTTCAACACCAAAAATATCTCAAAAAAGGGATCAAGATTACAAACTGGCAGATGGCCTGTTACAGCCAGAAATTTTTCCCTTCGTCCATTATGCTTTATAGTGCTTATGCCCGAGATGTCGACTCTCCTGCTCCTCGGCTGCTGCCCGACCTGCTGTGCTTTTCCAGTGCCACACTTTTCGACTCTGATCTCCAGCGTCTGCAGTCTTCACTTCCTCTCAGTTGCTAGGGATAAACATGTCCAGCATCCTCAGGGTCTGAGGATCTGAGGCACAGACCTGCACCCAATCCCTGTAGCCATTGGTGTTCATTACTAACAGCAATGCAAAAGGGGCACAAGGGACATTGACCTTATTCCAGGTGCCTGTTCCTTAAAACAGACAGGGTTGTGCCATAGGCCAAGGAGGAACAACATACAGACAACCCCGAGAAGGTTCCTCAACACTCCAAAGTTGCCCGGTCCTTCCACCACCAACCTGTTTCTAATCCACAAATTTATGGAAGTTCAATCTGAGAAGGGTGAGCCTGAATCTGACCAGGGTGCTCTCAGCATGTCTGGGTCCCCAGCCTGCCCAGCCAAACCTCCTAAGCCAATGGACTGTGCTGTAAGGCATGTTCCCTGCATCTTATCAATGGGCCTCACAGACTGCACTGAGTGAGAATGGGTGGAAAAAGGACAAAGAAAACCTTATGAAGGCACACTGTGGCATGGGTGAAAGCCATGATATGTGATCAAATTTGTAAGTATATATTCACTTGGATGAGCAGCTGTTGGTTAAATTGCCATGACAAGAATAAAAACGGAAAGACTAGCCATTCTTAATCCCATATAATGTTCTAACCCTACCTGAATGATAGCTAACCTTGCTGTAATGCCCATAACTAATTTGAAATGCCATCGTGATTGAATAAGGGCCCCCAGCTCTTGTGAAGGCATCTGCCAGTTTGTAATCTTCAATTTTACTGAGCAACAGGAAAGCAAAAAAAAAGATGAAAGTAGAAAGCTGCATTTGTAGTTGGAATGCAACAAGGGGTGCTGGTTGCTGCAGCATCAATGCATTAAATTTGACTCCATCCAACTCAGTTCCATTGAAAACAGTTCACAAAGAAGTGCTGTGCTGTGAAAAGGTGATGTTCCTTCTGATGGCCATTTTTATTTTACTATTCTGTGCAATGTTGTAGCTCTCATGGACACTCATTGCCTGTTACATACCCTCATTGCATCCTCCAGTTGTTTGGAGCAAAGCATCAAAAATAAAGCCATGCCCTCTTTCTGTACTACAGTCTATCAAACCCTCAGACCTGACCTGCATGTGAACCTCATGTTAAGGAGACTGACATCATATGGCTCTCTTTGTTCCCAATGGAAGAAACCTGTTACATTTAGACAGGACATGGCGTTCTGACCCTTCAATCTAAACAGAGCATAGCACCACTGCCCCTTATCACATGCATGGCTTTCCATGGAAGTTGAGCGAAGGTGGGGATCCTGCATGTTTGTTGCATCATGAGTCCATTTAAATACTACAGAGATCTGCAATGTTCACAGCTGCTGTTGATCTAAGACACAATGAGCTAAATGTGATCCCTACTTTACCTTCAAGGACACCATCAAGCCTTTAAACTGGATATTCCTTTCATCTTCCTTTTAGTGAACACTGTCCCTATTTAACTTTGTGTCTGTGCTTATGTGTGTTTGACATCATGTCTTTAATGTTTTACTTGGGTTAGCCCATAAAATACCTCTTTCTTTCACTCAAGAAAACTTTGTAATTGGCTCCTTACTGATATAGTAGATATTGGGTATTTACATTTTTATTACAAAGCAGCGTAGCCTCATGCTAGAAAAGAACTTTGAATATTAGTCATGGTTACTCGTAAAGAGAGGAGCTGATTCACCTTCCTCACCTGGTTATATTAGTATATGTCCATTTTCTTACAGAAATTACAAACAATTCCTCATTGATGTAAAACTGCTCTTTGTCCCTAATTTCTACATCTGGTGAGATCTGGTCTTTGTTTTAAAAAGGATGGTAGAAATTGGATATAGTCTCTTGTAGGTGACAAACTGTTCCCTACCAACCTCCCATGATAGAGGTGGATAGCGTGAATGTAGAGTGGGAGTACTAGGAGAGATTAGGACCTGAGGGCACCGCCTCAGAGTGAAGGGATGACCCTTTAGAACTGAGATGAGGAGGAATTTCTTCATCCAGAGGCTGGTGACTCATTGAAACTCATTGCCTCAGAAGGCTGTGGAGGCCAAAGCGTTGAGTGCATTTAAGTTCATAAATTCATAAGATATAGAAGCAGAATTATGATATTGGCCCATCAAGTCTGCTCTGCCATTCAACCATGCCTGTTATGCTCCTTACCCCCATTTTCCTGCCTTCTCTCCGTATCCCTACAATTCATTATCAATTAAAAATCTGTCCAACTCCTCTTTAAATTTACCCACTGCCCCAGCATCCACTGCACTTTGGGAGAGTGAATTCACAACCCTTTGGGAGAAGTAGTCTCTCTTCAACTCTGTTTTAAATTTGAATCTCCTTATCCTAAGACTATGACCTCTCATCCTAGAATGTCCAACAACAGGAAACATCTGCTCCCTCCAACCTTTTATCATTTTGAATACCTCAATTTGAGCTTCCCTTATTCTTCTAAATTCCAGAGAGTGTAGGCTGAAACTGTTCAATCTCTCTTCGTACGACAAACACCTCATCTCCGGGATCAATCTAGTGAACCTCCTCTGAACTGCCTCCAATGCCACTACATCTTTCCTCAAATAAGGGGACCAAAACTGTGCAGAATACTCCGGTTGTGGTCTCACCAATGCCTTGCATAGTTACAACAAGACATCCTTACCTTCATATTCTATTCCTTTAGCTATTAAAGCCAACAGTCCATTCGCTTTCTTTATTATCTGTTGTACCGGCATGCTAGTTTTCTGTGACTCATGAACGAGTACAGCTAGATCCCTCTGCACTGGAGCACACCAACGTCTCTCCCCATTAAGATGATAGGCTGCCGATTCATTTTTTCGACCCAAATGCATGATCTCACACTTATCCATGTTAAACTCTCTCTGCCACATTTTGGCCCACTCTCCTAACCTCTCTATATCCATTTGTAAGGCTCTTATTTCCTTATTGCAATTTACCATCCCCCTATTTTTGTGTTGTCAGCAAATTTGGCTATAGAGCCTTCTATCCTTGCATCCAAGTCGTAATGTAGATTATGAATAGCTGGGGTCCAAGGACCAAACCCTGTGGCACCCCACTGGTTACATCTTGCCATCCAGAAAAAAAACATTTATCCTGACTCTCTATCTTTTGCCCATCAGCCAGTCATCTATCCAGGCTAATAAATTACCCCAATTCCATATAATCTAACCTTGTGAATCAACCTTTTGTGCAGCACTTTATCAAACACCTTCTGGAAGTCCAGATAAATTACATCTACAGCATCCCCATTAAACACCTTTCTTGTTATAACTTCAAAGTACTCTAGCAAATTAGTCAAACTCGATTTGCCCTTCATAAAACCATGCTGATTCTGATGAATAACATTTTGATTTTCCAAATATATCCTAGATAATTGATTCTAACATTTTCCCAACAACAGATACTGATCTATCTGGTCTGTAATTTCTCACATTTTGCCTCCCTCCCTTTTTGAATAAGGGCATGATATTAGCCACTTTCCAGCGTGTACAGGGAATTTTGGAATATTGTAACCAATGGATCTACTATCTCCACTGCCACTTTCATTTATACCCTAGGGATTTGTCTGTCCTCAATTCTAATAATTGTTAGTACATTTTCCCTATCGATGTTGATTGTTTTAAGTTCTATGTTATCTATTGCCTCAGACTTGCCCGTTCCAGCAGGAATGGTACTATTCTCCTCTATCGTGAAAACTGAGACAATGTATTGATTCAACATCTCTGTCATCCCAGTGTTCCCCATTATTAGCTTTCCGGTTTCATCTTCCAAGGGTCCAACATTCACATTAGTGACTCTCTTCCCTTTTATTTACCTATAGAAGCTTTTGTTATCCTTTTTGATATTTTGTGAAGTTTCTTTAGTAATTTATCTTAACTCTTTTTATTAATTTTTTAGTATCTCTTTGTTTATGTTTCAAAATTCCCCGGGCTTCCAGCTTTCCACTGGCCTTTGCAATATGGTGTACCTTAGTTTTTGACTTTGTTTTATCCTTGACTTCCTTGTTTAGCCATTAAGACTGAGATGGATAGGTTCTTGATTGATAAGGGAACCAAGGGTTAGAGGGAAAGTGCAGGAAAGTGGGGCTGAGAAATATATAAAACAAAATCAAATGGTGGAGTAGACTCGATGGGTTGAATGGCCTAATTCGGCTCCTATATCTTATGATCCTATGATGTTATGGATGTACATACTTAGGGCAGTTAACTGGGTTCCAAGGTTGTGTTATGAGGAAAAGCTTTTCGATTTTTATAAATGCCCGATGCTTGTTTGCTTACTGAATATCACTGAACAAGATGGACGGTGTTACAGTAAGTCATCAACTACATTCTGTGGTGCCATTACTGCAAGGTCAAATCACTTATGATAGAAGTTATGTTATGACTGATATAGTCGATGTCATATAAAGAAACTTACGCCCATATGTATATTGTGAAGCTGTTACAGATTTTAGGATTTTAGCTGCTGGCAAATTACTAAGATTAGATGTTTCCATTTGCTTGGTTTGGACACAGAATATTTCACTGGTTTCCAGCTAGCAGAGTGAATATATTGAAGTTAGGCAATTAATTTGGGGTGAAAACCCAAGCTATAATTTCCCCATTACTGCTGTGGTAATGACTATGGGCCAAGTTTCTGGCAACATATTTAGCGTTGCTATATGAGTGGAATTAGAGCCAGAATCACAGAGTCACAGACGTGATACAATGAAGAAGGAGGCCATATTTGGCCCATCATATTTGCACCAGATTTCTAAATGAACGTCATGACTATGTGCCATTTTCCTGCCTCCTCTCCATATTCTTGAAAATTCTCTTGATTTAAATAAACACCTAATGCCCTTTTGAATCTGCCTCCACCATATGTCTTGGCAATGCATTTCAGAGCCACTCATTGGGTGAAACCATTGGAAAAAATTTTGTGTGAATTAGAATTTAATATGAATGCAATCAGTGTTTTGGTAATCAATTGCACTCCTGTATTCAAAAATATTTTATTATTTTGACAGCTCTGTCTCTCCTGCTGAAGGCACCCAAGGCTGACAGGCAGCATCCATTGCAAGACAAACATCTCTTGGTTAGATGTTGTAAAGACTGATCTTTTTTGTTTACTATGTTTTTGATTGTGGACTAAAATGGAACAGGGACCGAGAAGGAAGTGGTGCATTTTTGAAAACAAATTATTGGAACTCAACTCAGAATGCTGGTTGGTTTGTGCAATTGTGATCACTGTAAATGACAGTGGTCATCAGCCTGAAAACAACCCTTTGATTTGTTTCTGGGCAACTGAAAAGTGTGTGTGTGAGAATAATGCAGAGATAGAAAGTCTTCAGACTGAAAGAATCAAGCAGAGGTGGTGTCAGTCACTGAAGAAGGGGATGTGGCTGTAAAAACACATTTGAGAAACACTTTATCAAACACTAAAGGGGAGATTGATAGCAATGAAGGCGAACAAGCCGAAAGATTAAAGCAGAAATCCTGTCAGAGAGAAGAGCAAGGTGGGCACACCTGGAAGAAAGCACTCAAAATAAAAACAAAATAGTGTGGACGCTAGAGATCCGAAACCAACACAAAGAATGCAGGAGAAACTCAGCAGGTCTCTGTGGAAAGAGAACAACAGAATTAATGTTTTGAAGCCAATATGACTCTTCCTCAGAAGGTTGGTATTAACCTGATTCCATTGTACAGGTAAATACAGGACTTTGTGTACTTTGATTCACTCATTAACTTCTGCGGTGACCCCAGTGGGAGAGGAGCTTGAGAATCATTGGACTCTCACAAGTGACTTGAAACAGAACCGAATCTATAACACACAGAAAATTCACCTTCTGCTGGTGTGGGAAAGTCAGATGTGGGAAAAACCACAATAGCAACTTCACTGTGCACTTTGTATCAATTTGGAAATTTCTGGTTCCAGAGTCTATAATTTGGAATGAAATTCATAAACACTTAAAAGTAACTTCCATTCATCTGAGCAGTCAAAATGGTTTGCATAAACAGATCCTATTGGATCATTACTATAGAATCTTTTGAATAAATAATAAAGAGGACAAAAGGAAGAAAGATAATAAACATACTTTATATCACTTTGCAAAAAAATTGGTGATGAGAAATTGTGAATGAGGCAATGAAAATGTCACACATGCTTGCATCATTTGTTGTGTGTGAGTTCCGGGATCTATTACTTGTGCCTAAAGTAGTCTGGTGGGGGTGTCAAATCTGATGTGGGTCAGAGTGTTAGGACAATGTGGGTGTTGGGTATCATGTCTGAGAGTTAGGGGTGGGTGTTGCCAGATCTGGAGATGTCATGGGATGGTGGGATGTAATGGTAAGTCAGGTACTTAGTTTACTAGTTATTGAGGAGTTAGAGCTGGCTTTACTTTTCTTGTGCAACTATTAAGTTAAAATGAATGGAATTCTCCAAGATCTCTGACTTCATGGGAAACTGACTTTTTGGAGGTTTCCAGATGCAGGGTGGCTGAGCATTTCCCCATGGAGTCAACTGCATTATGATGTCAGTCTATCCCAACATGCAACTCCATTCTATGCTGCTATGATCACTATTTGGCCACCAGAATAGTATTGGGACTATACAGGATTAGAAAACCATATTTGTGATATTACAGCTAATGAGATCATACCATATAGTTCATTGTATTGATACTAATGGTTGACAAAATAGTTACTGGGAACAATGAAGCAATTCCATAGTCTAAGTGTCTGGTCTTGAAACATCCATAGTTGTTGTGAGGAAGGAGTTCTACCTCACAGACAATCAAGATTGATAGCAGAAATCCCCAATTTAGGTCTTATATGTATATGGGGAACATTAATATCCAGTTAACGTAGGGAAGAACACCCCTGGATTAGGCCAAATAGACCATAATTGCTTTATTTAGGTCTGATCATTCCTGCATTGCTAATGCAAGCAAGAAGTGTGTAACCAGGATGGCAGCAGATCCATTGGTGGAGGCGAGCTGTCGCCGAAGAGTGGTGACTTTCGTTCCAGCAGCAGTGGTGCAGAGAATGAGACTCATGCCTGGTCACCAGACTCATAGCCCATGATGGAGCAACAGGAACGACAGTAAAGTTGGACATTTCTTCATTTTTCTGCTGTTATATTCTATGTTTTGGTTTGGTTTTTCTCTGTTTAGGATGGAGCTGGAGAGCGGCGACACTGTACAACACTTGTCACTTTATTTTGTAACAAGATACGTGTGACTATAAATAAAATAATCAATCAGTCAAACTGAATTTAATCTTTGTTGGTCTGCAATTTTGGAGACCAAAAGAGATTGATGTGAATATGTAATATATAGAAGAAAGATCTTTTCTAGAATTTTACTTCAGGAAATCTACGGCAGATACTTGTGAAGTGTATTAATAAAGCGCAATAGCACAATCGCGTTTACATACAAGCAATATTAATTTAATCTGAGGAGCTTGTTTGGTCTTAAATTTACAAAGAAATCAGGTGTGATGCCTGATTATAGGTTATTGAGAAAGGTATTTAACATCTAATATTATTGGTTTCTTATACTGCAGAACAAAAAGAACATTACAAGCATAAAAAACACTACTGAACGCAGTACCACCTGTCATCAGCAGCAAAAATGGCCTACAGAGATTTCTCACAGCAATGCTATTGGAATTCTCGTAATAACATCTACAGCAAATTATTTGGATTTGTCACAGGGGATATAATCTGATGTTTACACAAGGGTCATGCTTTATCTTTGCCTCTATTCATCAATCTTTAGATTAGAATTTCAAATGTAATTGGCTGCAGTGAAATCACTCGATTAATTTTTTTTATTAACACTGGGGAGCTCCCTTCAAGTAGGCACTGATACTTTTAATGCAGCTTTATGTATTTATGCATTGTGACCCTCTGTGGGACATATGTGTAGTGAAGCACTACAACGCTGTCAACAAGTCAGGAAAGCATTAGGAGTGAGATTTATGATGAAGAAGACAGTCTCATTTAAACAGGAAGTGTTGTTCAATTTTTGAAGCAAGATTTACTAAAGCTAATGATGTTTTAAATAAAAATGAATGAATCTCACTTCAACTGAATCAGACAAGACTGGTCTGGTCCTATGATTTGACACAACAACCTCTACATTTTAGCTGATGTGACTGCTGTTATGTAACCTTGGGACCAGAAGCCAAATGCTGTGTTTTGAGATCATTCCCTTTCCCATTAGTATGCACACTGAAATTTAATGCTCTTCTCTTGTAGGGGGAAGGAGCTAGGTAGCTGTCCTTTGCCATTATTATGAAAAGAATAATTTCCCTGTCCATTCTGTTCGTTGTCTGGTGCAATTAAGCTGAAATACTGCCAATATTTAAGATTCTAATACCACCTAGTCCATTTGGTATTTATATTTTTCATTTAGAGTATTGCTTCTGCTGTTTCTGCATTTCCGTGTTTCTACATATTCATGGTTGCGCAACTATAACAAATTATTTTTATTATTTATTCAAAGAAGATGAGTGTTGCTGGCTGGGTTAGCATTTATTGCCTGTCACTAGTTGTCCTTGAGAAGGTGGTGGTGAGCTGCATTCTTGAAACGCTGCAGTTCAACTGTGCAAGTAACCTTGTTACTGTGATCTTTTATTAAATAGTAAAGGAGTACATGACTTCCTATCAATTTATGATGGTGCACGTAATTATTTATAGAACCAAAGACCACATTGGACAGCATACTTTGAAAATTGCTAGTCTCATGGCACTTGATCACTCCCTGTGGAGAATGCACGTTGTCTTGAATTTTAGATAACTGCAGCCTGTGAATGCAATGCTAGAAGTCAACCCAGGGTAAAAATTAAGTTTGGGAGCACCCATTGTTTGCGCTCATGTCTGTTGCTAGTTACTATCAATACCATATCAGTGAAGGCACTAATGCATACCCAGTGAAAATCCTGCAGAATTATACCTGCAGTTGGATTATAACATCGATCAATGTACATCTTCACTTCATGTTAGTGCTGCCATTTTCAAGCTCAACACTCCAGCTACGCCTTTTTTAATCTCACACAGCTGAATACACTGAACAGCTGGAAAGGTTCCACCAGCACTATTTAAAGGGATCACCTACCGCTTACATGTAATTGGTTGGTTGATTTGCACGAGCTGTTGGTATGCTTTTGCAAGTGTTCGGTGCTTTTCCATAGATATTTTAAGCTGCAAACATCAACAGCAAGTGGCCAGGCAGATGCTGAATTGAAGGATTTTTTTTGTGACTTCAAAGCTTCTGCACAAACCAACTACTGCCAGACGTGGATACAGTAATAGTCAGTCTCCTGGTAATACTAAGAAAATGAACAATTCAGAAATAACATGACAAGCTGCTGGAGAGAAAGGAAGAATGTGAGGTGCCAAAGCAAGAGAAAGTGTAGCAGAGGGTAGGAAAGTGGCAACAAGCATAAAAGTCTTGTCTGTTTGGATTGCAATACAATCATGTATAAATATGTGTTCTAGTCTGTGGTCATGTGAGCTCTACCAAGAGGCACACACTCTTGTGTGTAGACATTTTAAGCTTCACTTCAATAAAATCCTCATGCTGAAAACACAGTTATGCTGTGCACACAAAATACAGTATCAGAAATAGTGAGTTTTCAGAGCTGAAATTATAAAAAATATAGCTGCAGAGCTATGACCTGTCTCTGAAAAAATACCAAAAGTATAAGGTTCCAGTGGAAACGCTGCTCAAGACAAAATTGCTGCAGCTTTTCTCCTATCAGTTCCTGTTTGAATGACTGGAGATGTAAGGAATAACTAAGAATTCTACTTTAAACAATGGCAGAACTATGCAATTGCTGTGGATTTGTTAAGCGAACTAGAACAAGTAACAATTACAACATTTTTATCACTGCTGTTAAGAGACTGCTTTAAAATATATTCCAACCTAAATCTTGTTGCAGAGCAGAAGAAAAACACACAGCAGAAATTTTAAAAGCTTAGAAGGCACTCCTGAGCCCCAAGTGAAAGTTATGTATGAACGGTATGTATTTAATACAAGGGAACAAAATGAAAAATTGTCCATTGATCAATGTGTAGTACCATTAACTCAGCTTGCAGAATCCTGTGAATTTATATACTGAGGTAACTCGGTTAGAGACAAAAAAAGGCAGATGCTGGAATCGAAGGTAGACAAGCAAGAGCTTAAAAGAACACAGCAAGCCAGGCAGCATCAGGAAGTGGAGAAGTCAATATTTCAGGTGTAACTCTTCTTCAGGACTCGGGTTGGGGGTAAGGGGAGCTGCAGATAAAGGGAGGGGGGTTGGGGGAGGGGTGGGTGCAGCGTGGTGAGGTAGGGATAGGTGAACACAGGTAGAGGGTACAACCTGCTGGGTCGATGGCAGGAATGAATCCGGTTGGTTGCTGGGAGGAAGGGTCGGTCAGAGGAATGGAGGGAGGGGCCTCGGAACACTTCAACCCCATGGCATCAATGTGCCTTCCTCCCACCTTATCCCAGTTCCAAACTTCCAGCTCAGCGCTGTTCCCATGACCTGTCCTACCTGCCAATCTCCCTTCCCATCTATCCGCTCCATCCTCCCCTCTGACCTATCACTTCCATCCCCACCCCCATTTTCCTATTGTACTCTTTGCTCCCTTCCCCCATCTTCCCCTCTGACCTATTATCTCCATCCCCAACTCCACTCACCTATTGTACTCTTTGCTACCTTCTCACCACCACCCCCTCCCCCCCAATTTATCTCTCCACCCTGGAGGCTCCCTACCTCCATTCCTGATGAAGGGCTTTTGCCCGAAACATCGATTTTCCTGCTCCTTGGATGCTGCCTTACCTGCTGTGCTTTTCCAGCACCACTCTAATCTAGTCTAGGGCTGGAAAGGGTGTTGGGGGATGGGAAGGGAGGTTCTTTGAAATTGGATAACTCAATGTTGAGTCCTCCAGGTGGTAGGGATAGGATTGTATTAAAGATAAAGGATCTAAAAGTAAAAGCACGCTACTGAGAAAAGACAAAGTTACACTCAAGAGATCAATCGATCTGTCCCCATTGATGAGGACGTGAATCAAAAGCCAGTGCATACGCATAGCAGAACAGACCTGGTCTTGCTAAATCATTGTCTCCTCAAGACTGAGTGCGAAACTTTCTAGATTCAACATGAAGCAGTAGCTTTACATGGTCTAGAAATCATCAACCCAGTACAGATGCTGAATGTAACAGACCACCACCATGATCAAACCAAGCCAACTGTACAACAAGGTGCAAATCTCCAACTGTTGCAAGAGGAAATGACAAAATGATCTGAGAGCATCAAGGGCACAACTGTTGGTGTAAGAGGATATTGAGCACACAGAGATAAATTGATAGCCAAAGATGTTCTATTGTACAAAGGAAGTACAGTCACTACCTCGGAGGAGCTGAGAAAAGCGATATTAAAGTACAACATTACGAGCCACCAAGTAACTGAGGAAGGGAAGGGGTATGTTCAACCAGCAATTCATGAGCAATATAATCAAGGATCACATCAATCTGTGCAGTGCTTGAAAAGAATCCCAGAAAGACCATGGATCAAGATGGGAGTTGAGCTCTTCACAGTCACTGCAACTGATGATCTTGTTACAGTAGACTACTACTCTGACTGTGAGGTGAACTGTTCAATGACTACTAGGAGAAAGTGAGGACTGCAGATGCTGGAGATCAGAGTCAAAACGTGTGGCACTGGAAAAGCACAGCAGATCAGGCAGCATCCGAGAAGCAAGAGATTCGACATTTCGGGCATAAGGCCTTCATCAGGAATGACTACTGCTGAATTTATAAAAAGCGTAAAAGTACATTTAAGTGCTATGCCATTCATGACATTGTGTTAAGAGACATTAGTCCTCAGTTCATGAGTGAAGAAGTCATTTGCTTCATAAACAATTAGCAAATTCAACACAGCCCATTATCTCCACATTTTTCCCAATCAAATGAAAAGGCAAAGGCAGAAGTGAAAATTGACAAAGGAATCATTAAAAAATGAAAAAAATCTATTGCAGATAAATACAAGGCAATTCTCGAGTGGAGAAACAGATGGACTGAGGGTATGGAAAGTAACCCAGAATAAAGGCTAATGTCATGCTGCACTCAAACTATTTTTCAAGTAGCAAAAAAGCTACTGAAGCCAGAAGTAGTAAAAGGTATGATTGAAAAAATCAAATGAAACTGCAGAAAGCCAAATTGCATTTCAATGAAGCTGCTGAATCATTGCTAGTATTGAATGTTGAATAGAGGTAAAAACAATGACTGCAGATGCTGGAAACCAGATTCTGGATTAGTGGTGCTGGAAGAGCACAGCATTTCAGGCAGCATCCAAGTAGCTTCGAAATCGACGTTTCGGGCAAAAGCCCTTCATCAGGAATAAAGGCAGTGAGCCTGAAGCGTGGAGAGATAAGCTAGAGGAGGGTGGGGGTGGGGAGAGAGTAGCATAGAGTACAATGGGTGAGTGGGGGAGGGGTCAGGGAGGAGAGGGTGGAGTGGATAGGTGGAAAAGGAGATAGGCAGGTAGGACAAGTCCAGACAAGTCATGGGGACAGTGCTGAGCTGGAAGTTTGGAACTAGGGTGAGGTGGAGGAAGGGGAAATGAGGAAACTGTTGAAGTCCACATTGATACCCTGGGGTTGAAGTGTTCCAAGGCGGAAGATGAGGTGTTCTTCCCCAGGCGTCTAGTGGTGAGGGAGCGGTGGTGAAGGAGGCCCAGGACCTCCATGTCCTCGGCAGAGTGGGAGGGGGAGTTGAAATGTTGGGCCACAGGGCGGTGTGGTTGATGTTCCCTAAAGCGCTCTGCTAGGAGGCGCCCAGTCTTCCCACTGTAGAGGAGACTGCATCGGGAGCACAGCCAGTCAGGGTACAAACATATAATGATTTCATCAAAAACCAATTCAAGGTACAACTTGGGACCTGCATGGAGCAGTTGTCACCTCAATTGTATATATTGGAAGTGAACAACTAGATATTCTGTCATAACTGTAGGCTCACACATCTAAATTCAAAAGCTACTCCTGAACTGATGCTGGCACAACATCACCTGCACAGAACGCAATCAACTCTCTGACTCAGAGGTTCACAGCAACTCAACAACAGAAACTAAACAACAGCCACTGCCACAACAACACTAGGTTATAATGCAACAGGTTTAATTGGAAACACTAGCTTTCTGAGCGCTGCTCCTTCATCAGGTGGTTGTGGAGTATAAGATTGTAAGACACAGAATCTATAGCAAACGTTTACAGTGCGATGTAACTGAAATTATATATTGAAGAAGACCTGGATTGTTTGTTAAGTCTCTCATCTTTTGGAATGGACATGTTGGTTTCTGTTCATTCATATATAAATCGCAGAACTTTTTAAAAGTTATATTCTCAAGTGAACTTTAACAATTGGTGTCATGTTGACCAGATAATGCATTGAAGGTGTGAGGTGTCCTGCATGTCCTTGGCGGAGAGGGAGGGGGAGTTAAAGTGTTCAGCCATGGGGCGGTTGGGTTGGTTGGTGTGGGTGTCCCAGAGGAGTTCTCTGAAATGTTCCGCGAGTAGGTGGCCTGTCTCCCCAATATAGAGAAGACCACATCGGGTGCAGCGGATACAGTAAATGATGTGTGTGGAGGTGCAGGTGAATTTCTGATGGATATGGAAGGATCCCTTGGGGCCTTGGAGGGAAGTGAGGGGGGAGATGTGGGCGCAAGTTTTGCATTTCTTGCGGTTGCAGGGGAAGGTGCCGGGAGTGGAGGTTGGGTTGGTGGGGAGTGTGGACCTGATGAGGGAGTCGCGGAGGGAATGGTCTTTTTGGAATGCTGATAGGGGAGGGCAGGGAAATATATCCTTGGTGGTGGGGTCTGATTAGAGGTAGCGGAAATGACGAAGGATGATGCGATGTATCTGGAGGTTGGTGGGGTGGTAGGTGAGGGCCAGTGGGGTTCTGTCCTGGTGGCGATTGGAGGGGTGGGGTTCAAGTGGAGGAGCAGGAAGTGGAGGAGATGCGGTGGAGAGCGTTGTCGACCACGTCTGAGGGGAAATTGTGGTCTTTGAAGAAGGAGGCCATCTGGGTTGTTCAGTATTGGAATTGGTCCTCCTGGGAGCAGATGCGGCGAAGGCAAAGGAACTGGAAATATGGGATGGCGTTTTTACAGGGGGCAGGGTGGGAGGAGGTAGCTGTGGGAGTCAGTCGGTTTATAGTAAATGTCCGTGTTGAGTCGGTCGTCTGAGATAGAAATGGAGAGGTCTAGGAAGGGGAGGGAGGAGTCTGAGATGGTCCAGGTAAATTTGAGGTCGGGTGGAAGGTGTTAGTAAAGTGGATGAACTGTTCAACCTCCTCGTGGGAGCACAAGGTAGCGCCGATACAGTCATCGATGTGGCGGAGGAAAAGGTGGGGGGTGGGGCCAATGTAGCTGCGGAAGATGGACTGTTCCACATATCTGACAAAGAGGCAGGCAGAGCTGGGGCCCATGCGGGTGCCCATGGCTACTCCTTTGGTTTGGAGGAAGTGGGAGGATTGGAAAGAGAAGTTGTTCAGAGTGATGGTGCTACAAACCTCTTAACATTAAACAGCATCTATTTAAAGTTCTGTTGCGATGATGAGTTGGTGACAAGGTCAGGACTGTGAACCTGTGAGTCTTGTAACAAGAATCTGTACATGGCAACAGACACCAATTTTAAGACAGAGGCACCATTGGGCAGCAACATCTGTGACTGAGCAATCCTCTTCAGCATACACTCTACTTACCCTAAAACAGGGAGGGGAAAAGTGCTCTAAAAATAGACTGTCCCACTTTTTTCATAGATGGGGAAACCACACCTTTGTGATCACCACCTTTGTCGTCAAATAAAGTAAGCTTTAAATTTTGTAACTTGGAATCTTAGAACACTTTCAAATAAGCTCAAGAGTGTCTGTTCAGAAAGAAGCACTGCAATCATATCATGTGAGCGATCAAGACTTCAAACTGACTTCTCTGTCCTCAGTGAGACCTGCTTCCTGGGAAGGGGTAGTTGAGGGAACAAGTGTAGGATCCATTTATACTGGAAAGTAAAGGCTGACAGCATGCTCATTCCCACAGAGTTAGTTTCGCCATCCAAGTTGGATCTTGGACGTACTGCTGGAGCTCCCCAATTGCATAAACACATATGATTCTTCGTCTAAAGCTCAGCTGTAACCCAACTTATCACTATCATTAACACTTAAACCCTGACCACTGAAATGTTCTGACTTTTGTTAAGTTTCCATTGACATCCCAGAAGAAGAAAAGCTCTTTGTACTGGGGATTATAATGCCAGTGTCGGCCATAAGCCTGAGTTCTGAAAAGGAGCCACTTGGAGAAATGCAATGGGAAAGGCTAAATCCAAATCGCTCGGGCTGTATTTACAAGTTTGCTGATAAGGTATTTTGTTCATGGGATGTGGGTATCACTGTTTCAGCTCGTGTTTACTGCTCTCTCTGAATTGCCCTGGAGAAGGTGGTGAACTTGTCAATGAGCAGGTCAACCCTGTTCAAGTGCTGCTTGATAGCACTGTTGAAAACCCCTTCCATCACTTTGTTGATGATTGAGAGTAAACTGACAGAGTAATAAATGGTGGGGTTGGATTTGTTCTTTTCATGCAGAGGTCAAATCTGGGCAATTTGCCAGATTGTCAGCCGGATCCCACTATTGTAGCTGTACTAGAACAGCTTGGCTAGCAGTGTGGCAAACTCTGGAATTCAAGTTTTCAGTCCTTTTGCCAGATTGTTGTCAGGGCCACAGCCTTTGCATTATTCAATAATTTTCAGCTATTTATTAATATGTGAGGTGAATCAAATTGCTTAAATATAGTGGAGCTGACCACATCCAATACATGCATTAACCGGTGAAGGTAGGTTTATGGTACAAAGCATTGAAGAACCTATTAGTTGATTTCTGATTAGTTGATTTGTCAACCAGTGCATTGCGGAAAGAGAATGAGTTGGACTACTCCATGTCAAAGTGAATTTGCGCACATTAAAATGTGAATGGAAATTCTTACATGTGCTTGCAAATTCAAACTTGACAAATATATCATCTAAATATCAGAGATATGGCTGTGATAGGAGATTAGGGTTCATTTCATTGAAAATGCCCATTTTGCTCACCTTGCAAGCTTCATGAAGAATTGCAGCACATTAAAGCTATCCGGTGGGACAATGACTATCCTGATCAGACCTCTGTTCACCATGTATGACGCAGAAGCAAATGTAAATGGGCCAAAAGCTCCAATAGTTGGATCTGAAAAGCTAAAAGTATAAGTATTAAAAGGCTCTATGTCAAATTAAACATCCCATCATATAGAGAAGATTTGTATGCTTTATTCCAAGTCTGGTGTGCAATTTATTTATTGGCAAGAAAAGACTTCCAGGGCCTGCACTTGGATGAAGTGTTTGCCCATTGCATATCTTTTCAGGAAATTGAGTGTTGCATGCATCCTGATGAGCAGTACTTAAAGCTTTAGTTCTTAAAAGTTGACTTAAATGTGGAGCTGGGAGGTGGACGATTGCTCTTCCTGACTCCTCATTCTAACCAGTGAGATCTTTGTTGGCTAAGGTTGCACTCCTATCATGAAAAAAAATCCCCATGATTGTGACATTGATGCACCCATTCCTGATATTCACAGTCTTCCTTGATACAGCCATTCCTTACATCCCAGCCCTGGGTTGCCTTACTTTCCCTATGATCTGACATTATTATGACCTAGCTCCTTGTGTATATGCTCAGCAGCAAATATAAAACCATAAGATCATAAAAAGTGGGATCAGAGTAGACTGTTTTTGTCCTCAAGCCTGCTCTGCCATTCAATAGGATCATGACTGATCCAACACTCCTCATATCTACTTTCCTACACTTTTCCTGTAACCCTTGATTCCTTAATTGATCAAAATCTATCTCAGCCTTAAATATATACCTTACCCCCACAGCTCTGTGTTAGAAAATTGTTACAGCTAATCTTTTACTCTGTATCTCTACACAAGTCTTCATCTCTATATTTTATTTGCATATTTGCATATCATGTGAGGTCCCAGTTTTAATCACCTTAGCTGAATCTGGTGATAGCATGACTGATTTGTGCCTCACGGTCTGTTTATCTGACAGTCTATCTGAGCAACTGAGTGGAAAGTCTTCCCAAGTTCTCATTCTTGATTACTCTGCAAACTGTGCTTAAGCGAGGAATGCTAATGAACCTTCACTAAAAAGGTCAGCTTCAGTTTGCTCACAATGTGTAGATGAACTGTCAGTCCTGGAACCACTGATGACACTAACTAAGTGTAGCAAGGCCAGAATAAGGTATGGGGCAGGGAAGAGGGCGCGGGGTGAGGGTGGGGGGACGCTGCTAATGTCTATGTCAAATTGCTGCATCAATCAGCTTCTTCAGCAATAAAGCCATCGAGACAATTTCTGATACTCGTGAAAAAAAAAATGTTTTTAAGTTCCATAATTTTTATGTGGTTTTTGTTAAATACTTGAGCTTTACCAAACAACACCAGCTTTTTTTTTCATTCTCTGGATTTGGGAATTGCACTATTATAAATAGCTTACTCGGCCATCTTAGAGTCAACTACATTTTGTGAATTGGAATCACATATAGTCTGGACCGTGTCATATATCCCTTCAGCTGTAACCTCTTCATGTGGAAGCTGTAACCTCTTCAATTTCTTGCTGAAGATTGGAGCCAGCTTGTGTGTTGTTAAAGACATCTCCAGAGCGGGTTGGTAGGAGTGGTAACTAACCCAGGTTAAGTGATGCTGCAAGCTTGCATTGAGTAGACTTTGCATAGATTTTAAATATGGCACCCAAACTTTGACTCTCAAAGGGGTTTTTAAAATTTGTGCAGGAGATGTGAGCTAGGCAGTATTTATAGTCAGAGGGCAATTTAGAGTCAATGACATGACTGTGGCTCTGAAATCACATGAGTCCAGGCCAACTCAGGACAGCAGATTTCCTTCACTAAAAGGCATTTGTGAAACAGATGTTTTTTTGACAATCAACAATGATTATTTAGTTATCATTAGGCTAGCCTTTTACTCCAGATTTATATTGGACTCAAATTTCACCATCAATCATGGTGGGATCTTAATCCTTGTCTCCAGAACATTCAGCTGGAGCTCGGACAAGTAGCTCAATGAAATTTCCAACACACCACCATCTCCCAAGCAGAGGTGAGAACTTTCTGGCTGCCCACCATAGATTCACTGCTCAGCTGATGAAACAACATGAATATATAAGTACAGAGTTATAAGAGTGGGGTGAGTAAAAGGAAGTAAAGTGTTCAATCAGTTATGATCATATTGAATGGTGGGGTAGGTTTGACAGATGGTATGGCCTAATCCAGTTCCTGTGAGAAGTGTGTGATTGTGTGAGAACGTGATGGATCCCAGAGGAAGTGACAGCCCCTAACATGCCCGATGCCATACCTTGAGTCCAAAATTAGATTAGATTACTTACAGTGTGGAAACAGGCCCTTCGGCTCAACAAGTCCACACCAACCCACCGAAGCGCAACCCACCCATACCCCTAACCTAACACTACAGGCAATTTTAGCATGGCCAATTCACCTGACCTGCACATCTTTGGACTGTGGGAGGAAACTGGAGCACCCGGAGGAAACCCATGCAGATATGGGGAGAATGTGCAAACTCCATACAGTCAGTCGCCTGTAGGTGGAAATTGAACCCAGGTCTCTGGCGCTGTGAGGCAGCAGTGCTAACCACTGCCACCATGCCGCCCACAAAATGGGAGATTGCTTCTGGTAATTCTGATCTCTCAATAGTTACTGGCTAACCTGCTGAAGATTTCTGATACTTTTTGTTTGCTGATGAGTGGCACAGTGGCAATGGGTGGCACGGTGGTTCAGTGGTTAGCACTGCTGCCTCATAGGGCCAGAGACCCAGGTTCAATTCCCACCTCAGGTGACTGACTGTGTGGAGTTTGCACATTCTCCCTGTGTCTGCGTGGGTTTCCTCCGGGTGCTCCGGTTCCTCCCATGGTCCAAAAATGTGCAGGTCGGGGGAATTGGCCATTCTAAATTGCCTGTAGTGTTAGGTGAAGGGGTAATGTAGGGGAATGGGTCTAGGTGGGTTGTGCTTCAGCAGGTTGGTATGGACTTGTTGGGCCGAAGGGCCTGTTTCCACACTGTAAGTAATCTAATCCAATCTAGTATGGTTTCATTTCAAATTTCTGGTATCTGAAGTAATTAACTTTTGCACCAAACCACAATATCAGATGAGGCAGTTCTGACAATAGCTTACCTTAGCTAGTTTCTCCAATATTTACAAATCTATGGGCTGGGACATCTGGTGGACCCCAACTCGGGCATACATGAGTATCTTGGACATGTATGCAGATCTTGAAGCTACCCATGTAGTTTTAAGAAGAAGAAGTTTTAAGAACTACTGCCCATGTAGTTTTAAGATGTGTCGCTGGCTGGATCGGCATTCATTTCCAATCCCTAGTTGCCCTGGAGAAGATGACAGCGAACTGCCTTCTGGAAGAACTGCTATGCTTGGGGACACCCACAGTGCAGTTCGGAAGGAAGTTCCAGAATTTTGACCCAGCGCCAAGGAAGGAACAGTAACACAGTTACAAATCGCAATGGTGTGTGCCTTGGAGAATGAGTAATCACACACCATCCTGACTTGCCCAATGTTCAGCAACATATTGGAGGCTCAACATCGATCACCGAATTATGATTTCCCTTTTGTGTCTTTGGTGCGATTCTACTTGGTCTTCAAAAGCTTCTTCAGTATTTTTCACTGATCCTCGCTCTTTGGGGGTTTTATCGGGCAACTTAAATGTTGCTATGACTCCTATTGCATTTTTATTGCTGACTGCTATTTTCAAAGAAACTGGCAGGCTCTGTGTTCTTTTAAGCTGCTGAATATTTAAAACTCTCACAGTTTTCTGACTGTTTTTCTTCCCTTTTCTTCTCCTTGGATTGCTGGGGTTTTAGTAGAATTGAAGATATTTTCAGGCTACACTGTCTGGTCAATATCCACGCAGTTATGCACTATCCCATGAGACAGTGATGCCCTTTGTTACCATCATCCTATATTGCCGTGGTCAGCCACCTGAACCATCTGGGACCTCCTGGATCGATTCAATCTGCCTTGATTATTAGACTAAGCTACGAATGTATCATGTGGGGTACAATGCCCACATGTCATCTTAGGTAGAAGATAGGCTCAATCTTAATTAACAGGAAATATGCTAATTATATATTACTTAATGGTGAGTTACATTAAATCTGGGATATATAATGGTCTCTTGTGATACATCAATTTAAGATTAGGTTCATATCATAACTAGTAAAACATTCTCACACAGCATTGGTAACAAGCACAGAACTGTTAACAATTATGATTTGCTTCTCCCAGGAACAGTTCTTTATATCTTTATAGGTTGAGCCTATCACATGATGTCAGTTAACCCTGTCAGGTACTATATGGTTTACATAACAGTCATCACCTATGCAGGCCTGAAGCCGGTGAGGCCATGAGGATGGAGGGGAAAGCTCTCTGAAAGGCCAGTTATGGTCTTTGATTCCTGTGGTCTTGTCATGGATGTTTGGAGTCCCTGGCTCCAATGTCTGAAATCTGCTTCAATTGTACTTCCACGGTTTGGAGTAGGGAGCATTCTATCCAGGGAAGGTACTGGTGTCTTTATAAAATGGCCCTTATAGAAGATCCTGAATTGTCTTACATGATTCCCAACAGCTACTCACCCGTTTCCCAGTCTGCTTCTGGAAGAAATAGCTGGACAGGGTAATGTACAAGCAGTTGTCCAAATGAGGCTCCCCACTACTCACCTATCCCTCCCTACTCTTATCTCCAACAGGCTACTCAAACCTGTGATTCTAGATATAGAAATGCAGAAAATAGAAGCAGGAAGGCCATTCAGCCCTTTGAACCCGCTCTGCTTTTAGGTATGATCGTGATTGATCATCTAACTCAGTTCCTCCTTTCCTTCGACCTTGCTTATGCTTTCTCTCTGTGTCCTTTGATCCCTTTAGCCCTAAGAACTATACCTACCTCCTATCTGAAAATATTCAACGTTTTGGTCTCAACCGCTCACTGTGGCAGAGAATTCCGCAGGATCACCACTCTCTGGGGGAAAATAATTCAACTCATCTTGTCCTAAATGGCTTACCATGTATCCTTAAACTGTGACCCCTGGTTCAATACTCCCCAGTCACTTGGTATATCTTTCCTGTCCCTGGTCTTGTCCTGTTAGAAAATTATAGGGTCCCAGGAGACTGCCCCTCAATTCTTCTAAACTTCAGTGAATGTAGTCCCAGGATTCGAACAAAAAGCACTGCAAAATTCTTTAAAACGTAATTAGAATATAACACTTACTAATATTATTTTATTTTCTAAAAGGATAAGAAACTTCATCTCCAAACGAAATAGAAGAATTTCTGAAGAAATGGAAACAGTGCAGATATAATCCTGTCTTGTATGTTGCAGCTGTGTGATTCTAGGAGATTATTTTACCTTTAGGATCCAGGGTCTGGGGAACTCATTGCCAGAGCAGCCCTTTCCTGTATTTATTCTACTATTTCAGATGGTGTTCCATTGGCCAGGAAACCATTTTGGTGGATGGAGTCTGGAGCAGTGCGTTGTGATGAAATTTCACATAGGAGGCAGAGCCGAGAAAAACTACTATTAGCTGGTCAGTGGGAATCAAGGCAGAACACTGCCGTTTGAAGAATGGTGCTCCCTTGCTGCTCATATTAATCTAATGGCGACAACCAACAGCTGCTGTTGTGAGTCTTTAAAATGTCAGCTAATGTTCTAAAAATGGTTTCTACCAGGACTAGCAGCTGTACTGAATGGATTTCATTTATCTTTGAAGTTTGTATTCTGAATTTAATACAAGCTTTAAATGGAGAATAATATGTGGTAAAGATTAATGTGACCTTCATTTGCTGTATCCACTTAAGGCCGGCCTTAGCAAGGATAATAATCCTGCACAAAAATGAGACTGAAATTAGCCATTAACGTTCAAAGCTGTTTGAAACTCAAATATTTCTTTATATGGGCAAAAGCTGTAACTTCCCATTGCCTAGCTGTCAGATGTCAATTAGAAACATCAGTGGTTATATTACTGAAAAACTGTCTTCATGACTGTCCTAAATGTCTCTCATTTATCAAACTATCCTTTTTCTAAACTCTGCCTTTGTATATTTTGGTGCCAGGACTGATGTCTTTCAAATATCTTAGCATATATACCGTGACACTGGGCCTCATCTTCAAGTTCTAAGTGGATGCCTGAAAGGTAGACACTGGAGTCCACAGAACTGGTTCAATCATTCCTGTCTGAATGTTGATATTAATGAGCCAGACAGATCTCAGGATTACTCATTATACAAAGAATCCTTCACTTCATTACATAGCATATCAGCAGTGTACATAACATTTTTATATATTCATGGATAGGGTTATAACCTTAAAGTCACTAGGGAGCATTTACTACTATATCTATACTGCCTGATTTGGGCAATGTTTCATAATGTCAAAGAGGTGCCCAGTTCAGAGTAGTACACCACCATCCCGGTTAGTAGAGTGAGTTGCTCTGCTGCTAATTTCTTAAGCATCAGGTGTGAAGCCTTGTTGCTAATATCTGCAGGAGCATTTAGTGAAAATTCAACAAAGTGGTAATTATCAGATGGGGGACTTATAATAGTCATGGATTTACAGGTCCTGCATTTGTTCTGTTGAATAAAATATTACCTTTTAAGGTTAAAGTGAAGAGGAATACATACTTAATAGTGGGTGGATGATGGAATGAAATTGAAGGGTATGAAACAAGAAGTGACCCGCTCGACTAGATTACTGCCCCAGTCAATGCAGAAAAAATACCGCTAATGTCCCTTGATCTTACATTCAGCTTCCATACTGGAATGATTTCAGAGTGTTGGAAAGCCTGAAGGCCCATTGCTTCAATAGTTTTAGTCCCAGTGCTTGTAGAGCCATTCACGGATTTGGTGCAAGGACTGAGGAATAGACAGCTAATACAGTTATAGGACCGAACAGCATAGAAACAGGTCCTTCAGCCAAGTATGTCTATACTGACCAACAAACACTAAACTAACAAATTTCATTTACCTGAACTTTGTCCATAGCCGACTATGACCTGGCATTTTAAGTGCTCTTTCAGTTGCTTCCTCAATGTTGCAATTGTACCTGCATTCACCACCCTCTCAGGCAATGTGTTCCATATTGCCACCACCCTCTGAGTGAAGAACATTTTCTCAGATCACTTCTAAATCACTTGTTCCTCACTTTAAACCTAGGCCCTCTGGTCTGAGACATGTCCACCATGGGGAAGAGATTCTCATGTTCATGCTGTCTATGCCCGCAATAATTTTGTGTACCTTAATCAGATCACCCTCAGCCTTCTCTGCTCCAAGGAAAACAAACCCAACGTATCCGGTCTCTCTTCATTACTGAGATTTTTCATCCAGGCACCATCCTAGTGAATCTCCTTTGTACCCTCTCTAATGCAATTACATCTTTTCGATAGTGTGGTGACCAGAGGTGCACGTAGTATTCTACCAGTGGTCTAACCAATGTTTTATAAGTTGTAACAAGACTTCCTTGCTCCTGTATTCTATGGCCCAGCTAATGAAAGCAAGCATCCCATATGCCTTCTTTATAACTCTGTCTACCTGTACTGACATCTTCCGGGAGCTATGGGCTTGTACACCAAGGTCCCTTTGTTCCTCAGTACTCCCTCGTGACCTAATATTTATCATGTGTATTCTTCCCTTTTAGACCTCCCAAAATGTATCACCTCATACTTAATGGGATTAAATTCCATTTGCCATTGCTCTGCCCAATTTACCAGCTGACAAATATCAGATTGCAGCCTGACACCATCATCCTCACTATCAACATCACTACTCATTTTTGTATTCTCTGCAATCTTATAAACTAAACCTTCTACAGTCATATCCAAGTCATTAATGTACAGAACAAACAGCAAGGGTCCCAGCACTGATCCTTTTGGTACAGTGCTGGTCACAGGTTTCCAGTCACAAAAACAATCCTCTATCATCACACTTTACTTTCTATTGGTAAGTCAATTTTGGATCCAGTCTGCCAACTTGCCAAGGGCTCTTACATTTTGGACCAGCCTTTTAAGTGGGATCTTGTCAAAGGTCTTTTTGAAGTCCATGCACATTACATTACATCAACTGCACCACCCTCATCAATATATTTAATCAACTTTTCAAAAAACAAAATTAGTCAGATAGCATCTTCCTCTAACAAATTCATGCTGACTCTCCCTGATCAATCATTGCCTTTCCAATTAACCCTGACCCTTAGAATTGTTTCCAATAATTTCCTTACCACTGACTTCAGTCTAACTTGTCTGTAGTTACCTGGCCTATCCCTGCTGCCCTTCTAGAACAAAGGAACCACATTAGCTATCCTCCAGTCATCTGGCACTTTATCTGTGGCCAGCAAAGTATTAAATATCCTCACCAGGGCTCCAGTTATCTCCTCTCTTGCCTCCCAAAGCAGCATGGGATACATTTCATCAGGTCCTGGGGACATTGGTTAGGCCACCAGTAGAATACTATGGGGATTTATGCCTCTATATGCCTGCTAAAACAGCTTCCTTATTAATCTTAATTTGCCCTAGAACCTCACCATTCCAACTGAAATGCCTGGTTACAATATATTTCGCTTCAGATGAGAAATATTCACTTAAGACCTATCCTCTGGCTTCATGCACAGATTGACCCTTTGGTCTCTCAGGCAAAGGTGAGGACTGCTGATACTGGAAACCAGAGTCTAGATTAGAGTGGTGCTGGAAAAGTACAGCAGGTCAGGTAGCATCTGCGGAGCAGGAAAATTGACAGTTTGGGCAAAAGCCCTTCATCAGCAATGGAGGCAGGGAGCCTCCGGGGTGGTCTCTCATAGTACATACTCTTTCCCTGGTAATCCTCCTGATCAAAATACAATTAGAAGATGTTTTGAGGTTTTCCTTGATCTTATCTACCAAAGATATTTTGTGGCCTTCTTTGCCTTCCTAATTTCTTAATTAGAATAGAAAAGAATAGAAGAACCTTTATTGACACATATACTCAATGAGTATATGTGTCAATAAAGTTTATACATTGCCAATTAGAGCGCTGACTTTGATACAAAAGTACTCAGACACAGCTCCTTTCGTTACAAGGTTTGTTACAGAAATCCAATGTTCAGCATTACAGAAAAGAGTTCAGTACAGCAGACTGCGCTGGCACTTCGCTTCCATTCTGTACCAGGTCCTGGCTCCACACCATGCCTGTGACACACCACATTGGGAGGTCACTGTGGGAGGCCGGAAGTTCACCATGCCATGCCAGAAAAGCCCTATGGAAGGAGGCCATTGTGCCATGCCGGGAGGAGGTTGCCACGCCAAACTGAGGGATTGCCATGCCACACCAGGAGGTTGCTGTGGGAGGCTGGGAGGTTAAGCACCCTCCTTACATTCTCTATAATCCTGAAGGACCTTCCCTGTTTTCAATGCTCCGTACCTAATGTATGCTTCCATCTTTTTCTTTATCAAACAATCAGGGTTTTCACTCTAGACATCCCTGAATTTGCCCTTCCCCCTTAGAGGAACATGCTAGCCTTGAACTGTCACGATATTACTTCTAAAAAAACATCCATTGTCCAAATGTAGACTGACCTGCAAGTAGCTGCTACCTGTAAGACTATCCAGTAAATGTCATGGTCCTTATGCCCAAAATGCTCACTCACAGACACTTGACTGGTTTCATTCTTTAGGTTTGGGCCCAGCACTGCCCCATCTGTCACTGGACAATCTATGTACTAGCACTAAAAACTCTCCTGTGAGCACTTTAAAAATTCCATCCTGTCCAGTCCTTTTACACTAAGCTGATCCCAGTTAATGTTAGCAAAGTTGAAATCCCCTACTTCTATAACCCTATTTCTCCCAAACATCTCTGTGGTTTGCCTATATATTTGCTCCCCTATCTCTCTCTGATGGTTGGGAGGCCTGATCCCAAGAAAGTAATTACCCCTTTTTTATTTTTAAACTCTACGCAAGTGGCCTCATTTGAAAAGGCATCTAAGAGATGATTCCTTTAGCAATAAAGCATTGGTGCCCCCCCACCCCCCATGATATTCACCTCCCTATCATGCATGAAATATCCATACTCTGGAACGTTGAGCTGCCAGTCCTGTCTTCCTTCAACCATATCTCAGTGATTACAACAATATCTTATTCCTATGTGCAGATCATTGCTCTAAATCCAACTGCTCTTCCAGTGAAACTCCTTTTATTAAAGTAGATACAATTTAGCTTTCCAGTCCTCCCATACAGTTTATCATGCCTATGTCTTCTCTGTAGTATTCCTACCCTATCGGGCAGCATGGTGGCTCAGTGGTTAACCACAGCTGCTTCACAGTACCAGGGTCCTGGGTTCTGATTCCACCCTTGGGCAACAGTCAATGTGGAGTTTGCACATTCTCCCTTGTCTGCATTGGTTTTCTCCTACAGTCCAAAGAGCTGCAGATTAGATGGATTAGCCATGCTATATATCCATGGTGTGCAGGGTTGTAAGAGAAGGACGGGATATGAATGGGATGCTCTTTGGAGGACTGATGTGAACTCAATGGGCTGAATGGCCTGCTTCCACACTGTAGGGATTCTATGATACCTGATTGGACCTTGCTCCCAACTTTATATCTACTTTGTGCATCAGCCCTTGGCCAAGTTATTTTAAAACCTCCCCAACAGCATGAGGAAACTTTCCAGTCAGGATATTGGACACCCATTCAGGTTCAAGGTCAACCTGTCCAACTTGTACAGGTGCCACCTACCCCAGAAACCAAACTAATGATCCAAACACAAGTCAAAAGGAGATCTAATGAAAATGACCAAACTTTTCAGTGTTAAAAATCACACATAACCAGGTTTACTTGGAAGCACTAGCTTTTGGAACGTCACTCCTTCATCAGGTGGTTGTGGAGGACCTGGTGTTGTGTGATTTTTAACTTTGTACACCCCAGTCCAACACCGGCATCTCCAAATCAAAACTTTTTGCTAGTGTGATTAGGTGAATTATTTTTAAAGTTCTTTCCACAGATCAATGAATCAATAATAGAGGGAGAATAAAATTAGGATTAATATGGAAAGTGTGTGTACCGGGTAACCCCCGTATCCCTTGGTCTGTTTTCGCAGTTTTAGTTACCCGCGGTTTACCACGGCCCAAAAATATTGTAGGGAACTTTCCGGAACCAGCGACCAGGGGCTGCCGGGAAGGTAATTTTCCAATTTAAATGAATAGGTTCATTCCTATCCATGGTAGGTCTTGGAACGTATCCGTCTACTGTACTTTTCAAGCAATGATGAGAATGATAATGTGCACTCACGGAAGTTGATTCAGTTATAACATTTAGAAAGGTAGCACACAATAATTTGAAGAGGAGGAACATTACAATAAAACAGCAGGGAAATAGATCTATACTGGACAGGTCTGACATGGTGTTAGGGTTAATACAGGAAGAAAGGTCAAATGGTCTTTCTCAGTCCTAAAATTTCTGTAATTCTGCATCCATTTTAAATTTTAAATCTTACATAAAAAAACAAAATGGTTGGCAAAATAATGCCTCGACAGGGTAAAAGAACTGAAGGAGACAGAGATATAATCAGATGAAATTTTTTTTGTCATTTTTAGGGACTTAATTAAGTGCTGCTGGTATTTTCTAACCTGTGTACGATGCATGATGATAGTGTTGGACCTGTAATATCATGAGACTAATTATATGCAATTGTGCAATATGTGAGAGATCTTTTATGTATTTCTCCATTGTTGCTGCACATGTGGATTGCAGAATTAATTAATATGATTTCAATCTTTGTTCAATTATTAGAATAAACTCATGGAGCAGCTGCATGTTATTTCAGGAAAATTCAGACTTTTCAATTGCTCAGTGAAATATATTGGACTCTGAAGACTAATATTTCCTTTGAATACCAGTTTAGTAATTTAATTTCATTATGTGTGATTAAAAATATGGCTTTGGATTACTTAATTATGGAACATTGGCTGTTAAGTGGATTTCTTTACTTGTTCTTAGGATGTGGATGGTCCGATATTTATTGCCCATCCCTAATTGCCATTCAGAAGTTATGGTTCAGCTGCCTTCGTGGACTGCTGTTTTCTCTCTCCCCTTCATGAGCTGATTGATAGGTACTTCTAGAATGTTATTTGTATACTCTACAGTCAAACCAATGGGAAATGCCTGTTCAATTCATTTGCCATTTCTTCATTTTCCATTTTCAATTCTCCAGACTGACCTTTGGAGGACAAATGCTCACTTTGTTAACTTTTTTAAAAAAAAGTGTTTAGAGAAACTCTTACTTTTTTTATTTGCTCCAGCTTTCTCTCATGTACTAATTAGCCTAACATTTGTTAGGGATTCAAATCATACAGTAGATAAGAGGCCCTTTGACCCATTATTTGCTGTCTTTTATATTCTTCTGTTACAAATGCATTGATTTATGTATTCCGATATTGGTCTTGATCCTCTGTGGTACATCCACAGATCTGTTAGGAAGTTCCCGAGTGCAAGAACAGGGTTGTTAAGAAGGAATGTGGTGTGTTAGCTTTTATTGGTAGAGGGATTGAGTTTCAGAGCCACGAGGTCATGCTGCAGCTGTCTAAAACTCTGGTGCAGCCGCACTTGGAGTATTGTGTATAGTTCTGGTCACCGCATTATCGGAAGGATACGGAAGTTTTTGAAAGGGTTCAAAGGACATTTACTAGGATGTTGCCTGGTATGGAGGGCAGGTCTATGTTCTATAAAGTGTAGGTTAGATGGGCTTCAGATTGGTTTCACAGCACAGCACAACATCGAGGGCTGAAGAGCCTGTATTGTTCGCTAATATTTGATGTTCTATATCTTATGAGGAAAGGCTGAGGCACTTGAGGCTGTTTTTGTTTGAGAGAAGAAATTCCTCCTCATCTCTGTCTTATATCTATGACCTCTTCTTCTGACATCATTCTCCCTGGTCATAGACTCTCCCACAAGGGTAGACAACCTTTTCTGCATTTACCCTGTCAAGTCTTCAAAACAAGAGAAAGTGAGGACTGCAGATGCTGGAGATCAGAGCTCAAAAATGTGTTGCTGGAAAAGCGCAGCAGGTCAGGCAGCATCCATGGAGCAGGAGAATCGACGTTTTGGGCATAAGCCCTTCTTCAGTGGGCAGCACAGTGGCACAGTGGTTAGCACTGCTGCCTCACAGCGCCAGAGACCGGGGTTCAATTCCCACCTCAGGTGACTCTCTGTGTGGAGTTTGCACATTCTCCCCGTGTCTCCGTGGGTTTCCTCTGGGTGCTCCGCTTTCCGCCCACATCCAAAAATGTGCAGCTTAGGTGAATTGGCCATGCTAAATTACCCGTAGTGTTAGGTGAAGGGGTAAATGTAGGAGAATGGGTCTGGGTGGGTTACGCTTCGGTGGGTCGGTGTGGACTTGTTGGGCCGAAGGGCCTGTTTCCACACTGTAAGTAATCTAATCTAGTAAGTAATCTAATCTAATTCAAGAATGAGGAGGGTGTGCCAAGCAGGCTAAGATAAAAGGTAGGGAGGACGGACTTGAGGGAGGGGCATTGGGAATGCGATAGGTGGAAGGAAGTTAAGGTGAGGGTGATAGGGTAGGGGGAGGGCAAATGAGGAAGCTGGAGAAATCTGCATTCATCCCTTGTGGTTGGAGGGTTCCTAGGTGGAAGATGAGGTGCTCTTCCTCCAGCCGTCATGTTGCTATGGTCTGGCGATGGAGGAGGCCAAGGACCTGCATGTCCTTGGCGGAGTGGGAGGGGGAGTTAAAGTGTTCAGCCACAGGGTGGTTGGGTTGGTTGGTGCGGGTGTTCCAGTGAAACGTTCCACAACACTGGGGAGACAGGCCACCTACTTGCAGAACGTTTCAGAGAACACCTCTGGGACACCCTCACCAGCCAACCCAATCGTCCCCCACCTTACCTCAGTCCCAACCCTCGGACTCAGCACCGCCTTCTTGACCTGCAAACTTCTTCCCGACCTCTCTGCCCCCACCCCCTCTCCGGCCTATCACCCTCACCTTAACCTCCTTCCACCTATCGCATTCGCAACGTCCCTCCTCCCTACCTTTTATCTTAGCCTGCTTGGCACACCCTCCTCATTCCTGAAGAAGGGCTTATGCCCGAAACATCGATTCTCCTGCTCCTTGGATGCTGCCTGACCTGCTGCGCTTTTCCAGCCACACATTTTTCAAGTCTTCAAAGACTCCTATATGTTTCAATAAGGTTGCTGATCATTCTTCTATATTCCAATGAGTCCAGGCTCAATCTACTCATCCCCTCCTTATAAGACAATCCATCCATACCTGGTGTCAGCTGAGTGAACTTTCTGTGAACTGACTCCAATGCCAGGAAGGCTTTCCTTAGATAAGGGCCCAAAACAGTATTCCAACTGTAGTCTGACTAGTGTCTTATATGGTTTCACTAGTGACAGGTAATATAATTTTTTCCTGTCCTTTTGCCTCTTGAATACTTAATAATTTGGGGGTACCATGTGTGTATTATACTGTGAAGACTAATGCAAATTAGTTATTTACTCTTCTGCCATTGCCTGGTTCTCCATTATTATTCCCCAACCCTCATTCTCTAAGGTGCCAATGTTTACTTTGGCTTCTCTCTTCTTAGTATATAATTAAAGAAGCTCTTGCTGTCCGTCTTGATATTAATTTCAAGTTTACCCTGAAAGTTTATTTTCTCCCTTTGTTTCTGGTTGTCTTTTGTTGGCTTTTAAAACTTTCCCAGTCCTCCAGCTTACCAATAATCTATGCCACATCGTATAGTTTTCCTTTCAACCTGATGCTATCCCCCTCCTAGAATCTTTTTTTCCGCACTGGAATTTGTCTGCTGTGAGCCATTAACTATTTTCTTAAATATCTACCATTGAACTCAATTGCTTTTGCTGCTTTTCGAGTCCACTCCAGCCATCTGTGCTCTCATTCCTTTGTAATTAAGGTATGTTTTGTGATTCTCAATACCCTTGTCAATATTGAGTCAAGCATCTAGTTTTCTTCTTATCTTTTTAATAAATATTTAATATTTGTTTAATACAACTAGACCTTTTCAAAGGAAAGCTGAGAATCAACCACATTATTGTAGAGCTGGACTCCAATGCAGATAGACAGATAAGAGTGGCTAGTTTCATTGGGGTGGCTTAGTGGCTTAGTGATCAGCATTGCTGCCTCATAATGGCAGGGGCCCAGGTTCAATTCCACCCTTGCTGACTATCTGTGGAGTTTGCATGTTCCTCCTGTGTCTATATGGGTTTGCTTTGGTTTCTGTCCAAGAGTATGCAGGCTTGATTGATTAGCCATGGGAAATATGTGGTTACTATGATTGGGTTCTGTGTGGAATACTGTTCAGAGAGTTGGTGTGGACTCAATGGGCCACATGGCCTGATATCGCACTGTAGGGATTCTATGATTTGTTTGCTGAAAGTGAACCAGATAGATTTTTCTATGATATTCAACCATACTCACAATAATTGATACCAGCTTTTTATTTGAGATTCTTCCAACGAATTGAAACAGGTACTTCAGTTCCTTACTTATGGTTACATAGCCTGACAATTCTTGTTAGCTGGACTCATACATACAAATAATATTTGGATTTAATTAGCACCTTTCCATGCCAATGCATCTGAAATCTCACCACAGAATGAATTAACAGAAAGTGCAGTAACTGGTGTTTCATTGACAGAATGATTCTGGCAGGTTGAGGAACGGAAGTATTGGGAACCATGCCTCAAGCTGAGCCAGTTCATGCCAAGAAGAAAGGAATTGGTAGAATTATTTCTTAAGAAGAACCATGTTTGGATAACGATATAGACCATAACTCAGATTTTCACCATGTTGGACAACTCTCTGTGATGTAAATGTGGCATTTCTCATTTCTGCTGACACTGGAATGGAGTCAGCTCAGCATTTGCACGAGCCTGTCTTACAGAGTAGCTGGCTATTTAAATCATCAGCTCTCTCCATTCCTGAGTGATTCTGGTAAAGTAAATGTCTAAACAAAGAAGCGTGTGGTAAAGAGCACTTAAAATTTTGCATTAATTTGGAGATCAGGGTACCTTTTGGCATGATAAGTTACCATCTTGGACTGCTCCTGGGTCCCTTTGTTGGAGATATTGTGGAGATAAGGCACCCTGTGGGAGATGGTAAGATACCCGTTTGGGAATTTTAAATGTAGACATGCTCTTGCATAAAAAATTGCATCAATTAATTGGGGCTGTCAAGCTGTCAAAGAACAACCAATGCTGTAGAGGAGCTGTCAGAATTGTAAAACAGCAGTACAAAATCATAAGTGGAATTAAAAGAAAGTTGCTGGGTATTCCAATGTACTTGTCGACCGAAGTAATTATTGGATTTGTATTGCTTAACCGATTTCCCAGTTTCTCATTTTCACAATGGGGTGACTGTCAAGTGAGCTTTTTGATGAACAGTTACATCTACTTGGAGAGCAGAAATGTTTGTTTTCGTAAGAAATTATGCACTTAAATGAAACCTTTGTTTTCGTCAGAGATCATTTGTTGGAATCCCAATGCATTGAATTTTTTTGATATCAATGAATGTTATTTTTAAAATTATGACGTAATTGATAAATACACGTTTATTTCATGTCAGCATGTCTCCTAAGATTTGCCAGTGGTGAATGCTAGGTGGATGCCTTGTATGCAGTGAAGTGTGATCCCAACAGCACAGGTTCAGTTACTGCACTGGCTGAAGTTACCGTGAAAGTCCTGCTTTCTCAGTCTGGTCCCTCACCATGCACAGCCTCAGGTTTAATTCACCACCAGCCATCTCTTCCCCGCCCTCTTATGAGAGAGCAACTTTATGATCCACTGGGACTTAACCTTTAGGTGAGTAGACAAGGAGCGTGAAGGGCAAAAACTGATTGCCAGCCATGGGGGTAGGATACATTACTTAAGTTACTTGGTATAAGAGCTCTAAAGGACCATCAGGATGACAGGCAGACATAGGTTAGAATGTTAAGTTATGTAGATGAACTAACGGCACAGATCATCGTGAATGATTATGATGTGGTAGGCATCACAGAGACATGGTTGCAGGGGGTTCAGGACTGGCAGTTAAACATCCAAGGATTTACAACTTAACGAAAAGACAGGGAGAGGGGGTGGGGTGGTCTTGTTAGTTAAGAACAAAATTAAATCTATGGCACTGAATGACATAGGGTCGGATGATGTGGAGTCTGTGTGGGTGGAATTGAGGAACCACAAAGGCAAAAAAACTATAATGGGAGTTATGTACAGACCTTCTAACAGTGGTCAGGACCAGAGGCACAACATGTATCGGGAAATAGAAAAGGCATGTCAGAAAGGCAAGGTCACGGTGATCGTGGGGACTTCAATATGCAGGTGGACTGGGTAAATAATGTTGCCAGTGGATCCAAAGAAAGGGAATTCTTGGAATGCTTATACGATGGCATTTTGGAACAGCTTTTCATGGAGCCCACAAGGGAGCAGACTATTTTGGACCTAGTGCTATGTAATGAACCAGACTTTATAAAGATCTTAAAGTAAGGGAACACTTAGGAAGCAGCGATCATAATATGGTAGAGTTCAGTCTGCAGTTTGAAAGAGAGAAGGCAAAATTGAATGTAATGGTGCTACAGTTAAATAAAGGTAATTATGAGGGCATGAGAGAGGAACTGTCGAAAATCGACTGGAAGCAGAGCCTAGCAGGGAAGACAGTAGAGCAAAAATGGCAGGAGTTTGTGGGTATAGTTGAGGACACAGTACAGAGGTTCATCCCCAAGAAAAGAAAGATTATCCGGGGAGGGATTAGACAGCCATGGCTGACAAAGGAAGTCAGGAAATGTATCAAAGAAAAAGAGAGATCCTATAAAGTGGCCAAGGGCATTGGGAAATCAGAAGATTGGGAAGGCTACAAAAACAGAGGATAACAAAGAGAGAGATAAGGAAGGAGAGGATCAAATATGAAGGTGGGCTAGCCAGTAATATTAGAAATGATAGTAAAAGTTTCTTTCAATACATAAGAAACAAACGACAGGCAAAAGTAGACATTGGGCCACTTCAAACTGATGCTGGAAGGCTAGTGATGGGAGATAAGGAAATGGCTGGAGAACTTAATAAGTACTTTGTGTCAGTCTTCACAGTGGAAGACATGAGTAATATCCCAACAATTAAAGGGAGTCAGGGGGCTGAGTTGAGTATGATTGCCATTACAAAAGAGATAGTGCGAGAAAAGCTAAAATTGACAAATCTCCTGGTCCCGATGGGCTACATCCTAGAGTTCTGAGGGAGGTGGCTGAGGAAATAGCGAAGGCGTTGGTTGAGATCTTTCAAAAGTCACTGGAGTCAGGGAAGATCCCAGATGATTGGAAGATCGCTGTTGTAACCCCATTGTTCAAGAAAGGATCAAGACAAAAGATGGAAAATTATAGGCCAATTAGCCTAACCTCGGTTGTTGGTAAAATTCTAGAATCCATTATTAAGGATGAGGTTTCTAAATAATTGGACGAGCAGGGTCGGATTAGAACAAGTCAACATGGATTTAGTAAGGGGACGTCGTGCCTGACAAACCTGTTAGAATTCTTTGAAGAGGTGACAAGTAGGTTAGACCAGGGAAACCCAGTGGATGTGGTCTATCTAGACCTCCAAAAGGCCTTTGATAAGGTGCCACACAGGAGGCTGCTGAGTAAGGTGAGGGCCCATGGTGTTCGAGGTGAGCTACTGGCATGGATTGAGGATTGGCTGTCTGACAGAAGGCAGAGAGTTGGGATAAGAGGTTCTTTTTTGGAATGGCAGCTGGTGACAAACGGTGTCTCACAGGGTTCAATGTTGGGGCTGCAGCTGTTCACGTTATATATTAATGATCTAGATGAAGGGACTGGGGGGCATTCTAGCGAAGTTTGCCGATGATACAAAGTTAGGTGGACAGGCAGGTAGTACTGAGGGAGTGGGTAGGCTGCAGAAGGATCTAGACAGTTTGGGAGAGTGGTCTAGGAAATGGCTGATGAAGTTCAATGTGAGCAAATGCGAGGTCTTGCACTTTGGAAAAAAGATTATAAGCATGGACTACTTTCTAAATGGTGAGAAAATTCATAAAGCCAAAGTACAAAGGGATCTGGGAGTGCTAGTCAAGGATTCTCTAAAGGTAAACATGCAGGTTGAATCTGTGATTAAGAAAGCGAATGCAATGTTGTCATTTATCTCAAGAGGGTTGGAATATAAAAGCAGCGATGTGCTACTGAGCCTTTATAAAGCTCTGGTTAGGCCCCATTTAGAATACTGTGTCCAGTTTTGGGCCCCACACCTCAGGAGGGACATACTGGCACTGGAGTGTGTCCAGCGGAGATTCACACGGATGATCCCTGGAATGGTAGGTCTAACATACGAGGAACGGCTGAGGATCCTGGGATTGTACTCATTGGAGTTTAGAAGGTTCAGGGGAGATCTAATAAAAACTTACAAGATAATACATGGCTTGGAAAGGGTGGATGCTAAGAAATTGTTTCCATTAGGTGGGGAGACTAGGACCCGTGGGCACAGCCTTAAAATTAGAGGAGGTCAATTCAGAACAGAAATGCAGAGACATTTCTTCAGCCAGAGAGTGGAGGGCCTGTGGAATTCATTACCATGGAGTGCAGTGGAGGCCGGGATGCTAAATGTCTTCAAGTCAGAGATTGATAAATTCTTGATGTCATAAGGAATTAAGGGCTACAGGGAGAATGCGGGTAAGTGGAGTTGAAATGCCCATCAGCCATGATTGAATGGCGGAGTGGACTCGATGGGCTGAATGGCCTTACTTCCACTCCTATATCTTATGGTCTTATGGGGCATATGAGGGAACATAGGAAGGTGGGTAGAGGGACATAAGATAGCATTGGGTATGAGGGTTCATGGGGATTGGCAGAGTGCATATGGTTGCAAACTGATTGTGAATAGGCACCAGAATGGATAGACAGGTATAATATGGCATATAGTATATGAGCTGGCATGGAGTTGAGTTGGATAGGGCATGGGAAGTGTAGGATACAAAATGGTGAATGTTAGCCGCATACATTCCTTTGTGTTTATTAAATTGAACTACAGTGCAGTGCAGAAAGGTAGACCTTACTCCTAGCCTATAGCCAGTGATCTCCACTTTCAGTCCAAGGTCACCCAGCCTGTACCCTAAGGAATCCACCCATCCTGGCTTTTCCCAGATCAGGTTGTCGAGTAGAGAATTGACTCATCTCTGCGATCCAGACACAGGAGCAATAATGAGGGCCAGCAAATAGTACGAGTGAATATTCTAATGTGTGGGAGTTGTTTGGGATATTAGAGTTATTCCTGGGCCCAAATTTTCTTCAGCATGGGCCCTGTACTTTGACTGATTATTCTACAGGGACAATCCTTCTGTTAGATGCATTAAATGACATGTGCATCTTTGTTCATTTTAATATACATGTACAGTTACATTTAATTCCAAGTGTCAGTCAATGTAGTACATAATTCTTTCGCTCCATCATGGACTTCACACTGTATCCATTAGGACTCTTTAATTCTTTCAAATCTGATAATGAAATCTCTGAGTGCTTTCAGATCCAACGTAACTGACCAAAGAACCATGACTCAGGCAAAAGGCAGATAGGATAATGAAAGAAAGGGATAAAATAGAATTAAACAAAGAAACACAAATGGTACAAAGTTGATGAAGAGATGAATATAAAGAGTTTACATTTTAAAGGCCTTTCATCCCCCTTACACTGAAATGATGCCATGGGAATAAGATCCATTCTGTGTCTGAACACTTTTTAGTGACTGGTTTAATATCCTGTTCTTCTATTTTGCTTCATTTCATTTTCTGTTTATTTGCTATGCATGAGCCAAGTGAATAGAGAAATGTTGATGAGTTGGTTGACATTTTCTTTTCTAGTGTGATCTTATTTGAAATAGATTGTTAAACATTATTTTAATTATGCAGCATTTGCCCCGTTGTCCCTGGTACTGCCACTGACCCAGCAACATCTACAGAGATGATCTCCACACTGAACAGATACTATTCACGGTGATGCACACTGATGAAGCACGCCAGGGAAAAACACTTTCAAAATTGGACCAGAATAAAAAAGCGAATTTCACATGGCTCATCTGTAATTTATGTGACAATTGGAAATTGATTGCAGGAGAGCACAGATTCTCGGTTAAACCTGAAACACTGAATGCTGTTGTTCAATCCTCTAAGCAGCATGAAAATGGTATCTCATAGTCTGTCAGATGTATTGGAAAGCAAAATGTTCCTTTACTTACCTCCACAATAAATTCACTAAAGGAAATCATTCAGTTGTATCATTCAGTTTAAATATCCTTTTAAGCAGCAAATAAGTCTAATTGCTGCCAAACAACTTATTTGCCACTAGAAATTAACTTTGACAAGCTTGGAGTCTCATGTGTTCAGCTATACATTATTGCACATTGAAAACACCCTCACACTTCCTTCTAATCTGTTTTTCTCTCTCACTGATATCAAAAAGATGCACAGTTCCTTGCCTCCCCATTTAGTTCTCCAACTTAAAGCTACTTTCAACGTAAAACCTCCTATAAATTATGTAGACACAGGTAGGTCTAATAAATGGTGGGTTCTTCTTGTTCACTGGCAACAATAAATGCTGTGAGTTTCCATTCACTCTTGTCATATTGTGCCTCTATCTGCCCCTTTTCAAATTCATTCACAGGATGAGGGTGTTGTTGGCTCAGCCAACATTTATTACTCTTCCCTAATCACCCAAAGTATAGTTTAAGAATCAACCACATTTCTGTGGCTCTGAAGTCAAGTTTAGACCAGATCAGGTGAGGATGGCAGTTTCCTTCCATAAAGGACCTAAGTGACACAGATGGGTTTTGCCAACAATTGCCAATAGTCACCACTAGACTCTTAATTCCACTTTCACCATCTGCTGTAGCACAAGTCAAACCTGAGTCCCCATAATATTATCTGGGTCTTTGGATTAATAATCTAGCAATATTACCATGAGGCAATCACCTCCTCATGAGAAGGCCAGTAATGCAGAGAAGGTAAGAATGAGGACCAGGGCAAAACACTATGATGTCCCACTTCCCTAAGCTTGAAAGGGACCAGTTTGAGTTTGGAGTCAAGTACACTGAAGCATATCAGTTTCCTGAAGAGGAGAGGTGAGTCTACTAGCTGAAACCAAGCCACCTTTATTCTAATGGCATTTCAAAAACACTTCCGTTAAATTATTGATATCAACTACAAAGGGGTTGCAAGCTTTTTTTTTGTGAAGAATTGACCAGTTGTGAGTTATTATGGCACCATTGACTAAATTGATTCCATATTAGCATTAAACTCTCACAGTTCAGCTGAATCAGAGAGATTGAAATGTCGAAATTGAGCAAGTTGGGAAATGAAGTGAACTTTAAGGAGTTTATCCATCTGATAATATATCCATCCGGAGGGTGTCTGGCATCGGCTGTTAAAAAAAAAGCCCAAAAGGGATTAGATTCCCCAGCTTCATGACCACAAAAATGAGGGCAGCTGAAGCAATCACGTGGCGCCTCTCTGAAAAAGAAAGGTGATGCTTCTGGAGGAAGGAGATATCATGTGAAAGAGGAGCAGTCAGATAAAGGATCTTCGATGAATGTGAACCACAGGCTTCATTGCATGTAAATATAGTAACTACTTACATATGTTCAAAGCTGATGCTACATTTCTGGCATATTCAGCAATAATCCACAGCACAGCCATCAAGTCATGATGAGACTGAAAGACACCTGGCCAAGATGGAGCAGTTGGTGGAGGACGTGAAATGTGCAGTATCCATGAGAAAGGCAGAAGCTCCTCTGACATCATTGGAGGCTAAGGTTTTGACAGAGGAAATGGGAGCTTTAGGCTAAACCCAGGCATGGGCTCACCATGGGTGTTCCCCTGATTACATAGAGGAAGGAAGTGGTACTCTGGTTGGATATTCTACTTGCCAATGAGTAGGAAGCTGGACAGCTGTGGGAGACCAGAAACATCTGATGATCTAGTGATTGAAGATTACATTAAGTTATGGCTTCTGGGGACACAGTGTGAGTGAACAAATGATATTGTGATGGAACATCTGTGTGAAGGAAAGCCTAACAAGAAGTACTGGGAAGAGGTACAGATATTCAAAGCAATCTGAGGAGGTGGGTGGAACGGATTGCTGCACAAGCCTCTGCCAATGGGTTGCCTCAAAGAGGTATTGGGGAGGGATGGACACTTGAAACGAGAGCTTCATTGTCACCACTGTTGTCAGACACAGAACTCCCATCCAATGCAATGGCCTTCCCTTCTAACCAGATGTTAGACAAAAGAGGCTGAGAATCAAGCAGAATGCAAGGTTCCTTTAGGAAAAGAATCAGTCATAAGGACCTATCCTACAGTGATTGTGACATCTGGCAAGACAGAAGCAATATATCTAATTGACTCAAGAGCAGGAATGTTAACTTTTGCTCATTGGTTTTTCCACAAGCATCTGAGTCAGGCATGTGACCTGATTGATTTTTCTTTCTTCATCCAGGACTTTGCTTCAAAGAGGTCAGGCGTACTTGCTTATTGCTGCATTGAGCTCTCCCTGTCTGTCCCTTGTGATATTATAGACTTCAGAACTTTACTAACTGTGCATGGACTGAATGACTCAATAAAAGATAAACTACAGCAATAACTCTGTCTGGAATAAACTGTTAAGGAACAAAGACAAGCTGTTACAGATACTCAAACAATTAGCCATTTCTTGGCGAGTTTACATAAACAAAACTGCTTTGACACCTGCCTGATAAATCTGGTGCCTTATTTCTACAAAGGGCAAGGATTGTCCTGCAGAAGAATTTAAGGAGTTAATCACAGGAAAGCTGTGACTTTGAACAGACAGTTAATGCCAAATGTTACAATCAAGTGACTGAGGTGTCACTGGGGGAGCACACTGGGTCCAGTGATCATAATTCTATTAGTTCTAAAATAGTTATGGAAAATGATAGACCTGGTCTAAAAGTTAAAGTTCTAAACGGGAGTAAGATCAATTTTAATGGGATTAGGCAGAACTTTCAAAAGTTGATTGGGAGAGGCATTTCCCAGGTAAAGGGAGAGTTGGAAAGTGGGAGGCCTGCAAAGATTAGATAACAACAGGCAGTATGTTCCTGTTGGTGCGAAGGGCAGAGCTGGTCGGTGTAGGGAAAGCTGGATGACCTGAGAAATTGAATTCTGGTCAAGAAAAAGAAGGAGGCATATGTCACATATAAACAGTTGGTATCGAGTGAATTGCTAGAGAAGTATAAGGACAGGAGGTGTATACTTGAGAGGGAAATCAGGAGAGCAAAAAGAGGATATGAGATAGCTTTGGCAAATAGGGTTATGGAGAATCCAAAGAGATTCTACAAAAATAAATAGTGATATCTTGAAAAGTGTCCATATTACAGAGGAGGAGGTGCTGGACAATTTAAAATGCACAACGGTGGATAAATCCCGAGGACTTGATCAGGTGTATCCCAGAACTTTGTGGGAAGCTAACAAAGTGATTTCTAGGCACCTTGCTGAGAAATTTGTATCATCGACTAACATGGGTGAGGTGCAGGAAGACTGGAGATTGACTAATGTGGTGCCATTATTTAGGAAAATTGGTAAGGAAAAGTCAGGGAAGTATAAACTGGTGAGCCTGACATCAGTAAGTTGGAGGGGATTCCGAGAGACAAGGTTTACATGTATTTGGAAAGGCAAGTACTGATTAGGGATAATCAACACGGCTTTGTGCATGGGAAATCATGTCTCACTAACCTGATTGAGTTTTTTTGAATAAGTGACAGAGAAGATTGATGAAGGCAGAGGAAGGACATTGACGATATGGACTTCAGCAAGGTGTTCAACATTGTTCCGCTTGGTAGACTGGTTAGCAAGGTTAGATCACATGGAGTCCAGATGGAGCCAACCAATTGGACAAAATTGGCTTGAAGATAGGAGACAGAGGAAGGTGGTAGAGGGTTACTTTTCAGACTGGAGGCCTGTGGCCAGCAGTGTGCCACAAGGATCAGTGCTGGGTCCATTGCTTTTCATTATATATAAATGATTTGGATGTGAATATAGGAGGTATGATTAGTAAGTTTGCAGATTACATCAAAATTGGTGGTGTAGTGGACAGTGAAAAAGATGATCTCAGAGTAAAATGGGACCTTGATCAGATGGGCAAATGAATCGAGGAGTGGCAGATGGAGTTTATTTTAAATAAATGTGAGGTGCTGCATTTTGGAAAGGCAAATCAGGGCAGGACACATGCATTTAATGGTAAGGTCCTGGGGAGTGTTGCTGAATGAAGAGACTTGGAGTGCAGGTTTACTGTTTGTCAAAAGTGATGTCACAGGTAGATAGGATATTGAGGAAGGCATTTGATATGCTTGCCTTTATTTTTAAGTGCACTGAGTATAGGAGCTGAGAGGTCATGTTGTGACTGTTGGTTAGGCCATATTTGGATCTGGACATTAGTTAGGCCACTTTCAGAATACTATTTGCTGTTCTGGTCTCCCTGTGATAGAAAGGATGCTGTGAAACTTGAAAGGGTTCAGAAAAGATTTACAAGAATGCAGCCAGGGTTGGAGAGTTTGAGCTATAGGGAGTGGCTGAATTGGCTGGGACTATTTTCCCTGGAGCATCAGAGGCTGCGGGGCAACCTCACTGAAGTTTACAAAATCATGAAGGGCATGGAGAGGCTGAATAGTCAAGATCTTTTCCCCAGGCTAGGAGAGTCCAAAACTAGAGGGAATAGGTTTAAGGTAAGATGGGAAAGATTTAAAAGGGACTTAAGGGGCAACTTTTTTCAGAAGTTGATGAATGTATGGGATGAGCTACCAGAATTGCTGGTGGAGGCTGATACAATTTACTACATTTAAAAGACATCTGGATGGGTATATGAATAAGAAAGGTTTAGAGGGATATGGGCTAAAAGCTGGCAAAAGGGACTAGATTTATCTAGGATACCTGGTCAGCATGGATGAGTTGGACTGAAGGGTCTGTTCCCGTGCTGTACATCTCTATGACTCTATGACTCTATTTAAAAGGCATCTGGATGGGTACATGAATAGTAAGGATCTAGAAGGAAGTGGGCCAAATGGACTAGATTAGTTTAGGATACCTTTTTGGCATGGACTGGCTGTACCGTCGAGTCTGTTTTCATGTTGTACAACTCTCTAATTCTATGACTCTAAGAAACAAAGAAATTGCTTTGGATCAGAAGGCTAGCTGCAGGCTTGCAGTAACTTGGATGAATGACTCTAAAGAAATCATCAATATGTCACCTCAGAGACCCAAGGACAAAAATCTGTATAAGAATTGAACATCAGAATAACTTAACAGCAGAACTTTGAAGAACAACACTGTGTAAATATGAAACTTTGGAGCCTCCCCTCAGAGACAGACCACCATTGGTTAAAGTCCTTGCCAGATTTCACTATTAATCAGGTAATAGCTAAGTCGGGTCACACGCTTATACTTGCTTAAGGGATCTAATAGGTGGTTGCTACATGCAATAAAGTTTGAATTATTGTTTCAGTATTTGATTGTCTGTAAGATTTCTTAATAAGTAGCTGAATTAAAGGTAACTTGTGGTGATTGACACACAATACCCCAAATTACATTTTTCACAGTTTGAGGTTTCAGATAATTCATGATCCAATCAATACTCCAATGAAAGTAAAGGAAGTTGAGAATACCCATAGTGTTAGGGTCAAACTTTTAAGAGCTATCCAGGCAAACTTGGTAATGTTTACAGCGAATGTGTGAGCTGCTCATTACAAGGATCGGTGGATGGGACACAGGAGTCTTTGACCTTTCTCCGTGCACATAAGATGTATCAGTCTGTACAGGACAACAGAACTCTGAGTAGCAGGAAATGGAACTCTTCTTTAAACTGCCTGCCCCATTACAGAGACACAGCTACAGGATGAAATGAATTGGGAGCTGAGAATTGAAGAGAGAGTATTTAGAAATGACTGGAAAGTAGGAAAAGCTAAAGGGGTGGTTTTGCTGGTTACTGATGGGATTAGCACAATAAAAAAGGGTGACCTAAGATCAGGAAACAAAGATGTGGAAATGATTTGGGTAGAGATGAGAAATAATGAAGGCAAGAAGTTACTTAGATCGGCCTCTGACAATAACTTTATGGTAGGGTGGAGGATAAACAAAGAAATAATGAGGGCTTGTCAGAAAGCCATGGCAATAGTTATGGGAGTTTTTAACTTACGTACTGACTGGAAAAGTCAGATGGGCAAAGGTTGCCAAGAAAGTTTTCAGGATTGTTTCTTCATACACCAAATTTGGGAACTTAGCAGAGAGAAGGCTGAGTTGGGATGAATTAGGTTTCATAGTGAAGGTCACCTTCATTAGTAGTAACCATAACATCATTAAAATTCCATTCTGTACCCTACTCCCGTGATTGTATCCCCATCCTCCCGTCATTCACCAGTCTCTCATCTCTCCTCAGTCTACAATTTTTGAGTGGATGTGGTACCGGTAAAAGTCACCATCTCCGTGGTCAGGCTGCTGTGTACAGAAGAGCAATCCAACTCTGATTTGCAGGCAACTGTCAACAGGTGGGATCTCTGCCCTGGTACTCTTGATCCCAGTGGAAGACCTGTTGCTAATCTCTTAAGTCTTTGAATTGCACAAGATGTAGTGGTGGATCTTCTCTAAAAAGAGGTGATGTGGGAATATTGGGACTCTCCATCTAGTGATCATGACCTCCATCATCTCCAGAAACTACATGCGTTATTCGAGAAAATTATAGACCACTTTACACTGTTTGTTATTCTTGATTTAGAAGTGTATCACTGTTAGGCTAACTAGGTTAAGAAATAAACGGTTTACCCTCATCTTACTGAGCATGCAATATGTTGAAAAAAAGGAATGCTCATTACCTAAGGATTTAACATAGAGGAAGAACACATTGACACATCACTTAACAGCTGTAATTATGCCAGTACAAGATAGTTAAAAGTGTGAGGAACTTTTTGTGGGTCTCTGGAGTATTCTTTAGGAGTATTCTCTACTACTAGTTCTGCTGTCTGAGGTTATCACCCTGTCAGATTTATGGTGTGTACTTTATTTTGTCTTAGCTCCCCTGCTTCATTGGTCTGAAAATCAGACTTTCTTGTGCTTAGTTTTCCATGACCTGCCAGCCAAATATGAACAAATTGTAAAATATCACTATTAGAACAGTTTCATTGTATCAAACTGGCAATCCACAGTTCTCTACAAAACTCATAGGCCCTGGTTTTTCTTCATCCTTTCCTTAATCTTGGGACACCAGGGTATTATTTAAACACAACCAACTGAGCATAAGCCAAACACAATAGTTTCCTGATCCAGCTCATCTAAATGATCTGGACAAGTAACTAGGAGAGACTATTGTTCAAGAATCTGTATTCATTATGGATTGAGAATGGCAAGGTAAGTACTGCAGCAGGCCTTAAAAACCTACATCAGCATCATCGCCTGGTAATATATATGGACCTTCTGGCATATAAAACTGACTTCTTCCAAAAGCCTTTGTTACACACCAGATGACCTCAGTGGTCAGATGAATATGGCAGGCCACAGTACATGAAAGTCAACAGTGCACATAGCTTTCTCTGGCATCCATCTGACAATGTGGAAAATTGCCCAGGCATGTCAAGCAGGATAAATCCAATGTGGCCAATTGCTGCCCCATCAGTCTACTCTTAATCGTCAGTGAAATGACGGAAGGTGTCATCAACAAAGGCACAAAGTGTGGGTGGAATATGGCAGAGCTTGATAGATAATTATTTTTTGAAAAATCCTCATTTCAGCATGTCAGTAAAGTGATGGGAGGTGTCATCAACCGTGCTATCAAACAATATCTGCTTAGCAATAACCTGCTCATTGATGTTCACATTAGGCTACTCAGCTCCTGACCTTATTACAGCCTTCATTCAAACATGGTCAAAAGTACTGAATTCCAGGGGTGAGGTGAGAGTGACTTCCCTTGACATCAAAGCTGCATTTGACCAACTGTGGCATCCAAGTCATCTCATCTCCAGGACATTCTGCAGGAGTTCCTCTGGGTAGTGCACTAGACCTAAGCATCTTCATCTGCTTCATCAATGACATTCTCTCCATCATAATGTCAGAAATGTGTTAATGATTGCATAATGTTTAGTATGATTTGTGTTTCCTGAGATAATGATGCAGTCCATGACCCAATGCAGCAAGAACTGGACAACATCCAGCCGTAACACTCACACCACACAAATGCCAGGCAATGACCCTTTACTATAAGAGAGAATCTAAACATCATCCCTTGGCATTTAATGGTGTCACCATCACTAAATCTCCCACAGTCAGCAACCTGGAGGGATCAGAACTGGATCAGTCTTACACATATATATTTAATATAAAATATACACACATACTGGCTACAAGAGCTGGTCAGAGGCTAAGAAACCTGCAGTGAGTAACTCCCTCCTGATACCCCGAAGCCTGTCTGCAACCTACAAGGCACAAGTCAGGAGTGTGATGAAATACTCCCACTTGCCTGAATGGTGCAGCTCCAACAACATTCAAAGAGCTTGACACCATCTCGGACAAAGTAGCCTCTTGACTGGCACCAAATCCACAAGTATCCACTCCCTCCAACATTGACGCTTAGTAGCAGCAGTACTGTCTACAAGATGCACTGCAGAAATTCCCCAAAGATACTCGGACAGTACCTTCCAGACCCATAACCATGTCCATCTAGAAGGACAAAGGCAGAAGATACATATGGAAATCACTACCGATAATTTCCCTTCCAAGCCACTTACCATCCTGACTTGGAAATATATCATCATTCCTTTCCTGATGTTTGGTCAAAATCCTGGATTTCTCTCCCTACTAGCATTGTGGGTTTACCTATACCATGTGGACTGCAGCAGTTCAAGAAGGCAGCTTGCTCAAGGGCAATTAGGGATGGGCAATATATGCTGGTTCAGCCAGCCAAAGTTCCACGGATGAATGAAAATAATTCCTCACCCATGTCTAATCTGATGTGATAAAACCTCATGAGGTCTGAAGTCAATGTTGAGGTGTGAGAAACAAAACTCACATATTAATAAATTTCAGGCTGAGTCAAATTCTGAAGCAGCGAATTTTATTGATACGTACTTGCAAGAACGGGTGCCTAACGAGTAAGCATCCCGACCTGAGGTTACATTCTGATTTATGCTGTTTAGCTGCGTCTCTCGGTCCTCCCCTTTCACTCCATTGGTTGCTTTTGCTGTAGTGCATAGCCTATCACAAGCTCTAGCTTCACTCCACCTTTGTCTAGCTTCTCTCCGCCTCTGTTTACTTCTCCCATTACTCTAAGTTTGTCGCCCCTTACTTATTTATCTCATTCCTTATATGTGACTATCCTGGCATAGTTTGCTGTCTTCGTGTGATCATCCTGCCAAACTAAATTCCATCTGTTGGCCACATCCCTCCTGAGACTGGCACACTATTCTCCTGTTACTGGTACATCCTGCTACATGGTCACTCTGCCCTATTAGTCATAGATAATTCTATCTATTTCTGCTTCTTTTGTTTTCCTATGCATGGTACATCCCACTACACGGTGGCTCTGCCCTAATAGTCATTGATAATTCTACCTACTTTCGCTTCTCACTGTTTAGTGTTGGCATGCACAGCCTAATTTTATAATGTAAGCTTTTGCAGAAGCAACACCTGTTCCCATATTCTGCTCAATTTTAACCTTGTACCTTACAATCCCCCCTTTTCTTCTTGGCTACTAAGTGTTGTCTTCCGTATTTGTCTCATACATTGCCTTCCAGTTCGCTAGCATCATCCCTGAGACTTCATTTATAGTGGCTAATTCCTTAAGGTCACCCATCACCTCATTGTTCAAGAGGTTGAGTTCCTCTGCCTGATTACCTTTTAGAGGCATTTGTTTTGCCAAGGCCATCTCAATTAGCGGCTGGGTTAACCCTCGTATGCAAGGTATGATACAACAGCCAATTGCTGTCAGTACCCCTGCTACCACTATCAGGGAGGTGAGGATGGAGACTACCACTCCCTTCCATTTTCAAACCATGATTCCAGCCATCTTGTGAGTGACATGTCCACTCCTGAATTCTCAGCCAATTCTTCCGCCAAGATGGTCAATCCTCGCAAGGCACGAGAGATTGACCAATCAGGTGCTGTATTATTTGGAATAAAGGTACAACAGCTACCTCCTAACATCACACATACACCCCCTTTTTTGGTTAGGATCATATCTAAGGCCAGTCTGTTTTCCCAGGCCATTCTGCTGGTTGCATCAAGTTACTCGGAAATAACCTAGACTGCATCTCTCGTGTAATTGATGAATCTTTGCTGGTTGTAAAAAAAATATAGTTTATCCAATCCACATTCTTGTTGACCGTTACCCACCAAAATAGGGCTGATTCAAAACCTGCTGCAATCTGGTTGCGGGCCTTGAACTCACCGAGGACCCCTCTAGGAACTCCTATAGAGTCGAGATAAATCCCTTCATCAAAGGAAGTATCTAATAACGACCTTTTTATTCCTCTCATTCTTTGTTACTACCACCTTCTCCTTCTCAAATGCCAAGATGAATGGGATTGCCAATTGCACAATTGCACATATCCCCCTCCAGTCAGGAGGTGGGGTAGGTTGCAATATTCTGCCTCCACAGTACCACCAGAGATCCGCCCAGGGAACCCTGAGAGCTGGGTAGTTCCCTCCTTTGTCTGTTTCGGTGTCATTCTGAGTTTCTATACATAACCTCAGCTCCCCCAAGTCTCTAGACCGATTTGTACCCTGTCGGCTTATACACGATGTGTGATTCTCGACCGTGGTCAAAAATTGGGGGGGGGGGGGGGGGCTTTCAAATCTGTCTTCTTCAAGGGAAGGAACATTAGAGATAGGAATATACAATTCCTATCATTCCATGCAGTCTTATCCTGATACAGAGCGATCATACATTCCATGCTCTTCCTGTTTTGGTTCCACCCGAGCGGAAAGGGGACTATCTGGGCAACTGGTCTACCGGAGGCACATGCATAGCAATTGCTTTTATTCAGAGTTTTAACAGTGAACTTTACCCATTCAAACCAGGCATTTGCGTCCCCGTATCCAGTTTCTATTTCAATGGTCTGCTTCAAGTCCTTCACCTCTATAATTTTTACCACCTTTGGGTTGTTGAGAGGGGCAAAAGGTTGATGAATCTTACTATCAAGTTGTTTGGCTCGTTTTCCATTTCCTACGGCTATTTGGAAACTGCAGCCCAAAAAACACTTCCCAGTGGCTTCCATTATTATCTTTAAATCGTTACTAAGGAGTCGAAACCCATTTTTACGGGGAAAGGAGACTTCAGTGGAGGCATTTTTAATGGTGAGATATATCGGGTGGCGGTTTTTGCAAACCATACCTTGTGTCCGGTCGGGTCTTAAGTAGGATTTCGGAGGAAATATCCTCCCTCTGATACTTTACATCTGCGCATTTTACTAGCATCGATCTCTATTACTTGTGGATATTCAGAGTCAGGGACCGTTAATAATAAATATGGAGATGACAGCATTGTTTGACAAAATTCCAATACTAAGAAGGCTAATATGGTAACCCTAAGAGTCTCCAGCATCCTACAATAGTATTGAAGGACCAAACAATTTAACATGCAATACAATATATAGATATCAAAAAGAAACTATCCCGCGTCCGCATAAAAATCAGTTACTTAAAGTCTTTTGAGTCCGAGTTTCAGTGGTTCTTCCGTTGATTCGGCTGTCCAGACTTCTTCCTTAACCGGGGATTCCACCGGTTCTTTAATCCTGGTGTAGTGAGTCCAGCCTTTCTCCGCCATCCATATCGCTGTTTCAATAGTCAAAAGAGCCTGGCATGGTCCCTCCCAATCCGGTTGCAATTTAGTTTCTGTCCATGACTTAATTAGGACCAAATCTCCCGGCCGGATGGGATGAATGGTGAATTCAAGGAGCGGAGTTTGTGCCAGTAATCCTTGTCTGCTAAGAAAAGACAAAGAGGAGGACAAGCCCAGTGTATACTTCTTTAAGAACAGATCTCTAGTCTCCAGGGTTGGCAGTTTCCCTTTTGTTCCCAGATAGGGCAGGCCAAACAACATCTCATAAGGGGACAGCCCCATATCCTTGGGGCCGTTCGCACTCACAAAAGGGCTATAGGTAAACACTTAGTCCAAGGGAGTCTGGTTTCTACTATTAATTTCGATAACTGCTTCTTGAGTATCTGGTTCAGTCTCTCAACCTTTCCTGATGAAAGTGGGTGCCAAGGGGTGTGGAACTCCCAGGAGATTCCCAACTCCTTCATCACTCCCTGGAGTACCCTGGAAGTAAAATGAGTTCCCTGATCTGAATCTATACATTCCACTATCCCGTATCTGGGAATTATGTGTTCAAGTATTATCTTGCAGTGGCAGTGGCTAAAGGGTACACTTCCACCCATCCAGATCGGTGATCAACCATTACTAGCGTACACCTCAGTCTTCCCCCTCGGGGTAATTTGGTATAATCTACCTGAATGCTCTGAAATGGTCTTAGCCCAGGTTCTCTCCCTCCTGGGACTTGTTGCCTCAATACCTTCTTGTTGATTTTCTTGCTTGTTATACATCCCTCACATATCTGTTTGGCTATCGTATAGATCCCTTTGCATCCATATTTCCTTAAGACCAAATCACACATTGCTTGCACTCCCCAGTGACTCCCCTGGTGTAAGACAGCCATAATTTCTCACATCATCATCTTATTTAGCATCTCCCGGCCATCGGATAGCCTCCAGCGCCCCTCTACGGTCTGCATAGTTCCCAGTTCTTCTAACTCTCTCTCTTCCTTTGCGCTAAATATCGGTTTCCTCCCAGGTTCCTGCACCATAGGTACCAAAATATATATATTGTAGAGGGCTGAGGGTTCAGAGCTGCCTCCTTAGCAACTTCATCAGCCAATCTATTTCCCTTTGCTTCGGGATCATTTCCCTGCAGATGTCCATTTATGTGGACTATTGCTATTTCCTTTGGCAACAAAAGGGATTCCAATACTTGCTTTACCTCATGAGTCAGTTCTTTACCCCTACTATTTATCAGTCCCCTCTCCTGCCATATCTTCCCAAATGTGTGTGCTACCCCGAAGGCATACTTAGAATCTCTGTAAACAGTTCCTCCTTTGCCTTCCAAAGTCTTATGGGCCCTTCCTAGTGCATAAAGTTTGCAAGTCTATGCCGACCAATCTTTGGGTAGTCAACTAGCCTCAATAACACTCCCCTCGATTCCATTCACTACCGCATATCTTTTACCTTCAATTAGTCTGGAGGACCCATCAATGAACAGTCTGGCCCCTGCATGTAGAGGGATATCTCTAAGGTCCATTCTTACTTTAGTCTGATATTTTATAATATCAAGGCTGTCATGTTCTGGGTCTGAGGGAGCTTCATCCTCCCCTTTCCAGAGAAAGGTAGCTTATATTCAGACAAATGTCTGTGATCAGTATAAGGTCATCCCTCTCTTTTAGAATTGCTTCGTATTTTAGAATTCTAGAATCCGTAAGCCACCGCCCTTATTTAATATGGCCCGTACCTGATAGAACATAGAACATAGAAGAATACAGCGCAGTACAGGCCCTTCAGCCCTCGATGTTGCGCCGATCAAAGCCCACCTAACCTACACTAACCCACTATCCTCCATATACCTATCCAATGCCCGCTTAAATACCCATAAAGAGGGAGAGTCCACTACTGCTACTGGCAGGGCATTCCATGAACTTACGACTCGCTGAGTGAAGAACCTACCCCTAACATCAGTCCTATATCTACCCCCCCTTAATTTAAAGCTATGCCCCCTTGTAATAGCTGACTCCATACGTGGAAAAAGGTTCTCACTGTCAACCCTATCTAACCCCCTAATCATCTTGTACACCTCTATCAAATCACCCCTAAACCTTCTTTTCTCCAATGAAAACAACCCCAAGTGCCTCAGCCTTTCCTCATAGGATTTTCCTACCATACCAGGCAACATCCTGGTAAACTTCCTCTGCACCCGTTCCAGTGCCTCCACATCCTTCCTATAGTATGGCGACCAAAACTGCACACAATATTCCAGATGCGGCCGCACCAGAGTCTTATACAACTGCAGCATGACCTCAGGACTCCGGAACTCAATTCCTCTACCAATAAAAGCCAGTACGCCATATGCCTTCTTCACTGCACTATTTACCTGGGTGGCAACTTTCAGAGATCTGTGTACATGGACACCAAGATCCCTCTGCTCTTCCACACTACCAAGTAGTCTACCATTAGCCCAGTAATCCATCTTTTTATTACTCTTACCAAAGTGAATCACTTCACACTTAGCTACATTGAACTCCATTTGCCACCTTTCTGCCCAGCTCTGCAGCTTCTCTATATCCCACTGTAACCTGCCATATCCTTCCTCACTGTCTACAACTCCTCCGACTTTCGTATCATCCGCAAACTTGCTCACCCAACCTTCTAACCCTTCCTCCAGGTCATTTATAAAAATGACAAACAGCAATGGTCCCAAAACAGATCCTTGCGGAACACCGCTAGTGACGGCACTCCAAGATGAACCTTTGCCATCAACTACTACCCTCTGTCTTCTTCCAGAGAGCCAATTCCTAATCCAAACCTCCAACTCACCTTCAATGCCATATCTCTGTATTTTCTGCAGTAGCCTACCATGGGGGACCTTATCAAACGCCTTACTAAAATCCATATATACCACATCTACCGCTTTCCCCTCATCTACCTCCTTAGTCACCTTCTCAAAGAATTCAATAAGGTTTGTGAGGCACGACCTGCCCTTCACAAAACCATGCTGACTATCCTTGATCACATCACTCTTATCCAGATGTGCATAAATCCTATCCCTTACAATTCTCTCTAAGACTTTGCCCACAACAGAAGTGAGACTCACTGGCCTATAGTTACTAGGATTATCCCTACTCCCCTTCTTGAACAAGGGAACCACGTTTGCTAGCCTCCAGTCCTCTGGCACTACTCCTGTCGACAAAGAGGACACAAAAATCAAGGCCAATGGCTCTGCAATCTCCTCCCTTGCTTCCCAGAGAATCCTAGGATAAATGCCATCAGGCCCAGGGGACTTATCTATTTTCACTCTTGCCAGAATTTCCAACACCTCTTCTCTACATATCTCAAAGCCATCCATTCTACTTATTCGTGCCTCAGTATTCATATCGACAACAATGTCCTGTTCCTGAGTGAATACTGACGAAAAGTATTCATTCAGTGCCTCCCCAATCTCTTCAGCCTCCACACGCAACTTCCCATTACTATCCTTGATTGGACCTATTTCTTCCCTAGTCATTCTTTTATTCCTAACATACCTATAGAAAGCCTTAGGGTTTTCCCTAATCCTACCAACTAAGGACCTTTCATGTCCCCTCCTTGCTGCTCTTAGCTCTCTCTTCAGGTCCTTCCGGGCTACCTTATAACTCTCAATTGCCCCTATTGAACCTTCACGCCTCATCTTTACAAAGGCCGCCCTCTTCCATTTAACAAGGGATTCCAACTCCTTATTAAACCACGGCTCCCTCACACGACCCTTTCCTCCCTGATGTGGGGTACTGGCTATTAAGGCTCCCCAAAAGTAAGTTTCCAACTTTCTTCTGCCAATAAGGCTGTTGTTGTTACTGCCTGCACACACTCTGGCCAGTAATGTGGCTTTCCATTCTTTAATTAACAGTGAATTAATGCTGTCATATTTTAAATTAGCTATGAATCAATATGACAGGTCACTGAGAATGTGTGAAGGAATCCTGGCTAATACAATTGATTTATTATAAATATTAATTATTAATTATATATATTATATAAATAAAATAATCATTATCTGTAATTCAGAATGGAAACTCAACAAGTGACTAAAACATTTTAGAAACTGTAATCGCGCAGTTCTGTTTGTTTACCAGTCACTTGTGACTTCTTATTCTGTTTCTGTAATTGTTTTGCTTGAGCACATTCATTTTTAAAAACCTCAACAGATTCCATAGCACCATTTGCAGTTAATTCAATCCCCAATTTGGTGGCAGTATCTTGCCATGAGCACAAAACTGATTCTTCGTGCCTCTCATCACAGAACTGTCGCCATAGTCCAATTAACTCTTTTGTTCCTGCTCCCATGTTACGTTGCCAGATTAATTGCTGAGCCGATTTGACCAATTGAACAGCTTTAGGGACACCTAATGACCATTCTTCATCACCCAATGTTTTGTTTAGACCTTGATTTTTTTAAAAAGAAATATTGCAATATTTCTTGTTCCCTATAGCTTCAAATACCAATTTATCAATTTGTTTGTCTAACTTTAAAGCCTGTTCCTAACTATACATTTTGGAATCTTACTTATAAATATATATTTATATATTATAAATTCATTTATTCAGTATTTAATATTTAAAATGTAAAATGCATACAGTTCCCAACTATGAAATCCACTATTATTGCTCGTTTTAGTCCCTTAATCTAAATCCAAAATTAGTTTTCTTAAGTAGTCCTGACCAGTCATTGCTCAATTACAATGCTATAGGTCGCGAAATAACCAGAGCTGTCTTAAAAGGGTTTGTCTATTCAAGTTAAAAAAACACTTCTAATGCATGAATAATGGCTGAATCCAAGGTCACAGATATTAACCATAGGATTGATTTATTGCAATCTAATGTTGAACTGAAACGTCAACTGTCATTGAGGGAGGAAACTTTCTGAATAAAGCTACGGCTTAAAATTAAGAGAAAACAAATGAGTCTGAAACACAAAAAAAGTTTATCATGTTGCTTTCCTCCGTATTAAGCTGATTTGAAATTGCTTTTATGTAAGGATAAAAGAGATTAGTTAGAAACTGTTAGTAAGGCAGTCATGACCTGCAAAAAGAACAGGAGTTAACATTTTATTTCATAATCATTTTATTTCATAATTATTTCATAATAAAATCCTTAACCTTAAAAGAAATCATGTTAAATTTTCATAATAGAAATCAGATTCAAAACAGTCCCGGATCTCAAGCTCCAGAGAACAAAGTGCAAACATTCAATCACCAACAAACAAATGTGCATTCAAACTGAATCACAAAGGGTTAAACTTTCTATTAGTTGTACAGCTCTTTTCTCTCACTCACTCACTCACTCACTCTCTCTCACACACACACACCATTTCTCACAGACACCTTTTGAGCTTCCCACAACAGCATCTCTCGAGGCTTCTTACTACACCCCTCTATCTTTTGAATTTCTTTTTTCTGGATGTAACACCCTGCTTGTTGGGGTCTCCACCTCTCTTTGTCCCTGTTGACTGGACCCTACGAAAGGTCCTCCTCATCCTCTACCCCTTCCTCTATATTCTACGTGCTGCCACCTCCACTCCGGTTGCTAGTCACTGATTCGATTCTTTTCTTGACTACTTCGTCAACTGTGGCTACCATCGTTTTTGCCTTCTGTTTTTGCTTCTCATCCTCTCTCTTTACAAACACTTTCTGTGCCTCTCTTAATAATTCCTCAAGTGATTTCTCACTCCACCCATCTGTTTTCTGAATTTTATCTTTGGATGTCAGGCCATTATTTAGTTACAAAGTGCACCATCAATAGCCCTTCAGCTACTAGCCCTTCCAACACTAAGCATAATCTGATCCCTCCTGACTGAAAGGCTGTTTTCTGTTGACATATAAATTCAAATATTTACAAACACAGTCTTCATCCAACCCGTACTTTGGCCAGAAGACGGCGGGACGAAGAATGGATTCCTTAGTCCATACAAAGCAACAATATTTAATCATCTTTTTCCTATCTTTTCCCCTTGTACAAGTATTATTTTTCCAATTCCACAACATCCTGCCCAACGGACTTTCTGGGGGTATGTTGTCAGGGACCCTGCCTCCATTTCCATTTTTTTACCCGGAGGCTTTTACTTTACCCTCGGCACAGCCCATATTGAGTTCCTTCGTTAGACACTTATTAACTACTAGAACTCAATCCCAGCCACCAAGGCAGTAATTAAAAATCTCTTTTCCTACCTTGGTCCATGCATGGAGTTGCCTGGCTCCCTGTGCCTACTTACAACCTTTCGCCTGGTTCAGATAGACTCTCATTGGATCTCAATCAGTCAACCAGAAGGGGGAACCCACTGCCGAGGAACACAGGACTGTTCTAAAAGGAACAGGATGCATCTTCCCAGCCATTGACGGTGCCTACTCCACTGGTGATGATGGTCACCCCGGACGAGCACGCAAATTGTGAGAAACAAAACTCATATTAATGGGGTGTAGATTTGCTTGCTGAGCTGTAGGTTTGATATCCAGACGTTTCATTACCTGGCTAGGTAACATCATCAGTGGTGACCTCCAAGTGAAGCGAAGTTGTTGTCTCCTGCTTTCTATTTATATGTTTGTCCTGGATGGGGTTCCTGGGGTTTATGGTGATGTCATTTCCTGTTTGTTTTCTGAGGGGTTGATAGATGGTATCTAGATCTGTGTGTTGTTTATGGCATTGTGGTTATATTAATAAATTTCAGTCCGAGTCAAATTCTGAAGCAGCAAATTTTATTGATACGTTCTTGCAAGAACGGGTGCCTAACGAGTAAGCATCCCGATCTGAGGGTTACATTCTGATTTATGCTGTTCAGCTGCATCTCTTGGTCCTCTCCTTTTACCCCATTGGTTACTTTTGCTGTAGTGTGTAGCCTATCACAAGCTCTAGCTTCACTCCACCTTTGTCTAGTTTCTCTCCGCCTCTGTTTACTTCTCCCATTACTCTAAGTCTGTCGCCCCTTACTCTTATTTATCTCATTGCTTATATGTGACTATCCTGGCATAGTTTGCTGTCTTCGTGCGATCATCCTGCCAAACTAAATTCCATCTGTTGGCCACATCCCTCCTGAGACTGGCACACTATTCTCCTGTTACTGGTACATCCCACTACACAGTTGCTCTGCCCTATTAGTTATAGATAATTCTACCTGTTTTTGCTTCTCACTGTTTAGTGTTGGCATGTGCAGCTAATTTTAAAATGTAAACTTTTGCAGAAGCAACACCTGTTCCCTTATTCTGCACAATTTTAACCCTATACCTTACAAGGACTCCCAGATCATGCACTTTAACACTGGTTGCTTTAAAAAACAGTGGGCAGTTGGCTTCCTATCTGGTCAAGGACAAGATTTGCTGTCTGTGTAAAGAAATTTAACTGTGATCCCATAAAGGAATCTAGGGAAGAAGCTTAATTCTAAAGAGAGAGGCAATAAAACTATGCTATTTAAACATTAATGGTCACACCATTTAGCATAGGAGTTCCCTGCTCAAACCAGAGATTCCCTAGATAAGAATTGTCCAGGCAAATGTGGATGGAATATGACAGAACTTGATAGATAGATAATTAATTTATTGAAAAGTCCTCACCACAGCTTGTACTGATTTGTGATAATACAAATAAAAGTAGTAATTATAATTCATAGCATAGTTATAAATCATCATTAACCGAGAAATAAAGTATAAAATAATAAAAGGATTCCACAATTCTGATCATTGCAACATACAAAAAGTTACAATGCATTGCAAAATTCAAGTCTCCTTAAATTACAGTGTAGAAATATAAGGTCTACTCTACTCTGTATTTTGCATTAAAGTTCATACATCATATTTTGTCATGTTGAGTTCACTAAATTCTCAGTCAATTGCATGTTATTTACGAGTTTTATAAAGTGAGGTTTGGGTTGCCTTGCTGCCTGAACGTAAGAACACTAAGAGCAAGAGTAAACCATTTGGCTCTTCAACCAAATGAGTGTATCCCTTTTTCCTTCTCCTAATGTCTGAACACAAGGAATGCCAGCCTTCTGAAGCCACAATTTTAGACATTATTTTTGTTTTATTTATTAGAATTTATAGTCTCAGAATCTAATCCTAGATTTGTGTGATATCCATAATTTTGTACTGTATGAAGCTATTAACCATCATGTGTGCACTGCCCTGATTTATCATCAATTATGGACAGTGGGGAAGGCAGCCATTATTTTCCAATAAGCTTACCTGCAATTAAATGTCTAGTAGCAGCCCCCATCCTTGGAAAATTTGGCTATGAACATCAATAACCATTGACACAACCTCTCTTTCACTTGGTAACCATTCAAAAATTTTCCAATTTAATGAAATGAAGCTGAGATCTTTGGTGGATGGCTTTATTCTTCCACTTTGCAGGTTTTTGTACTTGCAGTTTTTAATGGAAATGTGCCTAAAAACTTCCCAACTGATGAACAGGAATTGGCAACCCTGTCCCAATTTAGTCTAATCCTCATTTTAATCTACAGAAAATGAATCATAGTTCCATTTAAATGTATCAATGCAGTTAAATTAATTTGAACATGATTACTCTTCCAATTAATTTAGTATCATTCTGAGTGCTCCTTTCAATTATGTAGAGTGAATGTAAAGGAAATCCTATGGACAACGGGGATAGTTAAACATTTATTTTACACTTTTATTTATTTTTCACATTGCTTTCTGTTACTCATTTTAATGCTTCTTTTAGGGATAAAAATTTTAAAAATCACTAAACAGTATAATGTCTCTGGGCCAAGGGATGCAGAAAATTAGAAGGATTATTGATGAAAGTCATGTATCCATCTTACAATGAATCCTGTGAGTTAGTATAAGATCATGCAACATGCATGTTGATAATGTTTTAGTAACCATTTATGTGTAGGCCTCAACTCTGTAAGGCTGGTACATTGCTGCTTGAATGTTAGAGATTGCACATGGTGAGTTAGCAATGAAGGAACTGCAAGTCTGTGTGGTGACTTGGTGTTTGCCAGCATGAGAGTGAATAAACAGTGGACTGGATACCCGAGCCATCCATTTCACTGCAGTGGTTCAAGCAGGAAGCTGACAATTACCTTCTCAAGGACACTGAGGATGAGCAATAAATGCTGGCCTTGTCTATGATACTCATGTCCCACGAATGAATGAGACAATCAATTGGATGTGAGGGTAAGTCAAGCAGTAATGACTCAGCAGCTTGTTTGCACTGAGCCCAATTTTTTTTGTCCAATGACTTCAATGACAAATTTAGCCTTTACATTCTTGTGCTTCATAATGCATAACGTTTCTGTTAAAAAAAAACTAATATAACAAACAATTATAGACCTGGACAGCTGATGGTGCTGTGCCAGTATTTGCATCGGTTAAAAGGACTTTGGTTTACAATATGGGGAGTAGGAAATGCATGTTCACGCTGAGCTGGAAGATTCTTGCCCTTTTAATGGGACAGGGAAAGTACAGGCATCTAGAAACAGATAATAGACCCTTTACATCAGTAAATTGGAAGTCTAATGTCTGTATGAGGTCCACAACAAAGTCAAAGCATGTTTGTTAATATTGTTTATTTGATCATCACCACTCTTTGTATTGAAATCGCAGTTAAAAAATAACCAGAACCAACCCTCTTCCTGATTGATCCCTGTTCAATTACCTCCTCAGTGCCAATGACTAAAGAAGAGTAATTTCAGACTCGAAATATCAGCTTTGTTTTTCTTACTTCATCAAAGCTGCCAGTACTGCTGAGCTTCTCCAGCATTTTCTGTATTTGTTTTAGAATTCCAGCTTCTGAAGTATTTTGCTTTTATCAGCATAGCCCTGCCCTCTGGTTGGTTCCAGAAAGTGCTAAGGAAACTATACTGAAAACAATCTTTGAACTACTCTTCCAGGCTATTGATCTTTCTAGTCTCCCTGTAGATTAAAGGTACCTATGATTTATTTCTTTATACTCAATTCAACAGTGTGCTTTCTGTTACTCTTACTCAGCTCTCCTCTCCCTGACCAATCAAAAGAGCTTATTCTGAGGGGTGAATTGCCCCCGATACAAACTATTCTGGCAATTTACCCCACCCTTGTGTGTGGCAGTGCTTGCAGCTCAGCCTCCAGCTCAACTTTGAGCCAAAGCTCCTCTTACTGTAAAAACATTCACCCTTGACCACACAGCATTCAGGAACACTCACATACTGCAGCCATGATGCATCACTTTGCAACCACCTTTAATGTGGTCTAATGAACTACTTAAATTATTTTAGTCAATGATTTATTTTCCTTTTTCATTTATTGCATTGACATGTTCTTATGCTATTTAAACTTTAGGAATGGAATTGATCTTAATCTCTTACCAAATACTCACCAAACAGCGTCTTCCCAAATTAAAAACCAAATCCTCAAAGATGCAAAAGTTCAGAAAAAAACAGAAATAAAGAGGAATCTCTTTCCCCTCCCCCCCGATCCACCCTACTCCCTGCACACACTTTGTGCTGAATCATGCTAAGACTTTATTTGCTTCTGAAGATAAAAAGATAGCTGATCCCAATTACAGACAAAATGGTTTCAGTTGCTTTCCTTAATTATTACTTTAACTGCTCACGCGCATTTTGATTAAGGTTGGAAAATTTAGAATTGAAACAGCGAGTTTCAGTTAAATAGCTAAATAAAAGTTAGATACTGTTTAAAGAGATTAGGATTCTCTTACTCACCACCTGCCAGACAGGAATGAGAGACCCTAAGTTATAGAAACTATATTATCTTCTTTTTTTGATAGAATCTCATGAATTTTAAAACAGCTGCTGGCAAGCACAGAATGAGCAAGTTGACTGCTTTTTGAAATTTCCATCAATTACCAGGAGAAAGAGAAACTCATCACATTCGATATTCTGAAACATTGTGCATTGTATAAACATTCCAGTTAAGCCAACAAAGAAGACCAGTAGACAGGATATCTACTTTGGTCACATCTGAACAATGAAAAGGATAGAACAGCCTTTATTGACATATATATATACTCAATGAGTATAGTGAAAAGTTTATATGTTGACAATTACAGCGCTGACTTAGATACAAAAGTACCTAGAAACAGCTTCTTTTATTACAAGGTTTTAGACAATACAGAAATAAAATGTCCAGCATTACAGAAAAGAGTTCAGTACAGCAGACCATGCTGGCACTTAACTTGCTGGGTCCTGGATCCACACTGTACCGGCAATATGCCACACTAGGTGTTTGCTGCGGGAGGCTACAGTACACTGGGAAGTTAGGCGAACGTGAGGACTGCAGATGCTGGAGATCAGAGTCAAGATTAGAGTGGTGCTGGAAAAGCACAGCAGGTCAGGCAGCATCCGAGGAGGAATTCCCTTAATCGGGAATTTGCCATGCCGTGCTGGGAGGCCGCTGCAGGAGACTGCTGTGCCATGCCAGAATGTTGCCATGCCAAACTGGGAGGTTACCACATCAATGCCAGGTGGCCACTATTGGAGGAAGCCACTGCGCTAGGCCAGGAGGTCACCATGCCATACAGGGAGGCCCCTACCAGAGCAAGCTACGGTGCCAGGCCAGGAGGTTGCCATGCCAATGCCAAGATGCCACTCTGCCCGACCGTGAGGCTGTTGAGGAGGCCAGGAATCATCACTCGCTGGAGTCTGGGCATCATCGCACCTCACCAGAGGTTGCCAGAGGCCCGGAGCACTATGAGTAAGAAAAATGGAGAAGAGAAAGAAGAAAACAAGAAGAAGAATGGACAAAGTAGACGAGTTCTGCCTGGAGCGTTCTACTCTGCCACCAACGTGCAACATCTTGCAACAATGGTGAATATTTGTGCAAGCATCTCCTCAGTTGTCTGACACAAAACATAATGGTTTCTGATATCAATAAAATTCTCCTCATCTCAAGCCCTAAATAGCAATATCTTTACTTTTAAGCAGTGTTTATTGATACCCACAACTGCAGACAACTATCCCTTGTGCTCATCTGGGAATGTGCATCTACAGGAATTCAGATACAATACATCATCACATAGAATGTGCGTGTGATGTCATAAGTATATGAAGTAATGCACGTACACAGGGAAGCACATGCTGTTTTGAAACTGGGTTCAGCAGGACAGCAGAGAGGTAGAATTGGGAGGGAAAGGGTGGGGTAGTGAGGGCCCAGAAACTGGGAGGCTCTCTCCTCCTCTTTCCCGGTTCTCCCCCAGTCCAGTCCTGTTCTTCCTCCCTTCCTGCTCTTCCACACCTTCCTCCTGCGCTCTCCCAATCCCTTCTTCTGTGTTCTGCCTCCTGTCACTCTGGCTCTGTCTCTCCCCTTTCCCAGGTCCCAACCCCATCATGCCAAACCTATTTGAATGTGCAGGTATGATGACATATAGGGTACATGCACGAGCATCAGCCAGCTCAGTCTTATTTTTATACTGTGTTCCCTGATTCTTGATTCTCCAACCAGGGGAAATATTTTACCTGCACCTACCTGACTATCCTTTACAGTATTTTGTTGGTTTCAATGAGATCAATGAAACTCCCGAGAATACAAGCCTAGTTTGCCCAATCTCTCTTTGTAAAACAGTCCCACCATTCCAGGAACAAGTCTAGTGAACACTTACTGCTTTCCCACTATGGCAATAACATCCTTCCTCAGGAAGGAGATCAAAACTTCACTCAGTCCTACAGATACAGACCAAATAAGCTTCTATATTATTGAAGCAAGACTTCATTACCTTCAATCTCAAATCGTCCCCCAATAAATGGTAAATTTCTATTAGTTGTCAACTGAAGTCAGTATTCATGTATTCTGTGACTTTTTTTTATAGAAAAGCGACTGAATGATTGTGAAAGAATTTTTTGTAATCCAGTTCTGGCTCTCCATTCATGTGGATGAATGATGATTTATTCATTGTCACTTACATTTTACAGTGAATAATACAGTAAAATACAGTGAAAAGCTTTAATAGTTACAACAATCCTATGCCATTTTGAATAGTTTAAGAATAAAGAGGATGAAAGACATAACTGGAAAAAAAATAGTTGTACATCCAATGAGCTAAGAACAGCAATTGCGCCTGTTGTCACCCAGGCAGCCTGGAGAGATGTCAAGTAGCTACACAATGAGCTTCCAAAGGGGAAAGAGGAAGATTCAAATGTGAATTGTCGTAAGTTACCTTGAAACATTCATTACTGTTAGGAAGATACATGGCATTGACAGAAATCTGGAAACTGACTACATTTTGAACCTTTCTTGACAAGTAAGCTGTACAAGGAGAAAAACTAAATTTGAGATAGAAAAAGAACAGATGAAAATTTATTTAAAAAGGTGAGTGGGAAGAATAAAATAGAACTTCCTTTTGTCAGTTCTGAGAGTGTTAAAATGATGCTGCCAAATTGTCTGGCCAATATCCAACAGCCCAGTTTGTGCTCATTAACTTATCCAGAAACTTGTTTTGAACCTACTCATATGTAAAATAAGATTTAACTCAGATTGATTACAATTTAGTCCTCAGAGTATTTTGATAATGGCTCAATGTTGCTGTTTAAATAAGTGAGGAGTCTATATTTGAGGATAAGTTTGGAATAAAACACCTAGCAAGTAGGCGATCTAAAATTTTAGAAAGCATTGACCACAAAATCATCACATTCAATGTTCGAATAGAAAGAAAAAGGGAAAATTCAAGAATGTTCATGGGCCTTTCCATCATGGATTTAACAGGAGTGGCACCCTCCTGTCTGATTAAATACCTCTCTGCTATCGAACCTGTCATTGGAGCGACACAAAATTCTACCTTTCAGCAGTGTTTCTCTTCCTGCACATCCTGAAGTACTTTCAGCATTTTCTCTTTCTACCAAAAGTCGGTTCATGCTCCCAGAGAATTGAGATCCCTGACAGCAGCTGAGTCTTCCAAGTCTCATTTCCTGTCAAGTCACACCCTGATTTGAAACTATGTTACTGTTCCTGGACTGTCCACTGATCAGTAGCTTGGACCCCTCCTCTCTACAGTATTGTGGGGTGTATCTGCACTGTATGGATGGCATTGGCTCAGGAATATGGCTCACCACCAACTTCTTCTCAAGGAAACAGTCAGGATTGGGCAACAAATGCTGACATTACTGGAGATGCTCAAACCCATGAATGGGAAAAAAAGGTCTACAGTCCTAACATTTGCCCATGGTTTTGCATTGTCTGTAAACCATCAGATCATTCCCCCAACACTTATATCTCCGTCAACAATAAAGAGGAATGGAACAACACTGAACCCTGCAGTATGTTCAGTAGTATTCGGTCTCCAAGCAGATTGAAATATACTGACAACAACTTACTGTGGCTGGCACACAGCAAAATCCTTATCCATAGCTATGCTGTGACCATTAATTCCACAACATTGTATTAAAACAATACTTTTGTGACTTATGATATCACCTAAGGCCCTTGTTGTAGATTTTGATTGTCAGAGGGTTCAGTGTTGCAAGGCAGGAGTAGACTGGAATAGAATCTTTGACTTCTAGATGTTTAGTCTACGGCTTGTTCTCACATATGTCTACATCAATGAAGGCTTGGAGCTCAACCTCTGAGTATGTGCACACACACTAGTGTGGTTTGCCTATTACAAATATTACAGTTTGATGACAGCGATCGGTATGGTCTTGGTTCTAGTCTGGAGGCTGCACAAGTTGAAAGGTTTCCTATTCATTTTGTAGACTAACTAATCTCATCTAGCATTATTCTTCAAAATGACACCAGATTGGGTACATGTTTGGGTGTTAGAATCAGTGCTAATACTAAGGTAGCTAATCCTCAGGACACACAGCTTCAAATCCCACTATAACAGCTGGTGGAATTTAGATTCAATTAATAATGAAATCTAGAATTAAAAGCTAGTCTTAGTAATGGTAACCACAGAACAAATGTTGATTGAAAAACCCAAGCAGTGCATTAATGTCCTTTGGGGAAGGAAATCTGTCACCATTACCAGATCTGCCCTACATGTGACACTACAGCCACAAACAATGTGGATGACCCTCACTGCCCTCTGAAATGGCCTAGCAAGTCAATCAATTCAAGACCATTTAGAGATGGGTAACAAATGCTTTCCAGTGAATCCTGTGATCTGTAAATGAATAAATAAGTCACAAAGAAATCCTTCTGAGCTTCAGTATTAGTCATTTAGTCCAGTCTGTCTCCTAAACAAATGTGAGTTCTACAGAAGCTGCACCAGTCTTCAATATCTTCGGAAATTTGGCCTTGCAAAAGCCAAAAGTTGGTGGCAAGTTTAACCTTTGACAGTGCAATTTCAGCTCTGATGAAGCATGGAAAGCTGTGTGGAGACCTCATCAAGTTGCAAACTTTGTGAAAGAGTTGATGTAGAAGATCTGCAGGCTTTGGTTTTCCATGAAGCTAGTGGCAACACTAAACAGCATCAGAATCATGGCAGCTAGGGATACTTGATTTGCAAATGTAAATGGAATTTTATCAGATGTACAATTGTGGCGACCAAATCAGACCATGTGATGTAGAAGCCATTCAGCCCATCGAGTCTGCTCTGCTATCCAATGAAATAATGGCTGTTCTGATACTCTTCAGTTCTACTTTCCTGCCTTTCCCCACACAATTCACAATCTGTTTATCGATTAAATATTAGTATGTCTCAGCCTTAAATATATTTAACGAGCCAACCTCTAAAGCTCTCTAGGGCAAAGGATTTTACAGATTCATGATCCTCTGCGAGAATAAATCTCCCCATCTCTGCTTTAAATGGGAGACTCCTGACTCTAAGATTATGTCCTGCTGTTCCTAGACTCTCCCATAAGGGGAAAAAGCTTGCTGTATCTAACCTATTGTGTCTCCTAAGAATCTTACATATTTAAATGAGGCTGCCTCTCAATCTTCTGAACTCCAATGAGTACAAGCCCATTTTACTCAACCTCTCCTCATAAGAAAGTCTCTCAGTTACCTGTATCAACTAGCACACTTTTTCTGATCTCTCTCCAAGGCAATACAGGTCATTCTGCTATAACTCACGTTTTGCAGCGCAAATTGATTATAATGTGATTGATGAATTGTAGACAAAATGCAAACTTTTTCCTGAACAGGTATAGTTTCTATTAGTGATCTTCTCCAGTAATTTTCAATAGCAGTTTTCCACAGCGCGACTTTCTGTAATGGCTTTCCATAGCGTGACTTTCTGTAGTGGTTTTCCATAGCGTGATTTTCTGTAGTGATTTTCCATAGTGTGATTTTCTGTAGTGATTTTCCATAGTGCGATTTTCTGTAGTGGTTTGCCATAGTGGAATTTTCTATAATGTTTTTCCATCGCGTGATTATCTATAGTGGTTTTCCATAGTGCGATTTTCTATAGCGCGAGGTTGCAGAGGAACACAACTGTTGCGTTATAGCAGAATGACTTAAATTATGTCTGTTCAGGGTACTTCAGCGATGGTTTCAGTGGTATCTTGTATAGTTTCAGGAAGACCTCTCTGTTTTATACTCCAACCCCATTGAAATAAAGGGCAGCATTCCATTTGCCTTTCCTATTACAGCTGAACTGATGGTAGCTTTTGGTGATTTTAAAATTGAATTTAAATTTCTAGCTGCTGCCTTGCATCTAAATTAGCTATTAGAAGAAAAGAAAATAGCCAGGTGTTAAAACCTTTTATCAGAGAGAGAGGAAGAATGATTGTCAGCGGAAGACATATATTTTTGCAGAGTATAACTGGTGAAATCATTAAAAAAAAGTGCACTGAATGTCAATTTGTCAAATGTTGCTGCCATCTTCTCTTCCTTCAATTAGCTTTAGTGATCTGGGGAGTCAGGTCAGGGTCTAGCTGCTGAGTTTAAATGAGACTTCTGTGTTGAGCTGCACTTAAAACCAATTCACATTGATTCAAAAGTGGCAGTATAAGAGAAGTCTGAATAAACTTGTCAAGTTGATAAAAGAAGAATTTCTAATGTACTCCACCTTTTACAGCTTTGTAACAAGAGTATTCCAATTTCATTCCTTTTACCTAACTTTCTCTCTGCAACAATTTTATTTCCGTTTTCATTCTTTCAGCAAACACAGCAGAAAAGCTGTTGCAATCACTTGTTGTTTCAATAATCTTGATGCAAATCAGACATGTGGTCTGGAGTTTGAATGGAATCTCTTGTACAATGTGAAGATCATTCAAGCAAATTGGGAACATGCAGCTTTATTTTTGCTTGAGTACATTAGCCAGTTTTATATTTGAGATTATCATTGATCTAATCTCAACCATCAGCAAAATGATAGGAAGTATCTATAACAGTGCTATCAAGTGGCACTGACTCAGCAAAAACTTCCTCACCAATAATCAATTTGGGTTCAGTCCAAGGCAATTGGTTTAGCACCTCATTACAACAGGAGATAAGGTTGGATCCCAGAGATGAGGTGAGAGCAACTCGCCATAGCATAGCAATATCTCACTGTGCGTGGCATCAGGGGGTCCGAGCAAACCTGAAGTTAATCAAATCTCCACTGATTGGAGTCATATCTAGTACAAAGGAAGATCAGAACTGGGGATATTTACTGATGATTGAAATGTTTGGTGCCATTCTTGACTTCTCATGGACTGAAACAGTTCATGTCCACAAGGGTTAGTCAACGTTCAGCCTTGGGTTGGTAAGTTCTGATTCGTGGTTAATAATATTTGTTTCATGCAAATGCCAGAGTCTCCAGTAGGGGACAATATCACCATCAAGGTGAAGGCAGCTGTAGGAGGACCAGGGCTGACAGCAAGCTCAGGAGCAGCAGCAGGCCATCACAGAGGATGAGGACCACCCAGGGCAGGGAAAGGTTGCAGCCTCAGGATCCCTCAGGAGGACTGGTGTGTATAGGAAGACTAGAACTTTACTGTCCCAGCTCCATTTCCTGGGGATGAATGAGTCTTTGCAGGCTTCATTAGGCCTAGTGATAAGTGTTAAGCTAATGGCCTGTAGAGGTCTACAGCACAGAAAAAGGCCCTTTAGCCCATAAGTCTGAGCCAGTACCTAACTGTTCCAATCCCATTTTACAGCATTTGGCTTACAGCATTTCTGCTTCTGTGTAAGACACAGAATGTATAACAAAATAAATTCTTACAATTGTGTACTCCACAACAATTTGATGAAGGAGCAGCGCTCCGAAAGCTAGTGCTTCCAATTAAACCTGTTGGACTCTAACCTGGTGTTGTATGATTTTTTAACTTTGTACACCCCAGTCCAACACCGGCATCTCCAAATCATATTGCAAATCAAAGAATATTATTTTGAAAGTGCCACTTTTGCTTTCAAAAGTTCATTGAGCAGAAAATCATAACTAATTCAAATAGCTGCTGTACATTGAAAAGTATCATTGGCAACTAAATAATGTTCATTGTCTCAGATCAAATTATACAGGTAAGAAGAACAATGACTAAACAATTAAGAAGAAGCAGAAATGTAACAATAGACCAGCCAGCAGGTCATAGAGTCACAGATGCACAGTGTCAAGCCATCGATGAGTAATCAGAATGTATTAATAGCCAATAATAAACAATCTGCAATAACAAAAAACCAATCAATTCAATTTATTAGGAACCTTTTCATCAAATCCTTTAAGTCAAACCAGAGACTCCAAAATGAATTGCATATTAATGACAACACTTTCAATACTAAAATGATTTTCAACAAAATCACTTTTTTGTCTCAAAAAATGCATCAATTTCATCTTGGGAAGTGTTAATTAAGAACGTAGAACCTGGAATTGAGTGCTACTCTATTTGTAGAGAGTGCAGTTTAGCTTAGCTTTCTTAACAATTAGACGTTATGTTGAACATGTTCTAAATTTCTGGCTTGTGTTGACAACCTACGATAATTGGGAGATTTGCAAATTTATAGTCAGCAAAATCACTTTGTCTCTACCACTGAAAGATTGGAAGAAAATGATGAGAGTTTGTGCACACCTACCTTATTGTATAATTTATCAAAATATTAACAAATATATTAGAACGTTTATGCAATCCAACATTAATAATTATTGCAAGGTCTGCTGTGAAAATAAACAAAAGGAAGTAAGAAGTGCGAAGCTGCACAAATTTCAATTTTAATTTGTTTCAGTAACATTGCTGTCCTTCTAGCTCAGCACAGCATGGAAGGGGAGGGTGAGGGCAAGTGAGGAGGTGAGTTGGGGATGAACACTGGATCTAACATTCCTAGGTCTTGCCAGACACCTCAGCGTCAGTCTCAGCCCTCCAACTCTTCCTCAATTGCTGCAGAGTTCAGCTATTTCAGAGAGGTGTTGGCGGCTTTGCATCAACTGTGAATTTTTGCTCCAGCATACAGTTAATTCCTTCAGAAAGCAGAGGAATAAAATTGAACAATAAAATATAGAAAGGCCGTATGCAATGGAATTGATCAGATTGTGTAAGTGTGGCATGATACAACTGAATTTAAGCCTTGTTTGATAAATGCTGCATGGTTGGTGTGAGCTGAAGTCAATAAGCTGGGCCATCAGTCATTACTTTAGCAGGCTGGACTTCATACGCAGGTAGTTTGACTCAAATATTATAACACAGAATTGATAAATGAGCTCACTCCTGCCGTCACCTATTTCCTTAGACTCCAAGATTAGTGTCATAGACCTACAGTTAATAGGAATTGTAAAACATTGTACCATTTCTGTCTGTAGTAAATTTAAGAGTGAGTTTGATTTTCCTAGGATTTTTCCACCATACTTTGCCTAGCAATTAAGAGCCTTGCTTTATGTAGCTAGTCATCACTCTTTTATTGACAGCTTTTCCCCAGTGACCCACCTCCTAGTTTTCAGCTGTTCCATCACCATGGCAATAGTGAGGGAAGTAGAATCGGGTTTTCGAGAGCAACACTGAGATAAGCAAAAAAAAAGTTGCTTATATTTTCTGCTGCTCTGTTCACTTTCCAGAATCCTAGCATTTAATCCTTTGTGATGCCCAAGTCTTTGAAATATAATTCTTCTTTTTAATTCTTTCTCTTCGCCCAAAACAGTGACTCACTGCTGAATTCACAAATGGAGAGAAGCCATTTGGAGGAGATTCAACATTACTGCAAACACCCACAGAGCATACCGCAGTAGGAGTCATGAGTAAAGTGAATTCTTAACATTCTTTCAATTCAATTACATAACTCACTCACTTTACAAATGCAAAGAGTTTCGACAGAAAAACAAGAATGCCATCTCATGATCACACGTGTTATTGTATAATTTGTTTCTCAGTTTCAGTGCCTACATTATTATCTTAAGGCCTGAGCTCTGTTCACTTGTTTGGGTCTACTCATGTTTAGTAAGCAATAGTGTTATTTGATTAGACTGCAGTTTGATTTAGCTGGAATCACTTCAGAAAATAAAACAAAACAACTGGGTCAGGTTTCATCAAAGGGCTTTCTGATTCATAACAGTTAAAATCACAGTACCTTAAGGAGGAAAACAAAAATAATAAGGATGAGGGTATGGTGTTACTCATTCAGACCTCTTTGTAATACAATGTAAAAAGTATGCAGTCAGATGGAATTACAGAATCCTAGCAGTATCCAGTTCCACTGCCTCACCTTCCCCTCTTGAAACCATATTCATACTGGGTCCACCAGTGCCAGGAAGTGGGAGGAAGGCAAAAAAAAAAAATTCTTTGATGTAAAAAAACTCAAGCTCCAGGTACTTACCATTGATTAAAAACTAAACTGGACAACCATATAAACACAGTGAAGGCAAGGGAAGGTCAGAGGCTAGGGATCCTGCAGTAGTTAAGTACTTTCTGACTTCCCAAAAACTGTCCATCATCTCCAAGGTACAAGTCAGTAGCGTGATGGAATACTCCCCACTTGCCTGGGTGAGGGCAGCTCCAACAACACTCAAGGAGCTTGACACCATTCAGGACAAAGTAGACGACTTGTTTGATGCCACATCCACTCCCTCCACCACTGACACTCAGTGGTAGCAGTGTGTACCAAATACAAGATACACTGCAGAAATTTAGCAAGCGTTCTTTGACAGCACATTCCAAACCCACAACCACTTCCATCTAGAAGGACAAGGGCGTGAGATACATTGAAACACCACCACCACCTCCAAACCACTCAGCATTCTGAGTTGGAAATATATCACTGTTCCTTCACTGTCGCTGTTGCCTCCGCGGTGCCAGGGTCCAGGATGTCACCGATCAAATTTACAAGATTCTGAAGGGGGAGGGTGAGCAGCCAGACATCATGGTACATGTCGGCACCTGTGACATAGCCAGGAAAAGGATTGAGGATCTGAAAAGTGACTACAGAGAGCTACGTTGGAAGCTGAAGAGCAGGAGGAGTAGAGTAGTGCTTTCAGATTTGCTACCGGTGCCACAGGTGAGGAACAGGCAGCGAGCGCAGCTTAACACGTGGCTGCGCAGCTGGTGCAGGAGGGAAGGATTCAGATAGTTAGACCATAGGGATGCCTTCTGGGGAAGGTGGGGCCTGTACTTGAAGGACGGGTTGCACCTGAACTGGATGGGCACAAAGGTCCTGGGTAGGAGATTTGCTCAAGTTGTTGGGGAGGGTTTAAACTAGTTTGGCAAGGGGGTGGAACCAGAGCTATATATCTGAGAGAGGGGTAATTGTAGATGGGTCAGTGACAGAATGTAGTGTATCTATCAGGGAGGATTTTCATGTAATGAAACAAAGAGATCAGTTAAAGTGTGTCTGCTTTAACGCAAGGAGTGTCAGAAATAAGAGTGATGAACTTAGAGCATGGATCAGTAATTGGGTCTATGTTGTGGGTTTCACAGGAGCAGGAATGGTAGCTAGATGTTCCAGGGTTTAGAGCATTTAAGAAGAACAGGGAGGGAGGAAAAAGGGGGGTGGGGTGTAGCATTGCTCACTAGAGAGTGTGTCACAGCTACAGAAATTAAGGTTGTCAAAGAAGATTTGTCTACTTTGTCTACTGAGTCAGTGTGGGTGGAAGTTAGGAACAGCAAGGGGATTGGGGATTTTCTACAGATCCCCTAACAGCAGTAGGGAGATTGAAGGACTCATAGGTCGGCAGATTTTTAGAAAAATACAGATGTAGCAGGGTTGTTATTATGGGTGACTTCAACTTTCCCAATATTGACTGGAACCTCCTTAGTGCAGATGGTTTGGATGGATGTGTCAGGTGTGTTCAGGAGGGCTTCCTTACTCAGTATGTGAACAGCCAGCGAGGGGAGAGACCATGTTGGATTTGTTGTTTGGCAATGAGCCAGGACAGGTGTCAGATCTCGTGGTGGGCAAACATTTTGGTGACAGTGACCACAACTGCATCACATTTACCATAGCAACGGAGAGGGAAAGCAGCAGTTACCATTGGAGGAAATTTAATCGGGGAAAGAAAATTATGATGCTATGAGACAGGTGTTGGGAAATATAGATTGGGAGCAATTGTTCCATAGAAAGGGCACAACAGACATGTGGAAATTGTTTAATGAGCAGCTGGGCAAGTGATGCATAAATTTGTTCCTCTGAGACAGGCAAGAAGGGTTAAAATTAAGGAGCCTTGGATGATGAGAGCAGAGGAGCTTCTCCTCAAAAGAAAGAAGGCAGCTTACGTAAGGTGGAGGAAACAAGGATCTAGCACAGCTTTAGAGGATTACAGGCTTACTCGTAAAAAGCTCAAAAATGGACTGATGAGAGCCAGGAGGGGGCATGAAAAAGGCTTGCAAGGAAGGATTAGAGAGAACCCAAAGTCATGTTACTCATATGTGAGGAATAAGAGAATGATCAGGGAGAAGGTAGGAACGGTCAGGGATAGTGTAGGGAACTTGTGTGTGGAGTCTGAGCAGATAGGGGAAGCCCTAAATGAGGTTTTTGCTTTGGTTTTCACTAAGGAATGGGACCTTGTTGTGAATGTGAACTTTGAGGAGCTGGGAAACAGACTGGAACAGATTGAGATTGAGGAATTCAATGTGCTGAAAATTTTGGCAAACATTAAGATTGATAAGTCTCCAGTACCAGACCAGATTTATCCCAGGTTGCTCCAGGAAGCGAGAAAGGAGGTTGCTAAGCCGCTGGAGAAGACCTTTGCTTCCTCTCTCTCCATGGGAGTTGTACTAGAGGATTAGAGGGAGGTGAATGTTGTTCTTCTTTTCAAGAAGGGTAATAGGGAAATCCCTGGCAATTACAGACCAGTCAGTCTTACGTCTGTGGTCAGCAAGGTTTTGGAAAGAATTCTGAGGGATAGGATTCATGACTATTTGGAAAAGCATAGTGTGATTAAAAACAGTCAGCATGGCTTTGTGAACAGCAGGTCATGCCTCACAAATCTTATTGAGTTCTTTGAGGAGGTGACAAGATAGGTTGACGAAGGTCAGGCAGTGGATATGGTGTATATGGACTTCAGCAAGGCATTTGAGAAGGTTCCCCATGGTAGGCTCATTCATAAAGTCAGAAGGTATGGGAAAGAGGGAGATTTGGCTGTCTTGATTCAGCATTGGTTGGCTGACAGAAGGCAGAGAGTGGTTGTAGATGGAAAGTATTGTGCCTGGAAGTCAGTGGTGAGTGGGGTCCCGCAGGGCTCTGTTCTTGGATCTCTGGTCTTTGTGGTTTTTGTAAGTGACTCGGGTGAGGAGGTTGAGGGGTGGGTTAGTAAATGACACAAAGGTTGGAGCTGCCATTGATGGTATTGAGGACTGATGCAGTCTGCAGCGTTACATTGACAGAATGCAGAGCTGGTTTGAGAAATGGCAGATGGAATTCAACCTGGATAAAATGCAAAGTGATGTATTTTGGAAGGTCGAACTTGAATGCTGAATATAGGATTAAAGACAGGATTCTTGGCAGTGTGGAAGAACAGTGGGATCTTGGTGTTCAAGTGCATAGATCCTCAACGTTGCCACCCAAGTAGATAGGGTTGTTAAGAAAGCATATGGTGTTTTGGCTTTCATTAACAGGGAGATCAGGTTTAAGGGCTGAGAGGTTTTGCTGCAGGTCTACAAAACTCTGGTGAGATTACACTTGGAATATTGTGTTGAGTTCTGGTCGCCCTATTATACGAAAGATGTGGAGGTTTTGTAGAGGATGCAAAGAAGATTTAGCAGGATGCTGCCTGGACTGAAGGGCTTGTCTTGCGAGGAGAGGTTGGTTGAGCTCGGACTTCTGGAAATAAGGAGGAAGAGAGGTGACCTGATCGAGGTGTACAAAGTAGTGAGAGGCATGGATAGAGTCAATAGGCAGAGATCTTTCTCCAGGGCAGGATTGACTGCCGTGAGGGGTCATAGTTTTAAGGTGTTCGGAGGAAGGTATAGAGGAGACACCAGTGGTAGGTTCTTTACGCAGAGAGTTGTGAATGCATGGAATGTGGTGCCAGCTGTGGTGGTGGAAGCAGGGTCATTAAGGAATTTAAACGACTGCTGGATATGCACATGAACAGCAGTGAATTGAGGAATGCATAGGTTAGGTTATTTTATTTTAGATTAGGATTAATCCTCAGCACAACATTGTGGGCCGAAGGGCCTGTTGTGTGCTGTACCTTCCTATGTTCTATGTTCTATGTTTTTTTTTGAGTGCGAGCAGCAGCTAAGGTAAGACTGTTTGTTTTAAAAGTACTTACCGGTAGCGGGCAGCGGTGTTTTTTTTCACTCTCTTCACAGAAAGAGCAGGAGCAGCAGGGGGAAGTGACGACGACCAGAGAGGCAGCCTAGACCCAGAAGCAGGTAGTGCGTAAGCTTACCTGGGTAGGTTTGTTTCCCCTTTAAAAGCGCGCAGCTGAAGAACCCGAGGCACTACGGAGGTAGTGCCTCCCACCCGCCCTCCTCCTCTAACCTAATAATAAGATCCGTTGTGGTAAGGAGGTAAGTGCCGAATTTTGCTTGTTGTATTCTTTAGACCCAGTTTTTTGTTTAAAATAAAGGTTAGCTTTAGAGGGATGGCAGTGAAGGCAGTGCAATGTTCCTCCTGCAACATGTATGAGGTGAGGGATGCCATGGACGTCCCTGCTGATTACACTTGCAGGAAGTGCACCCATCTCCAGCTCCTCCAAAACCGTGTTAGGGAACTGGAGCTGGAGTTGGATGAACTTCGGATCATTCGGGAGGCAGAGGGGGTCATAGATCGGAGCTATAGGGAAGTAGTAACTCCAAAGATGGCAGATAGATGGGTGACAGTGAGGGGGACTGGGAGGAAGCAGCCAGTGCAGGGACCCCCTGTGGTCGTTCCCCTCAAGAACAAGTATACCGTTTTGGATACTTGTGGGGGGGACGACTTACCAGGGGTAAGTAACGGGGCTCAGGCCTCTGGCACGGAGCCTGTCCCCGCTACTCAGAAGGGAAGGGTGGAGAAGAGCAGAGCAATAATAATTGGGGACTCGATAGTTCGGGGCACAGATAGGCGGTTTTGTGGGAATGAGAGAGACTCACGTTTGGTATGTTGCCTCCCAGGTGCAAGGGTACGTGATGTCTCTGATCGTGTTTTCCGGGTCCTTAAGGGGGAGGGGGAGCAGCCTGAAGTCGTGGTCCATATTGGCACCAATGACATAGGTAGGAGGAGGGCTGAGGATGTTAGACAGGCTTTTAGGGAGCTAGGTTGGAAGCTCAGAGTTAGAACGAACAGAGTTGTTGTCTCTGGTTTGTTACCCGTGCCACGTGATAGAGAGTCGAGGAATAGGGAGAGAGAAGAGTTAAATGCGTGGCTACAGGGATGGTGCAGGAGGGAGGGATTTCGGTACTTGGATAACTGGGGTTCTTTCTGGGGAAGGTGGGACCTCTATAAACAGGATGGTCTGCACCTGAACCTGAGGGGCACCAGTATCCTTGGGGGGAGGTTTGCTAGTGCTCTTGGGGGGGGTTTAAACTAACTCTGCAGGGGCATGGGAACCCAGACTGTAGCTTTAGGGTGCAGGACCTGGAGTGTAGGGAGGTTAGGAATATGGCATCAATCTTAAAGGAGGGTGCCTGTAAACAGAAGAGTGGCTTGAAGTGTGTGTACTTTAATGCCAGAAGTATACGAAATAAGGTAGGTGAACTCGCAGCGTGGGTTGGTACCTGGGATTTCGATGCTGTGGCTATTACGGAGACATGGCTAGATCAGGGACAGGATTGGCTGTTGCAGGTTCCAGGGTTTAAATGTTTTAGTAGGGTCAGAGGTGGGGGCAAAAGAGGGGGGGTGTGGCTTTGCTTGTCAAAGATAGTATTACAGCGGTGGAAAGGAAGATGGACGAAGATTTGCCATCTGAGGTAGTTTGGGTGGAGGTTAGGAATAGGAGAGGTGAGGTCACCCTGTTAGGAGTCTTTTACAGGCCTCCTAATAGTCCTAGAATCGTTGAAGAAAGGATTGTGAAGATGATTCAGGAGAAGAGCGTCAGTAATAGGGTGATTGTTATGGGAGACTTTAACTTTCCTGATATTGATTGGGAAAGCTATAGCTCAAGTTCGTTAGATGGGTCAGTGTTTGTGCAATGTGTGCAGGAGAGTTTCCTGACACAATATGTAGATAAGCCTACAAGAGGTGAGGCCATATTGGATTTGGTTCTGGGTAACGAACCAGGCCAGGTATTAGAACTAGAGGTAGGTGAGCACTTTGGGGACAGTGACCACAATTCGGTGATTTTTACTCTCGTGATGGAGAGGGATAAGTGTGTACTACAGGGCAAGAGTTATAGCTGGGGGCAGGGAAATTATGATGTGTTGAGGCATGACTTAGGATGTGTGGATTGGAAAAGTAGATTCCAAGGCAAGAGCGTAATTGATATGTGGAACTTGTTCAAGGAGCAACTATTGAGTGTCCTTGATAAGTACGTACCTATCAGGCAGGGAGGAAAGGGTCGTGTGAGGGAGCCGTGGTTTAATAAGGAGTTGGAATCCCTTGTTAAACGGAAGAGGGCGGCCTTTGTAAAGATGAGGCGTGAAGGTTCAATAGGGGCAATTGAGAGTTATAAGGTAGCCCGGAAGGACCTGAAGAGAGAGCTAAGAGCAGCAAGGAGGGGACATGAAAGGTCCTTAGTTGGTAGGATTAGGGAAAACCCTAAGGCTTTCTATAGGTATGTTAGGAATAAAAGAATGACTAGGGAAGAAATAGGTCCAATCAAGGATAGTAATGGGAAGTTGCGTGTGGAGGCTGAAGAGATTGGGGAGGCGCTGAATGAATACTTTTCGTCAGTATTCACTCAGGAACAGGACATTGTTGTCGATATAAATACTGAGGCACGAATAAGTAGAATGGATGGCTTTGAGATATGTAGAGAAGAGGTGTTGGAAATTCTGGCAAGGGTGAAAATAGATAAGTCCCCTGGGCCTGATGGTATTTATCCTAGGATTCTCTGGGAAGCAAGGGAGGAGATTGCAGAGCCATTGGCCTTGATTTTTGTGTCCTCTTTGTCGACAGGAGTAGTGCCAGAGGACTGGAGGCTAGCAAACGTGGTTCCCTTGTTCAAGAAGGGGAGTAGGGATAATCCTAGTAACTATAGGCCAGTGAGTCTCACTTCTGTTGTGGGCAAAGTCTTAGAGAGAATTGTAAGGGATAGGATTTATGCACATCTGGATAAGAGTGATGTGATCAAGGATAGTCAGCATGGTTTTGTGAAGGGCAGGTCGTGCCTCACAAACCTTATTGAATTCTTTGAGAAGGTGACTAAGGAGGTAGATGAGGGGAAAGCGGTAGATGTGGTATATATGGATTTTAGTAAGGCGTTTGATAAGGTCCCCCATGGTAGGCTACTGCAGAAAATACAGAGATATGGCATTGAAGGTGAGTTGGAGGTTTGGATTAGGAATTGGCTCTCTGGAAGAAGACAGAGGGTAGTAGTTGATGGCAAAGGTTCATCTTGGAGTGCCGTCACTAGCGGTGTTCCGCAAGGATCTGTTTTGGGACCATTGCTGTTTGTCATTTTTATAAATGACCTGGAGGAAGGGTTAGAAGGTTGGGTGAGCAAGTTTGCGGATGATACGAAAGTCGGAGGAGTTGTAGACAGTGAGGAAGGATATGGCAGGTTACAGCGGGATATAGAGAAGCTGCAGAGCTGGGCAGAAAGGTGGCAAATGGAGTTCAATGTAGCTAAGTGTGAAGTGATTCACTTTGGTAAGAGTAATAAAAAGATGGATTACTGGGCTAATGGTAGACTACTTGGTAGTGTGGAAGAGCAGAGGGATCTTGGTGTCCATGTACACAGATCTCTGAAAGTTGCCACCCAGGTAAATAGTGCAGTGAAGAAGGCATATGGCGTACTGGCTTTTATTGGTAGAGGAATTGAGTTCCGGAGTCCTGAGGTCATGCTGCAGTTGTATAAGACTCTGGTGCGGCCGCATCTGGAATATTGTGTGCAGTTTTGGTCGCCATACTATAGGAAGGATGTGGAGGCACTGGAACGGGTGCAGAGGAAGTTTACCAGGATGTTGCCTGGTATGGTAGGAAAATCCTATGAGGAAAGGCTGAGGCACTTGGGGTTGTTTTCATTGGAGAAAAGAAGGTTTAGGGGTGATTTGATAGAGGTGTACAAGATGATTAGGGGGTTAGATCGGGTTGACAGTGAGAACCTTTTTCCACGTATGGAGTCAGCTATTACAAGGGGGCATAGCTTTAAATTAAGGGGGGGTAGATATAGGACTGATGTTAGGGGTAGGTTCTTCACTCAGCGAGTCGTAAATTCATGGAATGCCCTGCCAGTAGCAGTAGTGGACTCTCCCTCTTTATGGGTATTTAAGCGGGCATTGGATAGGTATATGGAGGATAGTGGGTTAGTGTAGGTTAGGGGTGCTTTGATCGGCGCAACATCGAGGGCCGAAGGGCCTGTACTGCGCTGTAATGTTCTATGTTCTATGTTCTATGTTCTATGTTCGATGTTCTATGTTCTATGTTCGATGTTCTAAAATCCTGGAATTCCCTCACCACTGGCATTGCGTGTCTATTAAGGACACATGGACTACAGTGGTTTAAGAAGTAAATTCAAAATCAGTTTTTTAAGGGCAAAACTATAGGCAATTAGCAATTATAATGCTTACAACAACAGAGGAGGCAGCTATGGAGTTATTCATCATAGAATCCCTACAGCATGGAAGGAGGCCATTCAGCTCACAATGACCCTCCAAAGAATGGCCAATTGAGTCTCTTTTGTGTAATTAATGACCAATTTTAGGCCACAATCCACGTAGGCTGCAATTATTTCAGATCCATGTGGGACGGAAAAGACTCGGCCTGCCCAAGCTGTTGACCAGTGCAAGCAACCTGCCAGGTTGGTGTTGGGCCCTCAACGTGTGCACTACCAACATAGAGCTGTGGGTGGTCACTCATTGTCATTGTTTACCTTTGTTTCTGATCTGCCTTGTTCCCCTTTCTTCACAAACTCCAATTTTAGAAAAATAAAACAAACCAAAAAGCATCACCTTTTCCTGTATGTGTGTAATCCTTCAGCCAGAAGTCTGGATGCATTGGTCCAGTAGCCACAGCCTTGGCTGTCATGCTATTGAGTTCTAAAACTGCTGGCCTCTGGCTAATTATTGGGTATTGGCAACAGGGTCTTCTTGGACTGGGGTCCTAATTTTGGCAAACAACAAACAACCCAGGTTTGTTCAATATATCAGTCAGTTATGTCACACTGTAAACTTATGCTATAAATTCTGTGTCTTATGATCTTATAGTCCACAATCACATGATGAAGGAGCGGCACTCCGAAAGCTAGTACTTCCCAAAAAACCTGTTGGACTATAACCTGGTGATGTGTGATTTTTAACTTGGTGATTTTTAACAAAGTTCCAGTGCGAATGTGACATTTACTCCTGCAAGCATAGCTTTCATAGTCAGATTGGTGAATAACAAACCATTTGATATTGTTCAACAATCTCTGAGAGGATCCTGCTTTTTAAACAGCTAGAAAAGAGACTCAAGGCTGTGAGACTGAGGGCGGTGAATGGGGAGAAAACGGAGAGCTGCTTCCGGCTGACTCTTTGGTATGACCCCACTGCTAGGAAGTTATCCACTGGGAGGATTAGATGTGGGGTGGGGCCAAGGAGGCCACTGTCATTGGCAGGAGAGTCAGCAAGGTATCCTTCAGGATTGGGGGCAGCAGGATGTGGGGAAGGGGGATGACAATTAGGAGGGGTAGGCAACAGTATCTGCAAGTGGGGGATACAATAAAGCATGGATGGGAAGGAGGGTCATGCAGGAAGAGTAAGCAATACCCTGGCTGCAAGGGGTAGAAAGGGTGGGGGTGGGAGCAGTGGATGGAAGACCTGTATGACCACAACTGGCATGGTTGCCTTATATGCCAAGGGATGGTGGGAAATATGAGGATATAGATGGGACATGAGGAGGTATGATATTGCTACCAGAAAGATGATCTGGATATCTGGGGTCTCACTAACACATTGAAGCAGAGGCTGAGAGCCACTGGCCAAGGGCTCCTTGCTGTCGCCTTCGATCGTGCTGGAAATTGGAAGTGGAACAGAGAAGAAAACAGCTGAGACCACCCTCAGATTGGGTGGAGTATCTGACTCAAACTGAGGGAAAAAAACACGGGAACTACTGACTTTCAGGCTTCTGAAGGAACAGAGATTACACACAAACCCATACACTGTGCAGCACATGGGCATGTGAGGCCCTTAATCTCTAGTCATTCTAATGCCTTACCCTCCTGTTTGCTGGGCACCTCCCTGGCCCCCACACACCACTGACCAACTCATTCACACCAGCACCTTTGGACAAGAGGCCAGGAAAGATGAGGGATGTTATAAGGCCAAATGTGGCAGCCGCACACAGCCCTGTATATGCCTTGTCCCTGTTGCTTCCACACGATGTAGCAGGCTATTTACACAGCCATCCATCCATGAAGCATCACCTGTCGCCATGAAGTGACACCTCATGAAGGAACATTGATATTTGGGTCTTCACAAAGGGACTAAAAAAACAGATGTAAGGTGATAGCAGTGACATAAAAAGTGTAAAATGGCCATTCCACCAAAGTACCTTCAATATATTTATTCTTTCTCTTCCTCTCACTATGTCTCAGTGTATTCCCAGTGTGCTGGGGGGGAGGAGCCTGCTAGCAGGCAGTCACATGACTCACTCCATTTATAACCAGAGAATCAAAGAACCACTGCACTGCTCCAGCTTCTGTTCCATGAGGGCCATTTGCCTCCCACAATCCTGCCTGCTGCCCCCAGTCCTCCCTGTGGCTGCGGATGAAGCTCCTGATTGCTGACCTTACAGGCAGAAATTGCTGTCTAGTCTCTGGCAGTCCTCTGAATGCCAATGGACTGGGGCATTTCATCCTCAGTCAGCGAGTTTCTGTCACAGTGAGGGGCTCACCGGTTTGTCCTTCCACATCTCGTATGCCTGGGGTTTCGACTGAGTTTCTGAGCTACGGGGAGTGCAAGAGGATTTCTCTGAGGCTGCAGTTCTCTCATTCTCGGAGGAGAGGGAGAAGGTGGCTTCAGGGGATGTTGTCTGTTTCACTGCAGCTGTGATACTGCTGGCTGTACCTGCAAGATGATAGAGAGGGAAGGCATTGCAGCCACTGGTTAGAAATGTGTGTACAGTGAATGAGACAGACAATGAGATTAATGTGAGAGCTGGACTGTAATGAAGAGTGGCACTTACTCATTTTCGGGACATGGATGTCTTGTCATCCCTGAAGGAGTGGTTCTGATCTTCTCCTGGAAGGGACGGAATTCTCTCCTCATAACGTGGGACAATCCTCCAGCTACACAGGATATTTTTCTGCTCTGTTACAGGCTATTGCCTCCTGTAAGATAAAGGGAGGTGAAAGTGGGTGGCATTATTGATAATGCTGGTTTGGGCGGTGGAAAGGTTGTTCAGAGGGAGTGAGAGGGCAGAGCAGAAGGCCTGTAGGAGAAGTGGTGTGGACGGCCGTGGATTGAGGGAAGATGTTGCGGACAGAGTTACCAAGTATGAGCTTTGATGGGAGGTGGGTGCAGCAGCAGAAATAGAGTGATAATGAGGTGGCAGAGAAAAGAGTGTGACACTCTGGTACAATGGAGAAGGTCATATGCTTTCATACAGCACTACCGCTCACTTATCCACCATTTAGGTGGCACTGACCCATGTGTCAACCTTGGAGCGGCTGCCATGTTGTACAGACATGGACCTCTCTACCTTTTCTCCAACAAGACACCTTTTTGCCTTCGCACCATCTCCATAACCGGGACCTCCAGGTCCCTGTTGGAGAATTGTGGCACCATCTTCCCCTTCTCTGACATATTCTGGAAACATCCTTGACTGAGCAGGGCAGCTTTGGAATGCCAATACTTTTGTGGGCACACAAAAACCGTTTAAAGATGGCACAGATGCAAGGGACACTGGTCTTTCAAAGGACATCTGCTGAGGGGATGGCATGCGGTAAGGTGGGGCTGGAATCAGATGTGACAGTTGTCATAGGGACAGGCGAGTAGTTAATGAGGTGGGTTTCGTAAGACACGTGAGAATCAGGTTGTAACTTTGCTCGCTGAGCTGGTTGATTTGTTCTCAGACATTCTGTCACCATGCTAGTTAACATCATCAGTCAAAGATTCCTAATGAAGAGCTTATGCTCGCAACATCGACCCTCCTGCTCCTTGGTACTACTTGACTGTCTGTGCTTTTCCAGCACCACGCTCTTTGACTCTGAACTCCAGCATCTGCTAGAATGAGCCATCAACACTAAACAACAACAGACCAAGACAAAGAAAAGACTAGCCCTACAAGAAAAACTGGGCAAGCTCACGTACAACAATAACACAGACAATTCAGAGACTTGGATATAGAACCTTTCGGACTGACCATTCACAGAGACGGAAAAAGCCTAGTCCTAGTACGGGGGATGAACTTCAACCACAGGGACGCAGACAATAAGAACTCCCTCGCATCACTGGAATCCACCCTGAAAGACAACAGACTTACGGACAAAACCCAGCAGGCCATCAGACGGACTGTAGCACCAATACTAAGCAGAAGGAAAGAAGGGAACACCCTCAACACACTGGAAAGGAGAGCCCTGGAAAGATACAGAAAAAACAGAACTATCATAATCCTACCGGCAGAGAAAGGGCGCATGAACATCATCCTGAACAGAGCACAAGACATTGAAAAAGCAAACACACTACTTGCAGATACCAACACCTACCAACAGGTGGCGATGGATCCGATTCCACAGCTAGAAAACTGTATTACAGCATTCCTGAAGAACTTCACAAGACAGGTGAAATTAACAAGACAGACCTCCAAAGAATGAAACCTGAAGGATCCAACACACCCTGTTTCTATGGATTACCAAAGGTATATAAACAAGGGGCACCTCTCAGACCCAAAGTCTCACTTCCTGGTACACCAATCTACAGACTAACAAAGGAACTGCAATACAAATTGAAATATCTATGAGAAGACTCCAGCGGCTCCATCCACCTCACCCAAGAATTCCTTGACATCAAAGACACCAAGGTAGAGGATGACGAGGTCATGGTTCCATTAGATGTGACAGCCCTATTTACATCAATAAACATCATCCTAGCCAAAGAAACACTGGCCTCACTGTTAAGATGAATCAAAGACACAAACACATGACAGCACCAACTCCATCAGCAAGGACAGCATCCTCAAACTAGTAGACCTGTGCCTTACAACCCACTTCACCTTCAATGACAAGGCCTACAAACAAATTAATGGGACACCTATGGGATCACCAATATCAGGACCCTTAGCAGAAGCAGTTATGCAGAGGCTAGAGCAAGCAGCCATTCCCACACCTTCCTTATCACAAAACACAACAAATTAGAAGAAACCTACAAACAGGTAAACAACATCCTTACTGCCATAAAGTTCACCAATGAGGAAGAGAACAACAACAGATTCCTCTTGCTAGACTCCATAGTAGAACAAAGAGCCAATGGAGAGCTGCAGACCAGCATCTTACAAGAAAGCCACACACACTGACCAGATATTCAAATACAGGAGTGATCATCCCAACACTCTCAAATGAAGCTGCATCAGAACATTATTTAAATGAGCCACAACACACTGCAGCACCCAGGAATGACAGGAAGCTGAGGAAAAACACTTATATGACATATATTCAGTAACAACGGGTACCCGATAAGTGCAGTCTGCCGATTTCTACACAACAGACCTAAACAAGAAGACAGAGCACACCCAGAGACTCTCACCACCCTGCCATACATTAAAGACACCTCGGAGATAATGACCAGACTATTCCAACCTCTAGGCATCATGATAGCCCACAAACTTGCCACCACACTGAAACAGTTCTTAATGAATTTAAAAGACTCCATACCAACAACCAGCAGAACAAATGTCATATAGAAAATACCTGCAAGGACTGCAACAAACATTACATTGGACAAATGGGGCAGAAACTAGCCACCAAAAGATATGACCAACTATCATTAGCATCCATACATACAGACAAAGAGGGACACCAGTTCAACTGGGACATTACATCCGTCCTGGGACAGGCTACACAAAGACATGCACGGGAATTCCTAGAGCCCTGGCATTCAAACTGGAACTCTATTAACAAACATATAAATTTGGACCCCATTTACCACACTCTCAGAAAAAGAACCGGAAGTGATATCACTCACCACAACAGACACATAAATAGCAAGCGGGACAAAACACCAGCGCTTCACCAGAGGCTCACTGATGATGTTACCGAGCATGATGACGAAACGTCTGAGAACAAATCTACCACCTCAGTGAGCAAACTTATACGTTGATCCACAACCTGGGCTACAAATCTTCTCCAGAATTGCTAACAAGTAAAAATTGTCATTAGACCTTGTAGCAAAAAACCCTCCAAAGACTTTGACGCAACTTAGCCAACAAACGAAAGATTCAGCATTTTCTGTCATCCTCATTGCTTGCCTTTGCACCTTCACTTACATTTTCTAACTTACCTATCTGAGGACACTTACTTGCTGAGATGATCCTCAGCAGCGCGGTGGCTCAGTGGTTAGCACTGCTGCCTCACAACACCAGGGACCCAGGTTTGATTCCAGCCTCGGGAAACTATCTGTGTGGGGTTTGCACATTCTCCCCGTGTCTGCGTGGGTTTCCTCCCACAATCCAAAGATGTGCAGGTTAGGTGACTTGGCCATGCTAAATTGCCCATGGTGTTATGTGCATTAATCAGGGGTAAATATGGGTGTGGGTGGATTACTCTTCGGAGGGTCGGTGTGGATTTGTTAGGCCGAAGGGCCTGTTTCCGTACTGCAGAGAATCTAATCTAAAAGATCTGCAATCTGCCTCAGCAGCGCCCCAGCTCTCTCGATGGATGTACCCAGATTGTAGAGCTGCTGGAGCTGTGTTTGGACGAGCAACACCCATACACCTCCTTTTGGACACTGAGCTGGGAGGCAGCCAATTTGCAGATCTATTCTGAAAAACATTGCTGAACCGGTGCCCCGGTGGCATTTTCAGGCTCTGAACCCCTATCTGGTTCTGGCTTTGGGTTGCTGAAGCCAATGCTGGCTGTAAAATCCTGTGCTTTCCTGGCCCTCATCTCCCTATGTGGGCTTTCAATACTCCATTTTCCATCCGCCCTCACCCCTCAAAGTGACAAACTGAGGTGAACTTGATGGGATAAATGTTTCTCTGCAGTGCCTTGACATGCTTGAACTGTCTGAAGAATTTGGAAGAGATTATTGATGGATGAAATTTTGAGTGAGTGGAACTGCTTGTGAAAGCTCAAGGCACCAATGCTTGCAAGAAAAATTCTTGCTTTTTTGCTGACTTTAATGAAGCATTTAACCTGTGGCCACCAATAGTGAACATTACCTCTCAGCAACAGATCCGAAGCCTCTGAAACACTGTCTGGAAAACAATTCCTCAATTGAACATCATCAGCCCCTTTTAATTGATTTCATTGCTGTTTTGTTGGTAACTTTATCAAATTCTTTCCAATGCCAGCATTAGCTGTCAGACGATGTGATGTTTGACTCCAATTGGACAGTGAATTGCTACTTCTAAACGTCTTTCAAATCAGCAAATCTTCTGGCATCCAGAAGTTTATTCACCCAAGAGAAATGGACGCAAAGTTACCAAATGAAAAATGTGCAAACTAATCCATGAGCAATTATTCAGTGGATTTGTCACGCCAGAAAATACCCATTATTTTAAATCATTTGTTCCAAAGTAGCTTTCAGTTATTCCATTTGAACAGGCACTGGTCCAGTAATGAAAAACTTGTCCTGCATTTAAACTGAGTGTAGTGGTGGCAAAAATCCAGTCCTTGAATAATAAATGCTTTTCATTTTAAAATCTTAGTGTTTGACTTTGTAAGAAATCTAGATGATGAAGTATTCATTTGTAACCTGATAAGGTGAAAGAATCACAGATGTCATTGTTGTGCAGTGATGCTGGGTGGAACTATTATTTTGAGAGAAAGTGTGAAGGTGGGTGTAAAAGCAAAGGGGTCCTCCCATGGTGGGTGGGTTGGGTTTTCCCAAGCAATTATGTGATTCTCAGCTAATTAGGTATTCATCTGTGGAATAAACAGCAATTTTCTTGGTGGAATTTCTATGGATCTTCTAGGCTCCAACTTCTGGGCACCATATTTAAGAGGCACTGGAACAGCATTTCACCATCCACAACCCAGGAGCATCATCCAATCTCTTCTCACCACTGCCTACTCCCCATTTCCACTGAGATGTCAGAGACTTGCCGAACAACAGCTTTAGCAACATGTCCTTATACTTCCTCCTGGAGATTGTCCAGGAGAGAAGGGATGTACTGTGTCTGAACAATGGCAGCAAAGGGCCATCCTGAGTGACCAAGGCAGCCTGATCGAGGTTGCTGTGAAGGTCAGTGCCTCCAGGAAATGTCAAGAGAGAAACAATCCAGTGCTCCAAGGGGATAAATGATCTGCTGTGCACCAACAGGATCTTCACCAGGGTCTTCTCAATACTTTCTGTCCCCATAAATTTGAATCAGCACTATAAGTTTGCTTTTGCATAGGACTGTCTCACACAAGTTTGAATTCCCACCATCTCTATCAGATGCCTCATGTCCAGTCAATGTCTGTTAACTCATGACGGCTACCAATGAAACAATTCCTACACCCTGTGCTATTGACTCACTCACATCTGCCAAAACAATACACAATCAGCGGTTCACATGCTGCCAGCACACTGACCTCTCAGCACAATTAGGAGAAACTGTACGTTTAATATATTCTCACCAAAGGCTTGCATTGGACAAGGTCACAGTCACAAAAGGTGACTTTGGAATGACCATCTCACAGGAGTATCAGACACACACATTTTTTGAAACTTTATTATTTCCATCAACTCTAGCCCTTAGTTGAGACTGAATGACCTTTCAATCAGAACACTTTAACAGTGCCATACCATACAAATAAAGCACAGGAACATTCAATGTCCTTTCATGTTCCCTTCTGCTCCAGGAGAAGAAAGTGCCCAAGAAGCATGACACTGCACCCAGGGAGGGTCATAGGGTAGAGTTAATTCCTGACATAAAGCTCTTCACCCCATTCATGGAACAAGCATACTCCCCACCACGCAGCTCCCCACTCCATCCCCACCACCAAACACCATCCCCTCAACCTCACCTCACCTCCTTGACACATTCTCCCAGCCCCTTACCCAAGGTTGCATTCAGAAGTTGCTGCCTGATGTATAGCTAGAGGTAGCTGCTTGGGCACTTGCTCATTTGGTGGTTGTTGATATTAAATCTCCCCTTCAGGACAGGTGCACTTCTCTTGCTCAACTCCCAGTTCACAACCCAAGACTGTCCAAAGTGAAAGAGGAGCATCTGGGAAGGCATCGAATATCTCGAGACTTGCCATCAGGAAAAAGTGGAAGCCAAGCGAAAACGGTGAACAGAGTGCGCTGCCACAGTAACGCCCCACCCACCCCTTCCCATGACCACCACCTCCTCCAAGTCCAAATGAGCCCTCGACAGCCATATCACTCTGTACAGCCACATAAAAACTAAAAATAGTCATCGTTCTTCAGTTTCCCTGTGACTATCACCTTTTCACTATCTCCCTGGATAATCGTGCTCTTTCCCCGATCCCATTACCATTAACAGTCTTAATCTTATACCTCCCCTTAAGTTACTGCCAATGAATGAACAAAAGCTGGTAATTCTAAGTGTCTGCGAATGCTCTTGTAAAGTTATATGGCCTCAATCTGAGATGCTATCAAGTTGTCTCAGGCCTGGCTTTCTTACCTCACTAAAGCACTGGCTTCTTCAGCATCTCCTTCAGACTCGCTTTCTTCCTCATCTGAGGGGGCAGTTAGTTGATACACCACCTCCTTTTCTGACCTATCACCTGGTGTTGAACTAGGTTGCACTGAGTACAGCAGACAATCACGATACTGGACACCCAGTTCACTCAGCACTGGAGTGCTCTTCCTGGCATGCCATGACTACTCATTAACAATACAGCTTACTGAATTATGTTCACAGGTGCAACCTTGTTATACAGAAATGGGAAACACGCATGTACACAAAGATGACTCTATGTATGTATATATAAGGCATGTACCTTAGATATGGACTGCTCTCATCAAGTTGTAGTAAGTACAATCTTCTTCACTAACGTCAATCCTTCATAACCAAGCTGTTTCTTTGCACCAACACTTAGTATGTAAGGGGTGAAGCCTGATCAAGTTACCCAATCTTGGGAAATGTCAGTCCTGTCTGTCCACGTATATCATCTCATGAGTCTTCTCTGTCTTCCATATTCTGCATTTTTATAGGTAAGCATTTACATTTTTAAGAGTGAAGTCTGACTAGGCTCACTACCCATTCCAAGCAAGGTAGGCATACTGTCTGATTCTAGCAAACCTAACCAGGGCAGGCAAGTGGGCCTCAACTTAATAGAGAGTCTGAAAGGTCATCTGGTTGGAAAGGAAAGGTAACGGCCAGAACTTAAAGAGTGTGGTTTTAAGGGACACTGGAAGGATCCTGGGGAATGGAAGGAACAAACTGGGATGCAGAGTGCAACAGTGATTGCACAATGGGACAACGAATGGTGGGAGCTGCATACTAATACTAGGGAACACAATGTGGTAATCACGTCCAGTGAGGTGTGAGCAAGGTCTGTGCAACTAATTAAGGGGCGGTGTAAGGTTAAGACTGTCAATGGTAATGGGATCGGGGCAAGAGCAAGAATATCCAGGGAGATAGTGAAAGGGCGATAGTCACAGGGAAACTGAAGAAAGACATCAGAGGGAAGAAGAAGGATATCCATAGTTATGGAGGGAAAAGTATATTCTGGGAAGGGAGGAGTAGAAGGGGAATGATCCTAAGGAAAAGTTTACTCCCTCCATCTTTCTCTAAATCAACTTTCAAAATAAGGCCTCTCAACGAATGAACAAATCAGAGTTCCCCAGAACTGTTTGTACATGTTCCTGCACAGAACAAATACAACCAATGGATGGAATTGGAACTGAACCTGAACAATACAATCACTTCATCCTCAGTTAAAGACTGTTGTACTGAAGGAAAGCACTCGCAGCAGAATAAAAATGAATAAGGTTTTAAAGCTGCAAACTGCCACCTCCCAGTCATACTCCCATTATTCATTAGGCTTTGACAAGAATACTGGATTAGTGGTGATGGAAGAGCACAGCAGTTCAGGCAGCATCCAACGAGCAGCGAAATCGATGTTTTGGGCAAAAGCCCTTTGACAAGAAGGGTACCTGTCAATCACCAATCACCAGCAATGCTGATGGTGCTGGGTTTGAGTGATGTAGGAGGTTGCACATTCAACCATGTAGGAGCACTCACAGGCTTGTGTGTATGAAAGTTAAAGAGATGGGCATGAAGCTGTTATCCAGACTTTACATACTAAGCTTGTAGGGCTGGAACATGGGGAATAATTCAGGGCAATAAATGTTATGTTATGCGAAATACTCATGTGCACAGTAAATAATATAAAGAAAAAGGACACAAATATCTTGCACATGACAGCATCAGGAAGGGGAAAACTAGACGTGGGTCATGGGGAACACAGATGGCTGGGCGACAAGATTTCACCCAAGACATGAGCAGCCTGATGAGAATCCAAAAGTTACAAATGACAATGTCTACACCTCAAACTGAAAACCGACATTTCATCCCTGGTATTTCTTCACAGATCAGTATTACCATGTCTGATGTTTGATCAACTTAATCCAGCTAGTGTTAGGATACCCCATCAGCCTGAAAGTCTCTGAGAATGTAATAGAATAGCTTTAAGCCACTGTTGGGAAACTGAAAGCATGGCTTTTGCCAATGTAGTTCCCCATCCTGCCCTATTAGAAGCTATAGGAGGTTAGTTAGCTCTGTTGGCTGACTAGCTGGTTTGTGGGGTGCTGCAATACTAACAGCATGGGTTCAATACTTACACATTAGCTGAAGTTACCATGAAGGATTCTCCTGTCCTTGCCTGAGACACAGTTACCCTCTAATGAGACAGCAGACTATGGGGACTTTACCTTTTTACTAAAAGTTACAGACAGACCCAGACAATTCCACCTGATGAATCTATCATCCAAATATTGATCAATGCGTGTTTATTGGCTACATTTGCATTTAACTAAGATTTCAGTAATTAAATAGTCGGCAAATTCTTTTCTCCTGGCTTCATACTTTGCTGTGTAAGCAATCATCAAATTTATATCTTGAAAAATCTTAAAGATACTGAGGTGAGTTACTGAGTGGTGCCATTGACATAGGAATATAGGAACAGGAATAGGCCATTCAGTCCACCAGGATTAGAGTGGTGCTGGAAAAGCACAGCAGGTCAGGCAGCATCCGAGGAGCAGGAAAATCGATGTTTCGGGCAAAAGCCCTTCATCAGGAATGAAACGTCGATCTTCCTGCTCCTCAGCTGCTGCCTGACCTGCTGTGCTTTTCCAGCACCACTCTAATCTTGACTCTAATCTCCAGATCTGGAATACCCACTTCTGCCCATTCAGTCTATCAAGCCTGCCTGAATTCAGTTAGACCATGGCTAATCATCTACCCCATGCCACTTTCCCACATTATCTCCATATCCGTTGATGACATTAGCCTGTCATCTTATGACCTTATGTTCACCAGAAGTCTCACAGAGCCAGGGATCCGCGTTCGATTCCTACCTTGGGCGAGTGTCTGTGTGGAGTTTGCACATTCTCCCCATGTCTGTGTGGGTTTCCTCCGGGTGCTCCAGTTTCCTCCCACAATCCAAAGATGTGCAGGTCAGGTGACTTGGCCATGATAAATTGCCCATAGTGTTAGGTGTGCTACTCAGGGGTAAATATAGGGTACGGGAATGGGTCCGGGTAGATTACTCTTCGGAGGGTCGGTGTGGATTTGTTGGGCCAAAGGGCCTGTTTCCATACTGTAGGGAATCTAATCTAATCAAACCTATTGATTCTGTTTTGAACATTCCTAATGACTAAGCTTCCACAGCTCCCTGGGTGAGAGAATTCTAAATATTCACCAATCTCTGATTGAATACATACTCCTCATCTAATTCTTAAATAACTTGCCCGTTATCATAAGATGATGTCTCCTTGTTATAGATGCATCGGTCAGGAAATCATCTGATCTATCTCCACCCAGTCACACTCTGTAAAGACTTTGGAGTTTTCAATGAGCTCATCCCACATTTGTTGAAACTCTGGGGAATATAGACCCAGTCTCCTCAATCTGTTTTCATAAGACAATCCCACCACCCCAATGATTGATCTCTATTGCATTCCGTCAATGGCCAATGTATCCTTCCTCAAATAAGGAGACCAAAATTGTATACAATAATCCAGGTGAGGTCTCAACAAGGCTCTATACAACTGCAGTTGAGAGTGTGTTACTGGAAATGCACAGCTGGTTAAGCAGAATCTGAGGAGCAGGAGAATCGATGTTTCGGGTATAAGCCCTTCACTCGATTTATCTCCATTTCTTTCTTTAGCACTGGAACATCTGTTTTTAAAAACTAAACATGGTATTTCTCTCAATCTGACATCTTGTACATGCTCTGGCTGTTCAATCTACCCTTGGTGACCAAACATTCAGCTTTCCAGGTGCTGGATGCAGTAATCCCCATTGTCAATTCGAATGCCTCCGTGTTGTCTTAACATTTAAAGCTGTCAATAAAACTCACCTATAAGACTTATCTGTTAGACATTTTCCCCAAATAACTCCCATGGATCTGAATCCATTTTTGTTTTGCATTTATATGATTGATACTACTTCTGAGAATATTAATGCTGGAACCATTGGAAGCCCAATACAAGAAGTGACTTTCTCTGAGACTTCTCCTCCTTGATCACTAAGGTTTTTTATAACTTTTTAACACCATCAGTAGTTTTAAAATATCTTCAGTAACCCAGGCCCTGACCTTTATAAGGAGCCCCACTCCCACCAACAAAGTAGCTGACACACTTCTCTTTTCTTGATGTACCACCTCCAAAAGTGAAGACACAAGCCATGAACTAATCAAGATAAAATTAACGTTAATTATATTGCAAATGTTGATTTGGAAGTAGATTATTGGAGACATCAAGGTGGTAAAAACAATGACTGCAGATGCTGGAAACCAGATTCTGGATTAGTGGTGCTGGAAGAGCACAGCAGTTCAGGCAGCATCCAAGTAGCTTCGAAATTGACGTTTCGGGCAAAAGCCCTTCATCAGGAATAAAGGCAGTGAGCCTGAAGCATGGAGAGATAAGCTAGAGGAGGGTGGTGATGGGGAGAGAGTAGCATAGAGTACAATGGGTGAGTGGGGGAGGGGATGAAGGTGATAGGTCAGGGAGGAGAGGGTGGAGTGGATAGGTGGAAAAGGAGATAGGCAGGTAGGACAAGTCCGGACAAGTCATGGGGACAGTGCTGAGCTGGAAGTTTAGAACTAGGATGAGGTGGGGGAAGGGGAAATGAGGAAACTGTTGAAGTCCACATTGATGCCCTGGGGTTGAAGTGTTCTGAGGCGGAAGATGAGGCGTTCTTCCTCCAGGTGTCTGGTCACCTTTGATCCAAAACCCTAAGGTACATCAGAGAAATAAAGTCAACAGTTTCGAAAGTTTCAAACTGATATTTTTAAGAACATATGGCTAAGAATTTGCTTGGATACGCTAAACTGAATTTTTGTAACCAACTATAATTCAAACAAATTCAAACACAATTCAAACAAATGCCCAAATCGTAAGCTGAGAATTCGGAATGAAACCTTTACTGAAGCTAAATATTTCTTAGCTGAATTGAGGCCATGTTTGAGAGAGAGAGAGGGAGAGAACAAGAGAGAGAGAATCAAGTAAATTGGGGCACTGTGGGTACTGTGCACTCCTTAAAAGAAACATGACATTTTGTATGATTCCAGGAATAGTAAGGCTGGATTTATGGCATGTTACTTCAGTGGGTTGTGACAATATCTGGGTTGGCATTTCAATCCTGCTGGTAGCTGTCCTTGTGGGTAAATGTTTGCAGGGACCAGGCAATTAAAGGGAGACCTTGATGGTTAGAATTTAATTTTATGCGAGAGACAAGAGGAGCAGTCAGAAGCCTGATTGAAGTCTGATTATATAAGAGACAGTGTAGCATGCACAGTGGCAGAAATGTTCATTGCGGTAAAAAGAGTTTTAAAAGCAAAAGGAGAGGGAGGACAGATTCCCAGAGGGTAATGGGCAGCCCCACGATTCACAAATATGACAGCAATATATTTGGTGGAAGCCGTGGAAACGGACTTTCGAGAAGTTAATAAGTAAAGACCATCTAGTTTTAAAGTTTATGAAACACATATCCTCTATAAGGACACAGCCTTAAAGGTCAATACACTGTTTATCTGTCCAAGTGATTTTAAAGGCCCGATAAACATTGTATCCTGAAGACGAGTCTTTGGACTTGGAATGTTAATTCTGTCTCTCTCTCTCTCCATAGATGCTGCTAAGAATGTTCTGTCTTAATTAGAGTCAAGATTAGAGCCCTTCCTGATGAAGGGCTTTTGCCCAAAGCGTCGATTTTCCTGCTCTTCAGATGCTGCCTGACCTGCTGTGCTTTTCCAGCACCACTCTAATCTTAACTCTAATCTCCAGCATCTGTTGTACCCACTTTCGCCCTTTCTATCTTAATGCTAACTTGATGTTCTCCTTTGTTCGTATTCATTCTAACTGCCAGAAACCACTTATCATCTATCAACGAGATTTAACTAACTTGTTGTATGGTGTTGAATGAACTGTCAGAATCTCCAGCTGATAACTCTCTAGTGGTGATCTGTACTTTCTTGTTGAACTTCCTTCTAGCCAAATACTTGCGTGGAAAATAATCTGACTTCTTGCACTGAGAACCTTACTTTGTGATAGCTCTGACATTGGACATGTTGTCTTTCCTTGGTGTACTGTATTCCCTAGTATTTTCATCCAGTCCTTTGTCTGTAGCTCCCTTTTGGAATTTCTATCAGCATAATGATTTGTTCTGCCATGAATATTTACTAGTTGTTGGTTTACAACCTCAGCACTTTTGCACATTTTGATCACTTACTTCAGACTAAATATCTCTCTGTAGACATGCATTCACAATGGGATCTCTTAAGGCTAATACAATTCTGTTTATAATGAGCTAATCTTTACATTATGCAAATTCACAGGATTCTGTGAGATGTGTTAATGTGGTCACATATTGATCAATGGACTCTTTTTTCACCTCAGGCCTAATATTGAACGCATTCCTTTATAATTCCATTTCTGTTTTTCAGCGGCAGCAGCAACTCGAAGGCTGGGAGCATGCACCAGGTGCCTGCCAGGAGCGGTGAGTCACGGATTTGAGCTTTTAAATTTGAAGTCAGAAAGCAGAGGTTTCTGGGAAAAGAGGGACTTCTTATTTTTATTTCCGTCCAGCTATATAAGTCAGTGTTTTCTCAACCCATGACCCTACCTTTGTAGGGCCTCCCACCCAACCACCTCCTCTAACCTGAAACATCAGGGACACATCAGCTAAGCATCTCTTTCTTACTTTGTGACTAGGAGACTAGCAGGGATGGCAGTGCAGGGAGAGCAATGTTCCTCCTGCATGATGTTTGAGGTCAGGGATGCCATTAGTGTCCCATCCAAGTACATCTGCAGGAAGTGCACCGAACTCTCGCTCCTCCAAGACCGTGTTAGGAAACTAGAGTGGGAGCTGGATAAACTTCGGATCATTCGGAGGCAGAGGCTGTGATAGATAGGAGTTACAGGGAAGTAGTTACACCTAGGCACGAAGAAAGCTGGGTGACTGTTCGAAGGGTGAAAAAGCAGTCAGTGGAGGGATTCCCTGTGGTCGTTCCACTGAAAATCATGTATACCGCTTTGGATACTGTTGAGGGGGACGACTTACTAGGTGTATGCAGTGGGGCCCAGGGCTCTGGCGCAGAGCCTGTCCCTGTTGCACAGAAGGGAAGGAGGGAAAAGAGAAGAGTGTTAGCCATTGGGGACTCAATAGTTAGAGGCTCAGATAGAAGGTTTGTAAGGAATGAATGAGACTCGTGGTTGGTGTGTTGCCTCCCAAGTGTCAGGGCCCATGATGTCTCGGATTGTATCTTTGGGGTCCTGACGGGAGTAGGTAACCAGCCTCAAGTCGTGGTCCATGTAGATACCAATGACATAGGTAGAAAGAGGGATAGCGATGTAAGGCAGGATTTCAGGGAGCTAGGGTGGAAGCTGAGAGTGAGAACAAACAGAGTTGTTATCTCTGGATTGTTACCCGTGCCACGTGATCGCGAGGCACAGAATAGGGAGAGATATCAGCTAAACACGTGGCTGCAAAGATGGTGCAGGAGGGAGGGTTTCAGGTTCTTGGATAATTGGGGCTCATTCGGGGGAAGGTGGGACTTGTACAAACAGGACGGTCTTCACTTAAACCAGAGGGGTACTAATATCCTGGGTGGGAAATTTGCTGGTGCTATTCGGGTGGGTCTAGACTAGCTCAGCAGGGGTATAGGAACCGGAGGTGTAGTTGCAGTGCACAGGAGGATGAGAGTATGAAGGATAGGGACAGGATTTCAGGGTCACAGGAATGTGCTGGCAGACAGAGAAGTGGTTTGAAGTGTCTACTTCAACGCCAGAAGTATCCGAAATAAGGTAGGTGAGCTTGCAGTATGGATAGGTACCTGGGACTTCGATGTTGTGGCCATTTCGGAGACATGGATAGAGCAGGGTGAGGAATGGATGTTGCAGGTTTAGATCTTTCATTAAGAATAGGCAAGGCAGTAAAAGAGAGAGAGGCATGGCCTTGTTAGTCAAAGATAGTATAACAGTGGCTGAGAGAGCTTTTGATGAGGACTCGTCTACTGAGATAGTGTGGTCTGAGGTTAGAAACAGGAAAGGAGCGATCACACTTCTTGGAGTTTTTTATAGGCCTCAGCAGAGTTCCAGGGAGGTGAAAGAGAGGATTGGCAAAACCATTCTGGGTAGGAATGAAAGGAACAGAGTGGTCACTATGGGGGGCTTTAACTTCCCCAACGTTGACTGAAAATGCTATTACTGGATTAGTGGTGCTGGAAGAGCACAGCAGTTCAGGCGGCATCCAACGAGCAGCGAAATCAACGTTTCGGGCAAAAGCCCTTCATCAGGAATAAAGGCAGTGAGCCTGAAGCATCACTGCCTTTATTCCTGATGAAGGGCTTTTGCCCGAAACGTTGATTTCGCTGCTCGTTGGATGCTGCCTGAACTGCTGTGCTCTTCCAGCACCACTAATCCAGTAGTTGATTTTCAGCATCTGCAGTCATTGTTTTTACCTTGAAAATGCTATTAGTCTAGTATGTCGGATGGATCAGTTTTTGTCCAATGTGTACAGGAGGTTTTCCTGACATTGTATGTCAAAGTGCCGACAAGAGGGGAGGCCACACTGGATCTGGTGCTTGGTAATGAACCAGGCCAGTGTTTAATTTAGTTGTAGGTGAGCAATTTGGAGAGAGTGACCATAATTCAATTATGTTTAGTTTAGCGATGAAAAGTGTGTTGCTGGAAAAGCGCAGCAGATCAGGCAGCCTCCAAGGAGCAGGCTTATGCCTGAAACATCGATTCTCCTGCTCCTTGGAGGTTGCCTGACCTGCTGCGCTTTTCCAGCAACACGTTTTTCAGCTCTGATTCCAGCATCTGCAGTCCTCACTTTCTCTTAGTTTAGCGATGGAAATGGATAGGTACAAGCCACAGGACAAGAGTTATCAATGGAGCAAGGGCAATTATAATGTGATTAGGGAAGAATTAGGATGCATAGAATGGGGTAGCAAAATGCAGGGGATGCAGACAATGGAAATGTGGAGCTGGTTTAAGGAACAGATATTGTGTGTCCTTGATAGGTATGTCCCTGTCAGGCAGGGAGGAAGTGATAAGGTAAGGGAACCATGGTTTACTACAGAAATTGCATCTCTTGTTAAGAAGAAGAAGGAGGCTTATGTGTTGATGAGACAAGATGGTACAGATGAGGCGATGGAGAGTTACAGGTCAGCTAGGAAGGATTTAAAGGGGGAGTTAAGAAGAGCAAAGAGAGGACATGAGCAGTCTTTAGCAAATAGAATAAAGGAGAACCCTAAAAATTTCTATAGGTATGTGAGGAATAAAAGGATGACTAGGGTAGGAATTGGGCCAGTCAGTTGAATGTGGAACCTGTGGAGATCGGAGAGGTGCTAAATGAACATTTCTCATTGGTTTTCACTCAGGAAAAGGAGAATATTGTAGAGGAGATGAATGAGATACGAGATATTAGACTAGAAAGGATTGAGGTTAGTTACAAAGAGGTGTTATCAATTCTAGAAGGAGTGAAAGTAGACAAGTCCCCTGGGCCGGTTGGGATTTATTCGAGGATTCTCTGGGAAGCAAGGGAGGAGATAGCAGAGCCTTTGGCTTTGATATTTGAGTCGTCATTGTCTACAGGTTTAGTACCTGAACACTGGAGGATTGCAAATGTGCCCTTGTTCAAGAAGGGCAGTAGAGATGACCCAGGTAATTATAGACCAGTGAACCTTACTTCTGTTGTCGGAAAGGTTCTGGAAAGGGTTATAAGAGATAAGATTTATAATCATCTAGCAAGTAACAATTTGATTTCAGATAGTCAACATGATTTTGTCAAGGACAGGTCGTGTCTCACAAACCTCATTGAGTTTTTTGAGAAGGTGGCCAAGCATGTAGATGAGGGTAGGGCTGTTGACATGGTATACATGGACTTCAGTAAATCCTTTGATAAAAATCCACATGGTAGGTTGTTGGAGAAATTCTGGATTAGTGGTACTGGAAGAGCACAGCAGTTCAGGCAGCATCCGAGGAGCAGTAAAATCGACGTTTCGGGCAAGAGGCATGAAATTGAGGGTGATTTAGCAGTTTGGATTAGAAACTGGCTTTCTGAATGAAGGCAGCGGGTGATGGTTGATGGAAAATATTCAGTCTGGAGTCAGGTTACTAGTGAGGTGCCACAAGGATTTGTTTTGGGACCACTGCTGTTTGTCATTTTTATAAATGACTTAGATGCAGGCATAGGTGAATGGATTAGTAAATTTGCAGATGACACTAAAGTCAGTGGAGTAGTGGACAGTTTGGAAGAATGTTACAGGTTGCAGGGGGACTTGGATAAACTACAGAATTGGGCTGAGAGGTGGCAAATGGAGTTCAGTGCAGCAAAATGTGAGGTGATGCACTTTGGGAAGAATAACAGGAAGGCAGAGTACTGGGTCAATGGAAAGATTATTGGTAATGTGGATGTGCAGAGGGATCTTGGAGTCCATGTACATAGATCCTTGAAAGTTGCCACCCCGGTGGATAGTGCTGTGAAGAAGACATTTGGTGTGTTAGGTTTCATTGGTAGAGGGATTGAGTTCCGGAGCTGCAACATCTTGCTGAAACTATACAAAACGCTGGTGCGGCCACACTGGGAATATTGTGTACAGTTCTGGTCCCCATATTTTGGGAAGGATGTGGAAGCATTGGAAAAGGTTCAGAGGAAATTTACCAGGATGTTGCCTGGTCTGGAGGGAAGGTCTTATGAGGAAATGCTGAGAGACTTGGGTCTGTTTTCATTAGAAAGAGGAAGGCTAAGAGGGGATTTGATAGAGACATACAAGATGATCAGATAATTAGATAGGATAGACAGTGAAAGTCTTTTTCCTAGGATGGTGACCTCAGCTTGTATGAGAGGGCATAACTACAAATTGAGGGGCGATAGATTTAAGACAGATGTCAGAGGCAGGTTCTTTACGCAGAGAGTGGTAAGGGTGTGGAATGCCCTACCTGCTAATGTAGTCAACTCAGCCACATTAGGGAGAGTTAAACAATCCATAGGTAAGCACATGGATGATGATGGGATAGTGTAGGGGGACGAGCTGAGAGTTCACAGGTCAGCGCAACATTGAAGGCTGAAGGGCCTGAGCTGCACTGTATTGTTCTATGTTCTATGTTCTATAAATCCCATTCACTTAGAGTTCAAGCGTGCCTTCAAAGCTTTGAAAAGGTTTGCAGTGTTTTTTCAAAGAGATGTAAGGTGCGAAACACTTTGAAACAGTCCGTCTCCAAATGTGATAGAGTACAGCTACTTGTAGCTTCCTTGGCTTATTAATTAAATCTATTATTGCGTCTTAGCTTTTCCATTGCCAGTGGAATTTGTCAATTTTGTTTCCTATCACATTTTATTGAACTGGCATCAGGAACAGAATTTTTGTAGCCATGACATTTTACCTCGTGTTTTTGTCTGTGACCTGCTGCTTCATTTCTTTTCTGGGCTTTTAGCAGCTTTCAACAGCCCTGGACATTACTGTGTTGCTGCTTTTGTTGCTGTACTCATCTACACTCAATCTCAGCTCCATTCTGTCAGTAAGCTCACAGGAAGCAGTTTGGTTTGTTGCTCTCGCTATAATCCAGTGCCTCATGGTGGAGATCACATGACCATGGCAAGCCATTAGATACATTTGTGCAGTATTGCATTAATAACCTGAATAATACTGATACAGATGTGCCTTTCTCTGACACTCCCATTGAACACGCCAAGATCACACAACAGCAGCGCTTCTCAAATGCCCTGTGCAGTTTATATTGCTGGAAATTGCAATATATCCAAATACCTTTTAAATGAGTTGAGAGTCAGGCAGTCTATTTCAGATCCCAATGATTGTTTGATCAAAGTTTTTCCTCATTTCCCATCTCAACTTTCCTTTGATGACTTTAAGTCCATGAGTCTTAGTCACTGATCAGACTATTAAGGAAATAAGTCCTTCCTCTCAACTTCATTCAGGCCCCTCACAACTTTATACATCTCAATTAAATATCCCAGGTAAACAAATCCAACCTAACCAATCTTTCCTCATAGCTGTATTTTTCCAATCCTGGCTACATTCTCACAAATCTCCTTTCGATCTGTTCTCGTGCAGTTACTTCCTTTCTGTAATGAGGTGACCAGATCGCATATAGTACTCAAATTGTCACATAGTCTTCCTGCTTTTATAGTTTATGTTTTCACTTACCTTCTTAACCACATTACCAACTGGCCTTGTTATCTTCAGGGATTTATGGACATGCACTCCAAAGGCCACACTTCATCCACTCCTCTCAGTATCCTTACATTTATTGCATTATTGTATAATTCCTTTCCCTTGTTTGACCTTTTCAAATGCATCACCTCCATTTGCCACTTAGCTGCCTACCTGACCAGACTATTGATATCTTCATTCCTCACTGAAAATTATTTGGCCAATTTTTATGGAATTTGCAAAGTTCTGTTCCCTACATTTAAGACCAAATCATTAATATGCCCCACAAAAGACCTGAGACCCTGCGAGCCCATATGATTACCCTTCAGTCACAAAAACACTGTCAACTATATCACCCTGCCATGCCACGAAGCCAACTTTGTATAGATCTTGCTACATTCCTCTGGATTCCATAGACACCTTTTTCCTAACCAGTTTGACATGTGAGGCCTTGTTAAATTTGGAAAACCACTTCAAGCACACTGCATTCATTAATCCTCCTTGTTACCTCCTCAAAACATTCTACCAAGTTAGTTAGACACAATCTTCCCTGACAAAAATCCCATGCTGTTTGCCCTTCATTACTCTATGTCTTTCTAAGTAACATCTTATCCGGTCTTTCAGAAATGATTCCAGTAATTAACCCACTACTGAGATTATACTGTAATTATTTAGCCTATCCCACGGTCCATTTTAAAATAAAGTCACAATGTTAGCAGTCTTTCAATCCTCCAGTACCACATCTGTATTGATTGAGGGTTGAAAAGCTATGGTCAGATCTTTGACTATTTCCTCCCTGACTGCCTTTCTAAGATCTTTTTTGATTACACCCTGCACTTTCTATATTCCTCTTGGCTTTCTACAGTATGGAGTTTTCTGTGTTTGCTTTCTACCTTATCTTACCATGTCCAGGGGCTGTAGCTCTGGCCATCCCATTGTTTTCTTTGTAGGTTCATGTTCATTCTGAACTCCTTGAATTTCTCCTTTGAATTTTCAATTCGTTGCATCAAAATTTATATATCCTCAAATCGCTTCCAGCTCATTCTGCTAAATCATTCCTCAGTTTAGTAAAATTGGCCTATCCTCAATTTAGAATTTTAACTGCAGTTCCATGTTTGTTCTTTCCTGTTAAATATGTTTAGACAAATTGAATTATGGGCCCAGATATTTCAATGGCCAGAGAGTCTTTGGAGTAGCATAGACAGAGGTTACATGTCACAACTATGAAGAATCCCAGACGCAGGAAAATTAAACTTTTCAATGAACAATTCCCCTGTATCTGGAAGTCTCCAAAAGAGCCCATGAAATTCAGAAAATTCAGAAGATTCCAAGTCAATTAAGCTTCATAGTTACCCAAGAAAAGTTAGAGCATCAAGAACATGTCTGACTCCTGGATACCTATTGAACTGATCCCCGAGTCAACTCTGACACCAACCCACTATAGCTTCCTCAAACACCTAACGATGACCACATGACCAGGCCCCCACCTGAATTGACCATTTCTAATGCTCTCCCATCCTCCACAATCCTGCTGGATCCAACACCCGGCCCTCTGGATCACCTACTTCACTTAGAATCGCTTCCACTTTTCATATCGTCTGAATAAAGTTTCTCAAAGTTTCTATTCTTGTTAAACTGGCTTTGATTAGATTTCCAAACTGCTTAACAAAATTAATTGTTTGCTTCATTTGAACATTAATAACTGGGTATGTGATAACCCCGGATCTATGGGCTCTGGTAATATTTAGTTTGTGGCTGTTTAGTTTTGTTTTTGCTGTTATGCTTCCCAGTGCTTGCTTGCTATGATAGTAATGCTCAACCTGAACTGTAATCAATTTTTGATTTCTTGCTTTTTCAGCTTGGCTGACTGCATTGTTTTAAAATTTTCCTTGATCCACCAGGATTTATTAGCTTTACTCATTGAGTCACGGATGTCCACTCACTCACTGCTGAATTTTGGGATTGCTTCCACATCAACTTGCTATGTAGCCTTTATCTGCTTTGGAGTTACTAATTCTCCATCTCCCAAGAATTGGTAACTTTTCTGTTGCAGCAATCTCTTATCAGGTCTGAAATGCTTTCACCATTTGTTGAAGTATTCTTCCTTGTTGACCATTTAGAGTCATTGAGTCATAGAGATGTACAGCACGGAAATAGAACCTTCCGTCCAACTTGTCCATGCCAACCAGATATCCCAATCCAATCTAATCCCACCTGCCAGCACCCGACCCACATCCCTCCAAACCTTTCCTATTCATATAGCCACCCAGATGCTTTTTAAATGTTGCATTGTACTAGCCTCCACCACTTCGTCTTGCAGCTCATTCCATACACGCACCACCCTCTGTGTGAAAATGTTGCCCCTTAGGTCTCTTTTATATCTTTCCCCTCTCACCCTAAACCAATGCTCTCTAGTTCTGGACTTCCCCACCCCATAGAACAGACTATCCATGCCCTTCATGATTTTATAAACCTCTATAAGGTCACCCCTCAGTCTCCAACGTTCCAGGGAAAACAGCGCCAGCCTATTCAACCTCTCCCTATGGATCAAATCCTCCAACACTGGCAACATCCTTGTAAATCTTTTCTGAACCCTTTCAAGTTTCAAGACATCTTTCCGAAATGATGAAGACCAGAATTGCACGCAATATTCCAAAAGTGGCCTAACCAAGTCCTGTACAGCTGCAACATGACCTCCCAACTCCTGTACTCAGTACTCTGACCAATAAAGGAAAGCATACCAAACGCCATCTTCATTATCCTGTCCACCTGCGACTCTACTTTCAAGGAGCTATGAACCTGCACTCCAAGGTCTCTTTGTTCAGCAACACTCCCTAGGACTGTACCATTAAGTGCATAAGTCCTGCTAAGATTTGCTTTCCTAAAATGCAGCACCTCACATTTATCTAAATTAAACTCCATCTGCTACTTCTCAGCCAATTGGTCCATCTGATCAAGATCCCATTGTAATCTGAAGTAACCTTCTTCACTGGCAACTACACCTCCAATTTTGGTGTCATCTGCAAACTTACTAACTCTACCTCTTATGCTCACTTCCAAATCATTTATATAAATGATGAAATGTAGTGGACCCAGCACTGATCCTTGTGGCACTCCACTGGTCACAGGCCTCCAGTCTGACAAACAACTCTCCACCACCACCTTCTGTCTTCTACCTTTGAACCAGTTCTGTATCCAAATGGCTAGTTCTTCCTGCATTCCCTAAGATCTAACCTTGCTAACCAGTCTCCCATGGGGAACCTTGTCAAATGCCTTACTGAAGTCCATATAGATCATGTCTACCACTCTGCCCTCATCAATCCTCTTTGTTACTTTTTCAAAAAACTCAATCAAGTTTGTGAGACATGATTTACCACACATAAAGCCATGTTGACTAATTAGTCACTGCCTTTCCAAATACATGTACGTCCTGTCCCTCAGGATTCCCTCCAACAACTTGCTCACCACCAATGTCAGGCTTACTGGTCTATAGTTCCCTTGTTTGTCCTTACCAACTTCCTTCAACAGTGGCACTACGTTAGCTAACCTCCAGTCTTCCAGCACCCAACCTGTGACTATTGATGATACAAATACATCAGGAAGAGGCCCAACAATCACTTCTCTAGCTTTGCGCAGAGTTCTAAGGTATACCTGATCAGGTCCTGGCCAGTTATCCACTTTTATGTGTTTCAAGACACCCAGCACTTCCTCCTCTGCAATATGGTAACTTTTCAAGATGGCACCATCTATTTCCCTACATTCTATTTCTTCCATGTCCTTTTCCACAGTAAACACTGATAAATACTTGTTTAGTATCTCCCCCATCTCCAGTGGCTCCACACAAAGGCCATCTTGCTTATCTTTGAGGGGCCCTATTCTCTCCCCAGTTACCCTTTTGTCCTTAATGTATTTATAAAAATCCTTTGGATACTCCTGAACCCTATTTGCCAAAACTATTTCATGTCTCCTTTTTTCCCTCCTGATTTCCTTCTTAAATACTCTTACTTTCTTTATACTCTTCTAAGGATTCACTCGATCTATGCTATCTATACCTTACATATGCTTCCTTCTTTTTCTTAACCAAACCCTCAATTTCTTTAGTCAGCCAGCATTCCCTATACCTACCAGCCTTTCCTTTCACCCTGACAGGAATATACTTTCTCTGGATTCTCGTTATCTCATTTCTGAAGGCTTCCCATTTTCCAGCCGTTCCTTTACCTACAAACATCTGCCCCCAATCATCTTTTGAAAGTTCTTGCCTAATACCATCAAAATTGGCCGTTCTCCAATTTAGAACTTCAACTTTTAGATCTGGTCTATCTTTTACCATCACTATTTTAAAACAAATAGAATTATGCTCTCTGGCCCCAAAGTGCTCCCCCAGTGACACCTCAGTCACCTGCCCTGCCTTATTTCCCAAGAGTAGGTCAAGTTTTGCACCTCAGAAATTGGGTCAGAAATTTTTCTTGTACACACTTAACAAATTCCTCTCCAGCTAAACCCTTAACACTATGGCAGTCCCAGTCTATGTTTGGTAAGTTAAAATCCCCTACCATAACTACCCTATTATTCTTACAGATAGCTGAGATCTACGTACAAATTTGTTTCTTAATTTTCCTCTATTAGGGGATCTATAATATAATCCCAATAAGGTGATCATCCCTTTCTTATTTCTCAGTTCCACCCAAATAACTTCCCTGGATGTATTTCCAGGAATATGCTCCCTCAGCACAGCTGTAATGCTATCCCTTATCAAAAATGCCACCTACCCCACACCCCCCTCTCTTGCCTCCCTTTCTATCCTTCCTGTAGCATTTGTATCCTGGAACATTAAGCTGCCAGTCCTGCCCATCCCTGAGCCATGTTTCTGTAATTGCTATGATATCCCAGTCCCATGTTCCTAACCATGCCCTGAGTTCACCTGCCTTCCCTGTTAGGCCCCTTGCATTGAAATAATTGCAGTTTAATTTATCAGTCCTATCTTGTTCTCTGGTTTGTCCCTGCCTGCCCTGACTGTTTGACTCACTTTTGTTCTCAACTGTACCAGTCTCAGATTGATCTCTTTCCTCACTATCCCCCTGGGTGCCACCCCTCCACCTTACTAGTTTACATCCTCCTGAGCAGTTCTAGCAAATTTCCCTGCCAGTATATTAATCCCCTTCCAATTTAGGTGCAATCCGTCCTTCTTGTACTGGTCACTTCTATCCCAAAAGAGATTCCAATGATTCAAAAATGTGAATCCTTCTCCCATACACCAGCTCCTCTGCCATGCATTTGTCTGCTCTATCCTCCTATTCCTGCCCTCACTAGCTCATAGCACTGGGAGTAATTCAGATATTACTACTCTCGAGGACGTCCTTTTTAACTTGCTGCCTAACTCTCTGTAATCTCTCTTCAGAATCTCAACCTTTTCCCTTCCTATGTCATTGGTTCCAATGTGTACAATGACCTCCTGCTGGCCCCTCTTTCCCTTAAGACCATTCTGCACCCTCTCTGAGACATCCTTGATCCTGGCAACCAGGGAAACAACACACCATTCTGATTTTTCACTGCTGGCCACAGAAACGTCTGTCTGTGACTCAGACTAGAGAGTCTCCTAACACAATTGCTCTCTTGGAATTCGACATACCCTCATTGCATTATTCCATTTCTACATTTCTACTGTAGGCTTCTTAAATCCTTCGCGTTCTCATGAGAGTGCTGCACGATCAGGTAACTTCAATCTATATCTTAAGATTTCGCTGTTCTGTTCACCATGTGTTGCAAGAGCAGTGAAATCAACCCTATACCACTGCCTTCTGTGTTGTACAGGAATGCCATCTGACAACACTATGAGCTGCTGCCACCATCTTCTTTAGTTATAGCATGGTTTAGCTCAGTTGGCTTGCGAGCGGTATGATGCCAACAGCGTGGGCTCAATTCTCATCACCGGCTGAGGTTGTCTTGAAGGACTCTCCTTCTCAACCTCTCCCCTTGCCTGAGGTTTGATGGCCTTCAGGTTAAATCACCACCAGTACTCTCTTTAAAAGTGAGAGAGCAGCCCTATGGTTTAGTAAGACTATATTGACTTTAGGTATAGAAATCATGGGGTCTGTTGGTCTAGTCTGCTGGAGAGAAACCATATCATGAAATGTTGTTAACAAGAGTTTCATGTTGTGAACAAGATACAGGGTGGTATTTTCTGTTCCCTTGAGTGGTATTGGCAATAGCAAGAAAATTGGGAAAATACACAACAATTGAAAATCTCATTTTTGACCTCATGAAAATGTTCTGATTTTCCCTTTAGGTTTAAATTGTGAGGTTAGAATCTTGCTAATGAATGGTAACTTTTTAAAAAATCATTCATGGGATGTAGGTGTCCCTGGCTGGTCTAGAATTTAATGTCATCCCAAGTTGTCCTTGAGAAGAGGGCAGTGAGCTGCCTTCTTGAACACTGCAGTCCATGTACTATAGGTAGACCCACAATGCTGTTAGGGATGGAGTTCCAGGAATTTGACCCAGTAGCAAGGAAGAAATGGATGGTATATTTTCATGTCAGGGTGGCATGTGGCTTGGAGAGGGACTTACAGGTGATGGCATTCCCATGTATCTGTTGTACTTGTTCTTCTAGATGGAAATGGTCATGTGCCTGGAAGGTGTTGTGTAAGAAGTCTTAGTGAATTTCTGCCATGTACCTTGTAGATAGTAGTACGCTCTGCTGCTATTGAGCATCAGCGATGGAGGGAGGTGTCCGTTTTGGATGGGGTACCAATAAACAGGCTGCTTTGTCCTGGATGGTGTCAAGCTTCTTGAGTGTTATTGGAACTACACTCAATCAAGCAAGCAGAGAGTTCTCCATCACACACCTGACTTATGCCTTGTAGATGGTGGACAGGCTTTGGAATTCAGGAAGCAAGTTGTTTGCTGCAGGATTCGTAGCCTTTGACCTGATCTTGCAGTCACAGTGTTTACATCACTAGTCCAGTTCAATTTTTGATTAATGACAATCCCTGGATGTTGATAGTGACGATTCAGTGATATTGTCCAGATCTTGCTGCATCTGGACATGGACTGTTTCAGTATCTGAGGAGTCACAAATGGTGCTGAATATTATGAAACCATCAGTGAACATTGCCATTGCTGACTTTAAGATGGAGGGAAGGACATTGGTGAGGTAGCTGAAAATGGTTAGGCCTTCCTTAAAGGACTACCTTTTCTCTATGCATTTGCATCTCGTTATTGGTAAAACTCACCTCATTTCTGTGCAGCTCCCAATGCTCCTTACTTTCCCCAAGAAACTAGACAGCACCCATTCCTGACAGGAAGGTCAGAGCAGTTATCTAGTGGCAGTAGCTTACTGGGAGAAAGTGAGGACTGCAGGTGCTGGAGATCAGAGTTGAAGAGTGTGGTACTGGAAAAGCACAGCCTGTCAGACAGCATCTGAGGAGCAGGAGGATCGATGTTTCAAGCATCCTGATGAAGGGCTTATGCTCAAAATGTCGATTCTCCTACTCCTTGGATGATGCCTGACCGGCTGTGCTTTTCCAGTACCACACTTCTCAGCAACAGCTTACTGTTTGCTTCACCTGGCCCCTCACTCAACTCTGTCTACACCACAACACCCTGTAGGCTCCAGAGACCGTCCTCCTCCACTGTCCTTCCATACAGGTTCCCAACAGAAAACCACCAGCCTCACCACACATCACTATCATGCTTGCCCTTGGTTCAGATTTCCCTTTAGGGCTTCACTTTGAAGCTCTGAAACACCTCCGACCCACATACTTCTGCCAGATCACTTTGCATGTAGGGACACACGTGCATCTCCTTCATCTACATATGATGCATCTTTTGGCTTTTAGCTTCATTTCTTAAGACTCACTAACTTTGCTCTCACTTGGAGGTGGTCAGACTCTGTGACTAGCATTGCCTTCAAGTGCACAGGGGAGAGCCAGCAGCTAGTCATGGCTCAGAAAGCTGAACAGCCAAGGGAATGCACATGTTGCTAGACAGCACCATGCCACGTCAAAGTCAGTCCTTCAGCATGTGCCACAGTTTATGTGGCAGACACAGCATGTGCTTCATGTGTGAAAGGCAAAACAGACTAGTCCTTACTAAGGTCCAAAAGGAATATGGTCAATCAGGGACTCATTTAACTCCAATCCTGGGCAATGACATAGTCAGTCCTGCAGGTCAAGCACAACCAGTCCAGGGATTATAGGGTATGTCAGTTGGATTGCTATGGAGACATTAGTCCAGGAGGTCAGATAACTTTTCCCATAATAAGGAAAAAGCAGAAGCTGAGCATAATGATAAGAGGTGAAGGAACAGTTACCAGTGACAATAAGAGCAGGAAAGATAATAAGGTGTCACCAGTGAGTGAGCAGGAGTAGCAGAGGATAAGGAGGGTTAGTAGTTTGGGATAAGGTGGTTGAGAGCCATTAAGTGGATGTGATGGATGCAAAAATGAGAGTTTTTGTCCATGAGCTTTGGCTAGATGAATGTACATTGGCAGTTTGTGTGGATGGTGGCCCTGTGAATGTGAGGCAGCAAAGAGAAGGTGGTGGCACAACCTTTGTGGAGCATAGGGGCTTATTAACCTTCTTCCTTCACTGCTGTGCATTATGGGATACTGCACTGGCCCACACTGCTACCTTGATCAAACTGGCTGAGTCTGGAGGTGCGGTTTCTTTTTTAGTCAGCAGGGGAACACACTACACTCCTAGCGAGTTTTGAGAAGATTTGTAGCTCAGGTTGAGGTTTTGGATGTAAGTTTGCTCACTGGGCTGAAAGGTTCATTTCCAGACGTTTCATTACCTTACTAGGTAACATCTTCAGAGGACCTCATGCGAAGCAATGCTGAAAATTCCTGCTTTCTATTTATATGCTTGGGTTTCTTTGGGTTGGCGATGTCATTTCCTGTGGTGAAGTCACTTCCTGTTCCTTTTCTCAGGGGGTGGTAGATGGGGTCTAACTCAATGTGTTTGTTGATAGAGTTCCGGTTGGAATGCCATGCTTATGTTTGTCCATTATAGCATTTGTTACAGGCACCAACTAGCCACAAAAAGACATGACCCTCTTTCACTAGTATCCTCACATACAGATGAGGAAGGACACCACTTCAACTGAGACAGTACATCCATCCTAAGACAAGCCAAACAAAGACGCACACGAGAATTCCTAGAAGCATGGCATTCCAACTGGAACTCTATCAACAAACACATTGACTTAGACCCCATCTACCACCCCCTGAGAAAAGGAACAGGAAGTGACTTCATCATAGCAAATAACATCATCACAGGAAATGACATCACCAACCCAAAGAAACCCAAACATATAAATGGAAAGCAGAATTTTCAGCATTTCTTCGCATGAGGTTCACTGAAGATGTTACCTAGTAAGGTAATGAAACGTCTGGAAATGAACCTTTTAGCTCAGCGAGCAAACCTACATCCAAAACAGTACACTCCTTTACCCCAGAGGGAAAGCCAGTTAAAAAAAAACAATAGTTGGAAATGAGCTTAATGGGCATCTAGAGTTCTGTTTTGAAGTATATCAGTTGAGTCAGACCACAATGTCTCATTTACCAGTTTTACGGTTTTCTGCCTATCCCATTCCATCAGCTTCTTGAGGTCCTTGCCAGTGAATTGAGGAGCTAAGTTGTCTTTCTTGGCCTTTTCCTTGGGAATAATAGTGCAGGGCCACAGTGTGAAGGACATACTCTGGTTTGCAACAATTGAAGTGATTTAATTGCATTGCAGAGTGTTCAGAGGAGACTCATTAGATTAATTCCTGAGATGAAAGACTTGTATTAGAATGAGAGATTGAACAGTTTTGGCCTATATTCACTAGAATTTTGAAGAATGAGAGGAGATCTAATGGAGATATGTAAGATACAGAAAGTGCTTGACAAAGTAGATATAGAGCAGATGTTTCCCCTTCTGGGGAAATCTAGAATGAGAGTTCATGGTTTTAAGATGGGGGTTGCAGATATAAAACAGAGGAGAAAGTGAGGACTGCAGATGCTGGAGATCAGAGCTGATGCAGGCAGCATCCAAGGAGCAGGAGAATCAACATTTTGGGCATAAGCCCTTCTTCAGGATTCCTGAAGAAGGGCTTATGCCCGAAACATCGATTCTCCTACTCCTTGGATGCTGCCTGACCTGTTGCGCTTTTCCAACAACACATTTTTCAGATATAAAACAGAGGCAAGGAAGAATGACCTCTCTCAAATGGATCTGTGGGATTAACAATCACAGTGGGCAGTGGATGCTGGGATGCTGAGTAAATTTACAGAGGGGTTAGACATATTTTTATTTAGTAAGGGGTTGAAGGGTAATGGAGAATGGAGAAGGGTATAGGTTGAAGGGTAAGGATAAAGGAAAATGGAGTTCAGACCCAAGATGAGATCAACCATGACAGTATCAAATGATGGAGCAGGTTTGAGGGGCTGAATTGCCTGCTCCTTATCCTTGTTTATGTGTTCTTAAGCTGTGTCACTAGGATTTAAATTTGGCATCAGTATTGGGAAAGTTGCAAAGTTTGGACAGCTACAACTGCTCCCTCTGTCCCACCACATTATGTCACAAGGTGTGCATAATTAATGAGGTGACGAGTGGAAGATAGTGGGAGAAGAGACTGGGTACTTTGAATCTTATTTGAAAAAACCCTGCCTACCAATGAAAGTTAAAAATTCATACAACACCAGGTTATAGTCCAACAGGTTTATTTGGAAGCATTAGCTTTCAGAGAGCTGCTCTTTCATCAGGTGGTTGTGGACAATCACCTGATGAAGGAGCAGTGCTCCAAAAACTAGTGCTTCCAAATAAACCTGTTGGACTATAACCTGGTGTTGCGTGATTTTTAACTTTGTACACCCCAGTCCAACACCGGTGTCTCTAAATCATGATTTCAGTTCATTGCTTACTGCCTGTTATCACCTTGTTATAAGGTATTTTGATCTGACACTCATTGTTTGAGAGACTTTGAGGAAGACCAGATATTTAGTTTCACCTCATTAAAGGATCTAAGCTGTTCTGCTCACAACTTCACACGACTTCATCATATTGGGTGCTGCTCATTCCACCTTCAACATTAACTCTTTCAAACCTAAATGCAACATTACACTGTCTACTCTTCACACTGCAGTGTCTTTGTTAAGAATGTAATATGACCCCAGTGTATAGGATTCGCAAATGATTATTTTGAACTGATTTAATTAGCTAAGGATAAGATAGTCCATTTCTATAAATTTGAACGTGACACTTTTGGACTTGTACATTACCATTAAACTGAATGCACATTTTATATGTGAATGGGGCAATCATCATTGGAGTTATCATTAACCTGGGAATTCATGTTATTAAAGTGACTGCAGACAGTTTAGAAAAAAAATTGAAGAATCAGTGATCCCGAAATCCCCAAGGCCTTTTCCTATATTCCACATTAACATTAGCTGAAGGTTGTCAGGAGAAAATTCCAGGGAGAGAGGGTGTAAATGGCAGAAAAAGTCTGTTGACTCTGGCTGTTGAGCATTCAGTCCCTCTTGCACCAATGTTACAGTCTATGACTTCTTTTTAAAGGTTAGTGTGTGCAGAAGTAGTCAGAAGGATGCCATATGTATGCTCCACCATTATTGTGCAACATAATTAACATCCTTTTATACATCAGGAATACTGAACTGGCAAATGTTTTCTGCTGTAAATTGCCTTGAGCATTAAAATATGCTTTCATGGAAACCCTGAGGCAAAATCACAGAATCTCAGTAGCTTACCTGTTGCAGATAGTTACATGTACAGATGTCATATCTAAATGACAACAGATATAGTTCATATAAGTATCTGGTTACTGTGCCAATTAATCAATGAACTGTTTAATATCACTCTCTAAATAACAAAGCAAGAATCATAATCTTCATTATAAATTTATGTGTGTGTTTGGAGCACTCAGCTTACTTCTAAATCAGGAGCACATAAGGGTACATCGCAACTGTATATCTGTCTCTTCATGCTCCGGGGAACAGAGGCACCTGCTACACTGGGGATAACAATCTGATACTGCACTAAGTAAGGGTTTTCCAACAGCTGAGCGCATGCAAACAGCGCTGAAGACTAGACAGCAATCTGGGAGCTGCTTTGTCATTGCTCCTAACTTATTTGCAACACCTGCTGAGATTCATTTTAATTTCGCAATTCTGCAAGCATCATGAACTCCCAAAGATCTTATATAACCTTTATGCTTGTATAAGATGCTATTGGACATTATTTTATAAGGTATTGGTTATGAAGTGGTTAATATTTATGTTCCATTGGCTCTACCCATTTACTAATGTGTGGAGACAAGGAGTCCGCACTCAGATGTATTTATACCACTGCTTTAAAGTAATTGTGCCTGATCAAATGTAGTTGTCCTTTTTAGTATCACTTAACAAACCTTCTTTTTATCAAAGAATAATGCCTCTTTTGTAATCACTAGTTAGGCCCAAGACTATGTAAAGACCAAGAGAATTAGTGGCAGCAATTTACTTCAAATAATGCTGAGCCAGTACCAATGTGAACAGAGGTTGCAAATACTACAAGGTGCTAGCATTGGTGTTCTGGGAAAATGCCATAGACATATATAAATGTGCGCACAATATGATATCATCCAATAAATAAGATACTGAAATCGAAAAGGGTGGGTGAATATTTACAGACTTGCATTATTAACTAATATTACTCAGTTTCTGAGTTTTCTACTCTAATGGCCAATGCATCCTCTCACTTGAATGTATGACAAATACTTAAACCACAATTTGAAGGTGTTTATCCTAGATTCAGCAGCCTTTAAAGATTTACACTCATCTGTGCAGGTCCCATCAATTTCCCACTTCTTTGGTAGCTGGCTGATGGATGGAAATAAGGAGGAGGTCAGATAATTTGGATAAAGTTAAAAATCGCACAACACCAGGTTATAGTCCAACAGGTTTAATTGGAAGCACACTAGCTTTCGGAACGTCGCTCCTTCATCAGGTGATTGTGGAGGTGGGATTTGGGAGAACCTCATGAGTTAAGATGTTGAAACCCAGGACCTGAGAAATCTGATCTTTGGGGCATGCAGGACACCTCCTGCTCACTCTGGCATCTCAAGTGATTTTGAAAGCCATTCAAAGTGACAGGCCTCCTTTCAGTCCCCAGCTCCTCTTCCTGTAGCAGTTTTCTTACCAGGCTGAGAAGCAACAGTCTGGTGTTATTTACCTTAGCCCTACCTGAATATTTGAAGAAAGACCCTGCTGCAGCCAATCTGCTGATAGAGGAGATTCAAACTGGAATCTTTCAGAAGAGAGTTTGTCATCTGTGGATCAAATCCAAAGATGATTTCAGCCAACTATCGTCCTCCTACTCCAGTTCGGCAGGGAGGCAGGCTAGATTAAAGTCTTTCCTGTTTTGTTGCGTTTCTGCTCAAGACCAATTATCTTGCTGGGCTTTAGATTTAGAATTTCGCTTATTGTCACATAAACTCACAGAGTCACTGGGTCATACAACACAGACACAGACCCTTCGGTCCAACCAGTCCGCCCCGAACATAGTCCTAAACTAAACTAGTCCCACCTGCCTGGCCCATGTCCCTCCAAACCTTTCCTGATCATGTGTCCAGCCCAATGTCTTTTAAATGTTGTACACACATTCACAACTTTCTCAGGAAGTTCATTTCACACCTGAACCACCCTCTGTGTAAAAAAAAGTTGCCTCTTATGTCTTTTTTAAATCTCTCTCCTCCATTCTAGGGAAAAAGACAAGTACCATTAACCCTATCTATACCTCTCATTATTTTATAAACTTCTATTCGGTCACTTCGCAACCCCCTACACTCCAGTGAAAAAAGTCCCAGCCTATCCAGCCTTTCTTTATAACTCAAAGCTTCCATACCCAGCAACATCCTGATAAGTATCTACTGAGCCCTCTCCAGCTTGATAATATCCTTCCTATAACTTCCCACGGACTCAAGATACAAAGAACAGGAGTACAATGAAAAGTGTACATACAATGTCACCAACACATGGCACCATGTCAAGTACAAATCTTAGGTACAAAAAACAGAGGAAATAAAGAAAGAAGTTACACTACATTACAGATATGCATATTGCAGTAGTCCCTCTCCCCATATCCGTGGTGGATACGTTCCAAGACCTACTGCAGAAGCTGGAATCCATGGATAGTAGTAAACCTACTCATATAAATGGGAAATTTGGCCTCCTGGCAGCCCCCTTGTGCATGGTTCTGGAATGTTCCATGTAATGGTTTTGGGCCGTGGTAAACCGCGGGTAACTGAAACCGGCTCCATGGATATGGCGGTCGCCCTGTGTAAGTATAAATGAGGAATTAAGACAAAAAGCTAAAAGGGTAGACACTGCACTCTTTCTAAAAGGGCTTGCACAGGGTCTGACCAGGCTCCACTGGTTCACAAACAATCTTTGCATGGGGCCAGCTGGCTGTCATCATCCCTCCCCACACCCCCACACCCACCACGGGTTACTGCCCTTCCCCATTCCCAGTCCCCCCCTGGGCTGTGTGGCCATTCCCACTGCCCCTGGGCTGCATAGCCATTCCCACTCCCCTCTGGGCTCGTGGCCATTCCCACTCTCCCCTGGGCTGTGTGGCCATTTCCAATCCCTCCTGGGCTGCGTGGCCATTCCCATTCCCCCCTTGGGCTGCGTGGCCATTCCCACCCCCCCTTGGGCTGCGTGGCCACTCCCACTCCCCCCCTGGGTTGCGTGGCCATTCCCACTCCCCTCCCGGGCTGCATGGTCATTCCCACTCCCCCCCTGGGCTGCATGGTCATTCCCACTCCCCCCTAGGCTGCATGGTCATTCCCATGCCCCCCTGGGCTACATGGCCATTCTCACGTCCCCCCTAGGCTGCATGGTCATTCCCATGCCCCCCTGGGCTACATGGCCATTCTCACGTCCCCCCTAGGCTGCATGGTCATTCCCATGCCCCCCTGGGCTGCATGGTCATTCCCACGCCCCTCTGGGCTGTGTGGCTATTCCCACACCCCTCCAGGCTGCTGACAGAAGGGGGAATGACAGCAGAGAAAAAGAAAATAAGAGGGAGAAAAATAAATAAAAAGAATGGCTGGATAGGATGAGCTCCAGATGGCTTGATCTACTTATGGTGGCTCAGTGGTTAGCACTGCTGCCTCACAATACCAGGGTCCCAGGTTCAATTCTGGTCTTGGACAACTGTCTGTGTGGAGTTTGCACATTGTCTGTGTGGGTTTCCTCCCACAGTTCCAATACGTGCAGGTCAGGTGAATTGGCCATGCTAAATTGCCCATAGTGTTAGGTGCGTTAGTCAGAAGGAAAAGGGTCTGGGTGGGTTACTCCTCAGAGGGTTGGTGTGGACTTGTTGGGCCAAAGGGCCTGTTTCCACACTGTAGAGAATCTAATCTACTCTGCCTCCATCTTGACTCATTTTTTTTGCTTTAACAAAATGATTGATGCATAACCTTATGCAATCCTCCATGTACAGCCTTGCATGTACATCAATAAATATTCTTAATGCTTTAAGACATGGTTAAAAATCTGGTGCAAACTATATGTTAAGGATTAAGGGGAGATTTGATGGAGGTGTAAATTATGACAGACAAAGAAGACATTCAAGCAAAACCTGTTTTCATGAGTTCATGATACAAGGACTAGAGAACAAAGATCTAAGATTTTGGGCACAAAAGGCAGGAGGGATATGAGTAAGAATGTTTTTACACAGTGAGAGTTAATGACCTAACACCTGGCCCATAAGGGCAGTGGATGACCGTGATTTTAAAACTAACTTAGATGGATGCTTGAAAGAAATAAACATGCAGGGCTACAGGGATAGAACAGAAGATTCAGATTGAATGAATTGTTGTACAGAAAATTCCTCAAGGATTTGATGGACTGAATGGCATCTTTCTGACTCACTCTCTGACTTCCAACTATTGCCAGGCAGATCCCCTTATGTAGTTAGATTCACTAACTGTTCAGTAGCTGTTGTTTTTATTTTATTGTACGTGTCATGCTGCAGTTTGTGTCAGTAGTAGAGTGCAAACAATGCAGAGAGAAAACATCTTTTAAAACACAGTAGTTTTTATAAAGGAAATTGCAAACAAAATCGCTGCTCAAACTGTGCCAAGATATGAAATTTGAGCTTCTATATTACATTGGAAAATGCAAATTAACCTCCCATGCATCCGCTATAAGTATAATATATATGACATCACTGAAGAGAATATAGTAGTCTGGACTTTGTGTCAGAATCCAAAACAGCACTTTATGTATTGACACTGAAAATTTTGTTCCACATATTAAATTAGCTTTCCATATTTTCTTAATTATTCACTATTAAATTCTGTTAACTACTAATTAAACACTGCAGTTGAGCATAATGCTCTCGAGGCTAATTAAAATAAATCTCTATTTCAGATTTGTTGCTAAAAATCGCACCATGCAATTCCTGCCTTAATAAAGCGAAATGAACTTGTCATACTAATCTGAAGGTTTAATCTTTTTTCTCATGTACGCATTAATCACACTACTGATCTTATTTAAAATGCCTATTCTACAGTTGTCATCTACAACCATTTCATCTCATCTTTGGTGGACATGACTTCAATTATCTAAGCCCCAGGTCCTTCAGTTCCATCTCTGAACCACTTTGTCTTTCCACCACCCTTACTTTTCTCTTTTTTTTAACTAAGCTTTCAATCGCTTTGCCTTATCTGGCTTGGTGTCAATTTCAGTCTGTCTCTGTTTCTGTAGGCCTCCTGGGACTTCACTATATTAAAGACTGTACACGACAGCAAGTTGTAAGCAGAAGGAAGTGGGCTGAGCTAGTGTATTACATCATGCTCCCAATGGTATTGAGCATTTCTACACAGCCACTTTATTTTAATAGCAGTTTCTAGGTCATATTATCAAAGGTTGAATTTTTCGATGAGGGAATCATTAAAAATGCAGCTAAGCTGAAGTCAGTAATGACGTAGGCTGACAGTGTACAATGGATTCATGCTACTGCAGAACAACACAAGGCACATGCATCCACTTGCAATACCCACTAACCTCTTGCATGAATACTATGACAGGGACTATAAGGACATAGAAGTGTGAGTCTGGACAGACTGTATGTCTCCTCCATTCAATAAAATCATTGTTGATCCTGTACCTCAGCAACTCATACTCCCCTTATAATCCTATACTTGACTCCCTGACTGCTCAGAAATCTATCAAGGAAAGTATTGTCATCAACTGCATCAATGTACAGGCTTTGAAATGAATAGTTTGGGTGAAAGCCTTGATGGCAGACTTCACGTGTGTCAACAGTGAAAAACTGTCTTGTCCTATCCAGGCATCCAACCATTTAGAAGCAGTTCCAAACAGCAATAGTTCCAGACAGATAAAACTGATACCTCCCAAGATGATAGCACATCTATCTAAATCAGTCTGTCCCATCAAAGGACTGTAGAAAGGTCATTAGATGTGGTTTACGTTGGCGACATCTGGGCATCAATGCCAGTGTGGGACTCTTGGCCCTAAAAATCAGGGGATTAGAAATTTAATGGTATACAATAATCTTGCTTTAAGAGTGTCTGGGGCCAGCCTTATTATTGATCTGGGACAGGTGGAGGAACCAGCTTCGCCACAGTAGTCAACATTTCCTGTGTCTTCAGTAGTTGAGAGGAACACAGGAATAGCAGTAAGCCAGTATGCACATCGAGTCTGCCTTGATTCAATACCTTTTATCCACCCGTCCCCATAACCCTGTACACTGCTGGTAATCAGAAATCTATCAATCACTATCTTAAACATACTCAAAGACTGACCCATCACAGTACTATGGAGTAGAGAATTCCAAAGATACACACATCTCTGAATAAAAACATTCTCCTCATCTCAGATCTAAGAGACACCCTCCTTATTTTTAAACTGTGCCGCCTGGTTCTACACTGCCAGCCCAGGGAAATTCATCCTACCCTGCCTATCTCTTTAAGTATTTTGAAGGTTTCACTCAGATCATCTCTCATTCTTCAATGTTCCATGGAATACAGGCCCAACCTTTCTTCATAGGACAATTCCACCTGGAAACAAATCTGGTGAACCTTCATTTCAAAGGACTGATTCTAAACATCTGAAGACCTTCTTCTGAAGTATCTGATCCTGTAACCTCTGAAGAGGTCAGAAACAATAGCAGCAACAACTTGCATTTACTTAATGAAGTAAAACATCCCGAGGTGCAAGATCAATGAAAGAAAAAACATTGTTGCCACATAAAGAGACAGTAAGGCAATTGGCCAACAGTTTGTCCAAAGAGATAGGTTTTAAGCTGGGTAAAGGGGAGGTGGACAGATTCAGGGAAGAAATTCTAGAGCTTGGAACCCAAGCAGCTGAAACAATGATGGAGCCATTAAGATTGGGAATGCTAAAAATGTCAAAATTAGAAGAGCACAGATATGTCCGAGGGTTATGGGGCTGAAGGAGGTTACAGGGACAGGGTTTTGGCCATGGACTGATGTGCATACAAGGATGAGAATTTTTAAATCATGATGTTGTTTTATCCAGGAGCCAACATAAGAGACAGGAATAATCAATGACCTCATAGTTAGGGATCCTCTTGGAAGGAGCAATCACAGCATGGTTGAATTTAGAATACAGCTGGACAGTGTGAAGATAAAATCCAATACTAGGGTTCTGTGCTTAAGCAATGATTTGGAGATGCCGTTGTTGGACTGGGGTATACAAAGTTAAAAATCACACAACACCAGGTTATAGTCCAACAGGTTTAACTGGAAGGACACTAGCTTTCGGAGCGACTCTCCTTCATCAGGTGATCATCACCTGCTGCATAAGATAAGGAGGGATAAGCCCTTTTCTATTGAAGGAATTTTCCCTGAAACATTGATTCTGCTCCTCGGATGCTGCCTGACCTGCTGTGCTTTTCCAGCACCACACTATCGACTCTAATCTCCAACATCTGCAGTTCTCATTTTCTCCGCATAAGATAAGCAAAAGCTGAACAGTAGAATTCCTGATGCATACTGTTAGTGTGTAACACTTGGAGCAGCTCTTTTGGCTTCATCACCTGATGAAGAAGCATTGTTCCGAAAGCTAGTGTGCTTCCAATTAAACCTGTTGGGCTATAACCTGGCGTTGTGTGATTTTTAACTTTGTGCTTAAGCAAGGGAGACTACAATAGAGTGAGGGAGGACTTGACTAAAGTAGACTGTAAACAAAGATTTTATGTTGGCAAGCAGTGGAGGACTTTCAAAGTATTTTTTCAAACTGCTCAACAGAAGTATATTCCAGTAAAAAGGAAGGACTGTAAGAAAAGGGGTAATCTGCCATGGGTGTCCCAAGGAAATAAGGGAGGCTATCAAATTGAAATTAAAGGCAAAGTGGCCAAAACAGCAGGAAACTAGAAGACTGGGAAAACTTTAAAGGTCAACAGAAAGCCACAAAAAGAGCTATAAAGAAAAGTAAGATAGAACATGAGAAAAAACTAGCACAGAATATAAAGACAGATAGCAAAAGTTTCTATAAATATTGGCCAAAGTAAATATTGGTCCTTTAGAGGATGAGGAGAGGCATTGATTTACAAGGTATAATGAAATGGCTGAGGCATTGAACAGGCATTTTGTGTCAGTCTTCACAGTGAAGGACAGGAATAACATGCCAGTAATTGACAAAGACAAAAAGGTAGTTGAGGACCTGGAAACAATCGTTATTATGGAAGAGGTAGTGTTGGGCAAGCTAATGGAGCTAAGGGTAGATAAATCTCCTGGCTCTGATGGAATGCATCCCTGGGTACTAAAAGAGATGGTGGGAGTAATAACAAGTGCACTGGTGGTAATTTTCCAAAATTCGCTGGATTCTGAGGCAGTCCCAGCAGATTGCAAAACAGCAAACGTGATGCCATTGTTTAAAAAGGGAGGTGGACAAAAGGTGAGGAGCTAGAGACTGGTTAGCTCTGCAGTAGGGAAGATGCTTGAGTCTATTATCAAGAAAGAAATAGCAAGGCATCTCGATAAAATTGTCCCATTGGGCAGATGCAGCATGGGTTCATGAAGGGCAAGTTATGCTTAACAAATCTTTCGGAATTCTATGAAGACATTACGAGCAAGGTGGACAACGGGAACCCAGTGGATGTGGTGTGCCTAGGTTTCCAAAAGGCCTTCGACAAGGTGCTGCACAAGAGGCTGTTGTATAAGATAAGGAGGGATAAGTCCTTTTCTAATGAAGGAATTTTCCCTGAGACATCGATTCTCCTGCTCCTCAGATGCTGCCTGACCTGCTGTGCTTTTCCAACACCACACTATCGACTCTAATCTCCAACATCTGCAGTTCTCATTTTCTCCGCTTAAGATAAGTAAAAGTTGAACAGTAGAATTCCCTGATGCATACTGTTAGTGTGTAACACTTGGAGCAGCTCTTTTGGCTTTCATAGATGGCTAATTCTTTCTGATGCACTTTTCTTTCACTAAAATCTCTTTTCCTTTTTCATTTCATGCCACATTTCATGTAAATTTCTCTCTTAAACATTCTGCTTAAGTTTCTGTTTAGTTTACTTGTTCCAAATTTTGCATCTGCCCCATAATTCATTTTCATAATCCTTTTCTGGAAATTATGACAAATGCCCAGGTCCATGAATTAATAAGAAAAGTGAAATTATTTTAAACCAAACATTGATTTCCATATGTGCCAAAGTTAAGATTGTAGTTAAGTTCTGTAGACCCTTCTTATCAGAGATAAAATAATTTACTTTGTTATGTTAAATTATAGTTAAAATATTTACATTGACAAATTGCTTCATTAGTAAACCTTTGAAATTAAATAAGTTTAAAAATATGAAAGAAAAATATAACTTGCTATGTACAGTATCTCTTTCTCATTGGTAATCCTGCTTCCCCTCTACCCAATTGTTTTCACTTCTCAAACTCTCCCCATTTTGGCCTTTCCCCACTTCCTGATCTGTGAATTGCAGCCACATTTTCATTCTTTATAGATTAGATTACTTAGTGTGGAAACAGGCCCTTCGGCCCAACAAGCCCACACCAACCTGCCGAAGTGCAACCCTCCCAGACCCATTCCCCCACATTTACCCCTTCACCTAACACTATGGGCAATCTAGCATGGCCAATTCACCTAGCCTGCACACTTTTGGACTGTGGGAGGAAACTGGAGCTCCCAGAGGAAACCCACGCAGACACGGGAAGAATGTGCAAACTCCACACAGTCAGTTGCCTGAGGCGGGAATTGAACCCAGGTCTCTAGCGTTGTGAGGCAGCAGTGCTAACCACTGTGCCACTGTGCCATCCTCAACCTTTAAGTTATGGCTTCCCCATCCCTGACTCATCCTCTTGTCTGTTCCCTCTCCTGAACTGTCGCTGTGAGCAAATGCTTGGGGAAGAGCAGCAGAGTTAGAAGAACACTTCTGACAAGAAAAAAATCCCTCTCCAAGAAATTCTCCAATTAAGTTTGAGTTTTATTCTTCTGACTGTAGTTGTGAGTGGCAAAGCCTTTTTATTTCCAAACTTGACGGTCTCTGAGAAAGTCAAGCGGATCTTTTTCTTGATACGTTCAGTGCAACACAATGGCTCCTTAAGCCACTTCAGATTCAGGGTAGTTAAGAGTCACGCATATTGGAGCAGTCTTTTATTTTAATTCATTCACAGGACATGTGTATCCTTGCTATTGCCCCCAATTCTTAATTGTCCTGGAGAAGATAATGATGAGCAAGGTTCCTAGGATGCTATAGTCTGTTTGTAAAGGTACCCACAGTGCTCTGGGGAAGGGAGTTCCAGGATTTTGGCACAGAAACAGTGAAGACGTAGTGTTGTACTTCTAAATCAGGATGATGTGTGATTTGGAAGGGGTATGTAGGCACAGCTATTTCCATTTGTCTGCTATCTTCGTTTTTCTTTGTCATAGAAGCTGCAGGCTTGGAAATTGCTGTTGAGAGCCCCTGGGTGGCTAAATGCATCTGGTAAATGGTTCACACTATTATCAATGAGACTGGAAGGAATGACTTTATGGTTGCTGATTAGCTTGTCAATTAAGTGGACTGATTTTTCCTGGCTGATGTCAAACTCCTTGAACGTTGAAAGAAAAATAGTGATGAACGTTCTTTAGGCCTCATGGCCTTGTAGGTGGTGAGCAGGTTTCAGAGTTGGAGATTGATTTACTTGCTGCAAAATTCATTTTGATGGGTAGAATGCAGAGAGCCAATATAAAATAAAGGACGTATTTCTGAAAGGTAAGGTGTAGGATGACAGGGAACTGTAGATAAATATATGTAAATCATTGGAAGGTGGTAAGATTGAGAAAGTGCTAAATAAGGCATATGGGATCATGGGGCTTCATAACCAGAGGAAATGGCCTTCTCTGCTATAACTATTCTACAATTCTATAGAGATGGTCACTACCTTCTAGAATGAAAATGTTACTTGCTACTTTTATTAGTCCAAGCTAAATATTGTCCAGATCTTGTCAGGTGCAGAAACTGGCTGCTTCATTATCTGAGAACATTTGAGTGGGGTTGTATAATATGTAATCATTGGTGGGCATCCCCACTACCTACTCCCTGATGAAGCAGCTGAAGATGGCTGGACATGGGACACAGCCCTGCAGTGATAGCCTAAGGCTTAGGATTGACCTTAAGTGACACCAGCCACATTAGGGCAGCATGGTGGCACAGTGGTTAGCACTGCTGCCTCACAGCACCACGGTCCCAGGTTCGATCACAGCCTCAGGTGGCTGTTTGAATGGTGTTTGCATGTTCTCCCTGTGTCTGTGTGGGCTTCCTCTAGGTGCTCTGGTTTCCTCCCATAGTCCAAAGATGTGCAGGTCAGGTGAATTGTTCATGCTAAATTGCCCATAGTGTTCGGTGCATTAGTCTGAGGGGAAATGGGTCTGGGTGAATTACTCTTTGGAGGGTCAGTGTGGATTGGTTGGGCCGAAGGGCCTGTTTCCACACTGTAGGGAATCTAATCTAGTTATGAGACTCAATGAAAGAAGCCATTGCTGACCATGATTAAAATCTAGTGCTCAACAGAACTCACAAGAGGAACTTAGAACAGAACAAAAAAATAATGATTTAAGACACCTGAAATCAAGTACCTGGGTGATGTACTGGCAGCAAAAAACCCGACCCCGATCCAGAAAGAGTGAGAACTGAGGTAGTGATGCAGTGACCAAAAGATGTAAAAGCATTGGATTTGGCAACATTCTTGCTCAATTTCTTGCCCGCTTGTGAGCCTTTAAGCCAACTCACCATCAAACCCTTGCAGTGCTATTCGGGCACAGAATTAGAAGCAGTATTCATTAAAATCAAGCAACTAGTGACAACAGTGCCAGCTCTGGAATGCAATGACATGAATGGTGATGGTACCCTCTCGTATGTCACCAGCAAGACAGGACTTGGAGCAATCCAAATGCAGCAAGGACAGCCAGCTGCATTTGCATGCAGGATGCTAAGACAAACACAAAACACAATACTCAGATTGGGAAAGAGTGCCTAGCCATTTATTTTACTTCTGAATGTTTTAATCGAAACTATTTGGAAGACTTAAGGTGACAGTTAAATCTAAACACAAGCCACTTTAAAGCACTTTCCTCAAGCCACTGCTATCCACTTCAAAGCATTAGAGAATGCAACTCCAGTTTCAGAAATATGATGTAGGTACAGTATACAAACAGGGAAAGCTGATGGATATTGGAGAAATGTGATCAAGAACAGAACTCCCAATGAAGAGAGTAGAAGATGCTATGACAGAGTGCAAAAATTTTCCAGATGCAATATGAAGCAGTAGCTCATTATGCCCTGGAAGTCATCAACACGGCAGAGACACTGAATGCAATAAACAAGACCCTTGTTCAAATCAGCAAACTATTCCATAGGATGCAAATCTCCAAGTGTTGCAAGAAGTAATGATAAAACAATGGCCAGAGAGCATCAAGGATGCAACTGTTTCCATAAGAATATGTTAGGCATACAACGATGAACTGAGAGCCCAAAATAGCCTATTGTACAAAAGAAATGGCTATTACCCTAAATATAGGAGAGAGGAGAGATACTGAAGGGCATCCTTACAAGCCAACAAGAAATTGTATCAAGCATGAGGAAGGCAACACTATACTCAGTTGGCAAAATATGAGCAACAAGATCAAAGACCACAGCAGCTAGTGCAGGATTTATAATGAGCTTCAAGCTGAGCAAGGTGACATATAGCATTCCAGGTAGACCATGGATGAAGCTCAGAGCAGATCACTTCACACTCACAAGAACTAATTATCTTGTCACTATAAACTACAATTCTGACTGTGGGAGCTAACCAATTGACTTCAGTAATGACCACTCAGATTATCAATTACCTAAAAGCAAATTTCAGCTGCTATGGCATTCCTGGTATCATGTTGAGCAGGAATGGTCATCAGTTCACAAATGAAAAATGCAGTTGCAGTCGATGAAAGATCAGGAAAATCAGACCACAGCTGCGAACGAATCATAGAATTATAGAACAGAATCATAGAATCCCTATAGTGTGGAAGCATGCCACTCAGCCCATTGGATCCACACTTACCCTCCGAAGACCATCCCACCCAAACCCACCCCCCTACCTTATCCCTGTAAACCTGCATTTCCCATGGCTAATCCACCTAATCTGCAGGTCATTGGACTTGGAAAGGTTTGGACTTCTTATCTAAGGAAAGACATACTGGCATTGGAGGCAGTCCATTAGGTCGAAACCATGTATGTAGAACTTGTCTTGTGAGGAGAAGTTGAGTAGGTTAGGCTTATACTCGTTACAGTTAAAAATAGTGAGAGGTGACCTATTGAAACATACAAGATACTTAGGGAATGACAAGGTAGATTCAAAATGGCTGTTTCCCCTTGTGGGTGAGTTAGGACCAGAGGGAATAATCTTGGAATGAGGGGTTGTACGTTTAAGACAGAGATGAAGAAGACTTTCTTCTCTCAAAGGGTAATGAATCTGTTAAATTCTTTATTGTAGAGCACTTTAGAGGTTGGGTCATTAAGTATGTTCAAAGCTGAGATAGGCAGATTTTTAATCAGTACAGGTATCAAGAGTTATGGGTAAAAGGCAGGAGAGTGAAGTTGAAGATAATCAGATCAGCCTTGATCTCATTGAATGGTGGAGCAGACTTGATGGGCTGAATGGCCTTCTTCTGGTCTTATATTCTTATGATCTAATGATCTTCAACATTACACAACATCTTTGCACTGTCCCCAGTCAAATGGAATGGCTGAGTCACAGTGAAAATGCAAAGGAGTCATAAAGAAATCAAGAAAATAAATTAAAGATGTCTATAAAGCAATCCTTGATTGGAGGAACACACCTATGGGAGGCATGGAAAGTGGTCCAGTATAAAGACTGATGTTACGACACACACAAACTACTCTTCCAATAGCAAAAAATCTATTGAAGCCAAAAGTAGTAACAGGTGTCAATGAAAATAATCAAAATGAAATAACAGAATGCCACATTTCATTTTGAGAAGCGTTCTAAGCATTGCCAGAGTTGAATGTTGGAGAGCCAGTCGGAGTGCAAATATTTAATGATCTCAACAGCAAACAGCCCAAGTGACAATTTGGTATCTGTGTGGTGCAGTTGTCACCTCCATCATAAGTGGTGAAGGTGAACCAGATATTCTATCACAACTGTAGACACATAAGCCCAACTGCAGAAGCTGTTCCTCAACATCTGATCAGGAAGTGACCATTACATAAAAAAATACAAATATCAGATCCAACAAAAACTGAAAGAACTACAGGTGCTGGAAATCAGAAACAAAAGCAAAAACAGAAATTGCTGAAAAATCTCAGCACGTCTGGCAGCATCTGTGGAGAGCAAACTGAACTGACACTCTCAGGTCAGAAACACACATGGGTACCATAAAGAGACCAATATGATTTAAAGACTATGTGTGCAACACAGAGACTGATGGAAATAATGAATGCTAAGGAGAAATGCAACAACCTGAGGTATACAATAAATGAATAAATAAGATGTACTTAACCAAGCAGGGTAGAAACTTGAGTTAAGGAATGCCGCTCAGAATATACTAATTCTACCATGTCCTGTACATGTACTGGCAAAGTAAGAGTTCTAGCAAGATCAAGTGCTATATTACTCTCCTGAGATAATCCCAGATCCACAGCTGTATATTTATTCAGTCAGCATTTCTAAATCATTTAGTTGTCCATCTGCTGTAGAAAATATTCCCTATCAAGGGAAATCCTATGATATCTCCCACGCTATAGAGGTCTATTACATAACAAATGAAGCCAATGTTAATGCTGTCTGATTTTAAGTTGGCAATAAATAATTACTTTGTGTGCTGTGACTCATTTGTTTCCATTTTCCAATTTTTAGGCCTGTAAAACTTATGAAGATCATCTCATTTGTTATTCATCTTGGTGTACATCAAGTTAATTACAAATAAGAACTTTCTCTTTTCTCTTATCCCTCTGAACTGTCTTAGGTGTTTTCATTTTTTTTTCGTAATATGGAAACAGGCCCTTTGGCCCAACAAGTCCATACCAACCCTCCAGAAAGTAACCCACCCAGCCCCATTACCCTACCTTGTATTTACCCCTGACTAATGCACCTAACATTATGGGCAATTTAACATGGTCAATTCACCTGGCCTGCACATCTTTGGACTGTGGGAGGAAACCAGGGCACCCAGAGGAAACCCACACAGACACAGGGAGAATGTGCAAACTCCACACAGACAGTCACCCAAGGTTGGAATTGAACCCGGGTCCCTGGCACTGTGGGGCAGCAGTGCTAACCACTGAGCCACCATAACAATTTATATTCAAATTGTTCAATTACATCATTAGCATTCTGACTTTATTTCAATTCTTGCCCCGTAACATGATTTCAGACTTTCTTTATTGACAGAATTTCCAATGAAATATATGAGTTTAAATGATTGCTACACATGCTATCATATCTTGCTAAAAGGTAGCCAAGTTCTACAGGATGAGTTGTTCAGAACAAGCTCCTGGCCAATATGGTGGGCTCTAGTTGTTATTCACACCTGATTTAAATGGCATTGCTCTGAGTTGAGAATGAACCTAAAGAGGGCTTTGTATCAATATTCTAGAGTCACAAGGTCTTTGTTTTGATAACCTTGATTTGTATTTACAGGCTAGCTAGAACTGTATATATGACAGAAATAAACTTTACACTGATTGTAACACTGTTGATTTTAAGTTCTGAGGAAGGGTCACTCGACCTGAAACGTTAACTCTGATTTGTCTTCACACATGCCGCCAGACCTGCTCAGCTTTTCCAGCAATTTTTATTTTTGTGACTGTTGATACTAAGTTCTTTAAATTGTCAACTATTGTATTTGTTAGTTGTTTGCTCTTGCCTAGTGCACAGCAACCCTAGAGATTGGTTTATATGGGCGGGAAGGGAAACTCGTGCAAGTGAGGTTGAAATGATGGAAAACTTGCATTGAAAGTAGTTGTACCCTGTGTTGCTCTTAAAGGTGACTAAAAGAAATCCTGGAGGGTGAGCAGCCTCCATCAGCAATTGGATGTTGGAGGTTCTGTTACAGAAGACCTTGCCCAACACCGGCATCTCCAAATCTTGGCTACCATCAAGACCACTAACTGCCGGCTTAAAGTGGAGAGGATCTCCAAGAAGATTGCACATATAGACACAGACATCAAATTTCCACAGAAATGCAGGAAAGATCCCAAAAGGATTACAGATCACGAACCCACTCAAGTCAACCTACAACACAGGCTTCATTCTAAAAGATGAGAGACTTAACAAACAATCCGGGCCTTTTTCAATATATAATTTCAGTTACATCACACTGTAAACTTTTCTATAAATTTTGAGCCTTACACCTTATTCTCCACAGCCACCTGAGGAAGGAGCAGCGCTCCGAAAGCTAGTCCTTCCAAGTAAACCAGTTGGACTATAACCTGGTGTTGTGTGATTTTTAACTTTAGAGGAGTGTAGCCTTATTTGGAGGTGAGCACATTCTACAGTAGAGAGTATAACTTACACTGAATGTATAGAGATTATGGAACCTCCACCTTTGGCCCCAAACCAGGAAGCAGATAAAGAAAAACAATTCATAGGACAAAAAAATGACAAAAAGAACAGTGGCTCAGTGGTTAGTATTGCTGCCTCACAGCACCAGGGACCCAGGTTTGAGTCCAATCTTGGATGACTGTGTGAAGTTTGCACATTCTCCCCATGTTTGTATGGTTTGCCTTTCAGTGCTCTGGCTTCCTCCCACAGTCCAAAGATGTGCAGGCTGTTTAGCCATGCTAAATTGCTTGTAATGTCCAGAGTATATAGGTTAGGTGCACTAGCCATGAGAAATGCAAGGTTACAGGATTGGGGTAGGAGTGGGTCTAGGTGGGATGCTTTTCAGAGGTTCAGTGTGGCCTTGATGGGCTGAATGGCCTGCTTCCACACTGTAGGGGTGCTATGATTCTTCTATGAAATCTGAATTGTGCCAAGCTTGTGGCAGCATATTAATGGGTTGTATTGGAAAGCATCTTTAGAATCATAGAATTTTGTAAGCACAGAAGAAGGCCATTCAGCCCATTATGACTGTAGTGATTCTTTTGATGGACCTATCCAATTTTGTTAGACCTCCAAGTATTTTCCCCATGACTCTGTATATGAGTTTTCTTCAAATATATTTCCAGTTCCTGTGACATCTGATCTCCACATTCTTTCAGAAACTGTGTTCCAGATCTTAAAATAATTTCCCATATATTTTTTATTGGTCTTCATTCTGAACATGGTACATCATAACAGCAGGAGAATACAGTTAACTGTGCCAATTTGAATCTTGCTATTTTAATTTCATTTTATTTATTTTTATCTCACAGGGAGGTGATAACCCAGGGGTATTACCACTAGTTTATTAATTCAGAGACCGAGGGAATGTTCTGGGGACCCAGTTCGAATCCTGCCTTGGCAGATGGTGGAATTTCAATTCAATAAAAATCTGGAATTAAGAGTCTAATGATGATCATAAATCCATTGTGAATTGTTGGAAAAACACATCTGGTTTACAAATGTCCTTTAGGTAAAGAAACCACCATCCTTACCTGGTCTGGCCTACATGTGACTCCCGACCCACAGTGATGTGATTGATTCTTAAACTGTCTGGTCAATTAGGGATGGGCAATAAACGTTGGACTAACCAGTGATGCCCTTATCCTGTGAATGAATTTTAAAAATACAGTCATACATATGTTCTCCAAAGCAATCTCCAGATTGCTAACACTATTATTCACTGAACATATTCGGTAAAATGTCTGAATGGCTTGCCAGTGCAGGTTGCATTAAGCTGCATGTTCACTTGGCTGTTGTCCTTGAGATTTAGTAGCATTTATTTTCATTCACAACTCTTTCCTCATCCAATTTCACCTCTGACTCCTCACCAACCCCTCCCTTCCCAAAGGCCCCACCCCATCTTCTATCTGGCCCCTGACTCTCTGACCTGAATAGTTACCACGGAAATGTTCGATCAAGAAATTCTAGTTCAGCTCTTGGGTAGCTATGCATCTGATCATCCTCACTAACAGCCTTAATTCTCTTGCTAGTCACCTGACTCCATATTGATTTTCCCCTTTCACCCATGACTCCCAGTGGTGAAACAAATGAAGGGGAGAGAGAAAAACAGGGAGCTACAGTTCAGGTCATCTGACATTCAACACATAGTTTTTTCCACTTGTTCTTGGGGTGTAAGTATTACTGGCAAGGCCAGCATTTATTGCCCATTCCCAAGTGCTAGAATCATTTACTAATGAAGGGTACTTAGAAAATCAGCAATTTGGCAAAATCAATGTCATCAAATGAAAGAGCTCTAATGATCTAGATATTCCGGTCCCCAATGGTCATACAGACAATGTGTACTGTGGAACTTGATGGAAATCCTGACACGGTGATGTTGTGGGAATTGACTGGGATGTTTAAAATACCAACTGACAATTCCTCTGCTTCCTGGAGACAATGGACAATTCCAGCTTACTTACCTAAATAGTTACCCAGGAAATTTTAGAAGGATAAATGTTAATCTTATTCATGAGGAACTATACATCTGACCACATGAACTCTACCCGTGATGCTCTTGACATCTCTTTGACTCCACCATGATCATCCTCAACTCCACACCAACTCCTCAACTGCACTCAAACCCATGACTCTCCTACTGACCTCCTGATACTCCCTGTTTACTGACTTTGCCCACTGCCTGACCATTCAACAACCCCTCTGACCCTCCCTGATCCCCCAACTACACCTCTGACCTAACCAGGCTACCCATCTCACCCGCCTGACACTCTAATCAGCTGCCACTCTCGCCACCTTCACAACTGCACAGCCATTCATTCACTGATATAGTATTCATTCACTCACACCCATTCACAATAAGCCTGAACTGGTGTTTAAATGTCCCAAAGGTTCTCAGTGTGTTACCAGAGTATGGGCTTCTATATAATTCCTTTCCTTCATGTCTCTAAGGCTTCCTGCTCTGATTGAGTTTTGTAACATGCTCCATTGGAAGATTGGCCAGAAAGATTGGAAGACAGTAAATGTTTTTATTTTGCCTGATCAGGGTCAGAAAGAAGAGTTCCCATCCTGATCAGAAAATTTAGGTCCATGTTTTTGAGGATGTAACTAGGAAGCAATGTAAAGGGAAACTAATGGATGTGACATATTTGGATTTTCCACAAAGATTCAATAAGGTGCCACTCAAAACGTTATTGTACAAGCAAAGTGTAGTGTAAGTAGAGAATCGATTAAAAGGCAGCAAACAAAAAGTAAAAATCAACTGCCTTACAATTAATGTCAGCGTACCTTTGCTTCAATAACAACATTCCGTAGTTGCTCACTATTGACAAAAAAATTCAGTTTTGTTATTCTCCCCGCCAAAGTAATTAATTTCACAACTCCCCACATTTAACTCCATCTGCCAACATTTTGTCCACTCACTAAACTCAGCTACATCCTGATGGAAAATTCTTTGGGCTGAATTTTTGATTGGAGGCGGGGTTGGGGTATTGGCTTGGGTGGAGAATGGAGGGGGGAGGAATGTGCAATGTATGTAGGTGGGAAGGGAAGGAAAATCACATAGGGACAGTTCCTTGATATCTCTGGAGAGAAAGGATGTGTTGCAGATTTGTACTGGCCTTTGGTGAGACCATATCCGGAATATTGTGCACAGTTTTGGTTTCCTTACTTAGCAAGCATATACTTGCCTTTGATGAAAACTCACTAGGTTGATTCCTGGGATGAGGTGATGATCCAATGAGAAGAGATTGAAAAAATTGCATCTAAATTCTGAGGAATTTAGAAGAATGAAACAATTGAGGCATAAAATTCTCAGTGGGCCAGACAGGCTTGTTGCTGGCAGAATATTTCCCTTAGCTAGGAAGTTGAGAACTAAAGAGCATAACTGTGGTATAAAAAGATGGCCATTTCAGAAGAGGATAAATTACTGTACTGCAAGGATAGTGAACCTTTGGAACCTTCTACCTCTGAAGACTCTTGATGGTCATTCGCAAACTGTATTCAAGGTCTGGATTAGTTATTTTTGGAGTCTCATGGAACCATGCGATAATTTGATCAAATGAAGTCGAGGTTCAGGATTAGCCATGATCTTTTAAAACCCCGAGGGGCTGTATGGCCTACTCTAACTCCTACTCTATTTTTAATGCTTTTAAATAGGAGGCAGTGCATGGAGACAGGTTAAGGAGTTAGCAAAGCTGTGATTCCTTTCAGGAGAGGGTCAAGAGGATTAATGGCATAAAGGCAATCTGGAAAATGAAGGAAACGGAGAACATGATTTTTCTCCCAGAGCCTGTGACTTTCCTTTGATTTTCATATCTTTCCTGCATCTTCAAGCTCTCATTCATGCTGACGCATAGGAGGTAAATATTGAATTATTTCAGTGCAGCACATTGTCATACTTTCTGAACCCCTGCTTCTAGTGACACCTTTCCATAAGTATTGTAAAGTGAAATGTTTTTCTGATCCTTAACTGCCCAATAAGAAATTATGGTTGAACCCAACACATGGCTTCGATTAGAGTCAAAGACTCGTAGAGTCATAGAGTCATAGAGATGTACAGCACAGTCCAACTTGTCCATGCTGACCAGATATCCCAATCCAATCTAGTCCCACCTGCCAGCACAGGGCCCACACCCCTCCAAACCCTTCCTATTCATATACCAGATGCCTTTTAAATGTTGCAATTGTACTAGCCATCATCACTTCCTCTGACAGCCCATTCTACACACGCATCACCCTCTGCGTGAAAAAGTTGCCCCTTAGGTCTCTTTGATATCTTTCCCCTCTCACCCTAAACCTATGCCTTCCAGTTCTGGACTCCCCCAACCCAGGGAAAAAAACCTTGTTTATTTACCCTATCCATGCCCCTCATGAGTTTATAAATCTCTATAAGGTCACCCCTTAGACTCTGACACTCCAGGGAAAATAACCCTAGCCTATTCAACCTCTTCCTATAGCTCAAATCCTCTAACCTTGGCAAGATCCCTTGTAAATCTTTTCTGAACCCTTTCAAGTTTCACAACATCTTTCTAATAGGAAGGAGACAAGAATTGCACGCAATATTCCAAATGTGGCCTAACCAATGTTCTGTACAGCTGCAACATGACCTCCCAACTCCTGTACTCAATACTCTGATGAATAAAAGAAAGATACCAAACACCTCCTTCTCTATTCTATCAATCTGTGACTTTACTTTCAAGGAGCTATCAACCTGCACTCCGAGGTCTCTTTGTTCAGCAATACTCTCTAGGACCTTACCAATAAATGTATAAGTCCTGTTAAGATTTGCTTTCCCAAAATGCAGCACCTCGCATTTATCTGAATTAAACTAATCTGCCACTTCTCACCCCTTTGGCCCATCTGATCAAGATCCCGTTGTAATCCAAGGTAACCTTCTTTGTTGTCCACTTCACTTCCAATTTTGGTGTATCTGCAAACTTACTAACTATACCTCTTATGCTCACATCCAAATCATTTAAATAAATGACGAAAAGTAGTGCACCCAGCACCGATCCTTGTGGCACTCCACTGGTCACAGGCCTTCAGTCTGAAAAAACAACCCTCCACCATCACTCTCTGTCTTCTATCTTTGAGCCAGTTCTGTATCCAAATGGCTAGTTCTCTCTGTATTCCATGAGATCTAACCTTGCTAACCAGTCTCCCATGGGGAACCTTGTCGAACGCCTTACTGAAGTCCATATAGATCACATTATCTCACAACAAAATGTCATTGATAGATTTAATAGCTGTGATTCACATCAAGTCCCTTTCACACATCCTTGATATCCTTGACTTCCTGTCCTTGAAAACATTGAATATAAAGCATTTATCCTCATATTTACGTTCGTCCATGACCTTGCACAACCAACCTCTGTTTGCGTGAACCCAACCTCTCATATAGCTCCTTTCCCCAGTTGTGCTGTGGTCATGCATTCAACCATCTGACATTTCCCAGCACCTTCTGACTGTTCACTTCTCTACCTACCAGTTAAAAAAAACCTGAAACACATCTCCTCACAAAGCTTTGAGTTATCTATCTCAGTCTCTACCAAATGGCCTGACACTACGTCCCTTGTGCTTTTGTAAGAAATGTGTCTTTTTTATTTTTGTGTCTTTCAAAACTGTTGACTGCAATGAGAGAGAACTGTTTTTCAACACAGAGATTTACGAAGATGGAAGCATAATTTAACAGCAAAGAATTTGATACCTTGGTGAACTCTATTTATCGTGCATGTGGGTTCCTGCAATGTGCAGATATCAGGAGCTGACAAGTTGTTTACAACTGAAACTGATTGATTCTCAGCTAACTGAGTGGGCTGGAACTGGAAGCAAGTTGCAGAGACATAGACACATGAAGAGAGAGAGAGAGAGAGAGAGAGACAAGAGGATATTCTGTTGTTCTCCCCAGCTGAAGCTGCCTGTTCTCTGTAGTAAAAAAAAGTTTAAACTTAAAGAAAATCAATTACTCCTTTTGTAGCAGTTACTGTGAGCTGTGACTTTTGAATTGATTATTCAGAGATTATTTCCAAGTGAATCATTTGTTCTGTAATTCTGATAAATCAGTCAAAGCATCCAGAAGAAAGCATCTGAACACCAAGGGTCTGGCTAGCTGAAGGATGATTGCCTCAACATTGAAATTGGGAAGCAAATTTCAGTGAGCTGACTTGCCAGCACTTTTCTACATCTGCCAACAAGTGTATGTGTGTGTCTAAAAGGGGATTAGAGTTTTAGTTAGTAGTCTCCTATACTAGTGAGATATTTTTGCTTACTTAAAGCTATAGTCTAATTACATATAATAAATAACAATCCTTGTTTGGTATAGAAACCTGGTCCCTACTATCTATCATTTGTGGTCTGAAAGTCAGGTAAATTGAGATACTGTGCATACTTTATGCAACTTTTAACATCTGGGACAGCTCCAGGAATATCAAAGCATGATTTATGGCATTCTATCCTAATAGGTTGTAACACCTTTTACAGCTGTTTGAAAGTTTTCAAAATGATGAATGCTACATAGCTTCAAGTGCTGTCATTGTTGTTGTCCTTTTCCACCTCACTTTCATAAGCAATTATGGATTTTAGTTCCATCACTCTCTCTGGTAAAGTGTTCTGTGACCCAGCAATTGTGTGCAAATAGATTTGACCTAACTTGTCAGTTAATTCTTTTGATGACAACCTTAAATTCATATCCTAGAGGTTGGAGCTCACTGACTGGAAACAGCTTATCTTTATTTACCTCATCAATCGCTACTATAATTCTGGACATCTTTGCCATTCATTCAGCTTAACCTTCTTTGCTGTAATCAAGTGACACACTCTTGTCATGCCTCCCATTCTTGACCCAAACACCTACCATTTTTCTTGATATCCTCACAGTGCTGTAGAGGTCTGGAACACAGAAAAATGCCCTTCAGCTCATTGAATTTGCACTGGCCAAAGTCAAACACCTAACTACTTAAGCCCTGCAGGTTTCTAATTGCTAAGGCTGTTGCAATCTACACTCCAGCCTTCAGCCCAACAGATTTGGACCTCTCCTTATCCATCACCAGGTCTCCTGCACATACCTTTCTCTCTTGGTCAGGAAACTCGATGGTCTCAGGGTGCCCCTGTCTTTGCACCCTGGTGACTGGTAACTGGGTGGAGTGCCAACCTGATCTGTCTAAGACTCCCATTTCCACACCAGAAAGAATCACTGAGACCTTTCTGAATGCACTTGGGTCCCCCACACCTCTCTTCTGCTCAGGACGACCAGTTCTTATGGAATAGATTAAGTGACTCTCTGTGGGACCAGGAGAGGGGTATGCTGGTCACCATGGAAATAGCTGGCAGATGCTGATGAGCACGGGAGCAGAGCTGGGCTGGGGTGGGGAATGGTTTCTGGGAACTGAAGGAACAGTGCCTGTGGGAGAGTGGGGAGCATTCAAACCTTACACTTTATCTTCTGGAGTCAAACAACCAACTGCCTCTCAGACCTGCAGTTCCACCTGAGTCACTCAGCTGAGACTCCCAGGCTGATTTGGTTTGATTTGATTTATTGTGGTCACATGTACCTAAGTACAGTGAAAAGTTATGTTTTGCAAGCTGTGCAGGCAGATCATTGCAAACAAGGACATACAGATCATAGCGTGCTTAGACAGACAGAGGCATATATGGTTACACTGCACAGGAAGCGCACAAAGCAAGATCACCATTAGCAAGATCAACATTACTTGAAGTTAGGGAGGTCCATTCAGCAGTTTAATAACAGCAGGGAAAAAACTATTTTGAAACTGTTCGTGCATGTGTTCAAGCTTCTGTATCTTCTCCCTGATAGAAAAGAGCTTTACCAGGCTGGGAGGGGCCTTTGATGATGTCAGCAGCTTTTCCGCAGCAACAAGAAGTGTAAATAGAGTCCATGGATGGGAGGTTGGCTTCAGTGATGGTCTGGGCTTTGCACACAACTTCCTTGCATATCTTAAGATCCTGGACAGGTCATTATGCATCTGGACAGTGTGCTTTCAATGGCCCATCAGTACAAGTTGGTGATGGTCCTTATGGACATAGGAGAAAGTGAGGACTGTAGATGCTAGAGATCAGAGTTGATGAGTGTGGTGCTGGAAACGTACAGCAGGGCAGGCAGCATCCGAGGAGCAGAGGAGTTGATATTTCGGTCATATTTAGGACATGGTGAATTTCCTAAGCTGCCTGAGGAAGAAGAGGCATGGTTGTGCCTTTTTGACAGTCACATTTACTTGGGAGGTCCAGGACAGGTTGTCAGTTATCATCACTCCTAGGAATTTGACATTCCTGACCCGCTCCACCTCAGTTCTGTTGATGCAGATAGGGGCATGTTCTTCTTTCTTCCTGAAGTCAATGATCAGTTCTTTAGTTTTGCTGACATTGAGAGAGAGGTTGTGGTCATTGCACCATGTCACCAAGCCCTCTATCCACTTCCTGTATTCTAATACATCGTTGTTTGACATCCATCCTACTACATTGGTGTCGTTGGCAAGCTTGTTGATGGTGTTCATTTGGAATCTGGCTACACAGTTGTGGGGGTACAGGGAGTACAGTAGGGAGCTGAGAACACGTCTTTTGGGGGACTCGAATGTTGAGGATTATCGTGAAGCAGGTGATGTTGTCTATCTTCATTGTTTGCGGTCTGTGGGTCAGGAAGCTGAGGATCCAGTTTCAGAGGGCAGAGTGGAGACCTAGGTTTTGGAATTTTGAGATTAGTTAGGAAGCGATTATGGTATTGAAGGTGGAGCTATAGTCACTGAGTAGGAGCCTGACATATGTGTCCTTGTTATCCAGGTGTTCCAGGGATGAGTGCAGGGCTAGGGAAATGGCATTCGCTGTGGATCTCTTTCTCTAGTAGGCAATTTGTAGGAGATCGAGGCAGGCTGGGGAGGACTTGAGCTGGTGTGGCCCATGACCAGTGTTTTAAAGCACTTCATGTTTGTGGAGTTCCGAGCCACTGGGTGGTAGTCATTCAGGTACATTGTATGTGTTTCCTTTGGTACTGGGATAATGCTGGTCTTCTTGAAGAAGATAGGGACTTTGGTTTGTAGCAAGGAGAGGCTGAAGATGTCAGCAAATACCTCTACCAGCTGGCCCACACAGGACCTCAGTGCTCAACTGGACACTCCACCTGGGCCTATCACTGTCCTGGAAATATGGGACAAAAAGCATCCCATAACCTATAGTCAAGATGAGGGATAATTCCTTAAAATTATGGGACAGTTGACTGCCCGGTCTCTGCTGCTGAACTCATTAAGACTGCACATGTTGCTGAACCATGTGGGCTTCCTGTTCCCACTAGCAGCGAACAAGATGGATTGTCTCTCAGTTTCTGCCTCTAGTTGAATCTTCAGTGAGGGTCTGCCCTAGCATGGTGGAAGCCTCTTTTCTCATTACCTTTGCTCTCTCCAGTGCAGTGTCTCTAGCAGTAGAACAATGTTTATGTGAAGTAAGGAAATGGAAGAAGTCCATAATTCCTCAGCTTCTGTTCTCTGACCTATATTTCCTGAATGTATCTGGCCACTGTATGAACTTGCAGGATCAGCCAGAACATTTCATCCAAAGTTTAACCAATGATCCTGATGGATTTATATTATTCTTGTTTTTGAATTTCATGCCCTTTTTAATAAATAAGCTTGTGATTCCATCTGCTTTTATCCAGCTTTATCAACTTGTTATTCCACTTCTAAAGATTTGTGGATCTGGGCCCCAACCCCTGTCCCTCGACATAAGTTGCCCTGACACGTGTGAATCTTATTTTTCCTCGACAGCCTTCATTAAATTGTATCTGATATCTACCTCCTTAATCTGCTTATCTAACCATATCCTGCTGAAATAATTTACAATCCTTTTCACAGTTAATATTCCTCCCATGTTTATAATTTTGACATTGCACCCTAATACCTCAGTCCAGATCATCAGGTTTTCCTGCAATGGAAATACGCCCAGCACAAGGCCCTCAGGGACATTACAGTTTACAACCTTCCAGTCTAAAAATATTGCATTATGATTCTCACTCTATTTCCAGGGCTTGTTGTTTCTTGATTGATTTCCTTGAGAATTTTAACTACAGGGCATCAGTGGTAGGTGCCTCTCCTACTTTGAATACCACTGGCTTTTTCTAATAATTACCTCCACATAGTTACCTTCTCCTAATCTCCACCTCAAATTCAGTACCCTTTCATTTCCATTCTCCCACAGATCATGCATAAAATATGAGTACCTTCACGATTTTTTGCTGCTTCACTAGAGCAGTTTCAAATGTCACTGCAGGAATGTTCAGCGTCTGATATAAAGTAATTGGGTTACAATATAGTATACATTATTTCCTTTTCATACTTGATTTCCATTGTGCTTTAAGGAAATAATTATTAATAATCACCTTTCAGTAAAACCAACACGAAATCCATGTTATCATAAGTTAAAATAAAAAGGTAATTGTATGCTATGGGTAAATTCAGGGCTTCTTTTCTCTTTGTGGATGTCTATGTCTATGCACAGAATAAAAATGCCAACATAATTTGCATCTCTGCCATCGCATGCACTATTAAATATTCCATCCATAGGTTGAGAGTAAACGCATCACTTTGCAACCATGCATGAGATTTAAATGGACACAAATTAATATAGTGTTGTCTTTGGGAAAAAAAACAATGCTACACTACAGAGAAACATTTGAACTGCAGCCTATGGAAAATGACAGAGGGAGAAAAATACTCCAGAATGCACCTGTTTCTGCAGTAATGACCAGTGAGGCATTAAAACAGGGAGAAAAGCTTCCAATTATAATGGGCTTGAGTTTCATCTAATTGGCTTTCACGAGAAGTAAAGAATATTTCGATAGATGTAACCAATGTCGCAAATTAAGTATATAATTAAAAATCTAGGCAGATGTTTCCAAATGGAGGCTTCAAACATAGACAAAATGTAGGGTCAAGATTAGAATGGTGCTGAAAAAGTACAGCAGGTCAGGCAGCATCTGAAGAGCAGGAAAATTGAAGTTTTGGGCAAAAGCCCTTCATCAGGATTGCCACCAGTTTCCCTGCTGCTTCACAGTCACAGAGCCACTGTTCACTTGAGCTCTGCCACTGCATGTATCTCTCACCAAGGCTCGTGAGCATTCCTGATGAAGGGCTTTTGCCCGAAACTTCGATTTTCCTGCTCCTTGGATGTTGCCTGACCTGCTGTGCTTTTCCAGCAACACCCTGATCTTGACAGATCTCTAGCATCTGCAGTACCCACTTTCGTCACAGACAAAATGTACACAATTCTACACAGTCTGAGGACTCATTGGAAAAGCCTTAAGAATGGCGATAAGGATGTGTAAACACAAGTTGGTGGTGTGATCACTGTCATAGTGTTATACAGCATAAGAGACCATGAACTAAATTTTTGCATTTTCAAGCAAAGTGCTTTTTCAGGTGAGGTTCGTGCTGGGTCTGCAATGGTCCATGTCAGCTTTTCTCAGACAATCCTCTGTGATCAGCTTATTAGCTATACTCTTAATCACTGTCCATCTTGTGGAATTGTGCAGCAGGAGAGGTCCTTGTTGGTGCCAGGGCTTTATGATGTTCTGGTTGCTGGTACCATGTTTAAAACCCAACTCCACAGCACTTCAGATGTGACATGTCAGGGACTGGCCTTCACACTCGAGTGCTTCAACATGATTACTGAGGTCAACGCTCAGAAAGCTCACACCTTGTTTCATCAACAGCAACCTGGAGGTGCTGGTGGATGGGGTGGTGTAGAGGAGGGCTGGCCTTTTACCAGACGGCAGCCATGGAGATTTGCCACTACATGCAGCCATCTTGGATGGAGCCAGTGGTCTAGAACAGAAGGCTGTGCAGGCTGATATGCTCAGTGATACCTGGAGAAGCTTAATGACCTTCTGTGCTCCCCAAGGGTAAGGGCCACCAGTTTCCCTGCTGCTTCACAGTCACAGAGCCACCGTTTGTTTGAGCTCTACCACTGCATGTACCTCTCACCAAGGCTCGTGAACTATAATTCATGCTACATTTGCATCAACACCTCTCACTTACCTCATCTTCCCAAATTACTAGCTCTACCCGCAACCTATGCTACTTGCTCACTCACTGGGGACACCTTTCTAGCTGCCTTCTGTGCTACCTGCTCACCAACTGGAGACACCTTACTACCTCTCCCATCTCATTTCTTCCACCTATCCCATCCACTTCCATCATACTCAACCCTCCTCTTGTCTCATTGCAAGAAAGAAAATGCCTCATAACTAGGTGAAGAAGGTGAAAATAAACTGCAGGTCGGCAGACATCAGGCTCTTCAACTCATAATGGCTCAATTTAGCTGCAGAAGAACATGACCATTCATGTGAGGGCTACAGACCAGCTCAGTGACCTTCACTGTGCTGTGATGTTCTCCCATTCCTGAAGAAGGGCTTATGCCTAAAATGTCGATTCTCCTGCTCCTCGGCTGCTGCCTGGCCTGCTGTGATTTTCCAGCATCACATTTTTCAACTCTGGTCTCCAGCATCTGCAGTCCTCACTTCCTCCCTGTTCTCCCATTAACACCAGTACTAACTCACTTTTAACCCGCACAAGCTTTTAACCCTGTAGACAACTGTCTTCCATAAGGCAGGTACTTGTGGGACCCAAAGAACCTCCTCCACTTGCAGTCCTACCAGCTCAGAGACTTTTACCTCAGTGGGTACTCTGTCTAGATTAGACATGTGAGTGCAATCTGTTAAACACATCACTGACATGTCTCTTACAGCTGGTCAAAGAAGAAAACCCCCAGGTTTCTGACATTCAGGGAATGGCTGGAGACAAGGTATCTGATCATTAGGCAAAAGATGGTCTTGGCCACTAAGTTGTCAAAAGGTACAGACAGGCACAGGAACATAAAGCAGGTTTGTCAGAGGCACTTGGTAAACTGGACTGAGTATGGGAATGCCACCAATGTTACTTAATGTGATGTGCAAGTGAAGTGAGGGTGATGTGAAAAGCTTTTCTCACACATTGAGTTGTTACTGTATAGAATGCATTGAGGAGAAAGTGAGGACGGCAGATGCTGGATAGAATGCATTATGTGCAAATGTGGTGGAAGCAGGTTCAATCGAGACAGACAAGAGAACACTGGGGTTTTTTTGGACAGTAATGGTGTGTGTAGGGGCATGAGTAAAAGGCGGGAGAATAGCACCAGGTAATAGACAGTGCAGGTACAGAAGGCTAAATGGCCTCCTACTGCACCAGAATAATTCTGTGATTCTGTTAGTACCACTCTGAGTATGGCAGGCATGCATCTATCAGTCACCATGGTCCAGAATATTCTGATGCTTTCTTCATTCTTAGGATGAGGACATTACTGGTGAGACCAGCATTTATAACCCATCCCTAATTACCCTTACTATACTATATCAGAGGGGTATGGGTCTGGACTCACATGTGGGACAAACCAGGTGAGGATTTCCTTCCCTACAATGGCATCAATGAACATTACTGAGTCTTTATAACAATCAATAATAATTACCTGACCACCATTAGATTTGCTTTTGATTTCAGATTTTTATTTGATTTCAAATATCACATTTGCCATAGTGGGATTGAAAACCAGTCTGGGATTTGGGATTACGACTCCAGTAACATTACTATTGCCATTAACACCTTCCCAGATGCATGAGACCACATCCCATTGCTGTAGTCATAGATCCTCAACATCAATGGAAAGACAAGAAGGGACCAGGGACCTTAATCTCACACCAATGGCCCTTTCTTTCAGAGGGACAAGGGTGCCAGCAAACATCCACAGGAAAGGGAAGGCACAGACAGGCCCCTAAGAAACTTTCCCTCCAGGTAATCCAGAGGTACCCAGCCCCTGCAGTCATTGTTTTTATCTCTGGTTGTTCAGGGAACAGTTTGCCACAATGATGTGGCACATCATTTCATATTAATCAATACAGTTCAATAACAATCTGGCATTAAGAAGATAGCCTAATGGTTATTATATAACTATTGTCAATTGTCATAAAGATCCACCTGTTCATTAATATCTTTTAGGAAAGGAAATTTGCCATCCTCACCCGGTCTGGCCTACATGTGACTTTAGATCCACAGCAATGTGGTTGATTTTACACTGCCTTCTGGACAGTTAGGGATGGGCAATAAAAGTTGGCCTAGCCAGCAATCCCCAATTCCTGTGAATAAATAAAAGAAAACCTTTTCTGGGCTGTTCTGCAACGCACAGGCATTGAAATTTCAACTTGAGGACCCCTAAGGCCTGTTCTTCTATGGCCCTAGTGGAAGCAGGGGCAGCATTATATCTTCATTCTGTGTCAATCTGAACATGTCATGAAGGTGTCATTAAGGAGGAGAAAGTGAGGACTGCAGATGCTGGAGATCAGAGCTTAAAAATGTGTTGCTGGAAAAGCGCAGCAGGTCAGGCAGCATCAAAGGAACAGGAGAATCGACATTTCGGGTATGAGCCCTTCTTCAGGAATGAGGAGGGTGTGCCAAGCAGGCTAAGATTAAAGGCAGGGAGGAGGGACTTGGGGGAGGGGCGCTGGGAATACAATAGGTGGAAGGAGGTTAAGGTGAGGGTGATAGGCCGGAGAGGGGGTGGGGGCGGAGAGGTCAGGAAAAAGATTGCAGGTCAAGAAGGCAGTGCTGAGTCTGGGGGTTGGGACTGAGAAAAGGTGGGGGGACGGGAAATGAGAAAGCTGGAGAAATCTGCATTCATCCCTTGTGGTTGGAGGGTTCCAAGGCGGAAGATGAGGCACTCTTCCTCCAGCCGTTGTGTTGCCATGGTCTGGCAATGGAGGAGGCCAAGGCCCTGCATGTCCTTGGCGGAGTGGGAGGGGGAGTTAAAGTATTCAGCCACGGGGCGGTTGGGTTGGTTGGTGCGGGTGTCCCAGAGGTGTTTTCTGAAACGTTCCACAAGTAGGCGGCCTGTCTCCCCAATGTATAGGAGAGCCACATCGGGTGCAGCGGATGCAGTAAATGGTGTGTGTGGAGGTGCAAGTGAATTTGTGACGGATATGGAAGGATCCCTTGGGGCCTTAGAGGGAAGTGAGGGGGGAGGTGTGGGCGCAAGTTTTGCATTTCTTGCATTTTCAGGGGAAGGTGCCGGGAGTGGAGGTTGGGTTGGTGGGGGGTGTGTGGATCTGACGAAGGAGTCGTGGAGGGAGTGGTCTTTCCGGAATGCTGATAGGGGAGGGGAGGGAAATATATCCCTGGTGGTGGGGTCTGTTTGGAGGTGGCAGAAATGATGTAGGATGATATGATGTATCTGGAGGTTGGTGGGGTGGTAGGTGAGGGCCAGTGGGGTTCTGTCCTGGTAGCGATTGGAGGGGCGGAGTTCAGGGGCGGAGGAGCGGGAAGTGGAGGAGATGCGGTGGAGAGCATCGTCAACCACGTCTGAGGGGAAATTGTGGTCTTTGAAGAAGGAGGCCATCTGGGTTGTTCGGTATTGGAATTGGTCCTCCTGGGAGCAGATGTGGCGAAGACAAAGGAATTGGGAATATGGGATGGAATTTTTACAGGGGGCAGGGTGGGAGGAGGTAGCTGTGGGAGTCAATCGGTTTATAGTAAATGTCCGTGTTGAGTCGGTCGTCTGAGATAGAAATGGAGAGGTCTAGGAAGGGGAGGGAGGAATCTGAGATGGTCCAGGTAAATTTGAGGTCGGGTGGAAGGTGTTAGTAAAGTGGATGAACTGTTCAATCTCCTCGTGGGAGCATGAGGTAGCGCCGCTACAGTCATCAATGTAGCAGAGGAAAAGGTGGGGGGTGGTGCCAATGTAGCTGCGGAAGATGGACTGTTCTACATATCCAACAAAGAGGCAGTCATAGCTGGGGCCCATGCGGGTGCCCATGGCTACTCCTTTGGTTTGGAGGAAGTGGGAGGATTGGAAAGAGAAGTTGCTCAGAGTGAGGACCAGTTCAGTCAGTCGAAGGAGGGTGTCAGTGGAAGGGTAATGGTTGGTTCGGCGGGAAAGGAAGAAGCGGAGGGCTTTGAGGCCTTCATGATGAGGGATGGAGGTGTATATCAACTGGATGTCCATGGTGAAGATAAGGCATTGGGGGCCGGGAAGCGGAAATCATGGAGGAGGTGGAGGGCGTGGGTGGTATCCCGAACATAGGTGGGGAGTTCTTGGACTAAGGGGGACAGGACCGTGTCAAGGTATGCAGAAATGAGTTCGGTGGGGCAGGAGCAGGCTGAGACAAGGGTCGATTCTCCTGTTCCTTTGATGCTGCCTGACCTGCTGCGCTTTTCCAGCAACACATTTTTAAGCAATGAAGGTATCATCAGCCATGTTTTGACGGGATAGTCCTTCTCTCCCAATTGTCACCCTTGTATGGGCCAATAACCTCAGAAGGAGGAACAAACTAATGAGTTCTCCGATATGTACATATTATGGCAGCTCCTCGGATACCAAGCACATACTTCCAAAATCTGGCATTGACAATGACAGATAAAATGAACATTGATGATATGGAAACCTTTCCAGTTCACTAAATCTGTCGGGCCCTCTCAATGATAGGTCTCTCTCAAAATAAGATGCGGGCAGTCTGTAGCCCCTTATACCTGGGGTAAGCCAGAAATGATGGAAAATCCAAGTGCCCAAGTTGTTTGGCTTCTAGTCATAAGGCAAGATATAAACTGATGTAACCTGAAGAAAATGGTTTCAATGACATCCCAGACACATTTCCTGACCAAGGATTGGGAGATTGGCTTCTTGAAATAAGCTGCTCACATAAGAATCCATGGCAGATGCAACCTTGACAGGCACCAGAATGGATGGTCACTTATTTGTCCTAAGTGTAAGTCCTGTTCCAGCAGCTGAGGAGATGATGGTCCAGGACACCATTAATCTTGGTTTCAGAGGGCTATAGAAAATGACAGCAAGCTCAGTAAGTTCAGAGTGTGGCTGTTCTCTCTTGCCTCCTGCAGGGAGTCTTTGTCTGCTGCTTCACTCTGTACAGGTTGTGTAGCACCTGCTTGAGGTTGCTGTTCTGGCTGGGCTTGCTGACAGCATTGTAATTGTTGTCTCCTTCAGTATTGTCTTCGGAAAAGAAAGAAAACCACAAGGAATCCTCCCCCCGTGGGATACATATAGAAGATTGAACCAATAATCTGTGGGGAAGTCAGAAATAGAACAGCATTTCAGTAATGGGATTCCTAAGCCCTCACATTCATGTCTATGAAGTATCATGATGTCCACTAACACTATATGTTATGGAGGTTTTGTAAAGAGGCCAATGTCATACCTTGATAAGGAGCTCTGAGATATGTAACATTATCCATATGTGTGTTGCAGAACCAAAGGGCCAATACTGCTTGGGAGAAGTGAAATTCAGGCAATTATCCACCATGACAGCAGCTCCTGTCAATGACTTTAACATCACAGACCATGTCCTTACATACTTACAGTTCAGTGTGTGAATGCAGCAGGTCTAAAAAATTGACTTTCAAATTCAGTTATGAGAAGTTATTTAAAAATGGCAAACTCAGCTGAAACTTAAGTTTTCCTTTTCATAGATTTGATTCGATGACATGACAAGGAGGCAATTGATGTAAACTATGTAATGGCCATGATTGCATGAGGCCATAATTTGTAATGATCATTCTTGAATAAAGAATGACTCATCAATATATTGTAACTTGATGTCAGGCAGGTGGCCTTACTAAACCAGTGGATGCATAATTAATGCTATGACCCCTGGCAGGGCTTCACATTCAAAGAATCATACGCTGTCTTCCAAGAGGAAAACAGTAACTTATTCTCATCACTCTGCATGTGGTGGCTGCCACTTTGTCTTGGTATTGATCAGTTGACTTTAGATCAAAGATAGCAGTTTCATGTCCTTTTCTTTTATGGTGGTGCTTCTGCATTCCCTTTCAGTCATCACTCATTTTTTTTTAGATTAGATTACTTACAGTGTGGAAACAGGCCCTTCGGCCCAACAAGTCCACACCAACCCTCCAAAGAGCAACCCACCCAGACCCCTACACCGAACACTACGGGCAATTTAGCATGGCCAATTCACCTAACCTGCACATTTTTGGACTGTGGCAGGAAACTGGAGCAAACCCACACAGACACGGGGAGAATGTGCAAACTCCACACAGACAGTTGCCTGAAGCGGGAATTGAACCCGGGTCTCTGGTGCTGTGAGGCAGCTGTGCTAACCACTGTGCCACCTTGCTGCCCCAATTCCATCTCTTGATATAACTATAATTTACTCCCTATAGCTATATGATAGAATATGCTTACAACTATAATTTAACTCCTGAGTTGATGGATTTAAGAACTGCCATGTCCTTTTTGGTCATACACTTCCATCAAGTTGAGACCAGAGTGATTGTGATCTGTAGCCAACAATCTCTCAAATTCTTGGAGCTGTCCATCCCCTCCTTTCATCTTTATGATCTACCCTACAGTGAATTGACCCCTTTCACTGTAACATCTCGCAATGATCCAACCCAATGGTCACTATACCAGACTTGAGCTTCCTACTTTCCCCAGATCTCCATGGACTAACTCCTGATTAGTTCCTGACCGTTTAATGCTCAAACCCCTCCCACCAAGAACTGGCTGATGTCTCCAGAGCATCTCAACTGACCTACCTGTAATTCTGGACTGGTTACATTTGCCATACAAAGCTATCCATGGCCTAGTCGCTGGAATGCAAAGAGACAGATCCCCTGACTCTAGTAGCAGCAAGCTCTTGTCTGATAGTGGCCAGCCCCTTGGACTAGAATCAGACAAGTCTCTTGACTGACTATGAAAACACCCATCTGACTGAGCATAATCCCCACTGAGTCCGCAAAACTCTGGTCCCCTTTGACTTTAGACCATAAGACCATAAGACATAGGAGCAGAAGTAAGGCCATTCGGCCCATCATGTCCACTCTGCCATTCAGTCATAGCTGATGGGCATTTCAACTCCACTTACCCGCATTTTCCCTGTAGCCTTTAATTCCTTGTGACATCAAGAATTTATCAATCTCTGCCTTGAAGAAATTTAGCATCCCAGCCTCCACTGCACTCTGTAGCAATGAATTCCACAGGCCCACCACTCTCTGGCTGAAGAAATGTCTCTGCATTTCTGTTCTGAATTGACCCCCCTCTAATTCTAAGGCTATGTCCACGTCTCCTAGTCTCCTCACCTAACGGAAACAATTTCCTAGCGTACACCCTCTCCAAGCCATGTATTATCTTGTATTATCTTTCTATTAGATCTCCCCTTAATCTTCTAAACTCCAATGAATACAATCCCAGGATCCTCAGCCGTTCCTCATATGTTAGACCTACCATTCCAGGGATCATCCGTGTGAATCTCCTCTGGACACGGTCCTGTGCCAGTATGTCCTCCCTGAGATGTGGGGACCAAAACTGGACACAGTACTCCAAATGGGGCCTAACCAGAACTTTATAAAGTCTCAGTAGCACCACGGTGCTTTTATATTACAACCCTCTTGAGATAATTGACAACATTGCATTTGCTTTCTTAATCACAGACTCAACCTGCATGTTTACCTTTAGAGAATCCTCAACTAGCACTCCCAGATCTCTCTGTACTATGGCTTTACGAATTTTCTCACCATTTAGAAAGTAGTCCATGCTTGTATTCTTTTTTCCTAAGTGAAAGACCTCGCATTTGCTCACATTGAATTCCATCAGCCATTTCCTGGACCACTCTTCCAAACTGTCTAGATCCTTCTGCAGCCTCCCCACTTCCTCAGTACTACCTGCCTGTCCACCTAACTTTGTATCATCGGCAAACTTCGCTAGAATGCCCCCAGTCCCTTCATCCAGATCATTAATATATAACGTGAACAGCTGCGGCCCCAACACTGAACCCTGTGGGACACCGCTTGTCACTGGCTGCCATTCCAAAAAAGAACCTTTTATCCCAACTCTCTGCCTTCTGTCAGACAGCCAATCCTCAATCCATACCAGTAGCTCACCTCGAACACCATAGGCCCTCACCTTGCTCAGCAGCCTCCCGTGTGGCACCTTATCAAAGGCCTTTTGGAAGTCTAGGTAGACCACATCCACTGGGTTTCCCCGGTCTAACCTACTTGTCACCTTTCAGACATATCCATTTAATTGAGGCACATGCAGTGTGTTTACCCCACAAGCTGCTTACACATGTCGTAGCTTTAACATTGACAAGTACAGTGCTGTGCAGCAACAGGACCATTCTTTGACTGGACTATAACAAACTGTCTGCCTTTCTCTCTGCACTGAAAAGTGATGCAGTCCACTGAGGCTGGCAGCTTCCAAGTTAGCACAAAGTGAAACGATGCTAATAAAGCAAACTAAAGACCAGAAGATGCGTCATGTATAGATGCATAAGATGCAAATGTAGTCCAATGAGCAAAGCAACCTGGAAGAATCAGATAAGTCTGTTGCTGAGATTGAAAGTTAAGCCCTGAAGGGCTGAAGTGGTGATGTAGTGAAACTGGTGGCTTGGCGATGCCAATTTGGATGAACAAAGGATGGAAGAGGACACCACCCATGGAGTATGCAGGGAAATGAAAGTGACAGTGTAGTAGGCCAAAGAGATGGAGAAGGTGCTATCTCCAGGTACCTGCACTGATGTTCTTGTCAGGAATTAGTGCCATCTAGTTTCTTGGGGAAAGGAAGGTGGAATTGGGAGCTGCATAAACATTACGTGAGAATAACTAATAATGCGATGTCGATGCATGGAAATAAAGCAGTTGCCACTGATCAGCAAGATTCTGAACTTGCTGTTTAAACAGTAAGGGGAATTTGGAAATATTTTTCTCAAAATTGAAAACCCAAATTTTCACACTTTCGCCATATTTTAACAACGTTCTCACCATTGCCCATACTGCTGAAGGCAGCAAAATCATTGCACGCATGCTTTAGCTCATCATGCCTTTGTCAGCTCCATGGTACTGCTTTCCAACTAATGCTACTTTCTTTTTCTCCATTGCCATATAAATAATTTATCCTGCAAAGGTTTATCATTTGAAAGAGTTCAGAAAGATTTACCAAGATGTTGCCAGGGTTGGAGGATTTGAGCTGCAGGGAGAGACTGAATTGGCTGGCGCTATTTTCCCTGGAGCGCCAGGGACTGAGGGGTGGCCTTATAGAGATTTATAAAATCATGAGGAGCATTGATAGGGTGAATAGCCTAGGTCTTTTCCCCAGGATGGGGGAGTCCATAACGAGAGGGCATAAGTTTAAGGTGAGAGGGGAAAGATATAAAAGGGACTTAAGGGGCAACTCTCATGCAGAAGGTGGTGCATGTATGGCATAGCTGCCAAAGGAAATGGTGGAGACTGGTATAATTATAACATCTGGATGGGTATATTAATAAGTAGGGTTTAGAGGGATATGGGCCAAATGCTGGCAAATGGGACTAGATTAATTTAGGATATCTGATCAACATAGATGAGTTGAACCAAAGGGCTTTTTTTCGTGCTATACATCTCTATGACTCTACAATTCCATTCTGAAAGCTGCAATTGAATTTATCTCTTGTATCCATTCATGCAGTGCCGATTTAGATCATAAAATTTGATCTGTACAGTGTGTGTCAGGAAACAAATAGAACATGTTTGGTATTTTCTAATCAGTTAGTTCAGGGATATAGTTATACAGCTCTGGAGCAGGATAGACATGAACCCAGACACAGAGGTAGAGGGACACTACCACTATGCCACAAGCACCTTAAACAAGTGATGCTTCAACTTGCACTGGAAAGAAGTTTCAATTTGGACAGGGCCAGCTACCTAAAAATATGTGTTGTTAGATCTCATGATTGATGCCTCTCCCATCTGCTTCGACAAAGTCTTAGACGATCCCTTAGAAGCATATCGTAGGTGCTGAATTCTGCCATCACTGTTCAGAATACAGAGTATGCGGACAGGAAATTATTCTATCCGTTTAAAATGTTCCCTTACCAATCTTCAGTTCAGCCTTCAGTTCCTGGAGTTCATGCAATTTAATAGCTCGATATTATATATTCAAGCATAACCTTCAGAATGTCAGCTCCCATCAATATCCAGGTGTCAACACCATCTGTTAGAGCTGCATGTCTCTGAAGGATGACTTCCCTACTCACATTAAACTAGGAAAGATTACAAGTAGTCCTGGGGAAGGCTTAAAGTGGGAATAATGGAATCTGTAAAAAAATGAATATCACAAAACATTCAGGCAATTCAAGGGGATAGTATAAAGCAAGATGACAAAAATGCCACAAAGGTTTCAAAGAGATAGAAAAATGCAAGCTGTTGCATTTTTCTGCATTTTGTATTCTGTAGAAATGATGGAACTTTAGTTTAATTTGGTATATGCATGGTTGTGTGAACATTGATTAAACACTTGTACAGGTCATTCTGTTATAACGTGCGTTTCGTTAACGCAAATTCGCTGTGACGTGATTGACGAATTGGGGACACTATTGCTCAAGCATGAACGTTTAAAATGTGTGTTGGCTGTAGCGCAATTACACACCAACTCTTTAAGCGCTGTTTCTAAAGCGCAATTTTATTATGATGCGGGGTAGCACAAGAACACAAACATGGTTACCTGAAGCAGTCATGGCACTGGGGAGGTTTATCAGCAGCAATAATTGGAACAGCTCAACTGCCTGCAGATTGGAAACAGGCATTTGAAAATGGAGCAAGTTCAAGGAACCGACAGCCTCCTCCTCCACCCAATTTATTTGTTTGAATTAGCACTAACATGGGCCACCATCATGGGCTGCTGGCATTTTGCACACAGGGACAGGCTCCATACTGTGTACAGAGGCAGCCAGCCCCAAGGCAGTAGTTACCTTTGGCAGGGTCACAGGAGGCTCAATGCCTCACAAAGGAGTCTGGGATGGAAAAGGCCATCCTCATCGCTCCAGCTCCAGTGATGCATCTAGGGTGTTGATCTCTCCAACCAGCACAGCCAATGATCTTAGACAATGAATTTTAAAGTTCACCTTTTTGAGTGTCAAAATAGATGCATAGACTATTTTCTTAATGGGGAAACATTTCAAAAATTTGAAACACAAAGGTACTTAGAAATCCTAGTTCAGATTTCTCTTCAGTTTAACATGCAGGTTCAGTTGGCAGTTAGGAAGGCAAATGCAATGTTAGCTTTCATTTCAAGAGAGTTAAATGAAACAGCAGAGATGTACTGCTGAGCCTGTATGAGACTCTGGTCAGACCACGTTTGGAATATTATGAACAGTTTTGGACCCTGTATCAAAGGAAGCACGTACTGGAAAGGGCAGTCATCTGATTTTCAGAGGCTATCTCCTTGATCCAATTCTGCCTCTGATTGGCCCACATTTGGGACAAATGGATGGCATCCCAACCAGACAAGTACTGTCTTTTACACCCAACACTGGGAAAGCAGGTCATCGGAGAGTTGGCAAGTTGAGAACCTTAACTGGCCATTAGGTGACCAGTATAGGACCTTAATTGCTGACAGATCAAGAGGTTTGCCCATGAATTTTCTCATCTAGAATGTAATGTAATTAGTGCGATGATAAGAAAGGGCAAGTATCTTACCAGGACCAACTTGTCCACTTATTTCCCCCGTTTACCATCTCTCCCACTATTTCCAGTGAGGGGTGAATTCTGCAGCTTGAAACTCAATGAATTTTAGATGAAAATGAAATGAAGCTCATCAATTTTTCATGATACTGTGAAGGCTCCTCGGCAACATAAAGAGTTTTTAGTCTCAAGCGCTAAGAGCATGAAAGGTCACAAACATGGGATGGTCACTGACCAGCATACCTTATGTGAAAAAAGACTTACAGCAGGGCACGTAGATAAAGCAGCCATATTCATTACCTGTTTCTAAAGGTAACAGCAGAAACTGTTCTGAAACAGAAACATCATGCAAGATACTATCTGAAAGACCACGTGGCAATCCACAAATCAGCTTTATTACAATGACACAGCCAAGCTAATAAACATTAATATCTTGAAAGCTAGAGTAACCCAATAATTTCCCACTTCACTTTTTCTCAAGAGCTGGCTTTCTAACAATTCAATTACAAGAAAACTTGTGGCTTTTTGATAATCCACTGATTTTACAAGATCTCCACTCGAGCTAAATCATTAATTGATTTAAGAAACTACAGGCCTACCATGGAAGTGACTGATATAATCCCATATTGTAATCATATTGATTTTTCTGAGGATGAGAACATGGATAGCTCAGAGAATGAACCAGCTTGTTTGGCTCCTGAACTCTCTGCTGGCCCTAATACTAATACCTCAGGTCGCGGGTACATCAGCTCAATTTGAGTTTGGAGAAGGTGCTGGTGAGCACATCACTGCCATGTCTCCACAGCTGACTGAGGAAGAAATACTCCAAGGTGTTGGCACTCAGAGTGAGGATCTAAAATCTGGATTTAGGCTGTTGTCAGGAGAAATCATTTAATGCATGCTTTTACTAACTACAAAATGGCTTCTCAATGCAAGTAACATAATGAAATGGCTTCAGGCTGCAAATTAAAATTATGTTTAAAATGGCTTCTCACCCTGCTAAAGGCTGCATTCCTGCCTTGCTGAGCTAACTGAATCAAAGATAAAGCAGAACAATGGATCCTTCACAGTATGGAATTAACTAAGGTAGATGGGACATTACTAACCATCCTAGCTAAACTTGAAATGTAGGTGCGAAGAGATAATGTGTGGAAAACAATTTTGTTTCCCAGGAACTATCATTGGGTTAACCTGCTGTCCATTATGTCATTTTATTACACTTTATTGGATTTACTCTGCAATTAAGGCTGTACTATTTCTTAAGAAATATATAAAAATTGTCTTTGTTCCAAGTGATTCACGCAGTTTCTCCAAGAACACAGAAGCTTTTAACTTCTGTGTTGCTGGACAAACCTGTGCCCGGCTGTTACCAATTAAAGTATGAAATCTTGCTGAAGCAGACCATACTCCAGTTGTTTATTTGACCGATCGTGGAACCGAGACCCCCCTTGGTTGAGATTTTAAGGTGGTCTGTTGAACACCAGGCACTTGCTCAACCCCAGTCTAGAGAGGATGCTATGATATTGGCCATTAACAACTTCACTGAAATGTGCAAGGAGGCATACATTTGATGGGGGCTCTGAGAAAACTAACATGGGAGTTGGAGGACTGTAACAATACCATCGAGAGTGTCTGTCTCTGGCATACACACATCTGGCCACTTCCATTGTCAGGTTGGTGGCTGCCATAGAGACCGGGTCCAGCATCCTCAGATACAATTCTGCACTCCATCACCACAGCCACTGGTGCTCAGCATGACCAACATGGTGATGGGATATGAGGGACCATGACAGCGCCCCAGGTGCTTCTTCCTAACCAAGAGGCACATAGGTGGGGATGAACTCTGACATGCCTCCCCTCAGCATTCTCCAGATGGGACCAAACCTTCTTCTGCCCCCCGGCCTGCCATCCTCAAGCACTTTGAGAGTTCCTGCTTCTGGGCAGGACACATTCAGCATGTCTGGGCCCTCCATGCACAAGTGCCCCATGGTCATCCCATCAGAACTTTGATGCCAGAAGTTTCCAGTGTAGGGCAGGCTCCCTCCACTCTCTGTCCTGGATTCTGAGACTGCACCAAGATGAAGTGGGAGGGAGAAAAAGAAGAAAACTTTATGCGAGCATATAGGAGATACAGGTAACACATCAATATAGAAACATACAAACTGGGAGCAGGAATAGGCCATTCAGCCCTTCAAGTCTGTTCTGCCATTCCATATAATCATTGCTGATCATCCAACTCAGTACCCTTTTCTGACTTTCTCCCCATTATGTAAATATCTGTTCACTTTTCAACAGCAGCTGTGTGAATGAATGTCTAACTGCAACTGCAAGGTTGAAAGTAAAGAGCCCAGCCATCCTTAGCACGCCACGAGGTTTTATGGTTCAAAGTGTGAAGTAAGTAACTTCTGCACCATGTTCAGGCTATGGGAAGTTGGAAGGTGCTTGCTACTTTGGCAACTGAGGTGTATCTTTCCAGGTCGCGATTCACTGTTTGTGCATCACAGCCATCACTAGGATTGATTCCCAATATTGTCTGATGTGGTCAGAGGTACGAGGGGGTCAGGATCTGTCGTGTACACAGTAGGTCAATGCCGAAGGTTTATAACCAGCATGTAGTGCTCACAAAGTTCTTTCAGCTGTACTGTCTGGTCATGCTTTTTGAGCACAGCACAGACACTGACAGCTCCTGGGCAGCCTCTGTTCATGCAATCTCAACTATCTCTTTTGGTCACTGCCCATCCCTGATAAAACTGATACAGTTCTCTCTAAATGTCACATTGAACATTTCTGTGTCATACAACAGCAGTGACTATTGGCTGATCTGATCCTTTTTTCTCAAGGGAAGTCCTGCCTGGATATCCATCCCTCAGCTGCAGCGACTCATGTAGAAACTATCCTTCCTGATTATGTAAAGGGGCTCACACTGGATCACCTTTCCTTCAGTCCTGACCACCAGGTACCTGAGAAAGGTGCTGTGTCTTCTCAGACTCCCTTATCTCCACAAGTCAGTATAATTCAACAATTCTCCAAGAAGATGCTATTGACTTTCTCAACTCTACAAGTCAGTCTGCAAATCAGAGTGCTGTAGTGATGTTTCTTTTACAAGCAAATCTTACTTACTTGAAGACTTCTTTATCTTCAAACTTGCCAGTACATCAGCTTGTTATTGACTTTTTGGAATTCTTTAATCTTCAATTTTTCTGGACTGCCTTTGACTTCAATCAAGTCTAAACTTCAAGAGGTGCTTCATATTGGCAATGCTATATTATGATGTGCTATCCTCAGTACTTCTACGTCCATCTACAACCCTGGGTAATGCACAAAGGCACTACTCAGTTAAGACTCCAGCTAAGGGGTTCACAGCCTTCAGCCTCAAATGATGTCTCCCAGAGAAAGAGAATTACTGCAATCAATGAATGCCTCAATCTGGTTTCAAATGTTGGTGGAGATTGTAAAATTCACCCCAAAATTCTTATTATCACATATCAGCTGCAATTTATATTGCAAGTGTTTCCTGCAACAGCCATTTGCAATATGTAGCCTATGTTAAGTGGTTATTTTATAGAGTTATTTTTTAACAAACCCAACGCAAACCATTGAGGATCTTTGACAAACCATTTAATCCTTTGGGTGACACAGTGGCTCAGTAGTTAGCACTGCTGCCTCACAGTGCCAGGGGCCCAAGTTCAATTCCAGTCTTAGCTGACTGTCTGTATGAAGTTTTCACGTTCTCACCGCGGCTGTGTAGATTTCTGCTGGATGCTCTGGTTTCCTCCCACAATTCAAAGGTACGCAGGTTAGGTAGGCTGTCCATGGTAAAATGTTCCGTAGCGTTCAGGAATGTGTAGGTGAATGGATTAACCATTGTAAATGTGGGGTTATGGGGATACGTTGGAGGCTGGCTCTGGGTGGAATGCTCTTTGGAGGGTCGGACTGGACTCAATAGATGAATGGCCTCCTTCCACACTAAGGATTCTGTGACTCTTTGTACTTAATGTTTCTGTGAAATGTCTTGAGCATATTTTTTCTCTGAAGAACACAGAAAACATTAAATATATTATTTTAATTGTAGCTGTTATTAAAATTATCAATTGTTTTCACATAGGTGCTCATGTCCTTATTATCCAATTTTGCCATATGCACAGTTCAGTAAAAGCACAGCAAATGGGTTGAAAAAGGAAGCAGCTTTTCCATCAGGAATGGAACTATCAAAGCAAATGGAATCCCTCCACCAAACATCCCAGTCACATACACAGTTGGAAATCTGCCGATTTTATAATGGAAGAGTAAATAGCAGTTCAACAGAAAATCAAATCTTGAGTGAAGTTAAACACTTAATTGTACCCTTTTGCTTATACACAATGCTCATGCAGGCAAGAGTCAACAATAAAGAAGAATTAAGCCTTTATCATCTAAATAATTGTTAGCATTAATAAGCACTTTAAGCAAACTATAATATATATTCAATCATGGGTAACAGTATGGTTTTGTAATTCAGGTCACTAGGAACCAGAATTCGGTCTGATATTGACAAAATATTTGTTCCTAACATTTCCTTGATGCACTTCACTGCAATCCATATTCTCTGTCACCACGGTGAATATTGACAAGGAATGAGAACTATCCCTTTTTTTTTTTATGAACATGTGTGAGATTTTGATTTTACCATAAACCTACATTATGCCTCATCACTGCGCACCACAGTGGGTCCTCCTCACTACTGTTCATTTGGAGTGAGGCCTGTGGCCTGAATGTTATGATGAAATGTAGCAGGTTTAGGTAGCCAAAAGATTGGAAAAGAGTAGAATATGGTGGGGAAGGGTGTGAGTTTGGAAGCTAGAGGAAAGGGGTTGGGAGCAGTTGGTGTTGTGGGAGGGGGGGAGGAGGAAGCAGAGCATGGAGTGAGTAGTTAGAAGGGAGTATGCAGTGAGAAGGGAGTGGGCGGCACAGTGGCTATCACTGCTGCCTCACAGCGCCAGAGACCCGGGTTCAATTCCCGCCTCAGGCGACTGACTGCGTGGAGTTTGCACATTCTCCCCATGTCTGCGTGCGTTTCCTCCGGGTGCTCCGATTTCCTCCCACAGTCCAAAGATGTGCATATTAGGTGAATTGGCCATGCTAAATTGCCCCTAGTGTTAGGTGAAGGGGGAATGGGTCTGGGGGGGTTGCGCTTCAGCGGGTCAGTGTGGACTTGTTGGGCTGTAGGGCCTGTTTCCACACTGTCAGTAATATAATCCCCCGGCTGATAATGTGCTGTACATTCTCAATGACTGACAGTCATTAATATCATGCAACTCTCTTTGGAATGGGACCTTGGTTGCCAAATCAGACTATTCCCATAGCTGTTTTATTGCTCATATTCTGTCAATCAAGGAATTATAGACTGTGATACTCCTCAGTCTGGACATTGAGTTAATTTTGTGCCTCCTCCCCGAGTCCGTGCCTTTATGCACAACACCTTGACAGTGAACCCTCACCTTTTTTTTAATAATAGAATGCCTAAAGTGTGGCAACTGGCCCTTCTGCTCAATAAGTCCACACCGACCCTGCGAAGAGTAACAAATGCAGACCCATTCCTCTACGTTTACCCCAGACTAATGCACCTAACCTACACATCCCTGAACACTGCGGGAAACTGGAGTACCTGGGAAGACAGCCTCGCAGACACAGGGAGAACATGCAAATTCCACACAGTCACTCAAGGCTGGAATCAAACATGCGTCCCTGGCACTGTGAGGCAGCAGTGCTATAATTGAGCCACCGCACCACCCACTGGTTGTACTTCACATCCCTTAAAGAAGATGAATGCTCAGAGGAAGAAACACCTGAAAACTTTGAGGCCTCCATGAGGTCACTTCTTACATCTGATCCACCCATTTTATCATCTTGATTATTGGAGCAATTGTTCAAATGCACACGTTCTGTGAGATGGCACTCCCAGTGGATTCCAGATATTTCTGAGTAGAAACTTGTGCAGCAGTGACCAGAAGAAGCCAGTAGACAAGACGATGATGAATTTGTTTTGCTTCAGTGCCATCATACCAATTCTTAGCTAAGTTTTTAAGATGCAGTTCTCAGGGGTCTGGCTGGTTAAAGATCAAGGATTCAGGAGTATTGGCCGCATTGGCAGGCTGTGGAGACAATCCCTTCTGATGGTCGGGCAGTTTGAAGAGTTTAGAGCTTACAACTATGATGTAATATGAGACGGAAGATATGAATTGAATTGAATTGAGTGGAGTTGAATTTATTGTCACGTATACTGTGGCACAGTGAAAAGCTTTGTCTTGCAAGTGGTACAGGCAGATTACAGAGTTAAGTGGCATAGTTAAGCAAATAATTGGTAAACAGTGCCAAAAACAAAAACACAGGTATAGGCAAATGTTAAGTGTTTGTGAGTCCATTCAATATTCTAACAACAGGAGGGTAGACACTGTTTTGAAACTGGCTGGTGCATGTGTTCAGGCTTCTGTACCTTCTCCCCGATGGTAGAGGTTGTAGAAAAGCATTGCCAGGGTGGGATGGATCTTTGAGAATGCTGGCGGCCTTTTCTTGATAGCGGGCCTGTTGGATGGATTCTATAGACGGGAAGTTGGCCTTTGTGATTGTCTGGGCCGAGTTCACCACTCTCTGTAACTGTCTCCGATCTTGAATGGTACAGTTGCCATACCAGGTAGTGATACATCCAGACAGAGTGCTCTCAATGGCACACCTATAAAAGTTGGCAAGGGTGTTCACAGTCATGCCAAATTTCCTCAGCTGCTTGAGGAAGAAGAGACATTATTGGGCCTTTGTAACCAGTGCGTCCACATGAATAATCCAGGAAAGCTTGTTGTGGATGACCACTCCCAGGAGCTTGACACTCTCCATTCCTTCCACCACTGAGCTGTTAATGTGTAGGTGGGCATGAGTAACACCCCACTGAAAGTCAGTAATGAGTTCCTTGGTTTTGCTGGCATTAAGAGCAAGGTTGTTCTCAGTACACCATTTTTTCAGGTCTTCCACCTCCCGTCTGTAGTCTGTTTCGTCGCCATTTGAGGTTCGCCAGACTATGGTGGTGTCATCAGCGAACATGTGAGGAAGCCTGGGGCTCGTGTAGGTTACCTCCGACTGGCCTGGCCTTCTTCCAGGGTGGTCGGATGGGTCGTGGGCACCACGTGGTCTGCTGCCTTCATCCAGTAAGCTGGTTTCGAGAATTGGAGGAGCTTCAAACCTGAGAGTTTAGTTAAAACATAGTTAACAGCATACTTTTAAAAGTTACTAATAAGTTTAAAGAGTGTAGAACGATTGTAGGAAATAGGAAACTTAGTTCTGCATGCAGGAGCTCACAAGGAGTCAAAGTTATCTAGCGCCATCTTACATTTGTGGAAGTGAGGACGTGGCAGTGGCTGCCTGTCTGAGAGAACAATGTAATTGTCAGTCAAAAGTTTAGGATGGGAGCATTCGGCCAGCTGTCATTTCTGTACTGGCAATGTTACTACATTCAGGGAAGTTTTACAAAAGATCATTTACTGCTCAGAAACTGTGGTTTCAATGTGCTGGATTGGGCAGATTGTGGTAGATACTGCCAAGATTCTCCAGCAGTTCCTGTTTTTGCTTCTGGATTACACCTGGGTACCCTTTCATTTTGAATACATTGTATAGGTGATTTTCCACTGCTCTGCGTAGTTCCTCTGTGCTGTAGTGTGTGGTGGCTCATTGGAATAATGTTCTGATGCAGGTTTGTTTGTGATGTTGGGATGATTGCTTCTGTAGTTCAATATTTGGTCTGTATGTATTGTTTTCCTGTAGACACTGGTTTGAAGTTCCTCATTGGCTGTTCGCTCTACTGTGACATCTAGGAATGACAGTTTGCTGTTGTTTTCATGCTCTTTAGTGAATTTTACAGGAAAACAACTGTTGAGAGAGATTCACTTAGATTGACTCAGCATTTTTCAATTAGAAAATGGGTGCCTGAGTGAAGTCCTAATTAAATATCCAGAAGTCTTTGTCGAGGGACTATCAAAGGAGCCATAGTTATCGTGCATGTTGTCCAGGAAGGAATTCCATTATTCTGTAAGGTCTGCCCAGTGCTATTTGCCTTACGGGCAAAAGTTGAGGCAGAAATCAGAAGGCTGGAAAGTGAAGGAATCATCAAACCAGCTCAGTTTTTGTTGAAACAATTTTGAAGTTGGATGGGTAGATTCACCTTTGTGAGGCTTTTAAACAAACATTAAACCGCATTTCACAGCGAGAAAAATACTCATAAGGGGTTGTACTAATATACGAGATTGAGGTATCATCACCCTGTGCAATATTTCAGAGGAGAGTGGAGCACATTTCACAAGTCTACTCCAGATCGCTATTTAGAGTCATAGAGATGTACAGCACAGAAACAGACCCTTCAGTCCAACCTGTTCATGCTGACCAGATAACCCAACCCAATCTAGCCCCACCTGCCAGCACCTGGTCCATATCCCTCAAATCCTTCCTATTCATATACCCATCCAAATGCCTTTTAAATGTTGCAATTGTACCAGACTCCACCACTTCCTCTGGCAGCTCATTCCATACACATACCACCCTCTGTGTGAAGAAGTTGCCCCTTAGATCTCTTTTATATCTTTCCCCTCTCACCCTAAACCTATGCCCTTTAGTTCTGGACTCCCCGACCCCAGGGAAAAGACTTTGCCTATTTACCCTATCCATGCCCCTCATAAATTTGTAAACCTCTATAAGGTCACTCCTCAGCCTCCGACACTCCAGGGAAAACAGCCCCAGCCTTTTTCAGCCTCTCCCTGTCGCTCAAATCCTCCAACCCTGGCAACATCCTTGTAAATCTTTTCTGACCCCTTTCAATTTTCGATAGGAAGGAGACCAGAATTGCACGCAATATTCCAGCAGTGGCTTAACCAATGTCCTGTACAGCCGCAACATGACATCCCAACTCCTGTACTCAATACTCTGACCAATAAAAGAAAGCATACCAAACACCTTCACTATCCTAACGACCTGCGACTCCACTTTCAAGGAACTATGAACCTGTACTCCAAGGTCTCTTTGTTCACAACACTCCCTCGGACCTTACCATTAAGTGTATAAGTGTTGCTAAGATTGCCTTCCCAAAATGCAGCACCTCACATTTATCTGAATTAAACTCCATCTGCTACTTCTCAGCCCATTGGCCCATCTTGTCAAAATCCTGTTGTAATCGGAGGTAACCCTCTTCACTGTCCTCTACACCTCCAATTTTGGTGGAATCTGCAAAATTACTGACTGTACCTCTAAGGAATCTGGGTAATCCAAGATGGAGGACAGGAAAAATTTCTGGCTGTAACAGCTGCTCCTTTTTTGAGGTATTTATCTAGACAATGTGCTAATAGCAAGAAAGACCAATAAGGAGCACTTAGGGAACTTGAACATTGTCCTTAGACATTCCCCTCAAAACATTTCAAGAAGGTAGCCCAGACCCTAATTTTGCTTGGTGTTTTAAGCAGGTGTACAATGGATATTCTAGGAGAGAATCAGCTGGTTAAACAACTTAGTTTTAACCAAAACAGAATTTATTTACAAGATTACTGAATGAAACACAAACAACAGAAAACAGAATACTGAATAACTTAACGTCCCCAAAAACCCAAGAGATCATCCCAACTTAATGATGCTGTTCCAAATAAATGCTACAATCCCCACAAACACCCCTTGGCACAAAAGGTAAAATCAGACACAAGTTCTTTCAGGATAGAAGAAGTCAGAGAGAGAGTACCAGCTTGGACCTGCTTCTGTGGGTCCAGCAGCCTTTCTTCACACTGCTGCTAAATAAAACCCACCCAGAGAAAACCAGAGCTGAGAGAACTGGCCACTCCCTTTTCATTCGAACATAGAACATAGTCAGGAACATCACAGGACAGGCCCTTTGGCCCACGATGTTGTGCCAAGATTTAATCCTAATGTAAAATATAGCAATTAACCTACACACCCTTCAACTCACTGCTATCCATGTGCATGTCCAGCAGTTGCTTAAATGTCCCCAATGACTCTGCTTCCACCACCTCAGCTGGCAACGCATTCCATGCATTCACAACTCTGTGTAAAGAACCTACCTCTGACGTCTCCTTTATACCTTCCTTCTAATATCTTCAAATTATGATTTCTCGTACCAGTCAATCCTGCCCTGGGAAAAAGTCTTTGGCTATTGACTCTATCTATTCCTCTCATTATTTTGTATACCTTGATCAGGTCTCCTCTCTTCCTCCTTCTCTCCAGAGAGAAAAGTCCAAGATTATTCAACCTTTCTTCATAAGGCAAGCCCTCCAGTCCAGGCAGCATCCTGGTAAACCTTCTTTGCACCCTCTCCAAAGTCTCTATCTTTCCTACAGTAGGGTGACAAGAACTGTACACAATATTCCAAGTGTGGCCTCACCAGGGACTTGTAGAGCTGCAGCAAAACCTCGCGGCTCTTAAACTCGATACCCCTGTTAATGAAAGCCAAAACACCATATGCTTTCTGAACAACCCTATCCACTTGGTTGGCAACTTTGAGGGATCTATGTATTTGCACAGCAAGATCCCTCTGTTCCTCCACACTGCCAAGAATCCTGTCTTTAATCCTATATTCAGAAATGAGTTCCACCTCCCAAAATGCATCATTTTGCATTTATCCAGGTTGAACTCCATCTCCATTTCTCGGCCCAGCTCTGCATCCTGTCGTAGCCCTCTATACTATCAATGACACCTCCAACCTTTGTGTCATCTGCAAATTTACTAACCCACCCCTCAACCTCCTCATCCAAGTCATTTATAAAAACTACAAGGAGCAAAGGCCCAAGAACAGAGCCCTGCGGGACCCCACTCAACACTGACCTCCAGGCAGAATACTTTCCATCTACAATCACTCTCTGCCTTCTGTCAGCCAGCCAATTCTGAATCCAGATAGCCAAATCTCCCTGTATTCCATACTTCCAGACTTTATGAATGAGCCTACCGTGGGGAACCCTATCAAATGCCTTGCTGAAGTCCATATACACATCTTCTGCTTGACTGTCATCGACCTGTCTTGACACCTCCTCAAAGAACTCAATTAGATTTGTGAGGCATGACCTGCCCCTCACAAAGCCATCTGACTGCCTTTAATTACACTATGCTTTGCCAAATAGGCATAAATCCTATCCCTCAAATCTTTCCAAAACTTTGCTGACCACAGATGTAAGACTGTCTGCTCTGTAATTGCCAGGGATTTCCCTATTACCCTTCTTGAAAAGAGGAACAACATTTGCCTCCTTCTGATCCTCCAGTACGACTCCTGTGGAGAGTGAGGAGGCAAATATCCTCGCCAGCGGCTTAGCAACCTCCCTTCTCGCTTCCCGGAGCAGCCTGGGATAAATCTGGTCTAGCCCTGGGGATTTATCAATATTAACATTTTCCAAAACTTCTAGCACATCATCTTCATCAATCTTGATGTGGTCAAGACTGTATTCCCAATTCCTCTAAGTTTTCAAGTGCAAGTGTTTGCTTTAAACATGAAAGTCTTCTGCCTGAGGCAGTATTTGTTAGCTATAAACAAATTAGCCCTAAAACCCCTGAAACCCAGACTTTTCGGAGTCTGTGACATTTACGACCTCTCTAAGAAAAAAGCTAAGGACAGCAAAACCTTGTTAAAAGAGTAGCTTCATCACACCTCCCCCTTAAGAAAAAATGAACCATCAATACCCAAAGATGGCTTTATTTTAAAATCCCTTAAACCTAAATTGTTAAGACTGTAAGACACACATATACATTACACTGACCATAAAATGTGCAAACATGCACAACTACATTCCGTTTCAGTCTGTTGTACTCCTGCCAGCGAACTCCTCCGTTTCTCATTCGAGTTATGACACTGTTTTGGCAATCATGTTTTCTTGTCCTGCCACATGGACAATTTTCAAATTGAATGGCTGTAACAGAAAGCTCCATCTAAACAGTCTGGCGTTTTTGTCCTTAAATTTTTTCACAAGCTTCAATGGGTTGTGATCAGTGTATATGATTGTCTCAGATACGTTGCTGGTAACATAAACACTGACATGTAATGCCAACACTAAGACCAGAATCTCCTTATCAACCATTGAATATTTCTACCGATAAACATCTGACTTCCTGGAGAGATACCCAATGGGTCTTTCTATCTTCCTGCAAGAGCACATCATCAACACCCACATCACTTGCATCGATAGCCACCTTGAACGGCTTTGTACAATGAGGCGTAGCTAATACCAGGGTAGTAGTTTACACAGCGTTTAGGCTGTCCAACGTCTTCTGACAGTCCACTGTCCACTGAAACTTCTTGCCTTCCTTTAGGAATTCAGTGAGTGGAGCAGCCACACTGCGAAAATTTGGTACAAATTTTTGATAAAATCCACTCAATCGCAGGAACGATAATACTGCTCTTTTTGTCAATGGTACGGAAAACTCGCCAATTACTTTTGTTTTTGCATTCACATGGGCCATTTGTCCATGTCCAATAACATGGTTCAGGAAGGTGATTGGCCTTTGGCAATTTCACTTTTAGCCAGGTTTATCACCAAGCCTGCCTTACAAAGTCGATCAAACAAGTCTGATAACTGTTGTAAATGTTTCTTTCATGTGTGACTAAAAATCACCAGGTCATCAATATATGCAACACAATTGGGGAATCTGGCAATGACCTTATTGGTTAGTCTCCGAAATGTGGCTGGCACATTTTTCAAATGGCATGACTTTAAACTGATGCAGTCAATTTGGCATTACAAAAGTTGAAATTGCCTTTGCTCTTTCTGACAAAGGTAGCAGCCAGTATCTTCTAAGCAAGTCTAATTTAGACATATAAGTTGCTTGTTCCACCTTCTCAACACAGTCCTCTAAACATGGAATTGGATATGCATCACTCTTTGTAACTGCATTGACTTTGTGATAGTACACATAACTGTTGAGTACCATCTGCTTTTGGCATCATGACTGTGGGTGAGCTCCACTCACTGTAACTCACTTTGATTATGTTGTCTTGAAGCATGCCTTCAAACTCCTTCTGGTCCTGTGCCCAACTTTAGAAGGTTATGCCTATAACAATGTTGCTTAATCAGAACAGCATCTCCGATATCTACATTATGCATAATTAGGTTAGTACTTCCCAGCTTATTTCTACATACCTCCCCATGTGATATTAATAACTCTTTCAGATCATTTCGGTCTTTCAATAATTTATCCCAATTTTTGACAACTTTCTCATTGTTCAATTTAATTTGAGGAAGGTCCAATTCAGAATCCTCTGACCTTGGTTCTTCACTGTGTTGTAACCAATAACACAGTCTCTTGTGGCTTTCCTTCCCTGTCAAAATACCTTTTGAGCATATTCACATGACACACTCAGATTTCTTTCTGTCTGGAATCTCTATCAAGTTGTTCACCTCAGTCAATTTCCTTTTGACTTGATAAGGTCCACTAAACTTTACTTTTAAGGGTTCACCTATCATTGGAAGTAACACTAATACCTTCCTCCTGATAGCAAAATTGTGAATTTTTGATTTCGTCTGTTTCCTGTTTCACTGTATGCTGTAATACTTTTAAATGCGGTCTAGCTTACTTCCCAGCTCTATTTAATTGTTCCCTAAAACTTGACACACAGTCCAAATCTGTGGTCTCTGAATTCTGACTTATCAATTTCTCCTTAATCAATTTTAATGGTCCTCTCACTTCATGTCCAAAAAATAATTCAAATGGACTGAATTTGATCGATTCATTTGGTGAATTTCTGATCGCAGAAAGCACAAACGTAATTCCCTTGTCCTAATCATCTGGGATAATCCTGACTACAAGCCCTCAACATGGTCTTTAATGTCTGAAGCAACCTTTCTAATGCTCCCTGCGACTCTGGATGACATGCAGTAGATTTGAATTGTTTTATTCCTGAGCTGTCCATAACTTCCTTGAATAATTTTGATGTGAAGTTTAACCCTTGATCTGATTGTATCTCTGTCGGTAATCTATATCTAGTGAAAAGTTTGAGTAACTCCTCTACAATTCTTTTAGCTATGATATTGTGTAGTGGAACTGCCTCTGGAAATCTGTCGAAACATCCATTATCGTTAACAAATACTGACTCCACTTTTTATTTGAGATAGGGGATCTACTCAATTAATTAAGACTCTTGTAAAAGGCTCCTCAAATGCTGGAATAAATATTAAAGTTACAGGTTTTATTAATGCCTGTGGTTTTCCAATTACCTGACATGTATGACACGTCTGGCAAAATCCTTGTTCAGTCCAAGCCAGTAAAAATGTTTCTTGTATTTTAGCCTGTGTTTTCCTCACTCCTAAATGACCCAAGTGGTAGCTCATGCATCGCTTGCAACACCTCCGTTCTATAACCCACTGACAATACAATTTGATGAACTTCTGCCCATTTCGCATCTGCTTGAATATGTGATGTTCTCCATTTTCTCATTAAGACATCTTTTATGATAATAACATTCAGGAACACATTTGGATTTGTTTTCCATGTATGCCTTTTGATACAGTAGTTTTAAATTTTCATCTTTCTGCTGTAACTCAGTTAATTTATCTGAGATAAAGATGTCTGTATTGTCATCTACCAGCTTCTGGTGCCAACCATCTAATCAAACAGGGTCTCTGCTAATTCCACTTCAACTTTCATACCTGCACTCTTTGATCTCTCCTGTTTCAGCTAGTGACTTTGTGACCTCATTAACACAGTCAGGAAAAATCCCAGAATATATGTCCTGCAATAGTTCTGTTGCCTGGGTTTCTACTGGCTTTTCAACCACAGTAGGTAGCACTCCTACCAGTGAACCAGCCATATCATTAGCAAGGATAAATTGTATTGCTGGAGCTGAGAGTTTGTCCTGTACTCCTGCCATGACTTCTCCATTCTTCACTGGACACTCTAACCTGACTTTACATAATTGAGCACTTCTGCTCTCACCATGAATTCCCATTACTAGTACCTTTTCTGGCAATAGTCCTTCAGAAATACATTTCTCCTCATCTTTCAGGATCACCGATTGAGAGGATCCGGTGTCTCTTAATATTGTAACCTCTTTACCTGCTGATCCTGACCTATGTGAATAAACTTTATCTTTGCAAGTATCCGGTTTAAGATCTGGTTCTTCCTCCTTAACCAACCTCTGACCAGCTTGTACATTCTGGTGCAGCTTTCTAGCCTCCACTGTGTTTTATGTTACCACATCAACAAAATTCACTGGCTCATCCTGTTTTCCTACATCTGGCTTCCCAGTGCTTCTCCTAACCCACCAACACTGATTTCATGTGGCCTACTTTATTGCAGTGAAAACACCAGAGCTTTTTAACTTCTCTGTCCATTTCAAAGGTTTTCTTTTTACCCTGTGGTAAGTTATCTTTATGACCTTCACCGAGATCTATCTTTCCCTTTCCGTGTGAGGATTTCTCTTTTCTCCAATTTCTATCCCTCGCGGATTGGAATTGATTCTGGAAGCTAAACTTTGCTTTATGGACCAACTCAATCATTAGACATTTCAGCTGCTAATCTGGCTGTTTTAACTCTCTGCTCTTCCACATAAGATCCCATTACTTCAGAAAGTAAATTTTTGAACTCCTGTCGAAGTGCCAATTTCTGAAATTTAAACTCTTTTTCTCTCTCTTCCACGAAAGCAATTTGTTCTTTTTCTCTTTCCTCTGCTTTTAATCATAATTCTTCGTCTTTTTGCCTCTAACTCAAGCTGCTTCATTTTCAATAGAATTTTAGCCATCCCTAATGATTCTATTGATTTTTCTAGCAAATTTAAATGCTGAGCTACTGCTGTAATTATCTCTCCTTTCCTCACGGAAGGAGGTAGCTCCAACCCCAGCTTGTCTGTTAATTCCTGCAGCTTGGCCTTAAAGGTCACCTCTTCCACTCCCAGAAAACTCTTGGTGACTGTAAAAGCCATTGATATCCCAAGCACTATTTAAACCAACAAAAATCAACACCCAGAACAAAAGACACTAACATCTACCACTCGCTGCCTTTGAATGCCACAACTTTAATCCCAATTTGGAACTACAGAACAAATCCCACAAGGAGCCCCCAGTCTCTTATGGATCAGGCCAGACCCCCTCAAAACATTTCAAGAAGGTAGCCCAGACCCTAACTTTGCTGGTTGTTTTAAGCAGGTGTACAGTGGATATTCCAGGAGAGAATCAGATGGTTAAACCAGTTAGTTTTAAACAAAATAGAATTTATTTACAAGAATACTAGATTAGATTACCTGCAGTGTGGAAACAGGCCCTTCAGCCCAACAAGTCAACACTAACCTTCCGAAGAGCAACCCACCCAGGCCCATTCCCCTTTATTCACCCTTTGACTAAGGCACTTAACACCTAACAGGCAATTTAGCATGACCAATTCACCTAACCTGCACAACTTTGGACTGTGGGAGGAAACCAACGCAGACATGGAGAACATGGAAACTTCACACAGACGGTTGCCCAAGTTGGGAATGGAACCCGTTTCCCTGGAGCTGTGAGGCAGCAGTGCTAACCACTGAGCCACCATGCCACCCTCCCTTACAGAATGAAACACAAAGAACAGAAAACGGAATAATGAATAGCTTAACATCTCCGAAAATCCAGGAGATCATCCCAACTTCATGATGCTGTTCCAAATACTTGCTACAATCCCCACAAACACCCCTTGGCACAAAAGGTAAAATCAGACACAAGTTCTTTCAGGATAGAAGAAGTCAGAGAGAGAGTACCAGCTTGGACCTGCTTCTGTGGGTCCAGCAGCCTTTCTTCACACTGCTGCTAAAAAAACTCACCCAGAGAAAACCAGAGCTGAGAGAACTAGCCACTCCCTTTTCATTGTGCAAGTGTTTTTTTTAAACATGAAAGCTTTCTGCCTGAGGCAGTATCTGTTAGCTATAAACAAATTAGCCCTAAAACCCTTCAACCCCAGATGTTTTGGAGTCTGTGTCACTTACGACTTCTTTAAAACAAAAGCCAAGGACAGCATAACCTTGTTAAAGGATCAGCTTCATCACAGCATATGCCATAGAAAGGAAAGCAATGTGGGTTCCAGGAACCCCAAGTGACCTACTTGAGTTGACAAGACCGGGTTACACCGGTTAGAAGATAATGTGGGAGTGACCAAAGCTGCCCTGGCTCTCATGTCTGTACCGGTGTTTAGGTCTTTTCCTGGGTTGGCAAATTATTATAGAATCTTCATACATAACCTGGTCTACATACTGGCACCTTTGCATAAACTCCTACAAAAGAGTCAGCCTTTGAAATGGTTGTATAGCCAAGCCATAGTGTTCAGGGAAATGAAGAAACAACTATCATCCTGTAAGGCTTTGGCACATTATGATCCTGAGTGAGATTTGGTATTAGGAGAAAGTGAGGACTGCAAATGCTGGAGATCAGAGCTTAAAAATGTGTTGCTGGAAAAGCGCAGCAGGCTTGGCACACCCTCCTCATTCCTGAAGAAGGACTTATGCCCGAAACGTCAATTCTCCTGCTCCTTTGATGCTGCCTGACCTGCTGTGCTTTTCCAGCAACACATTTTTAGGCTGAGATCTGGAATTGACACACAAATTCTCCCCATGGTAGTATTAGGTCAAAGGTGGCCCAATAGAGTGGACACCCAATAGTAAATGCATCCAGGATATTGGCTAATGCAGAATGTAAATACACCCAGGTAGGGAAGGCTGGTTTGACGGTCATATTGGAGTCAGGATGTTCCATCAATACCTTTATAGACAGAGTCACAGCTGACAATATTAGACTATGGATGCAGACAGATCTAGTCCTGGCAAAACAGCTGATGGGGTAAACAAGAAGCTGTCACAACCAGAATTGAAACCTTTCTGAACCTGGAGAGACCAGTTATAGAAGATGGCATATTATTAGGGGAAGCAAGAGTGGTTGTCCCAAGCAAAGATCTCGGTTAACTATGGCTGAACTCATCCAGGGGTTTCCAAAATGAAGATGTTGGCGAGACGTTACATCTGATGGGCAGGATTGGATGCAGACATAACTGCATTGGTGGAGCAGTGCCCAGAATGCCAACAGGGCAAAAATTACTGCCAGCAGCTCTCCCACATTCGTGGGACTGTCTGGGTAAACTCCGGACTTGGTTACACTTTGACTGTGCATGTCCTTTCATGGGCTCAATGTTCTTGGCCATTGCAGCTGCTCACCCATGGAATATGTTCACCAAGCACTGGACGACATTAGAAAAACTGTGCATCTCTTTCTCGATACATGGGCTCCTGGAAGTGTTGGTCATAGATTTACCATTTACCAGCTGGAATTTGAGTATTTCCTAAAGTCAAACAGCTTTTGATATATAAGGACAGCTGCATACCATCCATCATCCAATGACCTGACAGAAAGACCAGTCCAAACTTTGAATGCAAGCTTGAAGAAGCAACCTGCTTCACGAGAAACCAAACTGTCCCAGCTCCTATTTGATTACAGGACCTGCCTATAATCATACATCTACAGGGATAGCCCCAGCAGAATTGCTAATTGGGAGAAGGAATCCCAATTAAGTTAAATTTGATCCTACTGGACCTGGGGGGAGCAGGTGAAACGGCATCGGGAACACCAATACCAAGCAAACGAGAGAACCACTTTAGTTCAGTTGACGTAGGAACCACCAAAATGACCTTTTATTGGTAAGAGGTTTGTTCAAGGCAAGGTCAGAACCAGTGCCATATAAAGTTCGGGTAGGAGCGATAGTCCTCAACAAGCACATGGACCATATGAAAGCCACAAACTCGCAAATGGTATAGGAACACTGTCCTGCTGTTAGGAAACTGTCAGAGCCCTTGCATTCTCCCTCTCTATAAAGCTTTGACGAGATCGCTGAATCTGGAAATGACGAAATTTGCCACATTTGCTGACAAGGTGAGCGAGAGGTGAGCTCCTAGGCATTAAATGCCACCCGGATCTGACACAGTTGACAAAACCGGACCTGGTGCTAAAACACCTCAGGAGATGCTACAAGAGAAAGGATTAGCCTATGTCCTTGCACTCAGAGGGGGAGGGATATAGTGATTGTGGTGAGGTCAGCCAGGTGGATCTCAGAATGAGTTCCCGGCTCAGGGCTGTTCATAAGGTCCAATCAGAGAGCGCCCTGGCTGACAGATAAAAAGAGTAATGTCAGATTGTGGCACTCTGAATGCTGACTCTAGATTAGATTACTTAGTGTGGAAACAGGCCTTTTGGCACAACAAGTCCACACCGACCCGCTGGAGAGCAACCCACCCAGACCTATTCCCCTACACTTGACACTACGGGCAATTTAGCATGGCCAATTCAGCTAACCTGCAGATCTTTGTGACTGGGAGGAAACCGCCGCAGCCATCGGGAGAACGTGCAAACCCCACACACACAGTTGCCGGAGGTGGGAATTGAACCCAGGTCTCTGGCACTGTAAGGCAGCAGTGCTAACCACCGTGCCAACTCTAATGAGGCTGTGCCAGAGTCAAGGACTGTGTAAATAAAGGGTGATTTGATGATGGCCTCTGAAATTATTTCAATTTGCATTTCAAAAGACGATGTGTAGTGATGGACTAAAAGCAATACATGGCACCGCATCTGTTCACCATCTTTTCTGCAACTCCATTTTAAAATCTCTTGAACGTGCTTCGAACCGAATTGAAAGAGACATTCTCTGCAATTGTGGGAATGGTGCAATATTTATCTTCAACTTTATTTCAGCCATTTAAACATGAGCAGCCATTGACGTTATCCAACTGAGTGAACAACTTACATCCGCAGTTCCTTTCCCTGAGGGAAAAGAATTCAGGTTAGTTTCCTGCCCTTAGCTGTGGGGAAGTGTATGTATCTGGATTCTTGTTTCAGGAAATGCTTAAGAATTAAGCAATTGATTTTTTTTTCTTCTCTGGGATCCTGTAAAGTTAGTGCTGGCTGCAAAGTAGATCTTCATCTTTTGAGGTCTCCCACCTTCCCTTTAAATCAGGGATTAGTGGTGCTCGAAGAGCACAGCAGTTCAGGCAGCAAAATCAACGTTTCAGGCAAAAGCCCTTCCTCAGGAATAAAGGCAGTGAGGCTGAAGGGTAGAGAGATAAGCTAGAAGAGGGTGGGGGTGGGAAGAAAGTAGCATTGAGTACAATAGGTGAGTGGGGGTGGGGGGTGGGGAAGGGGATGAAGGTGATAGGCAGGTAGGACAAGTCATAGGGACAGTGCTGAGCTGGAAGTTTAGAACTAGGGTGAGGTGGGGGGGAAGGAGGGAAGGGAAAATTAGGAAACTGTTAAGCCCACATTGATGCCCTGGGTTTGAAGTGTTCCGAGGCAGAAGATGAGGTGTTCTTCCTCCAGGTGTCTGGTAGTGAGGGAGCAGTGGTGAAGGAGGCCCAGGATCTAAGTCCTCGGCAGAGTGGGAGGGGGAAGTTGAAATGTTGGGCCACAGGGCGGTGTGGTTGATTGGTGCGGGTGTCCTGAAGATGTTCCCTAAAGTGCTCTGCTATGAGGCGTCCAGTCTCCCCAATATAGAGGAGACTGCATCGGGAGCGACAGATGCAATAAATGATATTAGTGGATGTGCAGGTAGAACTTTGATGCGGAAGGCTCCTTTAGGGCCTTGGATGGAGGTGGGGGAGGAGTTGTGGGCACAGGTTTTACGGTTCCTGTAGTGGCAGGGGAAGGTGCCAGGATGGGAGGGTGGGGGGTTTGACCTGACCAGGTCGTCACGAAGGGAACGGTCTTTGCGGAAAGCGGAAGGGTGGGGAGGGAAATATATCCCTGGTGGTGGGGCTTTTTTTTTTTAAAAAGGTGGCAGAAATGTCAGCGGATGATTTGGTTTATCCGAATGTTGGTAGGGTGGAAGGAGAGCACCAGGGGTGTTCTGTCCTTGTTATGATTGGAGGGGTGGGGTCTGAGGGCGGAGGTGCAGGATGTGGACGAGGTGTGTTGGAGGGCATCTTTAACCACATGGGAAGGGAAATTGCGGTCTCTAAAGAAGGAGGCCATCTGGTGTGTTCTGTGGTGGAACTGGTCCTCCTGGGAGCAGGTATGGCAGAGGTGGAGGAATTTGGAATACAGGATGGCATTTTTGCAAGAGGTAGGGTGGGAAGAGGTGTAATCCAGGTAGCTGTGGGAGTCGGTGGGTTTGTTTAAAAAAAATGTTAGTGTCAAGTCGGTTGTCATCAATGGAGATGGAAAGGTCTAGGAAGGGGAGGGAGGTGTCAGATGGTCCAGGTAAGTGGTGGCAGACATGGCAGTAGGGGTGGTGGAAGTCACTGAGCATGCGACATCAGCGATGTGAGGGGCAGAAGTGATGTCACGTGTGATGTATGAGGAATTGTGAGGGGCGGAAGAGGTTGTGGGAGTGGCCATGATGGGGGGGCGGGGGGTGGAAGTGACATCAATCAGCATGGGGGTGGCCACTGCACCAGCCACATGGCTAATGGCATCCAAGCAGTTCCAGAGGCCAGGGGAATCTTCTGGAATGTTTGAGGAGCGCTAGTTATGGAGGTGGGTAGATAAAAGTTTGTTGTACTTAGTTTTTGATGTTTGAGATGGAATTGAAATACTGTTTGTTGAGTGTATGTATTCTCCTGAGGATGTAGTTCATAGTGGGTCCTTTGCAATTCTGAGAGTGCGGCCCTCAGCTGAGGCAGGGCTGACTGTAGAGGTTAGGTGCTGGCTCAGTGCTGCAAGAGTGGAGCGGAGGATCTTGAAGGAGGACTGTTGCTGGTGTTTTTGAATCTGTAGTCTGTACTGTTTGTCTTGTTCGGGTCCAAACTCTGCTGGTTTAAGGGTGGCCCGGAGTCAGTGTGGGATGAGTTGGTTACGGAGGCAGGCACTAAGGAAGCAAATGTGGCTGTGGTAGCGAGTTTGTTTCAGGACATGGTTGAAGAGCTTCAGGGCAGAGGAAGTGACCTGGGAGTTGCAGTGGGAGGAGGGGGGACTCCCTGAGATTCAGGTAGAGAGGAGGAAAACTTCCTCAAGGCAGGCATCCTTGCAAGAGGATTCGCAGTAGGGTTAAAATCAACAAGGTAAAAACAATGACTGCAGATGCTGGAAACCAGCTCCTCTGATGCTGCCTGAACTGCTGTGCTCTTCTAGCACCACTAATCCAAAAATCTGGTTTCCAGCATCTGCAGTCATTATTTTTAACTTTTAAAATCAGGGATTCCACCCATCCCTTAATCTGATTGAACAGGAAGATTCCTGTTGACCAATGATTGGCCTGTTTACATGCCTGCGTGTGGGGTTTTAAAAGCCTGTTTGCATGAACTTTAGGTCATTTCTTGGTTTTCGGTTAGACTGGCATTCAACTCAGCTAGGTAAAAACAATGACTGCAGATGCTGAAAACCAAATACTGGATTAGTGGTGCTGGAAGAGCACAGCAGTTCAGGCAGCATCCAACGAGCAGTGAAATCGACGTTTCGGGCAAAAGCCCTTCATCAGGAATAAAGGATCCTGATGAAGGGCTTTTGCCCGAAACGTCGATTTCACTGCTTGTTGGATGCTGCCTGAACTGCTGTGCTCTTCCAGCACCACTAATCCAGTATTCAACTCAGCTAAACCATTGGGGGAAGGGAACATTACAAAGCTGGAATTTAAATCCTTTTTGTCAGACTAGCCAGTTACAGCAATGTTGTTCTTGGATTTTTGCTTCTTTCAGATACAACGGTCACAATTGCAAAGCTGGGGTATCCAGCATTGTGTCCCATCAAGAGAATTTTAAAAACTCTACGCTAGGGAGACAAAATGCATACTGAGCATCTGCAAGGCAGAACACCTCCAGTATTTGTAATCATGACCCTGAGCTTGCAATCGCCTGCCACTTCAACACCACCCTGTTCCCATGCCAACATTTGGGTCTCAGGTCTGCTGCAGTGCTCCAGCAAAGCTCAATGCAAGTTGGAGGCACAGCACCTGATTTTCTGCCCAGTTATCTTGTAGCCCTCAGGACTCATTGAAGTTAACAATTGCAGGCTGTTAATGCTTTCCTCTACACCCCCAGATCCTGATCTGTCTGGGTTGCTCCTGACACATGCAATTACTCAATTCCCATAGGCATTGATTCAGCATTTGTTACTCTCCAGGCTTACTATCAGCAATCCCTTTGTCTGCTTCCCTTTTCTGTCTCTCTGCACCATTGCTATCTACTTGACTCACTTCCACCCCTGCATTGTCGTTAGTATAAATACGATGATTTCCCAGCTGCTTTCAGTTTTGAAAAGGCTTACTGAACTCAGAACATTAACTTTGTGTTTCTCTCCCATGCTAATAGACCTGCAGAGTTTCTCCAGTTTTTGATTAAGCGTTCAAGCTCCAGTCGCACATTCCCACAAGCAGGCTGTTTGGTTTATTTGGATTCATGGACAATCAGAGTATTTTGACTTTATGGGTTAAATATGAAATCCTGACAGTCTATGCTGAACAGATATCCCAACCCAATCTAGTCCCACCTGCCAGAACCAGCCCATGTTCCTCCAAACCCTTCCTATTCATGTACCCAGCCAAATGCCTTTTAAATGTTGCAATTGTACCAGCTTCCACCACTTCTGGCAGCCCATTCCATACACATACCAGCCTCTGCATGCCCTTTAGGGAAGGAAACTGTCATCCCTACCTGGTCTAGCTCTGGACTCTCAGCACTGTGGTTGAACAATTCCACAGATGCCAGTATCCTGTCAGCAAGTCCCGCTTTAGTTACAGTCCTCGACACTGGTCTGGTTTCCGCAAAGCCAGGCCCCAAACCCTACCATTCAACCAGTTTACAGGGAACAGAGGATAAACCCCAAATCCCAGTTTCAAGCATGAAAAGACAGCAATGACATTTGTACATGAAAAAAAATCCAGTTACATAAAAACCGTGCAGACAATACAGACCCAGCAAGGTGCCATCCCTCCCACCTTCCAGCCACTAAGGCAGCCTGCCCCTATGTACCTTCTGGCTCTTGGTCCACCCCATGACCTTTCCAGTTCTCTGTCCACCCTGACACCTTTCAACCACCTCTAGGATAGCCCATCCCAGTACCCACAGCACTGAGGACAGCTACCCATCTTCTGGCTCTTGGTCTGCCCCTACATACCATTGGGCTCTCACCCACCCCAATGCGCTGTCTGGCCAGTGGGCTATCCTGACACCTTCCGGCCACCTCTAGGACAGACCATCCCCTTCCCCAGGGACAACACATGCAGGGTAGCCCACAAGCCTTCCAGATCTCAGCCTGCCCCTATGTGCCTTCTGGGTCTTGGCTGCTCTAACACCTCCCGACCATCTCTAGGACAGCCCATCCTGATCATCCCTTCTCAGGAAGGGAGTGCTCAGAATGACCTACCCACCATCTGGCTCTTGGGGTGACTGGCATCAGGGTGGCCTACCCAACCTCAGGCTTTTGGGGTGACAGCTTTCAGGATGACCCATGTGCCTCCCAGTTCACTAAGGCCTGCCAGACCCAGGGACACAAGACAGTGCAGGTAATTGACCCAACAAACACCACAATACAATTAGTTACAAAAAAAAAATTTTAAAGTCCTTTCTGGTATATAGTCCAAATAGAGAGTCTTCAAAATATAGAATCCATTTCCAGGAATGGAGTCCACTCCAGTTTTTGAGGTGCATTGTTCAAAATGGAGTGCACTCCTGAAGGCAGCAAATGCACAGCACACTGGTGTTCAGTCTCCATGGAGTCCTGGCCCACTCACAGGAACATAGTACAGGTGCAGTTAACTCACAGGGGTTTGATCTACTCCTGAAGCCAAGGTCTTCACCCGAACTCCAGGATATAGCAAGTGTTCACCTCCCAGCACACACAGGTGTTCAATCTTCAGAGGCCCAGTCCCAGGGCTAGGCCTCCCCACAGGAACAGCTGCTGTGGTAAAAATGTATGTCTTTCACAAAGGCTCAGTCCAAACACCAAAAATTAGTGAGGACATACAAAAAAACAAAAGGAAACTAGAGTAAAAGGGCTAAGCCCTACCACAAAATTACATTTTTTTTTACTTTTGAGAAAAGGACAGAGAGAAAAGAGTAACACATAAGCTGTAACCAGCCAGTGAAACAACAATCCCCTAATGAGAACTGAGTTACACCTGAAACACATTATGTGCATCAGGAGTTTAACAATCAGTCCTCACTAAAAAGGAATCAGTTAACAAACTGGCTAAATAATTCAGCTAGTTCAGGAATCAGGTCTCCCCCTCAAAAAAAGGAAAGCAGAAACTAACAGTAACATACTGACTAACACCAGCCTGCACAGAGTCAGTCCCCTAAATTGAGAAGGCCTCTGAATCTCTTGTTTGTTTTTTATTTTATTAAACAATTTACAAAAAAGGTTAATATTTACAGCTGTTTATAACAGCAATTTTACAAGGGAGGGGAGCAGCAAAGCTAGGCCTCAAACCCTACCGTTCAACCAGTTTACAGGTAATTGAGGACAAACCACAAATCTCAGTTTCAAATATAAAAAGACAGCAACAGTGACCTTTATACATAAGACAATCCAGTTACATAATTAAAAAAAAAGAGGGCAGACAATACAGACCCAGCAAGCCCCCATCCCTCCCACCTTCCCAGCCACCCACTCTACGCACCTTCTGGCTCAATCCACCCCAAGCCCCTTCTAGTTCTCAGTCCGCTCTGACTGATCTTTTGACCACTTCTATGACAGCCTGCCCCGGTACCCGTCTGGGGTGACAGCGGTCAGGACAGCCTACCCACCTCACAGCTTCACTAACCACCCTCAGCACCTTTTGACCACCTCTGGGGCAGCCCACCCCACTACCTGCCCAGGGTAACCGTGCTAAGGACGGCTACCCGCCTTCTGGCTCTCGGTCTGCCCCTACATACCATTGTGCTGTCACCCACCCCGATGTGCCTCCGGCCAGTGGGCTATGCTGGCACACCTTCCAGCCACCTCTAGAACAGCCTGACCCCTTCCCTCGGACGACAGCGTGCAGGGTAGCCCACAAGCCTTCCGGATCTCAGCCCACCCCTATGCATCTTCTGGCACTTGGCTGCTCTGACACCTTTCGACCACCTCTAGGACAGCCCATCCCAATTACCCCTTCTTGGGACAACTGCACTCAGAATGGCCTACCCACCATCTGGCTCTCAGGGCAACTGGCATCAGGGTGGCCTAACCACCCTCAGGCTTTCGGGACAGTCTACCAACCTTCAGGTAGACAGGATGGCCAACCCCCCCTCTGGCTCTCAGGGTGACAGCTTTCAGGATGACCCATGAGCCTCCCAGCTCATGGTAAGGCCTGCCAGACCTAGGGATACAAGACAGTGCAGGTGATAGACCCAGGAAACACCACAATACAGTTAATTACCAAAATAAAGAGTCCTTTCTGGTACACAGTCCAAATCTATACAGTCTTGGAAATATAGCATCCATTTCCAGGAAGAGTCCACTCCAGTATGCAATGTGCATTGTCAGAAAGAGTCCACTCCAAACTGCAGAGTCCATTGCTAAAAACAGAGTTCATAACCAAGGGCAGAGTCCACTCCTGAAGGCAGCAAATGCACAGGCATTCAGTCTCCAAGGAGTCCTGGCCCAGTCTTGGAAAACCAGGCCCACTCACAGGAACATAGTACAGGTGCAGTTAACTCACAGGGGTTTGGTCCACTCCCGAAGGAAAGGTCGGCTGCCAAACTCCAGGATACAGCAAGTGCTCACCTCCCAGCACACACAGGTGTTCAATCTTCAGAGGCCCAGTCCCAGGGCTAGGCCTCCCCACAGCAACAGCTCCTCTGGTAAAATGTACATCTTCCACAAGGGCTCAGTCCAAACATCAATAAAAAGTGAAGACACATACAAAAAACAAAGGAAACTAGAGTCCAAGGGCTAAGCCCTATTACAACATTAGCATTATCTTTTTCTCAAACAGAAGAGTAAAAAGAGTAACACACAGGCTGTAACCAGCCAGTGAAACAACAATCCCCTAATGAGAACTGAGTTACACCTGACACACATTATGTGCATCAGGAGTTTAACAATCAGTCCTCACTAAAAGGAATACCAGTTAACAAACTGGCTAAATAATTCAGCCAGTTCAGGAATCAGGTTTCCCTCTTCCAAAAAAAAGAGAAGCAGAAACTCACTGTAACACCAGCCAGCACAAAGTCAATCCCCTAAATTGAGAAGGCCTCTGAATCTCCTTTTTATATCTGTCAGCCAGAGCTCCCTAATTGCACTAGAATTAACAGCCCAAACTCACATTTTGGTTGACCTTGTTACAATCGCTACAGTGGTTAACTCTTAACTCTCCTCTGGGCAATTAGGGATGGTCAATAAATGCTGGCCTAGCCAGTGATGCCCTTGTTCCGTGAATGAATTTTTAAAAACATTCTGTCCAAATAATCATCCTATATCCTTTTGACTAAATCATGTTGCCTGCAGGTAAGATTCACCATTCAGTATAGCAGTGTGTGACAATCATGAAACCATTGATTATAATTATCCTGCATCCTGTCTGTAGAGGCCCCTGATGTGATAAAAGCTAAAATAGTGAAGCACAGGTTACCAAGGTGTCCCATCTGGGATTGTGATGTGGAGTCAGAAAGTACTGATAATGGCCTCAGCAAAGTCATGCAGGTGAAGAATATATTGGAAATCACCAGAGTAGCTGCTCAAGGGACTTGTTTGGTTTTGGAAGGCACTACAAATTGAAGGTATAGTGTTGCAAAGTCTGTGCAAATGACACATGGTGCGTGGAACTACACAGTTCACCACGGTGCCAAAAATGTGACATTGATTTTCTATTTGTTGATAGAAGGACAAATGGAGCCACACAGAGAGCAATCGGAAGAAATAGTTGCAGAGTTTGATGGAAGGTTACATGTTAAGGATGTCCAGCTGTGCTCCAGGCACTGGGCTATAGAAAAGGCTCACCCAGATTGAGGAAGTCCTCATGTAAGAAGGTGAGGGGTCTGAAACGTGAATTGAAGGAAGCCACAAACATAATCTGTCACCTTCAGGACAGAATGGACCAGCTGCAGGTTTTCAATTTCCAGAAACACTAAGAGTTGCTATGATTTCTTGTTTCAGATCAGAGTGCAGCACCACAGGAAGAACTGAGTGAAGGATTTTATTTGTTGGTGCCCATTACCACATGCCCTCCATGACCATGCATCCATCAGACAAACACTGCCCAGGTCAGTGCAGGTGACTAAGGAGTCTGCATTTCCATTGATTGGCACAGACAGAGAATCCAGTGGCCAAGACTCATTTACTCATTAATTAACTAAACTCATTACTCTCATTAGACCCATTAATTATTTTTAATCACATTGCACCAAATTGCAACTCTAGTGTTAAAATCTGGTTCTTCCCGCAGGAACCCGTGCCCCACAACCTGAGCCGCCTCCGGAATTTTAATTTTGTTCCCTTTCAGGGGTAAAAAGGCGGGGCCCGTATAGACTGCTGCTACACACCGTCTACCTCTTCTCCCTCATCCACTGTCTGTACACGCCTTGGCGTGCCCATTTGCCACCAGGCGGTGAGGATCCCCAGTGGAGGGCTCTCTACGCGGGAGTCGTCTCCCTTTGTCTCGGGGATCTGGGGTGGAGGGTGCTGCACGCAGCAGTCCCCTACAACCGCAGATTGCGGTGGTTCACGGACTCCCAGCCCAACTGCTTGTTCTGTGGCGCTGTGGAGTCCGTGGACCATGTATATATTGGGTGTGGGCGTTTGCACTCCCTTTTTGATTTTCTCAAAACCCTCCTCCTCTGCTTTTGGCTGCACTTCAGTCCCACGCTCCTGATCTTCGGGCACCCGGTACGGAGGAGGGAGGGCAGGTCTGAAGACCTCCTTGTGTGTCTGCTCCTGGGCCTGGCCAAACTGGCCATCAACAGGTCCAGGCAGCGGGCCGTGGAGGGGGTCATTAGGGGCCGACTGCCTGCCCTTGTTCCGCGGTTACATTAGGGCCCGGGTGTCCTTAGAGAAGGAGCACGCGGTGTCCACCAACACCCTGGAGTTGTTCAGGGAGAGGTGGGTGCCGCAGGGAGTGGAGTGCATTATTTTCCCCTCGAACTCTATTTTGATTTAGTCCCTACCCTCCCCTTCACTGTTTTGATCACACAGCATTGCCCTTTGATGTGAAGGGCAGTGCTTGTCACTGGCCACTCGGGTGTTTTCCTATCTTCCTGGTGGTGGAAACTGAATAAAGATTCGCACATCTTGTGTCTCTCACTGTGTCTCACACCTGCACACACACACCATGGGTGCTGGGGAAAAAAATAAGCACTACCGCAGTTAGGTAGTAGTGTGGGGGTAAAATAAAAAAAAACAGGAGCCTCTCACTGGCCACTCGGGTGTTTTCCTTTTGAAAAAAAAAGAAAAAGAAAACAAAGAAAAAAAAAGCAACTCTAGTGTTACGTCGATCCATTCACCTGCATGCCTTCAGCATCTTTATGTATCCTAATATCTCTGCTGGTTGTATTGTGACTTTGTTGTTTTTGTAGCCAGTAACTTCTGTTTTTCAGCAGCAGCAACTCGAAGACCGGGAGCTTGCACCAGGCGCCTGCCAGGAGTGGTGAGTCACGGATTTGAGCTTTGAAATTTGAAGTCAGAAAGCAGAGGTTTCTGGGAAAGGAGGGGCTTCTTATTTTTATTTCCATCCTGCTATGTAAGTCAGTGTTTTCTCAACCCGTGACCCTACCTTTGTAGGGCCTCCCACCCAACCACCTCCTCTAACCTTAAAGACCAGGGACATATCATACTTTGTGACTAGGGGACTAACAGGGATGGCAGAGCAGGGAGAGCAATGTTCCTCCTGCATGATGTTTGAGGTCAGGGACGTCATTAGTGTCCCATCCAAGTACATCTGCAGGAAGTGCACCCAACTCTCGCTCCTCCAAGACCGTGTTAGGAAACTGGAGCGGGAGCTGCATAAACTTCGGATCATTCGGGAGGCATAGGCTGTGATAGATAGGCGTTACAGGGAAGTCGTTACACCTAGGCACGAAGAAAGCTGGGTGACTACTTGAAAAGGGAAAAAACAGTCAGTGGAGGGATACCCTGTGGTCGTTCCCCTGAAAAACCATGTATACCGCTTTGGATACTGTTGAGGGGGACGACTTACCAGGGGTATGCAGTGGGGCCCAGGGCTCTGGCGCAGAGCCTGTCCCTGTTGCACCGAAGGGAAGGAGAAAAGGAGGACAGTGTTAGTCATTGGGGACTCAATAGTTAGAGGCTCAGATAGAAGGTTTGTAGGGAACGAATGAGAATCGCAGTTGGTGTGTTGCCTCCCAAGTGCCAGGGTCCATGATGTCTTGGATTGTATCTTTGGGGTCCTGATGGGAGTAGGTAACCAGCCTCAAGTCGTGGTTCATGTAGGTACCAACGACATAGGTAGAAAGAGGGATAGCGATGTAAGGCAGGATTTCAGGGAGCTAGGGTGGAAGCTGAGAGCTAGAACAAACAGAGTTGTTATCTCTGGATTATTACCCGTGCCACGTGATAGCGAGGCAAGGAATATGGAGAGATATCAGCTAAACACGTGGATGCAAAGATGGTGCAGGAGGGAGGGTTTCAGGTTCTTGGATAATTGGGGCTCATTCGGGGGAAGGTGGGACTTGTACAAACAGGACGGTCTTCACTTAAACCAGAGGGGTACTAATATCCTGGGTGGGAAATTTGCCGGTGCTATTCAGGTGGGTTTAGACTAGCTCAGCAGGGGGATGGGAACCGGAGGTGTAGTTGCAGTGCACAGGAGGATGAGAGTAGGAAGGACAGGGACAGGATTTCAGGGTCACAGGAATGTGCTGGCAGACAGAGAAGTAGTTTGAAGTGTGTCTACTTCAACGCTAGAAGTATCCGAAATAAGGTAGGTGAACTTGCAGCATGGATAGGTGCCTGGGACTTCGATGTTGTGGCCATTTCGGAGGCATGGATAGAGCAGGGTGAGGAATGGATTTTGCAGGTTCCAGGATTTAGATCTTTCATTAAAAACAGGCAAGGTGGTAAAAGAGGGGGAGGTGTGGCCCTGTTAGTCAAAGATAGTATAACGGTGGCTGAGAGAACTTTTGATGAGGACTCGTCTACTGAGATAGTGTGGCCTGAGGTTTGAAACAGGACAGGAGAGATCACACTACTTGGAGTTTTTTATAGGCCGCCGCAGAGTTCCAGGGAGGTGGAAGAGAGAATTAGCAAAATTATTCTGAGTAGGAGTGAAAGGAACAAGGTGGTCATGAGGGAGTGTTTAACTTCCCAACATTGATTGGGAATGTTATAGCTCTAGTACATCGGATGGATCAGCTTTTGTCCAATGTGTACAGGACGGTTTCCTGACACAGTATGTCGAAGGACCGACAAGAGGGGAGGCCACACTGGATCTGGTGCTTGGTAATGAACCAGGGCAGGTTTTTGATTTAGTTGTAGTGAGCACTTTGGAGACAGTGACCATAATTGAGTTACGTTTAGTTTAGCGATGGAAAGGGATAGGTACAAGCCACAGGTCAAGAGTTATCGATGGGGCAAGGGCAATTATAATGCGATTAGGCAAGAATTAGGATGCATAGAATGGAGTAGCAAAATGCAGGGGATGCAGACAATGGAAATGTGGAGCTGGTTTAAGGAACAGATATTGTGTGTCCTTGATAGGTATGTCCCTGTCAGGCAGGGAGGAAGTGATAAGTTAAGGGAACCATGGTTTACTACAGAAATTGCATCTCTTGTTAAGAAGAAGAAGGAGGCTTATGTGTTGATGAGACAAGATGGTTCAGATGAGGCAATGGAGAGTTACAGATCAGCTAGGAAGGATTTAAAGGGGGAGTTAAGAAGAGCAAAGAGAGGACACGAGTAGTCTTGAGCAAATAGAATAAAGGAGAACCCTAAAGCTTTCTATAGGTATGTGAGGAATAAAAGGATGATTAGGGTAGGAATAGGGCCAGTCAAAGACAGAAGTGGGAAGTTGAGTGTGGACCCTGTACAAATCGGAGAGGTGCTAATCGGTGTTCACTCAGGAAAAGGAGAATATTGTAGAGGAGAAGAATGAGGTACGAGATATTAGACTAAAAAGGATTGAGGTTAGGTACGCACAGGTGTTATCAATTCTAGAAGGAGTGAAAGTAGACAAGTCCCTCGGGCCGGATGGGATTTATCTGAGGATTCTCTGGGAAGCTAGGGAGGAGATAGCAGAGCCTTTGGCTTTCATATTTGAGTTGTCATTGTCTACAGGTTTAGTACCTGAGGACTGGAGGATTGCAAATGTTGTGCCCTTGTTCAAGAAGGGCAGCAGAGATGACCCAGGTAATTATAGACCAGTGAGCCTTACTTCTGTTATAGGAAAGGTTTTGGAAAGGATTATGAGAGATAAGATCTATAATCGTCTAGCAAGCAACAATTTGATTTCAGATAGTCAACATGGTTTCGTTAAGGGTAGGTTGTGTCTCACAAACTTCATTGAGTTTTTTGAGAAGGTGACCAAGCGTGTAGATGAGGGTAGGACAATTGACGTAGTTTACATGGACTTCAGTAAAGCCTTTGAAAAGGTTCCACATGGTAGGCTGATGGAGAAAATGCAGAGGCATGGAATTGAGGGTGATTTAGCAGTTTGGATTAGAGACTGGCTTTCTGAAAGAAGACAGTGAGTGGTGGTTGATGGAAAATATTCAGCCTGGAGTCCAGTTACTAGTGGTGTGCCACAAGGATCTGTTTTGGACCACTGCTGTTTGTCATTTTTATAAATGACTTAGATGCAGGCATAGGTGGATGGGTTAGTAAATTTGCAGACGACACTGAAGTCGGTGGAGTAGTGGACAATTTGGAAGAATGTTACAGGTTGCAGGGGGTCTTGGATAAACTGCAGAATTGGGCTGAGAGGTGGCAAATGGAGTTCAATGCAGCTAAATGTGAGGTGATGCACTTTGGGAAGAATAACAGGAAGGCAGAGTACTGGGTCAATAGAAAGATTCTTGGTAGTGTGGATGTGCAGAGGGATCTTGGAGTCCATGTGCATAGATCCTTGAAAGTTGCCACCCAGATGGAAAGTGCTGTGAAGCAGGCATACGGTGTGTTAGGTTTCATTGGTAGAGGGATTGAGTTCCGCAGCCGAAATATCATGTTGCAACTATACAAAACGCTGGTGCGGCCACACTTGGAATATTGTGTACAGTTCTGGTCACCCATTACAGAAAGGATGTGGAAGCATTGGAAAAGGTGCAGAGGAGATTTACCAGGACATTGCCTGGTCTGGAGGGCAGGTCTTATGAGGAAAGGCTGAGAAACTTAGGTCTGTTCTCATTGGAAAGAAGAAGGCTAAGGGGGGATTTGATAGAGACATACAAGATGATCAGAGGATTCGATAGGGTAGACAGTGAAAGAATTTTTCCTAGGATGATGACGTCAACTTGTTCAAGATGGCATAACTACAAATTGAGGGGTGATAGATTTAAGACAGATGTCAGAGGCAAGTTCTTTACGCAGAGAGTGGTAAGGGTGTGGAATGCCCTACCTGCTAACGTAGTCAACTCAGCCACATTAGGGAGATTTAAACAATCCTTAGATAAGCACACGGATGACTTTGGGATAGTGTAGGGGGACGAGCTGAGAGTTCCCAGGTCAGTGCAACATCGAGGGCCAAAGGGCCTGTTCTGCGCAGTATTGTTCTATGTTCTATGATCGCTCCCTCTTTCTCACTGTCTGCAGCTTGCTTTATCTGCCAGCAATGCTGCAAGGCGAAGACTGATGAAGGGGTCTGCAAGGAGCAAGCCCAGCTCTGCATTTATCCTGTTAAAGAGAATGGATTTGACAGATTCCGTAAAGGCAACTGAGCAAGTCATGTTTAATAGGTGGAGGTTGGGGGGTAGCAGGGGGTAATTCCTTTTCAGTTAATTATCATTTTTATATTTGTTGTCCAGTTTCATTTACATTCTTAATAAAATATCTTTCAAATTCTTAGACGAGCGTTGTAATCGATGTCGCCATATGCAACCTCATTGAGCCACACAAATACCACCCTCCCAGATTTTTATAATTATGTTCTTTGTTACAACCCTGAAAAACATAGAGAATCCATTAGGGGAGAAAATTAGCTACTATTGATTATTATGGGTATATCTCAGTCTGCAAATACCTACATATTATTATCAACTGTAAACTCCCTGACATAGGGAAGCATAGAAGCAATTGTGTGACTCGTGTTATCTACTTTCCATTGTTACTGGCAATGAATGTAAATATTTCCTCAACAGACCTCATGTCATCCTTCAATTACACAGGATTGTATTTCACACATAAGATATTAATGATCTAATATCAATATGATATAAACCAATGAACAATTAACTTTTAAACTTATGACAGCGTGCTTTAGCTCACGCCAAAATGTAATTGGTTTCTCAAATAAACAGCTATGCTCTGTCAGCTATTCCAGTGATTACAAATGTTTCCTTGTAAAGGGGAAATGTGAGAAGGTTTTGACTTCTACTCTCAATGCAAGGTGATCTGCTTCCTTTCTAAGTGTTCAGCGATCTTGCCAATCAGTTAAAACACAACTGTCCCACTAGCATTAAATATGTTAATCTGGAATGTTAAAAATGTGGTGGACTGAAGGACATGTATGCGTCCTTTGTTTTAAATTGCTCATTCTTGGAAGTTTAAAACAGACATTTCAGATTGTGACAGGAAGAAACATGAGCAATGGTGTTGATGCTCTTCAGTTTTCTGTAATAGTCTAAAACAAAGAACTGAATACCCAGGGAAATATCAAACCTGACTGGAATTGTCATTGGCTAGAAAGCTATCTTTTGAACAAATAGAGAGTTAACCATCACAGTTACTCAAGTACCTTGGCTTTAGGTTTGTTAACTGACGTGTCAGCACACATTCTCCAGATTGGTTGCTCTCAGTAGCCAAGGTCAGTTTGCGAGTCAGCTGTTGCCGTGTTGGTCTTTGGCTGCACTCCTGCTGTTACACCATCAAATTTATAAAGAGAAAAACACAAGGCTGACAAGAGGAAATCATTTTGAAGCAGTCCCTATATGGTTGATGTACAAGATTAATTGTATCCTTACTTTCAGGAATTGAAAGCAAAGCTGTTATTATTCACCTATTAAATTTCAACTTTTTCAAGTACAAAAGAGATGTCTGCAACTCATGCCCTTCAAATTAGAAGAGCTTATCCTTGTTTTGACAATCTCATTTACTCTTGCTGCCACAGTATTTTCCTTTCTGTGATTACAAAACTTTAAAGATCCGGTCTTCAAATTATTGAAACGATTTCCAGTTTGTTGAATACATTGAACAAGAATTAAATTGCATGTTAAACTACATGAAGCCAGAGTGGAAAACTCTGCAATGATGTGAGCACATTTGAGATTTTGATAAAACATGTGATATAATTGCAGAGATTGAGAACAAAGAGAATGTTATCTTCTACACTGCTGCTCTTAGACTAGCAGGCTATATGCCTGGGGGTGTGGATTTTATTAACAGTCCTATTATGTTTCCTTGAACATCAAATCATGATTTTTCTGTGGAAATTATGATGACAGTTACTGAAGCAGAAGTAATTCTGGAGACATGATGCTCATTACAATGCTTTCCATTCTCTAAATGAGTGTTAATTAAAAAAGCATCAGTATAAATCTTGTAGTTGTATTTATAATTAATAGTTATACAGAGCTGGTCCATTAACATAGCCCAATCATTGCTAAACAGTGTATATGTGCAATGCACGATGAAATGAATTTGTAGCCCAGAGTGAGTCCGTTTGAGCCATTCAGGGCCGAGACATTAAGTCCTGAATTTGATCCAATTGGATCCATGGTTCAGCTTTGAAACAACCGCACAAAGCAAATGGAATCTCACCCTGTAAATGTACAATGCTGTTTTTTTCTGTCTGGCCCTCGTAGCAAGTACAGCAGCTGACAGCTGTGTCTGAAGCCACTACACTGTGTTTTAAAAGAATAATATTGTTTGTACTCCTCTGATCTAGTTGAAGGAGGGTCAAATCTCTGGCAGTTTACTCGAATCTTTATCGCATTGTGGTCTTTCAACGGAACGCAGTTATGATGCCTGCGAGCTGAGGGAGAGATCATTTATTTGAGCTTTTTAATGAGAGAGGGGTGAGGCTAGTCTCTGCCAGGCCTCGCAATTTGTGTGTTCACACCTGACCAATCCTGAAGTCCCCAGTCCATGGTGACACCAGTTGCCTCAAGGAAAGAGGAATCAGAAGTTTGGGTTCAGTTTTCTCCCTCATTCTCTGCCTTTGTTTCTATTGGTCCTCTGCAGCAGAGTTTCTGTGTCTTGTGGTTTGTTAGATGTGGCTCAACCACATGGCATAATTAGTGGCAAGCTCCACCCACACAATTATGTCAATTTGTCTCCTTTTTAATGTGGCTTTACGTGCCCTTAAAACATTGTCTCTGTTTGAGATTGGATGCCAAGCTTTAGTTTTGAAGAGAGAATCTGCACTGGGAGGCAGGTGAATGCAGTTTCCGGATCAGCCGCACTAATTTCATACAATCGTGGTCATGCTGGTGGAACTGACTTTGAAGAGAATTCTGGGTTTGTTTACCATTCTTCCCACTTAACTTTGAATGGAAGCAACAAGTGAAACTCATGATTTGGAGATGCCGTTGTTGGACTGGGGTGTACAAAGTTAAAAATCACACAACACCAGGTTATAGTCCAACAAGTTTAATTAGCAGCATGAACTTTCGGATTACTGCTCTTCCATCAGGTGGTTGTTATAAGAGCAGTAGAATTTTTTTTTTAAACTAAGTACATAAAACAGAGGCAGGGCCAGGCAATATGTTCTACCTTCATGAGGTTGGAGCCGTGGACCTTATTGTGGGTCACAGTGACCACATCTGCTGCAAGTGTTGGTTGCTTGAGGAAATCTGACCAGGGAAAATCTTTGCACTGTATGCCTGTACTACAGCACATGTGATAATAAAAAGATATTCTATATTTTATGAGCAGGAGCCTGAGCTTCGAATACTGCAATACTGTACGGGGTAGACTTTCCTGGATTCTGTTTTGGGAGACAGTTAACTACCGTAAATTCAGTCAATAGTCAGGGAGAGGAGGTTGGGGTTGTGAACGAGGCAGCTAGAAGTTTTCCGAGGCAGCGTGGCTGCAGAGTTGGTCAGCCTGTGAAGACTGCAGCGGGACTCTAGCTTTCATGTGGTGTGGACTGGTGTAGCCCAGCGTGGGACTGTAATAGTAGAGAAGAAAAAGTTGGACTCTCTTTAATTTAACTTTCTTTGTGTTTGATTGTATTTTAAGTTAATGAGTATGGTGTCAATGCATGATGACAGTACACAGTTTTCACAGTATTTTATACAGAATTCGTCTGACAATAAATCAAGTCAATAGTGCTGAAGAAGCCTTAGCTTTTGAGCTTGTTTAACAGGTTTGAGATTCTAGCTCCATGTGTGGATGGAGAGCAGGGGCTGTAGGGAGGATGAGCAAATTGATCATAGCACCATAGTACAGGAAGCCGTTCAAGAGGGAGAGAATAAGAGAAATTTAGTTGTAATCAGGGATAGCATAGTCATAGTGTTATAGAGTCATAGAGTTATATAGTCATACAACACGGAAACAGATCCTGCGGCCCAACTCATCCATGCTGACCAGATATCCTAACCCTAATCTAGTCCCATTTGCCAGCACTTGGCTCATATCCCTCTGAATCCTTCCTATTCATATACCCATCCATATGCCTTTTAAAGGCTGCAATTGTACCAGCCTCCAACACTTCCTCTGGCAGCTCATTCCATACACGCATCACCGCTGCGTGAAAAACTTACCCCTTAAGTCCATTTTATATCTTTCCCCTCTCACCCTAAACATATGCCCTCTAGTTCTGGATTCCCCCAGCCGAGGGAAAAGACTTTGTCTGTTTATCCTATCCATGCCCCTCATGATTTTATAAACCTCTATAAGGTCGTCCCTCAGTCTCTGACACTTCAAGGAAAACAACCCCAGCCTTTTCAGCCTCTCTCTATAGTCAGGGGAATAGACACTGTTCTCTGTGCCCAGGATGGAGAATCCCAAAGGCTATGTTGCTTGTCTGGTGCCTGTGTTTCAGAATATCGCACCTGGGCTGCAGAAGAACTTGGAGTGGAGTGATCACGTAGATACCAACAATACAGATAGAAAGACAAAAGAGATTAAGTTGAGGGAATATGAGCAACTTGGCGCGAAATTAAAAAGCAGAACCAGAAAGGTAATCACCTCCAGATTATTATCTAAGACACGAGTTAATTGGCATAGAGTCAATAAGATTAATGAAGTAAACACATGGCTCAAAGCTTGATTTGGGAAAAATGGGTTTGAATTCATGGATTATTGGCACCAATACCGGGGAGGGAGGAAGGAAAGTGTTCTGATAGGAAAGGGTGTACCTAAATCATGGCTGGGACCAGAGTTCTAGTGAATAGCATAACTAGGGCTGTGGATAGAGGTTTAAATTAATTATGGGAAAGGTTGGGGGGGGTGGGGTTATTTGCATGGAAAATTGTAAGATTTTAGATAAAAGAGAATGTAGAATTGTAGGGTAGTGATTTCAGAAAATAAAAGGGACAGAATGTATAAATGTCATATTGTATCAAGGAACCATAAGAGCATAGTGAAAATCGATAACAGAATGAACTTGAAGGCTTTGTATCTTAATACGTGAAGCATTCAGAATAAGATGGACAGACAAACTGTGCAAACTGAGGCAAGTGAGTATAATCTTATAGTCATTATGGAAAAATAGTTATGATGAAATGAAAACTAGGAACGTAATGTTTAAGGATATTTGACCTTTCAGAGACACAAGAAGGATGGAACAGATGGTGGGATTGCACTGTTAAAAAGAAATGAAATGAGGTGGGATAATCTAAGCTTGAGTGATGTAGCATCTATATGGCAGAGGGAAAAAACAATAAGTGAAAGAAGACATTGGGAGGAGTAGTGTACAGAACCTCAAACTGTAGCCACTCTGTGGGAAAGGCTATAAATCCAGAAATAATAGGAACATGTAAAAGAATAGAGCAATAATTATGGGTGACTTTAATCTTCATGTTGATTTGGTTAATCAAATTGGAAAGGTAGCTATGACAATGAATTCATAGAATGCATTAGGAATACTTTACTAGAGCAACATGCCATGGAACTAATCAGGAAGCAGGCTCCCTTGGATCTGGTAATTTGTAATGAACATAAATTTCTCCTTTCCAAAATGAACAACTTTGTACTTTCCCACATTACACTCTATTTACCAACTTTATGCCCATCAACGTGGCCAATCAATATCTCTCTATGAACTGTTTGTATCCATCTCACAAGTTGCTTTTCTATTTATTTTAGTGACATCTGCAAATTTGGCTAAGTACATTTACTCCCTTCCTCCAAGTCATTAATATATAAACAGTTGCAGGCCCAGCACTGATCCCTGAGGAACGGGTCTAATGTGGGAAAATACAAAGTTGTTCATTTGAAAGGGACAACAAAAGAATACAATATTAAGTAAATGGAGAGAAACTGCAGAAAGCTGCAACACCAAAGGACTTGTGGGTACTTGCGCTTGAGACACAAGTGCAGTAGGTAATCGGGAACCTAATGGGATGTTCGGCCTTACTTTAAGGGAGTTGGAGAATAAGAAAAGGTAAGTCTTACTGAAACTGCACAAGATACTGTGAGATCACATCTGGAGTACTGTGAGTAGTTTTTGTCCCCTTATTTAAGGAAAGATATCATCTCATTGGAGGATGTTCAGAGAAGTAAAGACTAAACAGATTGGAACTGTACTCACTGGAGTTTAGAAGAATGTGAGGTGATCTCATAGGATTATTAAGGGGCTTGCTGGGGTAAATGCTGAGAGGATGTTCCCCCCCCCCTCCCCCAACCCCTTGGGAGAGTCTAGGACCAGAGGGTATAGTCTCAGAATAAAAGAGCATCCATTTAAGACTAATGCAAGGAGGAAATTCATCTCAGAAGGTTGTGAGTCTTTGGAACCTTTTGTCACAGAAAGCAATGGAGGTGGAGTCTTTGTGTATATTTAAGGCTGAAATACATAGAATCTTGTTCAGTAGGGAATCGAGGGTAATGAGGAAAGGGCAGTAAAGTGAACGTGAGGAATGTCAGATCAGCCATGGTCCTACTAAATGGTGGAGAAGGCTTGAGGGGCCGAATGGTATGCGCCTGTCCTTTTTCTTATGGTCGGAGAGCTGCTACTTGGTAATGTCACAGTGGTTGAATTTACATTATTAAGCAAATATCGTGGTGTTCTCTGATGTACTATTCATGTAACAGACTTGACATGCCTCCTGTTGGAAGCAGTTCCTCCAAGAAAGGAACAACAGATTAGCCAATACAATTTGATGAGTCCCTAGTTCTAGATCTCTCCTTTAAACGTCTCCTTGTCACTTACTGTTAGGATGCTTAAGATGCTAACCAGATTGACTTGTCTTTTCATTTTCCATCTTTAGCCTTCACTCAGCATCTGTCCTGCATCTCACTGGGATGAAGAACTTAATAAGGCTGATTTTGACTTTGAGAACTAGTACCAAAATATGCAGTATTTGATTAGCTGGCCATTATATATCCGTTTTATTTCTCTTGATGTCAGTGGCACATAGTCAAACTGTGTGGAAATAGTGGACTCAAGCCTTTAGTTCCTTCTACAAAAAATGTCAGCATGTAAAACTCAAATTTGTACCAATCATAAAATTAGGTAGTATATCAAATACAATATTTGAAGTAGCAGGGCTTTTATTACTTGAATATATTTCAGATAGTATAAGGGGATAATTTTTCAGGTAGACAAACTGTAACTAGTGAGATGCAGTGACCGGTTCTGAGACTTTATATATTTACAATCTATAATAATGACTTGAATGAAGGGATCACATGTATTGTATCCAGTTTTGCTGATGATACAAAGATACATGGGAGAGCAAGTTGTGAGGGGCACAGAAAGAGTCCACAGAGGAATATAGTTTATTTATAGATTCAAAATCCATTAGTGCGGCTCAGTACAAGTTCCATTAGAAAGAAAAAGGTAAGTTCTGTTGAAACCATTCATCATTAAAATATTTGTTTTTGTTGAATGTGCTCCAGTTATTCAACATAATATTTGTTCTTTAGACAATATGTTCTAAATGCCAAAATACAGAAAGCAAGAGGAAGAGATGAAGCAGGAGTAAGTGATTTGGAGACCTGCAGAAACAGGAATGCAAAGGACTAACAAAAGGATCATTCTTGTCCTTTGGGCCCTCTGTTATTGGGCCACAGCCTGTGGATTATTGTTGTTGTGGTTTAGCTGTGGGACGGGCCTGATACAATTGGCAGTTGGGACTTTCTAGATTAGGGGTTAAGTGAATGTGCAAAAATTTGGCAAATGGAGTTTGATTTGGGAAAATATAAATTTATCAACTTTGCTTGAGAGAACAGAACATCAAAGTATCATTTAAAATGGGTGTGAATACAGAATGCTGTGGTACAGAGGCAATTGGATGTTCTTGTACATGAAACACAAGCAGTTTGCATGCAGATAAAAGCAGTTTTTAGAAAGGGAGATGTAGAGATGTAGGGGTTCTGACAAATAACTCTGAAGTTTGTACCACAAGTAGTTAGGGTGAGAAAGAAGGCATTTAGCACACTTGCCTTCATTGTTCATATCTTTGAGTATAGAAGTTGGGATGTTATGTTGAGGTTGGACAGGGTATTGATGAGGCTTCTTCAAGAATACTGTGTGCAGTTCTGGTCTCCCAGTCATTGGACGGATATTATTGAGCTGGAGACGATTCAAAAGAGATTTACCAGGATATTGCTAAAATTGGAGAGTTTGAGTTATAAGGATAGACTGGGCATGTTTTTCACTGGAACATAGGAGGTTGAGAGGTGACCTTACAGAGGTTTATAAAACAATGAGGGGCATAGATAAGGTGAATGGCAGGTGACTTTTCCCTAGGGTGGGGGATTTCAAGACAAAGAAGTAGATTTTTATGGTGAGCGGAGACAGGCAATTTTTTTAAAAAAGGCAATTTTTTTGCATAGAGAATGGTTCATGTATGGAATGAAATGGTAGATGCGAATACAGTTACAATATTCAAAGACATTTAGATAAGTGTATGAATAAGAAACGTTTGGAGAGAAATGGGCCAAGTGCAGGCAAATGAGACTAGTTTAGTTGGGATTATGGTCGGCATGGGCTGGTTGGTCCGAAGGGTCTGTTTCCGTGCTGTATGATGACTCTATGACTCTGAAGTAGTATGTTGTCCTTTATTATAAGCAGGTTGGCAATCCTGTAACTGTACAGGGAGATAGTGAGAACTGGAGGAGTGCTTACAGTCTTGATCTTTTTATTTAATCTTTTTATCTTTTGCATTGGAGGCAATTCAGAGAAGCTTCTATGGGTTGATTCCTGGGATTTAAGTGTTCTCCTATGGGGAAAGATTGAGCAGGTTAGGCACAGACTCTGGAATTTAGAAAAATGTTATATGTAAGATTCTGAGTCAGTTGAACAGTGTAGTTCGCATGGCATCTGGTCACACATGGTCAAGGCAACATCTTATTGACTATTACAAGCTGTCTTCTTTCACCTGATGACACAGTGCTCCTCCATGTTGAGGACCACTGGAAGAAACATGAGGGTGACAAGACAACAGAGTGTAATCTGTTTGGGAGAATCTTAATGTTTATCACTAATATTAGCACCACTATTGATCAAGCTGTCCACTCCCATAGGTCATATTGCTGGCGAGAGAACCAACAAGGAAAAGCCAGTTAAACCTGGTCCACACCCTAACCTCCCTGTTACAGAACTATAGTGAAAGCAAAAACCTGTGACATTGGACATCCAAAGTATTAACAGAAAAGACTGGGAAATACTTAGCAGCTTAGACATCATCTGTGTAGAGAGAGAAAAAGTTAACTTTTCAGGTCTGTGACCTTCCCTCAGTTTCTCTTTCTACACAGACATTCCCTAATTTTCTCAAGGTTTTTTTTGGTATTGTTCTGTTTTAGGTTCTTGAATTAAAGGGCATCACCCACTTCATTCTCTCGGAGCTTCATGAAACCTCGGAATTTTGAATCTGGAGAACTGCAGAGGCTGAGCTGTTGAAATGTGTTCATTGTTCAGTTGAGACCAAGATCTCAGCAGCTGGGATCTTCCTGAATAACTGAGCTTGCTCATGAGACCTTAGGACTTGCTCCTCCTTCCATTTCTCAAGTTTCTTATGTTCCTGTGTGTTAGTGGTAAAGATTTATATCTGCCATTTTATGTTATTGTCTAAAGAGCATGAGGATGAGATTTAAATGTACAGTATGGGGTACCCGCACAGTATATTTGTGAAGTTAATCCTAACTGTATGGGTATGAGTTTAAGATTTACACGATTACTGGAAAGATTAGCTACCACTCAAGTTCTATACCTCTTGAGCCAATAAAAGTTCTCTTTTGTTATTTTTCAAATTATCCTATCTATTTTTTTTCTGAAAATTTTATACAGAATATTGATATTATATATTTTTAATAATCACTTCACTGTAGATGGGAAGACTCATTGGCTCGAATATGATATTTTTACAGATAAATTGCAGCAACAATACGAAATATTTTATCTTGCAAGTAATAATTACTTGATTAACAAGGATTTAAGTATTTTTAGCTATTTATCCTCTATATATTGTTCTGTTAAATCTTTCCTTGAAAGTATTTTCATTTCTCATTTATACAAAACCAACTTTTCAGAAAAGACCTCCCATTATGGATAGAGACAACTGTTGAGTATCTTATCCAAATTTTTTGAGAGTGGGTCTAGACAGTGAATGATAATTGTTGCAATTCTACCCTAATCTGGCGTCACACTCAGTTCTAACAACAGTTGCTAGGGCAGCACTGAGTCTAGCTGCTCACTATTTTCTTCAGTTCCCTGAGATGCTCCTGGCCAGTGTCCTCTGTGTTCCTTGCAAAGTCAGTTTACATTCAAAAAAACACCCATCGATGAGGTACAAGATGTTGGTTGAGGCATAATGTTGGTCAGTGCACCCTGGAAATCTCTAGCTCTTATGTATGAAGTGTTTAATGCAGTGTAGTCAATATGAATTTTGGAAATTGTTATTTTTCTTTACAAACTCATTTATTATACGTGGTGAACTCCCACTTGTCCATTGTGGTTCCAAGAATTGATGGAAGAAAGCACTAATCCTGCACTTATTAAAACCATTAAAATATTTTTTGCAGGAGTTACTCCTTGTGTGTTTAATATTATTTGCTTCCCTAGTCCATTTATTTTTCCTTCTCTTCATCTAAAGGTGCTCATTTTTCATTCATAGAATTATAACACCAATTGAACATAGAATCCCTACAGTGTGAAAGAAGCCCATTCAGCCCATCGAGTCCACACTAACCCTCCAAAGAGCACTCCACCCAGACCCACCCCTTACCCCATCCCTGTAACCCTGTATTTCCCATGGCTAACCCACCTAGCCTGTATATCCTCATTACTATGGGCTATAAAGGAGAAATTGAGGTCTGCAGATGCTGGTGATCAGAGTCCAGAATGTGGTGCTGGAAAAGGACAGCAGGTAAGGCAGCATCTGAGGAGCAGGAAAATCAACATTTTAGGCATAAGCCATTCATCAGGAATGAGAAGATTTCATTCCTGATTCCTGACTTCTCATTCCTGGTGAAGGACTTATGCCCAAAACGTCGATTCTCCTGCTCCTTGGATGCTGCCTGACCAGCTGTGCTTTTCCAGCACCCACTCTTGACTCTGATCTCCAGCAACTGTAGTCCTCACTTTCTACTGTGCTTTTCCAGCACCATACACTCGACTATGGGCAATTTGGCATGGCTAAACCACCTTACCAGCACATCTTTGGACAGTGGGTGCAAACTTGAGCACCCAGTGGATACCCATGCAGACACTAGGAGAATGTGTAAACTCCACACAGACAATCACCCGAGGCTGGAATCAAACCTTGCTCCTTGGTGCTGTGAGGTAGCTGTGCTAACCATGACGATGTGGGCAGTGCTAATATTTATCACCCATTCCTAATTGTCCTTAAGATGTTTGCGGTGCACTGTCTGCTCAAATAAAAGTTATGAGCTTGTTAAACCATGTCAAAGAACAGGTAATGTCAACTGCACTGCTGTGGACCTTGGGTCAGAGACAGGCCAGACAAGGTAATGACAGCAAACTTCCTTCCCTAAAGGGCATTAGTGAACCAGATATCTCTTTTACTACTATCCAATAGCTTCATAGATCCAATTACGGATACCTGCTTTTAATTCCAAACATATTCAATTGAATTTGAATTCGCTGGCTGCCATGGCAGGGTTTGAATTCACATTTCCAGATCGTTAGTGCTGGATTACACGGCTAATAAGATAACCACTATGCTTCCTATATCTTCAAGCCTTCTATGCTGTGGTTTCATAGGCAGCAGATGCTTTCTGTTATATTGATCACTATCCTGCTGGGCGTACATGTTTGTGGATGTCAGGTGGGGCCAAAATTGTGTGATGCCCCATGTAGCACAATAGTCTGCTTTCTCCTTGCCAACATTTATGATCAAATTTCACACTTGACTGATCATATATTTGACAGGGACTTGAGAGAACATTGTGACAGTAGGACTGATACCCTCAGGAGGAAGAGGAGGAAATTGGCAAGAAAAATAAATTGGAAAACTGTTGTAAATTAATATCGATTTGAATCAATTAGATTTTTATATTGATGCCTTAGAGCTTCCTATTTCATCATCTAACTCCAATAGCCACACTTCAATTTTTTTTCAGTTGATAAATGCAAGAATAAAACTCTTAAGCTAATATATTTTAGACAGTTTTGTTGCAGGATTTGACACTTAACAATCCTTCACATAACAATTCCAGTGAAGTTCAAATGTGACTAAATGGTATATGAAAGAAATTACAAGTGTTCTCTTTTATGAGGTAATGACATTTTCCATTTAAATGCCAGATATGGAGGACGTAAGCATACCATAATTTTAGATCAAATGCCATAATGTTAATCAGTTATCAGAGCCTGATAATCATTTACCATGTACAGATTTTCAGATGTGTATACACAAGCTTGGAATTTAAGTCTGGAATATAGCAAAGTGTAGTTATAATTTTTATTTTTTGCTTGTTATTTACTGCCACTGTTCTGATTTATAACAAATACTATAAAAATGCTAGCAAGTTGGCAAGCATATACTTTCCAAAAACCATACTACATATTCTCTCAGTTTCCCACAGACTTCAATGTCAACATTAATACTGAGAAAGAAATTTATAAGAATATATTGAAATTTTAACATTGCAAATTCCAATGCCTCACTGAAAAAATAGTCTTCTGGTCACTGTGTTATGCTTGTTATGAGCCACCCTGGTGGCCCTATGTTACATGTTGGATACATCTGCCCTTTTTAAAATTATATCTTATCCTCTCATGTCAATTTCTCACTTGTTTTTAAATATTGTAAAGTTGTATCCTAGCCTTTTCCTTCCATATTTTCATCACCCTTCCCTTGCTGAGCAGCTCCATCTTCAACGATCTCCTCCTCCAAACTGCTGCTCCAACCACAATTCCCTCTTTCCAGTTATCCATTGTATTAATTGCCCCCTCTTCCCCATTCGCTACTTACTCTGTAGATTTTCACAGCATCGAGACCAGTGAGCCCGACCTCAGGTTGAGATATTCACTTCATAGCAGCGAGTTGCCATTTAATAGTGATTAACATTTGTTAGGTTCCCATTGATGGCCCACCTCACCTCATTAATCTTCTGCATCTGATCTTACCAAGCACACCCAACAAACTCGCCATCATAGAACCCAGGATGGGAACCTCCTGGATCCAGCATGCCACTTTCTCCAAATCAGCTCGATGTTGCCCACGGCCAAAGTGCAGCCTGGGACACAATTCATAAGCCCCAGTGAATGTTCCTTTTCTCCAAAGACATTGGCACCTGACATTCAGCCAACCCTCACCACAATCCTGGCACCTCTTCAATGCACTGGCAGTATGCCATGGAAGCAAGACTTGTATCCCAGGGCACACCAGCAAACAGCAGCACCCAGCTACTTTGCATGCAGTTATCACACAGAGACAGGCACCTCACCCCAAGCTTAGAGCAGGCTGCCTAGCAGTGCCCTCTTAGACCTCAGATATATCAGCATTCCCGCCTCAGGCGACTGACTGTGTGGAGTTTGCACGTTCTCCCCGTGTCTGCGTGGGTTTCCTCCGGGTGCTCCGGTTTCCTCCCACAGTCCAAAGATGTGCAGGTCAGGTGAATTGGCCATGCTAAATTGCCCGTAGTGTTAGGTAAGGGGTAGATGTAGATGTAGATGTAGATGTAGGGGTATGGGTGGGTTACGCTTCGGCGGGGCGGTGTGGACTTGTTGGGCCGAAGGGCCTGTTTCCACACTGTAAGTAATCTAATCTAATCTAATCTAATCATTCCAGCAGTATGCATGCCTTGCCTTTCCTTCCTATGTCTTAGAATGGCAATTGGTGTAGTCACACAGCAAGACAACTGGCCATGCTGGTCTGCAGTCCTCAGACAAGAGTGCACACATATGTTGTGCAGTGGTGTGCCATCTCAGTGTCTTATCTGGATCATATGGCAGATGTGACTGTGTCTGCAGCAGACAATTGACAATGTCTCAAAATCCTTGGGGAGTACTCCCCAGTGAAGTTAAAAATAAAACAGGAAAGATGGCCTGACCATGGCTAATAAGAGAAACTTGGAATAATATTAGATCCAAACATTGGTATTTGGACCTCAGTTATTCACAATATGCATATTAGTGATTTAGATGAGGGAGCTCCAAGTAATAACATCAATTTTGCAGATAACACAATGCTGGCAGGGTTCATGAGTTGTGAGAAGGATGCAGAGATATTTCAATATGATTTGAACAAGTTGAGTGAGTGGGCAAATGCATGGCAGTTGATGTATAATGTGGAAAAATGTGAGGTTATCTACTTTGGTAGCAAAAACATAAAAGCAGATTATTAACTGAATGGCAACAGTTTGAGAAAGGGGAAAAGACAATGCAATGGGTGTTAGAAGTAAGCATTCATGTCCAGCAGATGGTGAAGACGGCAAAACATGTTGGTCTTCATAGTGAGAGGGATTCAAGTAGAGGAGCAAGGATGCTTTGCTGTAATTGCACTGGGTCTTGGTGAGACCAAGCCTGGTTAACTTTGGGCATTTTTTGTCTCATCTGAGGAAGGATGTTGTGGCTATGGAGGGCGTGCAACAAAGATTTACCAGACTGATCCCTGGGATGGCAAGACTGACATATGAAGAGAAACTGGATTGGTTAGGACTATAGATAAATGAGGAGTGATTTGATTGAAGTTTATATGATCCTGAATAATCTTGACAAGGTAGACTTAGAAAATATGCCTGCCATCGTGGGCACCTCCCGAGCTATGACTCACTGTTTTAAAACTAGGAAGAACCAGTTTAGGTCAGAGATAAGGATACATTAGTGTTTGTCAGAAAGTTGTGGGACTTCAGAATATTCTAACCTGGAGGCTGTAGGATTGAGGTCATTGAATATATTACTGATGGAAGGGTTGGATTCCTGTTAGGCAAGGAATTAAAGGTTATTGGAAATAGATGAGAACATGGGAATGCTAACAGGCCCAGTCATGATCTTCTTGAAGTGCACATCTCACATCATGTAACTCAAAGATCTCCCCAGCAGTCCCTTGAATGGCCTCCAATGGATCATAGTGGTATGCAGCTCAAGAATAGAATAGGATAAAATAACCTTATTGTCCAGTCTACTCCATCGGAAAAGTACAGTGAAAATCTTTGACAATGTCTGCCTGTTATGGTGCTATCATAGCTACAGGTACCGAGGTACAAATCTTGGACAGAAAGAGGAATACAAGGTAGAGTCATAGAGTCATAGTACAGCATGGAAACAAACTCTTCGGTCCAACCCATCCATGCCGACCAGATATCCCAACCCAATCTAGTCCCACCTGCCAGCACCCAGCCCATATCCCTCCAAACCCTTCCTATTCATATACCCATCCAAATGCCTCTTAAATGTTGCAATTGTACCAGCCTCCACCACTTCCTCTGGCAGCTCATTCCATACACGTACCACCCTCTGCGTGAAAAAGTTGCCCCTTAGGTCTCTTTTATATCTTTTCCCTCTCACCCTAAACCTGTGCCCTCTAGTTCTGGACTCCCCAACTCCAGGGAAAAGACTTTGTCTATTTATCCTATCCATGCCCCTCATAATTTTGTAAACCACTATAAGATCACCCCTCAGCCTCCGACGCTCCAGGGAAAGCAGCCCCAGCCTGTTCAGCCTCTCCCTGTAGCTCAGGTCCTCCAACCCTGGCAACATCCTTGTAAATATTTTCTGAATCCTTTCATGTTTCACAACATCCTTCCGATAGGAAGGAGACCAGAATTGCATGTAATATTCCAACAGTGGCCGAACCAATGTCCTGTACAGCCGCAACATGACCTCCCAACTCCTGTACTCAATACTCTGACCAATAAAGGAAAGCATACCAAACACCTTCTTCACTATCCTATCTACCTGCGACTCCACTTTCAAGTATCCATGAACCTGCACTCCAAGGTCTCTTTGTTCAGCAACACTCCCCAGGATCTTACCATTAAGTGTAGATGTATTACTTTATGGAGTTCAAATAAGCTTAGAAATAAGACATTGTTAAAGGATTGACATGAAAGGCAGGTTAAAAATTTCAAATACACATGACAGTATACCAGCTCAGCACAGGGCTCTGCACATGATCTGCTAGACCGTGCCAGACCTCAGTCCAACAACCATCACCGCTCCGGTCTATACTTCCAGACCACTCCGTACCGGCACTCAGCTGCTCCAAGGTAGGATCCACTGCTGTCTCCCCGACATTGCCCTCACACTGCTCCCGGACTCACTCCCCTCACACTGCTCCGGGACTCACGCCCCTCACACTGCTACCGGACTCACTCCCCTCACACTGCTCCGGGACTCACGCCCCTCACACTGCTCCCGGACTCACTCCCCTCACACTGCTCCAGGACCCACTCCCCTCACACTGCTCCGGGACTCACTCCCCTCACACTGCTCCGGGACTCACGCCCCTCACACTGCTCCAGGAGTAGTGTGAGGTGAGTGAGTCCCTGAGCAGTGTAAGAGGAGTATGTCCCAGGGCACTGTGAGGGGAATGAATCCCGGAGCAGTGTGAGGGGAGTGTGTCCCAGAACAGTGTGAGGTGAGTGAGTCCCGGAGCAGTGTGAGGGGACTGAGGCCCGGAGCAGTGTGAGGGCAGTGAGTCCTAGAGCAGTGTGAGGGCAGTGTGTCCCGGAGCAGTGTGAAGGGAGTGTGTCCCAGAGCAGTATGAGGGCAGTGTGTCCCGGAGCAGTGTGACGACAGTGTGTCCCAGAGCAGTGTGAGGGGAGTGAGTCCCGGAGGAGTGTAAGGGCAGTGAATCCCAGAACATTTTGAGGGAGTGTGTCCTGGAGCAGTGTGAAGGGAGTGTGTCCCAGAGCAGTGCGATGGGAGTGAGTCCCGGAGCAGTGTGAGGGCAGTGAAGCCCGGAGCAGTGCGAGGGGAGTGGGTCCCAGAGCAGTGTGAGGGAAGTGTGTCCCAGAGCAGTGCGACGGGTTTGAGTCCCGGAGCAGTGTGAGATGAGTGATTACGGGAGCAGTGTGAGGGCAGTGAGTCCCGGAGCAGTGTGTTGGCAGTGAATTCCGGAGCAGTGTGAGGGCAGTGAGTCCCAGAGCAGTGTGAGCGGAGGGGGTCCCAGACCAGTGTGAGGGGGGTGAGTCCCGGAGCAGTGTGAGAAGAGTGAGTCCCGGAGCAGTGTGAGGGGAGTGACTCCCGGAACAGTATGAGGGCGGTGAGTCCCAGAGCAGTGCGAGGGGACTGAGACCTGGAGCAGTGTGAGGGGAGTGTGTCCTGGAGCAGTGTGAGGGGAGTGTGTCCTGGAACATTGTGTGGGCAGTGAGCGCTGGAGCAGTGTGAGGAAGCGAGTCCCAGAGCAGTGTGAGGGGAGCGAGTCCTGGAGCAGTGTGAGGGCAGTGAGTCCCAGAGAAATGTGAGCGGAGAGTCCCAGAACAGTGTGTGGGCAGTGAGCCCCGGAGCAGTGTGAGGGGAGTGAGTCCTGGAGAAGTGTGAGGGGAGTAACTCCTGGAACAGTATGTGGGCAGTGAGTCCCAGAGCAGTGCAAGGGGAGTGTGTCCTGGAGCAGTGTGAGGGGAGTGTGTCACAGAGCAGTGTGAGCGGAGTGAGTCCCAGAACAGTGTGAGGGGAGTGAATCCCGGAGCAGTGCGAGGTGAGTGGGTCCCGGAGCAGTGCGAGGGGAGCGAGTCCCGGAACAGTGTGTGGGCAGTGAGCCCCGGAGCAGTGTGAGGGGAGTGAATCCCGGAGCAGTGTGAGGGGAGTGAATCCCGGAGCAGTGCGAGGGGAGTGGGTCCCGGAGCAGTGTGAGGGAAGTGTGTCCTGGAGCAGTGTGAGGGAAGTGTGTCCTGGAGCAGTGTGAGGGAAGTGTGTCCTGGAGCAGTGTGAAGTGAGTGAATCCCAGAGCAGTGTGAGCGGAATGAGTCCCAGAACAGTGTCAGGGGGGTGAGTCCCGGAGAAGTGTGAGGGGAGTGAGTCTTGGAGCAGTGTGTGGGCAGTGAGTTCCGGAACAGTGTAACGGGATTGAATCCCGGAGCAGAATGAGGGCAGTGTGTCCCTGAGCCCTGTGAGGGCAGTGACTCCCGGAGCAGTGTGAGGGCAGTGTGTCCCGGAGCAGTGTGAGGGGAATGAGTCCTAGAGCAGTGTGGGTGGAGTGAGTCCTGGAGCACTGTGAGGGGACTGTGTCCAGGAGCAGTATGAGGGCAGTGAGTCCCTGAGCAGTGTGAGGTGAGTGAGTCCCGGAGCAGTGTGGGTGGAGTGAGTCCCGGAGCAGTGTGAGGGGAGTGAGTCCCGGAGCAGTGTGGGTGGAGTGAGTCCCGGAGCAGTGCGAGGGCAGTGAGTCCCGGAGCAGTGTGAGGTGAGTGAGTCCCGGAGCAGTGTGGGTGGAGTGAGTCCTGGAGCACTGTGAGGGGACTGGGTCCAGGAGCAGTGTGAGGGGAGTGTGTCCCAAAGCAGTATGAGGGCAGTGAGCCCCTGAGCAGTGTGAGCGACGTGTGTCCCGGAACAGTGTGAAGGGAGTGAGTCCCGGAGCAGTGTGTGGGGAGTGAGTCCCGGAACAGTGTGAGGGGAGTTATTCCCGGAACAGTGTGAGGGCAGTGAGACACAGAGCAGTGTGAGCGGAGGGGGTCCCAGAACAGTGTGAGGGGGGTGAGTCCCGGAGCAGTGTGAGAAGAGTGAGTCCCGGAGCAGTGTGAGGGCAGTGTGTCCCGGAGCAGTGTAAGGGCAGTGTGTCCCGTAGCAGTGTGAGGGGAGTGTGTCCCGGAGCAGTGTGAGGGCAGTGAGTCCCGGAGTAGTGTGAGGGGAGTGAGTTCGGGAGCAGTGTGAGAGGAGTGGGTCCCGGAGCAGTGTGAGGGCAGTGAGTCCCGGAGTAGTGTGAGGGGAGTGAGTTCGGGAGCAGTGTGAGAGGAGTGGGTCCCGGAGCAGTGTGAGGGGAGTGAATCCCGGAGCAGTGTGAGAGGAGTGGGTCCCGGAGTAGTGTGAGGGGAGTGAGTTCGGGAGCAGTGTGAGGCCAGTGAGTCCTGGATCAGTGTGAGGGGAGCGAGTCCCAGAGCAGTGTAAGGGGAGCGAGTCCCGGAGCAGTGTGAGGGGAGTGAGTCCCGGATCAGTGTGTAGGCAGTGAATTCCGGAGCAGTGTGAGGGCAGTGAGTCCCAGAGCAGTGTGAGCGGAGGGAGTCCCAGAACAGTGTGAGGGGGGTGAGTCCCAGAGCAGTGTGAGGGGAGTGACTCCCAGAACAGTATGAGGGCAGTGAGTCCCAGAGCAGTGCGAGGGGACTGAGTCCTGGAGCAGTGTGAGGGGAGTGTGTCCTGGAGCAGTGTGAGGGGAGTGAGTCCCGGAGCAGTGTGAGGGGAGCATGTCCCGGAGCAGTGTGAGGGGAGTGAGTCCTGGAGCAGTGTGAGGGGAGTGTGTCCCGGAGCAGTGTGAGGGCAGTGAGTCCCAGAGCAGTGTGAGGGGGGTGAGTCCCGGAATAGTGTGAGGGGAGTGAGTCCCGAAGGAGTGTGAGGGCAGTGGCTCCCGGAGCAGTGTGAGGGAAGTGTGTCCTGGAGCAGTGTGAAGGGAGTGTGTCCCAGAGCAGTGCGAGGGGAGTGATTACGGGAGCAGTGTGAGGGCAGTGAGTCCCGGAGCAGTCTGAGTGAATGATTCCCGGAGCAGTGGAGGGGAGTGAGTCCCAGAGCAGTGTGAGGGGAGCGAGTCCCGGAGCAGTGTGAGGGGAGCGAGTCCCGGAGCAGTGTGAGGGGAGCGAGTCCCGGAGAAGTGTGAGGGGAGTGAGTCCCGGAGCAGTGTGAGGGGAGTAACTCCCGGAACAGTATGAGGGCAGTGAGTCCCAGAGCAGTTCGAGGGGACTGAGTCCCGGAGCAGTGTGAGGGGTGTGTGTCCTGGAGCAGTGTGAGGTGAGTTAGTCCCGGAGCAGTGTGAGGGCTGTGAGACCTGGAGCAGTGTGAGGGCAGTGAATCCAGGAGCAGTGTGAGAGGAATGTGTCCCAGAGATAGTGTGACGGGAGTGAGTTCCGGAGCAGTGTGATGGCAGTGAGTCACAGAGCAGTGTGAGGGCAGTGAGTCCCAGAGCAGTGTGAGGGCAGTGAGACCTGGAGCAGTGTGAGGGCAGTGAATCCAGGAGCAGTGTGAGAGGAATGTGTCCCAGAGCAGTGTGACGGGAGTGAGTTCCGGAGCAGTGTGAGGGCAGTGAGTCCTGGAGCAGTGTGAGGGCAGTGAATCCCGGAGCAGTGTGAGGGGAGTGAATCCCGGAGCAGTATGAGGGGAGTGTGTCCCGGAGCAGTGTGAGGGGAGTGAGACCTGGAGGAGTGTGCGATCAGTGAATCCCGGAGCACTGTGAGGTGAGTGAGTCCCGGAGCAGTGTGATGGCAGTGAGTCCCAGAGCAGTGTGAGGGCAGTGAGTCCCGGAGCAGTGTGAGGGCAGTGAGACCTGGAGCAGTGTGAGGGCAGTGAATCCAGGAGCAGTGTGAGAGGAATGTGTCCCAGAGCAGTGTGACGGGAGTGAGTTCCGGAGCAGTGTGATGGCAGTGAGTCCCAGAGCAGTGTGAGGGCAGTGAGTCCTGGAGCAGTGTGAGGTGAGTGAGTCCCAGAGAAGTGTGAGGGGAGTGAGACCTGGAGCAGTGTGAGGGGAGTGAGTCCCGGAGCAGTGTGAGAGGAATGTGTCCCAGAGCAGTGTGAGGGGAGTGACTCACGGAACTGTATGAGGGCAGTGAGTCCCAGAGCAGCGTGAGGGGAGTGAGACGTGGAGCAGTGTCAGCGGAGTGAGTCCCGGAGCAGTGTGAGGGGAGTTAGGCCCGGAGCAGTGTGAGGGCAGTGACTCCCGGAGCAGTGTGAGGGGAGTGAGTCCTGGAGCAGTGTGAGGGGAGTGTGTCCCGGAGCAGTGTGAGGGCAGTGAGTCCCAGAGCAGTGTGAGGGGGGTGAGTCCCGGAATAGTGTGAGGGGAGTGAGTCCCGAAGGAGTGTGAGGGCAGTGGCTCCCGGAGCAGTGTGAGGGAAGTGTGTCCTGGAGCAGTGTGAAGGGAGTGTGTCCCAGAGCAGTGCGAGGGGAGTGATTACGGGAGCAGTGTGAGGGCAGTGAGTCCCGGAGCAGTCTGAGTGAATGATTCCCGGAGCAGTGGAGGGGAGTGAGTCCCAGAGCAGTGTGAGGGGAGCGAGTCCCGGAGCAGTGTGAGGGGAGCGAGTCCCGGAGCAGTGTGAGGGGAGCGAGTCCCGGAGAAGTGTGAGGGGAGTGAGTCCCGGAGCAGTGTGAGGGGAGTAACTCCCGGAACAGTATGAGGGCAGTGAGTCCCAGAGCAGTTCGAGGGGACTGAGTCCCGGAGCAGTGTGAGGGGAGTGTGTCCTGGAGCAGTGTGAGGCGAGTCAGTCCCGGAGCAGTGTGAGGGCTGTGAGACCTGGAGCAGTGTGAGAGGAATGTGTCCCAGAGATAGTGTGACGGGAGTGAGTTCCGGAGCAGTGTGATGGCAGTGAATCACAGAGCAGTGTGAGGGCAGTGAGTCCCAGAGCAGTGTGAGGGCAGTGAGACCTGGAGCAGTGTGAGGGCAGTGAATCCAGGAGCAGTGTGAGAGGAATGTGTCCCAGAGCAGTGTGACGGGAGTGAGTTCCGGAGCAGTGTGAGGGCAGTGAGTCCTGGAGCAGTGTGAGAGCAGTGAATCCCGGAGCAGTGTGAGGGGAGTGAATCCCGGAGCAGTATGAGGGGAGTGTGTCCCGGAGCAGTGTGAGGGGAGTGAGACCTGGAGGAGTGTGCGATCAGTGAATCCCGGAGCAGTGTGAGGTGAGTGAGTCCCGGAGCAGTGTGATGGCAGTGAGTCCCAGAGCAGTGTGAGGGCAGTGAGTCCCGGAGCAGTGTGAGGGCAGTGAGACCTGGAGCAGTGTGAGGGCAGTGAATCCAGGAGCAGTGTGAGAGGAATGTGTCCCAGAGCAGTGTGACGGGTGTGAGTTCCGGAGCAGTGTGATGGCAGTGAGTCCCAGAGCAGTGTGAGGGCAGTGAGTCCTGGAGCAGTGTGAGGTGAGTGAGTCCCAGAGAAGTGTGAGGGGAGTGAGACCTGGAGCAGTGTGAGGGGAGTGAGTCCCGGAGCAGTGTGAGAGGAATGTGTCCCAGAACAGTGTGAGGGGAGTGACTCCCGGAACTGTATGAGGGCAGTGAGTCCCAGAGCAGTGCGAGGGGACTGAGTCCTGGAGCAGTGTGTAGGCAGTGAATTCCGGAGCAGTGTGATGGCAGTGAGTCCCAGAGCAGTGTGAGGGGAGTGAGACGTGGAGCAGTGTCAGCGGAGTGAGTCCCGGAGCAGTGTGAGGGGAGTTAGGCCCGGAGCAGTGTGAGGGCAGTGACTCCCGGAGCAGTGTGAGGGCAGTGAGTCCCGGAGCAGTGTGAGAAGAGTGAGTCCTGGAGCAGTGTGAGAGGAGTGAGGCCTGGAGCAGTGTGAGGGCAGTGAGTTCCGGAGCAGTGTGAGGGGAGTGAGTTCCGGAGCAGTGTGAGGGGAGTGTGTCCCGGAGCAGTGTGAGGGCAGTGAGTCCCAGAGCAGTGCGAGGGGAGTGAGTCCTGGAGCAGTGTGAGGGGAGTGTGTCCTGGATCAGTGTGAGGGGAGAGTGTCCTGGAACATTGTGTGGGCAGTGAGCCCTGGAGCAGTGTGAGGGGAGTGAGTCCCGGACCAGTGTGAGGGGAGTGAGTCCCGGAGCAGTGTGAGGGGAGCGTGTCCCGGAGCAGTGTGAGGGCAGTGAGTCCCAGAGCAGTGCGAGGGGAGTGTGTCCTGGAGCAGTGTGAGGGCAGTGAGTCCCAGAGCAGTGTGAGCGGGGGTGAGTCCCGGAATAGTGTGAGGGGAGTGAGTCCGGAAGGAGTGTGAGGGCAGTGAATCCCGGAGCAGTGTGAGGGAAGTGTGTCCTGGAGCAGTGTGAGGGGAGTGTGTCCTGGATCAGTGTGAGGGGAGAGTGTCCTGGAACATTGTGTGGGCAGTGAGCCCTGGAGCAGTGTGAGGGGAGTGAGTCCCGGACCAGTGTGAGGGGAGTGAGTCCCGGAGCAGTGTGAGGGGAGCGTGTCCCGGAGCAGTGTGAGGGCAGTGAGTCCCAGAGCAGTGCGAGGGGAGTGTGTCCTGGAGCAGTGTGAGGGCAGTGAGTCCCAGAGCAGTGTGAGCGGGGGTGAGTCCCGGAATAGTGTGAGGGGAGTGAGTCCCGAAGGAGTGTGAGGGCAGTGAATCCCGGAGCAGTGTGAGGGAAGTGTGTCCTGGAGCAGTGTGAAGGGAGTGTGTCCCAGAGCAGTGCGAGGGGAGTGATTACGGGAGCAGTGTGAGGGCAGTGAGTCCCGGAGCAGTCTGAGTGAATGATTCCCGGAGCAGTGGAGGGGAGTGAGTCCCGGAGCAGTGTGAGGGGAGTGAGTCCCAGAGCAGTGTGAGGGGAGCGAGTCCCGGAGAAGTGTGAGGGGAGTGAGTCCCAGAGCAGTGTGAGGGGAGTAACTCCCGGAACAGTATGAGGGCAGTGAGTCCCAGAGCAGTGCGAGGGGACTGAGTCCCGGAGCAGTGTGAGGGGAGTGTGTCCTGGAGCAGTGTTAGAGGAGTGTGTCCCGGAGCAGTGTGTATGCAGTGAATCCCAGAGCAGTGAGAGGGCAGTGAGTCCCAGAGCAGTGTGAGCGGAGTGAGTCCCAGAGCAGTGTGAGCGGAGTGAGTCAAAGAACAGTGTGTGGCGAGTGAGTCCTGGAGCAGTGTGAGGGGAGTGAGTCCCGAAGGAGTGTGAGGGCAGTGAATCCCGGAGCAGTGTGAGGGGAGTGAGACCTGGAGCAGTGTGAGGGGAGTGAGTCCCGGAGCAGTGTGAGAGCAGTGAGACCTGGAGCAGTGTGAGGGCAGTGAATCCAGGAGCAGTGTGAGAGGAATGTGTCCCAGAGATAGTGTGACGGGAGTGAGTTCCGGAGCAGTGTGAGGGCAGTGAGTCCCAGAGCAGTGTGAGGGCAGTGAGTCCTGGAGCAGTGTGAGGGCAGTGAGACCTGGAGCAGTGTGAGGGCAGTGAATCCAGGAGCAGTGTGAGAGGAATGTGTCCCAGAGCAGTGTGACGGGAGTGAGTTCCGGAGCAGTGTGAGGGCAGTGAGTCCTGGAGCAGTGTGAGGGCAGTGAATCCCGGAGCAGTGTGAGGGGAGTGAATCCCGGAGCAGTGTGAGGGGAGTGAGACCTGGAGCAGTGTGCGATCAGTGAATCCCGGAGCAGTGTGAGGTGAGTGAGTCCTGGAGCAGTGTGAGGGCAGGGAGTCCCGGAGAAGGGTGAGGGGAGTGAGACCTGGAGCAGTGTGAGGGCAGTGAGTCCCAGAGCAGTGTGAGGGCAGTGAGTCCCGGAGCAGTGTGAGGGCAGTGAGACCTGGAGCAGTGTGAGGGCAGTGAATCCAGGAGCAGTGTGAGAGGAATGTGTCCCAGAGCAGTGTGACGGGAGTGAGTTCCGGAGCAGTGTGAGGGCAGTGAGTCCCAGAGCAGTGTGAGGGGGGTGAGTCCCGGAATAGTGTGAGGGGAGTGAGTCCCGAAGGAGTGTGAGGGCAGTGAATCCCGGAGCAGTGTGAGGTGAGTGAATCCCGGAGCAGTGTGAGGGGAGTGAGACCTGGAGCAGTGTGAGGTGAGTGAGTCCTGGAGCAGTGTGAGGGCAGTGAGTCCCGGAGCAGTTAGAGGGGAGCGAGACCTGGAGCAGTGTGAGGTCAGTGAATCCCGCAGCAGTGTCAGTGGAGTGAGTCCCGGAGCAGTGTGAGGGGAGTGACTCCCGGAACAGTATGAGGGCAGTGAGTCCCAGAGCAGTGCGAGGGGACTGAGTCCTGGAGCAGTGTGAGGGGAGTGTGTCCTGGAGCAGTGTGAGGGGAGTGTGTCCCGGAGTAGTGTGAGGGAAGTGAGTCCCAGAGCAGTGTGAGGGGAGTGAGACGTGGAGCAGTGTCAGCGGAGTGAGTCCCGGAGCAGTGTGAGGGGAGTTAGGCCCGGAGCAGTGTGAGGGCAGTGACTCCCGGAGCAGTGTGAGGGCAGAGACTCCCGGAGCAGTGTTAGGGGAGTGAGTCCCGGAGCAGTGTGAGGGGAGTTAGGCCCGGAGCAGTGTGAGGGCAGTGACTCCCGGAGCAGTGTGAGGGGTGTGAGTCCCAGAGCAGTGCGAGAGGACTGAGTCCTGGAGCAGTGTAAGGGGATTGAGTCCCGGAGCAGTGTGAGGGGAGTGAGTCCCGGAGCAGTGTGAGGGGAGTGAGTCCCTGAGCAGTGCGAGAGGACTGAGTCCTGGAGCAGTGTGAGGGGAGTGTGTCCCGGAACATTGTGTGGGCAGTGAGCCCTGGAGCAGTGTGAGGGGAGTGAGTCCCGGAGCAGTGTGAGGGGAGCGTGTCCCGGAGCAGTGTGAGGGGAGTGAGTCCCAGAGCAGTGTGTAGGCAGTGAACCCCGGAGCAGTGTGAGGGCAGTGAGTCCCAGAGCAGTGTGAGCGGGGGTGAGTCCCGGAATAGTGTGAGGGGAGTGAGTCCCGAAGGAGTGTGAGGGCAGTGAATCCCGGAGCAGTGTGAGGGAAGTGTGTCCTGGAGCAGTGTGAAGGGAGTGTGTCCCAGAGCAGTGCGAGGGGAGTGATTACGGGAGCAGTGTGAGGGCAGTGAGTCCCGGAGCAGTCTGAGTGAATGATTCCCGGAGCAGTGGAGGGGAGTGAGTCCCGGAGCAGTGTGAGGGGAGCGAGTCCCGGAGAAGTGTGAGGGGAGTGAGTCCCGGAGCAGTGTGAGGGGAGTAACTCCTGGAACAGTATGAGGGCAGTGAGTCCCAGAGCAGTGCGAGGGGACTGAGTCCCGGAGCAGTGTGAGGGGAGTGTGTCCTGGAGCAGTGTTAGAGGAGTGTGTCCCGGAGCAGTGTGAGGGGAGTGAGTCCCGGAGCAGTGTGAGGGGAGTGTGTCCTGGAGCAGTGTGAGGGGAGTGAATCCCGGAGCAGTGTGAGGGGAGTGAGTCCCGGAGCAGTGTGAGGGGAGTGAATCCCGGAGCAGTGTGAGGGGAGTGAGTCCCGGAGCAGTGTGAGGGGAGTGAATCCCGGAGCAGTGCGAGGGGAGTGAGTCCCGGAGCAGTGTGAGGGGAGTGAATCCCGGAGCAGTGCGAGGGGAGTGAGACCCTGAACAGTGTGAGGGGAGTGAGTCCCGGAGCAGTGTGTAGGCAGTGAACCCCGGAGCAGTGTGAGGGAAGTGTGTCCTGGAGCAGTGTGAAGGGAGTGTGTCCCAGAGCAGTGCGAGGGGAGTGATTACGGGAGCAGTGTGAGGGCAGTGAGTCCCGGAGCAGTCTGAGTGAATGATTCCTGGAGCAGTGGAGGGGAGTGAGTCCCGGAGCAGTGTGAGGGGAGTGAGTGCCGGAGCAGTGTGAGGGGAGCGAGTCCCGGTGAAGTGTGAGGGGAGTGAGTCCCGGAGCAGTGTGAGGGGAGTAACTCCTGGAACAGTATGAGTGCAGTGAGTCTCAGAGCAGTGCGAGGGGACTGAGTCCCGGAGCAGTATGAGGGGAGTGTGTCCTGGAGCAGTGTGAAGGGAGTGTGTCCCAGAGCAGTGCGAGGGGAGTGATTACGGGAGCAGTGTGAGGGCAGTGAGTCCCGGAGCAGTCTGAGTGAATGATTCCCGGAGCAGTGGAGGGGAGTGAGTCCCGGAGCAGTGTGAGGGGAGTGAGTCCCGGAGCAGTGTGAGGGGAGTGAGTCCCGGAGCAGTGTGAGGGGAGCGAGTCCCGGAGAAGTGTGAGGGGAGTGAGTCCCAGAGCAGTGTGAGGGGAGTAACTCCCGGAACAGTATGAGGGCAGTGAGTCCCAGAGCAGTGCGAGGGGACTGAGTCCCGGAGCAGTGTGAGGGGAGTGTGTCCTGGAGCAGTGTTAGAGGAGTGTGTCCCGGAGCAGTGTGTATGCAGTGAATCCCAGAGCAGTGAGAAGGCAGTGAGTCCCAGAGCAGTGTGAGCGGAGTGAGTCCCGGAACAGTGTGAGGCGGGTGAGTCCTGGAGAAGTGTGAGGGGAGTGAGTCCCGAAGGAGTGTGAGGGCAGTGAATCCCGGAGCAGTGTGAGGGAAGTGAGACCTGGAGCAGTGTGAGGGGAGTGAGTCCCGGAGCAGTGTGAGAGCAGTGAGACCTGGAGCAGTGTGAGGGCAGTGAATCCAGGAGCAGTGTGAGAGGAATGTGTCCCAGAGATAGTGTGACGGGAGTGAGTTCCGGAGCAGTGTGAGGGCAGTGAGTCCCAGAGCAGTGTGAGGGCAGTGAGTCCTGGAGCAGTGTGAGGGCAGTGAGACCTGGAGCAGTGTGAGGGCAGTGAATCCAGGAGCAGTGTGAGAGGAATGTGTCCCAGAGCAGTGTGACGGGAGTGAGTTCCGGAGCAGTGTGAGGGCAGTGAGTCCTGGAGCAGTGTGAGGGCAGTGAATCCCGGAGCAGTGTGAGGGGAGTGAATCCCGGAGCAGTGTGAGGGCAGTGAGTCCCGGAGCAGTGTGAGGGCAGTGAGACCTGGAGCAGTGTGAGGGCAGTGAATCCAGGAGCAGTGTGAGAGGAATGTGTCCCAGAGCAGTGTGACGGGAGTGAGTTCCGGAGCAGTGTGAGGGCAGTGAGTCCCAGAGCAGTGTGAGGGGGGTGAGTCCCGGAATAGTGTGAGGGGAGTGAGTCCCGAAGGAGTGTGAGGGCAGTGAATCCCGGAGCAATGTGAGGGGAGTGATTCCGGAGCAGTGTGAGGGGAGTGAGACCTGGAGCAGTGTGAGGGGAGCGAGACCTGGAGCCGTGTGAGGTCAGTGAATCCCGGAGCAGTGTCAGTGGAGTGAGTCCCGGAGCAGTGTGAGGGGAGTGACTCCCGGAACAGTATGAGGGCAGTGAGTCCCAGAGCAGTGCGAGGGGACTGAGTCCTGGAGCAGTGTGAGGGGAGTGTGTCCTGGAGCAGTGTGAGGGGAGTGTGTCCCGGAGCAGTGTGAGGGAAGTGAGTCCCAGAGCAGTGTGAGGGGAGTGAGACGTGGAGCAGTGTCAGCGGAGTGAGTCCCGGAGCAGTGTGAGGGGAGTTAGGCCCGGAGCAGTGTGAGGGCAGTGACTCCCGGAGCAGTGTGAGGGCAGTGACTCCCGGAGCAGTGTTAGGGGAGTGAGTCCCGGAGCAGTGTGAGGGGAGTTAGGCCCGGAGCAGTGTGAGGGCAGTGACTCCCGGAGCAGTGTGAGGGGTGTGAGTCCCAGAGCAGTGCGAGAGGACTGAGTCCTGGAGCAGTGTAAGGGGAGTGAGTCCCGGAGCAGTGTGAGGGGAGTGAGTCCCGGAGCAGTGTGAGGGGAGTGAGCCCTGGAGCAGTGTGAGGGGAGTGAGTCCCGGAGCAGTGTGAGGGGAGCGTGTCCCGGAGCAGTGTGAGGGGAGTGAGTCCCAGAGCAGTGTGTAGGCAGTGAACCCCGGAGCAGTGTGAGGGCAGTGAGTCCCAGAGCAGTGTGAGCGGGGGTGAGTCCCGGAATAGTGTGAGGGGAGTGAGTCCCGAAGGAGTGTGAGGGCAGTGAATCCCGGAGCAGTGTGAGGGAAGTGTGTCCTGGAGCAGTGTGAAGGGAGTGTGTCCCAGAGCAGTGCGAGGGGAGTGATTACGGGAGCAGTGTGGGGGCAGTGAGTCCCGGAGCAGTCTGAGTGAATGATTCCAGGAGCAGTGGAGGGGAGTGAGTCCCGGAGCAGTGTGAGGGGAGCGAGTCCCGGAGAAGTGTGAGGGGAGTGAGTCCCGGAGCAGTGTGAGGGGAGTAACTCCTGGAACAGTATGAGGGCAGTGAGTCCCAGAGCAGTGCGAGGGGACTGAGTCCCGGAGCAGTGTGATGGGAGTGTGTCCTGGAGCAGTGTTAGAGGAGTGTGTCCCGGAGCAGTGTGAGGGGAGTGAGTCCCGGAGCAGTGTGAGGGGAGTGTGTCCTGGAGCAGTGTTAGAGGAGTGTGTCCCGGAGCAGTGTGAGGGCAGTGAATCCCGGAGCAGTGTGAGGGGAGTGAGTCCCGGAGCAGTGTGAGGGGAGTGAATCCCGGAGCAGTGCGAGGGGAGTGAGACCCTGAACAGTGTGAGGGGAGTGAGTCCCGGAGCAGTGTGAGGGCAGTGAATCCCGGAGCAGTGTGAGGGGAGTGAGTCCCAGAGCAGTGTGTAGGCAGTGAACCCCGGAGCAATGTGAGGGAAGTGTGTCCTGGAGCAGTGTGAAGGGAGTGTGTCCCAGAGCAGTGCGAGGGGAGTGATTACGGGAGCAGTGTGACGGCAGTGAGTCCCGGAGCAGTCTGAGTGAATGATTCCTGGAGCAGTGGAGGGGAGTGAGTCCCGGAGCAGTGTGAGGGGAGTGAGTCCCGGAGCAGTGTGAGGGGAGCGAGTCCCGGTGAAGTGTGAGGGGAGTGAGTCCCGGAGCAGTGTGAGGGGAGTAACTCCTGGAACAGTATGAGGGCAGTGAGTCTCAGAGCAGTGCGAGGGGACTGAGTCCCGGAGCAGTATGAGGGGAGTGTGTCCTGGAGCAGTGTGAAGGGAGTGTGTCCCAGAGCAGTGCGAGGGGAGTGATTACGGGAGCAGTGTGAGGGCAGTGAGTCCCGGAGCAGTCTGAGTGAATGATTCCCGGAGCAGTGGAGGGGAGTGAGTCCCGGAGCAGTGTGAGGGGAGTGAGTCCCGGAGCAGTGTGAGGGGAGCGATTCCCAGAGCAGTGTGAGGGGAGTAACTCCCGGAACAGTATGAGGGCAGTGAGTCCCAGAGCAGTGCGAGGGGACTGAGTCCCGGAGCAGTGTGAGGGGAGTGTGTCCTGGAGCAGTGTTAGAGGAGTGTGTCCCGGAGCAGTGTGTATGCAGTGAATCCCAGAGCAGTGAGAGGGCAGTGAGTCCCAGAGCAGTGTGAGCGGAGTGAGTCCCAGAACAGTGTGTGGCGGGTGAGTCCTGGAGAAGTGTGAGGGGAGTGAGTCCCGAAGGAGTGTGAGGGCAGTGAATCCCGGAGCAGTGTGAGGGCAGTGAGACCTGGAGCAGTGTGAGGGCAGTGAATCCAGGAGCAGTGTGAGAGGAATGTGTCCCAGAGCAGTGTGACGGGAGTGAGTTCCGGAGCAGTGTGAGGGCAGTGAGTCCCAGAGCAGTGTGAGGGGGGTGAGTCCCGGAATAGTGTGAGGGGAGTGAGTCCCGAAGGAGTGTGAGGGCAGTGAATCCCGGAGCAATGTGAGGGGAGTGATTCCGGAGCAGTGTGAGGGGAGTGAGACCTGGAGCAGTGTGAGGGGAGCGAGACCTGGAGCAGTGTGAGGTCAGTGAATCCCGGAGCAGTGTCAGTGGAGTGAGTCCCGGAGCAGTGTGAGGGGAGTGACTCCCGGAACAGTATGAGGGCAGTGAGTCCCAGAGCTGTGCGAGGGGACTGAGTCCTGGAGCAGTGTGAGGGGAGTGTGTCCTGGAGCAGTGTGAGGGGAGTTAGGCCCGGAGCAGTGTGAGGGCAGTGACTCCCGGAGCAGTGTGAGGGGAGTGTGTCCCGGAGCAGTGTGAGGGAAGTGAGTCCCAGAGCAGTGTGAGGGGAGTGAGACGTGGAGCAGTGTCAGCGGAATGAGTCCCGGAGCAGTGTGAGGGGAGTTAGGCCCGGAGCAGTGTGAGGGCAGTGACTCCCGGAGCAGTGTGAGGGCAGTGACTCCCGGAGCAGTGTGAGGAAAGTGAGTTCCGGAGCAGTGTCAGGGGAGTGAGTCCCGGAGCAGTGTGATGGGAGTTAGGCCCGGAGCTGTGTGAGGGCAGTGACTCCCGGAGCAGTGTGAGGGGTGTGAGTCCCAGAGCAGTGCGAGAGGACTGAGTCCTGGAGCAGTGTGAGGGGAGTGAGTCCCGGAGCAGTGTGAGGCGAGTGAGTCCCGGAGCAGTGTGAGGGGAGCGTGTCCCGGAGCAGTGTGAGGGGTGTGAGTCCCAGAGCAGTGCGAGAGGACTGAGTCCTGGAGCAGTGTGAGGGGAGTGAGTCCTGGAGCAGTGTGAAGGGAGTGTGTCCCAGAGCAGTGCGAGGGGAGTGATTACGGGAGCAGTGTGAGGGCAGTGAGTCCCGGAGCAGTCTGAGTGAATGATTCCCGGAGCAGTGGAGGGGAGTGAGTCCCGGAGCAGTGTGAGGGGAGTGAGTCCCGGAGCAGTGTGAGGGGAGCGAGTCCCGGAGAAGTGTGAGGGGAGTGAGTCCCAGAGCAGTGTGAGGGGAGTAACTCCCGGAACAGTATGAGGGCAGTGAGTCCCAGAGCAGTGCGAGGGGACTGAGTCCCGGAGCAGTGTGAGGGGAGTGTGTCCTGGAGCAGTGTTAGAGGAGTGTGTCCCGGAGCAGTGTGTATGCAGTGAATCCCAGAGCAGTGAGAGGGCAGTGAGTCCCAGAGCAGTGTGAGCGGAGTGAGTCCCAGAACAGTGTGTGGCGGGTGAGTCCTGGAGAAGTGTGAGGGGAGTGAGTCCCGAAGGAGTGTGAGGGCAGTGAATCCCGGAGCAGTGTGAGGGGAGTGAGACCTGGAGCAGTGTGAGGGGAGTGAGTCCCGGAGCAGTGTGAGAGCAGTGAGACCTGGAGCAGTGTGAGGGCAGTGAATCCAGGAGCAGTGTGAGAGGAATGTGTCCCAGAGATAGTGTGACGGGAGTGAGTTCCGGAGCAGTGTGAGGGCAGTGAGTCCCAGAGCAGTGTGAGGGCAGTGAGTCCTGGAGCAGTGTGAGGGCAGTGAGACCTGGAGCAGTGTGAGGGCAGTGAATCCAGGAGCAGTGTGAGAGGAATGTGTCCCAGAGCAGTGTGACGGGAGTGAGTTCCGGAGCAGTGTGAGGGCAGTGAGTCCTGGAGCAGTGTGAGGGCAGTGAATCCCGGAGCAGTGTGAGGGGAGTGAATCCCGGAGCAGTGTGAGGGGAGTGAGACCTGGAGCAGTGTGCGATCAGTGAATCCCGGAGCAGTGTGAAGTGAGTGAGTCCTGGAGCAGTGTGAGGGCAGTGAGTCCCGGAGCAGTGTGAGGGCAGTGAGACCTGGAGCAGTGTGAGGGCAGTGAATCCAGGAGCAGTGTGAGAGGAATGTGTCCCAGAGCAGTGTGACGGGAGTGAGTTCCGGAGCAGTGTGAGGGCAGTGAGTCCCAGAGCAGTGTGAGGGGGGTGAGTCCCGGAATAGTGTGAGGGGAGTGAGTCCAGAAGGAGTGTGAGGGCAGTGAATCCCGGAGCAGTGTGAGGTGAGTGAATCCCGGAGCAGTGTGAGGGGAGTGAGACCTGGAGCAGTGTGAGGTGAGTGAGTCCTGGAGCAGTGTGAGGGCAGTGAGTCCCGGAGCAGTGTGAGGGGAGCGAGACCTGGAGCAGTGTGAGGTCAGTGAATCCCGCAGCAGTGTCAGTGGAGTGAGTCCCGGAGCAGTGTGAGGGGAGTGACTCCCGGAACAGTATGAGGGCAGTGAGTCCCAGAGCAGTGCGAGGGGACTGAGTCCTGGAGCAGTGTGAGGGGAGTGTCTCCTGGAGCAGTGTGAGGGGAGTGTGTCCCGGAGCAGTGTGAGGGAAGTGAGTCCCAGAGCAGTGTGTGGGGAGTGAGACGTGGAGCAGTGTCAGCGGAGTGAGTCCCGGAGCAGTGTGAGGGGAGTTAGGCCCGGAGCAGTGTGAAGGCAGTGACTCCCGGAGCAGTGTGAGGGCAGTGACTCCCGGAGCAGTGTTAGGGGAGTGAGTCCCGGAGCAGTGTGAGGGGAGTTAGGCCCGGAGCAGTGTGAGGGCAGTGACTCCCGGAGCAGTGTGAGGGGTGTGAGTCCCAGAGCAGTGCGAGAGGACTGAGTCCTGGAGCAGTGTAAGGGGAGTGAGTCCCGGAGCAGTGTGAGGGGAGTGAGTCCCGGAGCAGTGTGAGGGGAGTGAGTCCCTGAGCAGTGCGAGAGGACTGAGTCCTGGAGCAGTGTGAGGGGAGTGTGTCCCGGAACATTGTGTGGGCAGTGAGCCCTGGAGCAGTGTGAGGGGAGTGAGTCCCGGAGCAGTGTGAGGGGAGCGTGTCCCGGAGCAGTGTGAGGGGAGTGAGTTCCGGAGCAGTGTGAGGGGAGCGTGTCCCGGAGCAGTGTGAGGGGAGTGAGTCCCAGAGCAGTGTGTAGGCAGTGAACCCCGGAGCAGTGTGAGGGCAGTGAGTCCCAGAGCAGTGTGAGCGGGGGTGGGTCCCGGAATAGTGTGAGGGGAGTGAGTCCCGAAGGAATGTGAGGGCAGTGAATCCCGGAGCAGTGTGAGGGAAGTGTGTCCTGGAGCAGTGTGAAGGGAGTGTGTCCCAGAGCAGTGCGAGGGGAGTGATTACGGGAGCAGTGTGGGGGCAGTGAGTCCCGGAGCAGTCTGAGTGAATGATTCCCGGAGCAGTGGAGGGGAGTGAGTCCCGGGGCAGTGTGAGGGGAGCGAGTCCCGGAGAAGTGTGAGGGGAGTGAGTCCCGGAGCAGTGTGAGGGGAGTAACTCCTGGAACAGTATGAGGGCAGTGAGTCCCAGAGCAGTGCGAGGGGACTGAGTCCCGGAGCAGTGTGAGGGGAGTGTGTCCTGGAGCAGTGTTAGAGGAGTGTGTCCCGGAGCAGTGTGAGGGGAGTGTGTCCTGGAGCAGTGTTAGAGGAGTGTGTCCCGGCGCAGTGTGAGGGCAGTGAATCCCGGAGCAGTGTGAGGGGAGTGAGTCCCGGAGCAGTGTGAGGGGAGTGAATCCCGGAGCAGTGCGAGGGGAGTGAGACCCTGAACAGTGTGAGGGGAGTGAGTCCCGGAGCAGTGTGAGGGCAGTGAATCCCGGAGCAGTGTGAGGGGAGTGAGTCCCAGAGCAGTGTGTAGGCAGTGAACCCCGGAGCAGTGTGAGGGAAGTGTGTCCTGGAGCAGTGTGAAGGGAGTGTGTCCCAGAGCAGTGCGAGGGGAGTGATTACGGGAGCAGTGTGAGGGCAGTGAGTCCCGGAGCAGTCTGAGTGAATGATTCCTGGAGCAGTGGAGGGGAGTGAGTCCCGGAGCAGTGTGAGGGGAGTGAGTCCCGGAGCAGTGTGAGGGGAGTAACTCCTGGAACAGTATGAGGGCAGTGAGTCTCAGAGCAGTGCGAGGGGACTGAGTCCCGGAGCAGTATGAGGGGAGTGTGTCCTGGAGCAGTGTGAAGGGAGTGTGTCCCAGAGCAGTGCGAGGGGAGTGATTACGGGAGCAGTGTGAGGGCAGTGAGTCCCGGAGCAGTCTGAGTGAATGATTCCCGGAGCAGTGGAGGGGAGTGAGTCCCGGAGCAGTGTGAGGGGAGTGAGTCCCGGAGCAGTGTGAGGGGAGCGAGTCCCAGAGCAGTGTGAGGGGAGTAACTCCCGGAACAGTATGAGGGCAGTGAGTCCCAGAGCAGTGCGAGGGGACTGAGTCCCGGAGCAGTGTGAGGGGAGTGTGTCCTGGAGCAGTGTTAGAGGAGTGTGTCCCGGAGCAGTGTGTATGCAGTGAATCCCAGAGCAGTGAGAAGGCAGTGAGTCCCAGAGCAGTGTGAGCGGAGTGAGTCCCAGAACAGTGTGAGGGGGGTGAGTCCTGGAGAAGTGTGAGGGGAGTGAGTCCCGAAGGAGTGTGAGGGCAGTGAATCCCGGAGCAGTGTGAGGGAAGTGAGACCTGGAGCAGTGTGAGGGGAGTGAGTCCCGGAGCAGTGTGAGAGCAGTGAGACCTGGAGCAGTGTGAGGGCAGTGAATCCAGGAGCAGTGTGAGAGGAATGTGTCCCAGAGATAGTGTGACGGGAGTGAGTTCCGGAGCAGTGTGAGGGCAGTGAGTCCCAGAGCAGTGTGAGGGCAGTGAGTCCTGGAGCAGTGTGAGGGCAGTGAGACCTGGAGCAGTGTGAGGGCAGTGAATCCAGGAGCAGTGTGAGAGGAATGTGTCCCAGAGCAGTGTGACGGGAGTGAGTTCCGGAGCAGTGTGAGGGCAGTGAGTCCTGGAGCAGTGTGAGGGCAGTGAATCCCGGAGCAGTGTGAGGGGAGTGAATCCCGGAGCAGTGTGAGGGCAGTGAGTCCCGGAGCAGTGTGAGGGCAGTGAGACCTGGAGCAGTGTGAGGGCAGTGAATCCAGGAGCAGTGTGAGAGGAATGTGTCCCAGAGCAGTGTGACGGGAGTGAGTTCCGGAGCAGTGTGAGGGCAGTGAGTCCCAGAGCAGTGTGAGGGGGGTGAGTCCCGGAATAGTGTGAGGGGAGTGAGTCCCGAAGGAGTGTGAGGGCAGTGAATCCCGGAGCAATGTGAGGGGAGTGATTCCGGAGCAGTGTGAGGGGAGTGAGACCTGGAGCAGTGTGAGGGGAGCGAGACCTGGAGCAGTGTGAGGTCAGTGAATCCCGGAGCAGTGTCAGTGGAGTGAGTCCCGGAGCAGTGTGAGGGGAGTGACTCCCGGAACAGTATGAGGGCAGTGAGTCCCAGAGCTGTGCGAGGGGACTGAGTCCTGGAGCAGTGTGAGGGGAGTGTGTCCTGGAGCAGTGTGAGGGGAGTTAGTCCCGGAGCTGTGTGAGGGCAGTGACTCCCGGAGCAGTGTGAGGGGAGTGAGTTCCGGAGCAGTGTGAGGGCAGTGAGTCCCAGAGCAGTGTGAGGGCAGTGAGTCCTGGAGCAGTGTGAGAGGAATGTGTCCCAGAGCAGTGTGACGGGAGTGATTTCCGGAGCAGTGTGAGGGCAGTGAGTCCTGGAGCAGTGTGAGGGCAGTGAATCCCGGAGCAGTGTGAGGGGAGTGAATCCCGGAGCAGTGTGAGGGGAGTGAGACCTGGAGCAGTGTGCGATCAGTGAATCCCGGAGCAGTGTGAGGGGAGTGAGTCCTGGAGCAGTGTGAGGGCAGTGAGTCCCGGAGCAGTGTGAGGGCAGTGAGACCTGGAGCAGTGTGAGGGGAATGTGTCCCAGAGCAGTGTGACGGGAGTGAGTTCCGGAGCAGTGTGAGGGCAGTGAGTCCCAGAGCAGTGTGAGGGGGGTGAGTCCCGGAATAGTGTGAGGGGAGTGAGTCCCGAAGGAGTGTGAGGGCAGTGAATCCCGGAACAGTATGAGGGGAGTTAGGCCCGGAGCAGTGTGAGGGCAGTGACTCCCGGAACAGTATGAGGGCAGTGAGTCCCAGAGCTGTGCGAGGGGACTGAATCCTGGAGCAGTGTGAGGGGAGTGTGTCCTGGAGCAGTGTGAGGGAAGTGAGTCCCAGAGCAGTGTGAGGGGAGTGAGACGTGGAGCAGTGTCAGCGGAATGAGTCCCGGAGCAGTGTGAGGGGAGTTAGGCCCGGAGCAGTGTGAGGGCAGTGACTCCCGGAGCAGTGTGAAGGCAGTGACTCCCGGAGCAGTGTGAGGGCAGTGAGTTCCGGAGCAGTGTCAGGGGAGTGAGTCCCGGAGCAGTGTGAGGGGAGTTAGGCCCGGAGCAGTGTGAGGGCAGTGACTCCCAGAGCAGTGTGAGGGGTGTGAGTCCCAGAGCAGTGCGAGAGGACTGAGTCCTGGAGCAGTGTGAGGGGAGTGAGACCTGGAGCAGTGTGAGGGCAGTGAATCCAGGAGCAGTGTGAGAGGAATGTGTCCCAGAGCAGTGTGACGGGAGTGATTTCCGGAGCAGTGTGAGGGCAGTGAGTCCCAGAGCAGTGTGAGCGGGGGTGAGTCCCGGAATAGTGTGAGGGGAGTGAGTCCCGAAGGAGTGTGAGGGCAGTGAATCCCGGAGCAGTGTGAGGGAAGTGTGTCCTGGAGCAGTGTGAAGGGAGTGTGTCCCAGAGCAGTGCGAGGGGAGTGATTACGGGAGCAGTGTGAGGGCAGTGAGTCCCGGAGCAGTCTGAGTGAATGATTCCCGGAGCAGTGGAGGGGAGTGAGTCCCGGAGCAGTGTGAGGGGAGCGAGTCCCGGAGAATTGTGAGGGGAGTGAGTCCCGGAGCAGTGTGAGGGGAGCGAGTCCCGGAGAATTGTGAGGGGAGTGAGTCCCGGAGCAGTGTGAGGGGAGTAACTCCTGGAACAGTATGAGGGCAGTGAGTCCCAGAGCAGTGCGAGGGGACTGAGTCCCGGAGCAGTGTGAGGGGAGTGTGTCCTGGAGCAGTGTTAGAGGAGTGTGTCCCAGAGAAGTGTGAGGGGAGTGAGTCCCGAAGGAGTGTGAGGGCAGTGAATCCCGGAGCAGTGTGAGGGGAGTGAATCCCGGAGCAGTGTGAGGGGAGTGAGACCTGGAGCAGTGTGAGGGGAGTGAGTCCCGGAGCAGTGTGAGGGCAGTGAATCCCGGAGCAGTGTGAGGGGCGTGAGTCCCAGAGCAGTGTGTAGGCAGTGAACCCCGGAGCAGTGTGAGGGCAGTGAGTCCCAGAGCAGTGTGAGCGGAGTGAGTCCCGGAATAGTGTGAGGGGAGTGAGTCCCGAAGGAGTGTGAGGGCAGTGAATCCCGGAGCAGTGTGAGGGAAGTGTGTCCTGGAGCAGTGTGAAGGGAGTGTGTCCCAGAGCAGTGCGAGGGGAGTGATTACGGGAGCAGTGTGAGGGCAGTGAGTCCCGGAGCAGTCTGAGTGAATGATTCCCGGAGCAGTGGAGGGGAGTGAGTCCCGGAGCAGTGTGAGGGGAGCGAGTCCCGGAGAATTGTGAGGGGAGTGAGTCCCGGAGCAGTGTGAGGGGAGTAACTCCTGGAACAGTATGAGGGCAGTGAGTCCCAGAGCAGTGCGAGGGGACTGAGTCCCGGAGCAGTGTGAGGGGAGTGTGTCCTGGAGCAGTGTTAGAGGAGTGTGTCCCAGAGAAGTGTGAGGGGAGTGAGTCCCGAAGGAGTGTGAGGGCAGTGAATCCCGGAGCAGTGTGAGGGGAGTGAATCCCGGAGCAGTGTGAGGGGAGTGAGACCTGGAGCAGTGTGAGGGGAGTGAGTCCCGGAGCAGTGTGAGGGCAGTGAATCCCGGAGCAGTGTGAGGGGAGTGAGTCCCAGAGCAGTGTGTAGGCAGTGAACCCCGGAGCAGTGTGAGGGCAGTGAGTCCCAGAGCAGTGTGAGCGGAGTGAGTCCCGGAATAGTGTGAGGGGAGTGAGTCCCGAAGGAGTGTGAGGGCAGTGAATCCCGGAGCAGTGTGAGGGAAGTGTGTCCTGGAGCAGTGTGAAGGGAGTGTGTCCCAGAGCAGTGCGAGGGGAGTGATTACGGGAGCAGTGTGAGGGCAGTGAGTCCCGGAGCAGTCTGAGTGAATGATTCCCGGAGCAGTGGAGGGGAGTGAGTCCCGGAGCAGTGTGAGGGGAGCGAGTCCCGGAGAAGTGTGAGGGGAGTGAGTCCCGGAGCAGTGTGAGGGGAGTAACTCCTGGAACAGTATGAGGGCAGTGAGTCCCAGAGCAGTGCGAGGGGACTGAGTCCCGGAGCAGTGTGAGGGGAGTGTGTCCTGGAGCAGTGTTAGAGGAGTGTGTCCCGGAGAAGTGTGAGGGGAGTGAGTCCCGCAGGAGTGTGAGGGCATTGAATCCCGGAGCAGTGTGAGGGGAGTGTGTCCTGGAGCAGTGTGAGGAGAGTGAGACCTGGAGCAGTGTGAGGGGAGTGAGTCCCGGAGCAGTGTGAGGGCAGTGAATCCCGGAGTTGTGCGAGGTGAGTTAGTCCCGGAGCAGTGTGAGGGCTGTGAGTCCTGGAGCAGTGTGAGAGCAGTGAGACCTGGAGCAGTGTGAGGGCAGTGAATCCAGGAGCAGTGTGAGAGGAATGTGTCCCAGAGCAGTGTGACGGGAGTGAGTTCCAGAGCAGTGTGATGGCAGTGAGTCCCAGAGCAGTGTGAGGGCAGTGAGTCCTGGAGCAGTGTGAGGGCAGTGAGACCTGGAGCAGTGTGAGGGCAGTGAATCCAGGAGCAGTGTAAGAGGAATGTGTCCCAGAGCAGTGTGACGGGAGTGAGTTCCGGAGCAGTGTGATGGCAGTGAGTCCCAGAGCAGTGTGAGGGCAGTGAGTCCTGGAGCAGTGTGAGGGCAGTGAGTCCCGGAGCAGTGTGAGGGGAGCGAGACCAGGAGCAGTGTGAGGTCAGTGAATCCCGGAGCAGTGTCAGTGGAGTGAGTCCCGGAGCAGTGTGAGGTGAGTGAGTCCCAGAGAAGTGTGAGGGGAGTGAGACCTGGAGCAGTGTGAGGGGAGTGAGTCCCGGAGCAGTGTGAGAGGAATGTGTCCCAGAGCAGTGTGAGGGGAGTGACTCCCGGAACAGTATGAGGGCAGTGAGTCCTAGAGCAGTGCGAGGGGACTGAGTCCTGGAGCAGTGTGAGGGCAGTGAATCCAGGAGCAGTGTGAGAGGAATGTGTCCCAGAGCAGTGTGACGGGAGTGAGTTCCGGAGCAGTGTGATGGCAGTGAGTCCCAGAGCAGTGTGAGGGCAGTGAGTCCCGGAGCAGTGTGAGGGCAGTGAGACCTGGAGCAGTGTGAGGGCAGTGAATCCAGGAGCAGTGTGAGAGGAATGTGTCCCAGAGCAGTGTGACGGGAGTGAGTTCCGGAGCAGTGTAATGGCAGTGAGTCCCAGAGCAGTGTGAGGGCAGTGTGTCCTGGAGCAGTGTGAGGGCAGTGAGTCCCGGAGCAGTGTGAGGGGAGCGAGACCTGGAGCAGTGTGAGGTCAGTGAATCCCGGAGCAGTGTGAGGGGAGTGACTCCCGGAACAGTATGAGGGCAGTGAGTCCCAGAACAGTGCGAGGGGACTGAGTCCTGGAGCAGTGTGAGGGGAGTGTGTCCTGGAGCAGTGTGAGGGGAGTATGTCCCGGAGCAGTGTGAGGGGAGCGAATCCCGGAGCAGTGTGAAGGGAGTGAGTCCCAGAGCAGTGTGAGGGGAGTGAGACGTGGAGCAGTGTCAGCGGAGTGAGTCCCGGAGCAGTGTGAGGGGAGTTAGGCCCGGAGCAGTGTGAGGGCAGTGACTCCCGGAGCAGTGTGAGGGGAGTGAGTCCCGGAGCAGTGCGAGGGGAGTGATTACGGGAGCAGTGTGAGGGGAGTGAGTCCGGGAGCAGTGTGAGGGCAGTGAGTCCCACAGCAGTGTGAGGGGAGCTAGTCCCAGAGCAGTGGGAGGGGAGTGAGTCCCAGAGCAGTGTGAGGGGACCGAGTCCCGGAGCAGTGTGTAGGCAGTGAATCCCGGAGCAGTGTCAGGGCAGTGAGTCCCAGAGCAGTGTGAGGGGAGAGTCCCGGAGAAATGTGAGGGGGGTGAGTCCCGGAGCAGTGTGAGGGGAGTGACTCCCGAAACAGTATGAGGGCAGTGAGTCCCAGAGCAGTGCAAGGGGACTGAGTCCCGGAGCAGTGTGAGGGCAGTGAGTCCCGGAGAAGTGTGAGGGGAGTGAGTCCCAGAGCAGTGTGAGAGGAGTGGGTCCCGGAGCAATGTGAGGGGAGTGAGTCCCGGAGGTGTGTAAGGGCAGTGAATCCCGGAGCAGTGTGAGGGGCGTGAATCCCGGAGCAGTGCGAGGGGAGTGGGTCCCAGAGCAGTGTGAGAGGAGTGGGTCCCGGAGCAGTGTGAGGGGAGTGAGTCCCGGAGCAGTGCGAGGGGAGTGAGTCCCAGAGCAGAGTGAGGGGAGTGATTACGGGAGCAGTGTGAGGGCACTGAGTCCCGGAGCAGTGTGAATGAATGATTCCCGGAGCAGTGTCAGGGGATTGTGTCCTGGAGCAGTGTGAGGGGAGTGTGTCCTGTATCAGTGTGTAGGCAGTGAATCCCAGAGCAGTATGAGTGGAGTGAGTCCCGGAACAGTGTGAGGCGAGTGAATCCCAGAGAAGTGTGAGGCGAGTGTGTCCCAGAGCAGTGTGAGGGCAGTATGCCTCGGAACAGCATGTGGGCAGTGTGCCCCTGAGCAGTGTGAGGGGAGTGAGTCCAGGAGGAGTGTGAGGGCAGTGAGTCCTGGAGCAGTGTGAGGGGAGCGTGTCCCGGAGCAGTGTGAGGGCAGTGAGTCCCAGAGCAGTGCGAGGGGAGTGTGTCCTGGAGCAGTGTGAGGGGAGTGTGTCCTGGAGCAGTATGAAGGGAGTGTGTCCCAGAGCAGTGCGAGGGGAGTGATTACGGGAGCAGTGTGAGGGCAGTGAGTCCCGGAGCAGTGTGAGGGGAGCGAGTCCTGGAGCAATGTGAGGGGAGTGAGTCCTGAGCAGTGTGTAGGCAGTGAATCCCAGAGCAGTGTGAGGGCAGTGAATCCCAGAGCAGTGTGAGGGCAGTGAGTCCCGGAGCAGTGTGAGGGGAGCGAGTCCCGGAGCACTGTGAGGGGAGTGAATCCCAGAGCAGTGTGAGCGGAGTGAGTCCCAGAACAGTGTGAGGGGGGTGAGTCCCGGAGAAATGTGAGGGGAGTGAGTCCCGGAGCAGTGTGAGGGGAGTGAGTCCCGGAGCAGTGTGAGGGGAGTGAATCCCGGAGCAGTGTGAGGGGAGTGAGACCTGGAGCAGTGTGAGGGGAGTGAGTCCCGGAGCAGTGTGAGGGCAGTGAATCCCGGAGCAGTGTGAGGGGAGTGAGTCCCGGAGCGGTGTGAAAGCAGTATGCCCCGGAGCAGCATGAGGGCAGTGTGTCCCGAAGCAGTGTGAGGGGAGTAGGTCCCGGAGCAGTGTGAGAGGAGTGAGTCCGGGAGCAGTGTGAGGGAAGTGTGTCCCGGAGCAGTGTGAGGGGAGTGAGTCCCGGAGCAGTGTGAGGGCAGTATGCCCCGGAGCAGTGTGAGGGGAGTAGGTCCCAGAGCAGTGTGAGAGGAGTGAGTCCGGGAGCAGTGTGAGGGAAGTGTGTCCTGGAGCAGTGTGAAGGGAGTGTGTCCCAGAGCAGTGCGAGGGGAGTGATCACTCCCCTCGCACTGCTCCGGGACTCACTCCCCTCACACTGCTTCGGGACCCACTCCTCTCACACTGCTCTGGGACCCACTCTCCTCGCACTGCTCCGGGATTCACTCCCCTCGCACTGCTCCAGGACTCACTCCCCACCACTGCTCCGGGAATCATTCACTCAGACTGCTCCGGGACTCACTGCCCTCACACTGCTCCCGTAATCACTCCCCTCGCACTGCTCTGAGACACACTCCCTTCACACTGCTCCAGGACACACTCCCTTCACACTGCTCCAGGACACACTTCCCTCACACTGCTCCGGGACCCACTCCCCTCACACTGCTCCGGGATTCACTGCGTACACACTGCTCCGGGACACACTCTCCTCACACTGCTCCAGGACACACTCCCCTCGCACTGCTCTGGGACTCACTGCCCTCATACTGTTCCGGGAGTTACTCCCCTCACACTGCTTCGGGACTCACCCCCTCACACTGTTCTGGGATTCACTCCACTCACATTGCTCTGGGACTCACTGCCCTCACACTGCTCCGGGATTCACTGCCTACACACTGCTCCGGGACTCACTCCCCTCACACTGCTCCCGGACTCACTCCCCTCCACTGCTCCGGGAATCATTCACTTAGACTGCTCCGGGACTCACTGCTCTCACACTGCTCCCATAATCACTCCCCTCGCACTGCTCTGGGACACACTTCCCTCACACTGCTCCGGGACTCACTCCCCTCACACTGATCCGGGACACACTCCTCTCACACTGCTCTGGGACCCACTCCCCTCGCACTGCTCCACGATTCACTCCCTTCACACTGCTTCGGGATTCACTGCCCTCACACTCCTTCGGGACTCACTCCCCTCACACTTCTCCGGGACTCACCCCCCTCACACTGTTCTGGGACTCACTCCACTCACACTGCTCTGGGACTCACTCACCTCACACTGCTCCGGGACTCACTGCCCTCACACTGGTCCGGGACACACTGCCCTCACACTGGTCCGGGTCTCACTGCCCTCACACTGCTCCCGTAATCACTCCCCTCACACTGCTCCGGGAATAACTCCCCTCACACTGCTCCAGGACTCATTGCCCTCATACTGTTCCGGGAGTCAATCCCCTCACACTGCTCTGGAATTCACTGCCTACACACTGTTCCAGGACACACTCCCCTCACACTGCTCCGGGACTCAGTCCCCTCGCACTGCTCCAGGACTCACTCCCCACCACTGCTCCGGGAATCATTCACTCAGACTGCTCCGGGACTCACTGCCCTCACACTGCTCCCGTAATCACTCCCCTTGCACTGCTCTGGGACACACTCCCTTCACACTGCTCCGGGACTCACTGCCCTCACACTGCTCCCGTAATCACTCCCCTCGCACTGCTCTGGGACACACTCCCTTCACACTGCTCCAGGACACACTTCCCTCACACTGCTCTGGGACCCACTCCCCTCGCACTGCTCCGCGATTCACTCCCCTCACACTGCTCCAGGATTCACTGCCCTCACGCTCCTTCGGGACTCACTCCCCTCACACTTCTCCGGGACTCACCCCTCTCACACTGTTCTGGGACACACTCCCCTCACACTGCTCCAGGACACACTCCCCTCGCACTGCTCTGGGACTCACTGCCCTCATACTGTTTCGGGAGTTACACCCCTCACACTGCTCCGGGACTCACTCCCCTCACACTTCTCCGGGACTCACCCACCTCACACTGTTCAGGGACTCACTCCGCTCACACTGCTCTGGGACTCACTCCCCTCACACTGCTCCGGGATTCACTGCCTACACACTGCTCCGGGCCTCACTCCCCTCACACTGCTCCGGGACACGCTCCCCTCACACTGCTCCGGGACTCGCTCCCCTCACACTGCTCCAGGACTCACTGGCCTCACACTGCTCCCGGACTCACTCACCTCACACTGCTCCGGGAATCATTCACTCACACTGCTCCGGGACTCACTCTCCTCACACTGCTCCGGGACTCACTCCCCTCACACTGCTCCGGTGCTCACTGCCAACACACTGTTCTGGGACTCGGTCCCCTCACACTGCTCCAGGACTCACTGGCCTCACACTTTTCCCGGACTCACTCCCCTCACACTGCTCCGGGAATCATTCACTCACACTACTCCGGGCGTCACTACACTCACACTGCTCTGGGACTCGCTTCCCTCACACTGGTCCGGGACTCACTCCCCTCACACTGTTCCGGGACTCACTCCCTCACACTGCTCCGGGATTCAATTCCCTCACACAGCTCCGGGACTCTCTGCCCTCACTAATCTCTGGGACTCACTGCCCTCACACTGCTCCGGGATTCACTGCCTACACACTGCTCCGGGACTCACTCCCCTCACACTGCTCCGGGAAACATTCACTCAGACTGCTCCAGGACTCACTGCTCTCACACTGCTCCCATAATCACTCCCCTCGCACTGCTCTGGGACACACTCCCTTCACACTGCTCCAGGACACACTTCCCTCACACTGCTCCGGGACTCACTCCCCTCACACTGATCCGGGACACACTCCTCTCACACTGCTCTGGGACCCACTCCCCTCGCACTGCTCCGCGATTCACTCCCCTCACACTGCTTCAGGATTCACTGCCCTCACACTCCTTCGGGACTCACTCCCCTCACACTTCTCCGGGACTCACCCCCCTCACACTGCTCTGGGACTCACTGCCCTCACACTGCTCTGGGATTCACTGCGTACACACTGCTCCGGGACACACTCCCCTCACACTGCTCCAGGACTCACTCCCCTCACACTTCTCCGGGCCTCACCCCCCTCACACTGTTCTGGGACTTACTCCTCTCACACTGCTCCAGGACTCACTCCCCTCACACTGTTCTGGGACACATTCCTCTCACACTGCTCCGGGACTCACTCCACTGACACTGCTCCAGGATTCACTGACCTCACACTGCTCCAGGTCTCGCTCCCCTCACACTCCTCCGGGACTCACTGCCCTCACACTGCTCTGGGACTCACTGCCATCACACTGCTCCGGAACTCACTCCCGTCACACTGCTCTGGGACACATTCTCTCACACTGCTCCTGGATTCACTGACCTCACACTGCTCCAGGTCTCGCTCCCCTCACACTTCTCCGGGACTCACTGCCCTCACACTGCTCTGGGACTCACTGCCATCACACTGCTCCGGAACTCACTCCCGTCACACTGCTCTGGGACACATTCTCTCACACTGCTCCTGGATTCACTGCCCTCACACTGCTCCAGGTCTCACTGCCGTCACACTGCTCCAGGACTCACTCACCTCACACTTCTCAGGGACTCACTCACCTCACACTTCTCAGGGACTCACTCACCTCACACTGCTCCTGGATTCACTCCCCTCACACTGCTCCGGGATTCACTGCCCTCACGCTCCTTCGGGACTCACTCCCCTCACACTTCTCCGGGACTCACCCCCCTCACACTGCTCTGGGACTCATCGCCCTCACACTGCTCTGAGATTCACTGCTTACACACTGCTCCGGGACACACTCCCCTCACACTGCTCGGGGACACACTCCCCTCGCACTGCTCTGGGACTCACTGCCCTCATACTGTTCCGGGAGTTACTCCCCTCACACTGCACCTGGACTCACTCCCCTCACACTGCTCCGGGACTTGCTCCCCTCACACTGCTCCGGGAATCATTCACTCAGACTGCTCCGGGACTCACTCCCCTCACACTGCTCCGGGACACACTCCTCGCACACTGCTCTTGGGACCCAGTCCCCTCACACTGCTCCGGGATTCACTGCCCTCACACTTCTCTGGGACTCACCCCCCTCACACTGTTCTGGGACTCTCCCCTCACATTACTCTGGGACACACTGCCCTCACACTGCTCGGGGATTCACTGCCTACACACTGCTCCCGGACTCACTCCCCTCCACTGCTCCGGGAATCATTCACTCAGACTGCTCCGGGACTCACTGCTCTCACACTGCTCCCATAATCACTCCCCTCGCACTGCTCTGGGACACACTCCCTTCACACTGCTCCAGGACACACTTCCCTCACACTGCTCCGGGACTCACTCCCCTCACACTGATCCGGGACACACTCCTCTCACACTGCTCTGGGACCCACTCCCATCGCACTGCTCCGCGATTCACTCCCCTCACACTCCTTCGGGACTCACTCCCCTCACACTTCTCTGGGACTCACCCCCCTCACACTGCTCTGGGACTCACTGCCCTCACACTGCTCTGGGATTCACTGCGTACACACTGCTCCGGGACACACTCCCCTCACACTGCTCCAGGACTCACTCCCCTCACACTTCTCCGGGACTCACCCCCCTCACACTGTTCTGGGACTCACTCCTCTCACACTGCTCCAGGACTCACTCCCCTCACACTGCTCCCGTAATCACTCATCTAACACTGCTCCGGAACTCACTCCCCTCACACTGTTCTGGGACACATTCCTCTCATACTGCTCCGGGACTCACTCCCCTCACACTGCTCCAGGTCTCACTCCCCTCACACTTCTCCGGGACTCACTCCCCTCACACTGCTCCGGGAATCATTCACTCACACTGCTCCGGGCGTCACTACACTCACACTGCTCCGGGACTCACTGTCCTCAGACTGCTCCGGGACTCACTCCCCTCACACTGCTCCAGGGCTCACTGCGCACACAATGTTCCGGGACACACTCCCCTCACACTGCTCCAGGACACACTCCCCTCACACTGCTCCAGGACTCAGTCCCCTCGCACTGCTCTGGGACTCACTGCCCTCATACTGTTCCGGGAGTCACTCCCCTCACACTGCTCCGGGACTCACTCTTCTCACACTGCTCCGGGACTCACTCCCCTCACACTGCTCCGGGACTCACTGCCCACACACTGCTCCGAGACTCACTGCCCCCAACTGTTCCGGGACTCACTGCCCTCACACTGCTCTGGGTCCGGCGCCCCTCACACTGCTCTGGGACTCCCGCCCCTCACACTGGTCCGGGACACATTCCCCTCACACTGCTTCTGGACTCACTGCCCTCACACTGCTCCAGGTCGCACTCCCCTCACACTGCTCCGGGACTCACTCCCCTCACACTGTTCCGGGACTCACTGTCCTCACACTGTTCCGGGACTTACTGTCCTCACACAACTCCAGGAGCCACTCCCCTCACACTGCTCCTGGAAACACTCCCAACACACTGCTCCGAGAGTCACGGCCCTCACACTGCTCCGGGCGTCACTACCTTCATACTGCTCTGGGACTCGCTCCCCTCACACTGCCCAGGGACTCACTGCCCACACACTGTTCCAGGATTCACTGCCCCCAACTGTTCCGGGACTCACTGCCCTCACACTGCTCTGGGACACATTCCCCTCACACTGTTCCGGGACTCACTGTCCTCACACAGATCTGGGAGTCACTCCCCTCACACTGCTCCTGGACACACTCCCCACACACTGTTCCGAGAGTCACTGCCCTCACACTTCTCCGGGACTCACTCGCCTCACTCTGCTCCGGGACTCACTCCACTGACACTGCTCCGGGATTCACTGACCTCACACTGCTCCAGGACTCACTGCCCTCACACTGCTCTGGGACTCACTGCCCTCACACTGCTCTGGGACTCACTGCCATCACACTGCTCCGGAACTCACTCCCGTCACACTGCTCTGGGACACATTCCTCTCACACTGCTTCTGGATTCACTGCCCTCACACTGCTCCAGGTCTCACTGCTCTCACACTGCTCCGAGATTCACTCCCCTCACACTGCTCCGGGATTCACTGCTCTCACACTCCTTCGGGCCTCACTCCCCTCACACTTCTCCGGAACTCACCCCCCTCACACTGCTCTGGGACTCACTGCCCTCACACTGCTGTGGGATTCACTGCGTACACACTGCTCCGGGACACACTCCCGTCACACTTCTCCAGGACACACTCCCCTCACACTGCTCCGGGACGCAGTCCCCTCGCACTGCTCTGGGACTCACTGCCCTCATACTGTTCCGGGAGTTACTCCCCTCACATTGCTCCGGGACTCACCCCCCTCACACTGTTCTGGGACTCACTCCGCTCACATTGCTCTGGGACTCACTGCCCTCACACTGCTCCGGGATTCACTGCCTACACACTGCTCCGGGACTCACTCTCGTCACACTGCTCCGGGACTCGCTCCCCTCACACTGCTGCGGGACTCACTGCCCTCACACTGCTCCCGTAATCACTTCCCTCGCACTGCTCTGGGACACACTCCCTTCACACTGCTCCAGGACACACTTCCCTCACACTGCTCTGGGATTCACTGCCCTCACACTCCTTCGGGACCCACTCCCCTCACACTTCTCCGGGACTCACCCCCCTCACACTGTTCTGGGACTCACTCCGCTCACACTGCTCTGGGACTCACTGCCCTCACACTGCTCTGGGATTCACTGCGTACACACTGCTCCGGGACACACTCCCCTCACACTGCTCCAGGACACACTCCCCTCACACTACTCCGGGACTCGCTCCCCTCACACTGCTCCGGGACTCGCTACCTTCACACTGCTCCGGGAATCATTCACTCACACTGCTCTGGGCGTCACTACACTCTCACTGCTCTGGGACTCGCTTCCCTCACACTGCTCCAGGACTCACTGCCCTCACACTGCTCTGGGACTCACTGCCATCACACTGCTCCGGAACTCACTCACCTCACACTGCTCCGGGATTCACTCCCCTCACACTGCTCCGGGATTCACTGCCCTCACGCTCCTTCGGGACTCACTCCCCTCACACTGCTCCGGGATTCACTGCCCTCACGCTCCTTCGGGACTCACTCCCCTCACACTTCTCTGGGACTCACCCCCCTCACACTGTTCTGGGACTCACTCCGCTCACACTGCTCTGGGACTCACTGCCCTCGCACTGCTCTGGGACTCACTGCCCTCATACTGTTCCGGGAGTTACTCCCCTCACACTGCTCCTTCGGGACTCACTCCCCTCACACTTCTCCAGAACTCACCCCCCTCACATGTTCTGGGACTCACTCCGCTCACATTGCTCTGGGACTCACTGCCCTCACACTGCTCCGGGATTCACTGCCTACACACTGCTCCGGGACTCACTCCCGTCACACTGCTCCGGGACTCGCTCCCCTCACACTGCTGCGGGACTCACTGCCCTCACACTGCTCCCGGACTCACTCCCCTCCACTGATCCGGGAATCATTCACTCAGACTGCTCCGGGACTCACTGCCCTCACACTGCTCCCGTAATCACTTCCCTCGCACTGCTCTGGGACACACTCCCTTCACACTGCTCCAGGACACACTTCCCTCACACTGCTCTGGGATTCACTCCCCTCACACTTCTCCGGGACTCACGCCCCTCACACTGTTCTGGGACTCACTCCGCTCACACTGCTCTGGGACTCACTGCCCTCACACTGCTCTGGGATTCACTGCGTACACACTGCTCCGGGACACACTCCCCTCACACTTATCTGGGACTCAACCCCCTCACACTGCTCCGGGAGTCACTGCCCTCACACTGCTCCGGGATTCGCTCCCCTCACACTGCTCCAGGACTCAGGGCCTCACACTGCTCCCGGACTCACTCCCCTCACACTGCTCCGGGAATCATTCACTCACACTGCTCTGGGCGTCACTACACTCACACTGCTCTAGGACTCGCTTCCCTCACTCTGCTCCAGGGCTCACTGCGCACACAACGTTCCGGGACACACTCCCCTCACACTGCTCCAGGACACACTCCCCTCACACTGCTCCAGGACTCAGTCCCCTCGCACTGCTCTGGCACTCAGTGCCCTCATACTGTTCCGGGAGTCACTCCCCTCACACTGCTCCGGGACTCACTCCCCTCACACTGCTCCGGGACTCACTCCCCTCACACTGCTCCGGGACTCATTCCCCTCACACTGATCCGGGACACACTCCTCTCACACTGCTCTGGGACCCACTCCCCTCGCACTGCTCCGCGATTCACTCCCTTCACACTGCTTCAGGATTCACTGCCCTCACACTCCTTCGGGACTCACTCCCCTCACACTTCTCCGGGACTCACCCCCCTCACACTGTTCTGGGACTCACTCCGCTCACACTGCTCTGGGACTCACTGCCCTCACACTGCTCTGGGATTCACTGCGTACACACTGCTCCGGGACACACTCCCCTCACACTGCTCCAGGACTCACTCCCCTCACACTTCTCCGGGCCTCACCCCCCTCACACTGTTCTGGGACTTACTCCTCTCACACTGCTCCAGGACTCACTCCCCTCACACTGTTCTGGGACACATTCCTCTCACACTGCTCCGGGACTCACTCCACTGACACTGCTCCAGGATTCACTGACCTCACACTGCTCCAGGTCTCGCTCCCCTCACACTCCTCCGGGACTCACTGCCCTCACACTGCTCTGGGACTCACTGCCATCACACTGCTCCGGAACTCACTCCCGTCACACTGCTCTGGGACACATTCTCTCACACTGCTCCTGGATTCACTGACCTCACACTGCTCCAGGTCTCGCTCCCCTCACACTTCTCCGGGACTCACTGCCCTCACACTGCTCTGGGACTCACTGCCATCACACTGCTCCGGAACTCACTCCCGTCACACTGCTCTGGGACACATTCTCTCACACTGCTCCTGGATTCACTGCCCTCACACTGCTCCAGGTCTCACTGCCGTCACACTGCTCCAGGACTCACTCACCTCACACTTCTCAGGGACTCACTCACCTCACACTTCTCAGGGACTCACTCACCTCACACTGCTCCTGGATTCACTCCCCTCACACTGCTCCGGGATTCACTGCCCTCACGCTCCTTCGGGACTCACTCCCCTCACACTTCTCCGGGACTCACCCCCCTCACACTGCTCTGGGACTCATCGCCCTCACACTGCTCTGAGATTCACTGCTTACACACTGCTCCGGGACACACTCCCCTCACACTGCTCGGGGACACACTCCCCTCGCACTGCTCTGGGACTCACTGCCCTCATACTGTTCCGGGAGTTACTCCCCTCACACTGCACCTGGACTCACTCCCCTCACACTGCTCCGGGACTTGCTCCCCTCACACTGCTCCGGGAATCATTCACTCAGACTGCTCCGGGACTCACTCCCCTCACACTGCTCCGGGACACACTCCTCGCACACTGCTCTTGGGACCCAGTCCCCTCACACTGCTCCGGGATTCACTGCCCTCACACTTCTCTGGGACTCACCCCCCTCACACTGTTCTGGGACTCTCCCCTCACATTACTCTGGGACACACTGCCCTCACACTGCTCGGGGATTCACTGCCTACACACTGCTCCCGGACTCACTCCCCTCCACTGCTCCGGGAATCATTCACTCAGACTGCTCCGGGACTCACTGCTCTCACACTGCTCCCATAATCACTCCCCTCGCACTGCTCTGGGACACACTCCCTTCACACTGCTCCAGGACACACTTCCCTCACACTGCTCCGGGACTCACTCCCCTCACACTGATCCGGGACACACTCCTCTCACACTGCTCTGGGACCCACTCCCATCGCACTGCTCCGCGATTCACTCCCCTCACACTCCTTCGGGACTCACTCCCCTCACACTTCTCTGGGACTCACCCCCCTCACACTGCTCTGGGACTCACTGCCCTCACACTGCTCTGGGATTCACTGCGTACACACTGCTCCGGGACACACTCCCCTCACACTGCTCCAGGACTCACTCCCCTCACACTTCTCCGGGACTCACCCCCCTCACACTGTTCTGGGACTCACTCCTCTCACACTGCTCCAGGACTCACTCCCCTCACACTGCTCCCGTAATCACTCATCTAACACTGCTCCGGAACTCACTCCCCTCACACTGTTCTGGGACACATTCCTCTCATACTGCTCCGGGACTCACTCCCCTCACACTGCTCCAGGTCTCACTCCCCTCACACTTCTCCGGGACTCACTCCCCTCACACTGCTCCGGGAATCATTCACTCACACTGCTCCGGGCGTCACTACACTCACACTGCTCCGGGACTCACTGTCCTCAGACTGCTCCGGGACTCACTCCCCTCACACTGCTCCAGGGCTCACTGCGCACACAATGTTCCGGGACACACTCCCCTCACACTGCTCCAGGACACACTCCCCTCACACTGCTCCAGGACTCAGTCCCCTCGCACTGCTCTGGGACTCACTGCCCTCATACTGTTCCGGGAGTCACTCCCCTCACACTGCTCCGGGACTCACTCTTCTCACACTGCTCCGGGACTCACTCCCCTCACACTGCTCCGGGACTCACTGCCCACACACTGCTCCGAGACTCACTGCCCCCAACTGTTCCGGGACTCACTGCCCTCACACTGCTCTGGGTCCGGCGCCCCTCACACTGCTCTGGGACTCCCGCCCCTCACACTGGTCCGGGACACTTTCCCCTCACACTGCTTCTGGACTCACTGCCCTCACACTGCTCCAGGTCGCACTCCCCTCACACTGCTCCGGGACTCACTCCCCTCACACTGTTCCGGGACTCACTGTCCTCACACTGTTCCGGGACTTACTGTCCTCACACAACTCCAGGAGCCACTCCCCTCACACTGCTCCTGGAAACACTCCCAACACACTGCTCCGAGAGTCACGGCCCTCACACTGCTCCGGGCGTCACTACCTTCATACTGCTCTGGGACTCGCTCCCCTCACACTGCCCAGGGACTCACTGCCCACACACTGTTCCAGGATTCACTGCCCCCAACTGTTCCGGGACTCACTGCCCTCACACTGCTCTGGGACACATTCCCCTCACACTGTTCCGGGACTCACTGTCCTCACACAGATCTGGGAGTCACTCCCCTCACACTGCTCCTGGACACACTCCCCACACACTGTTCCGAGAGTCACTGCCCTCACACTTCTCCGGGACTCACTCGCCTCACTCTGCTCCGGGACTCACTCCACTGACACTGCTCTGGGATTCACTGACCTCACACTGCTCCAGGACTCACTGCCCTCACACTGCTCTGGGACTCACTGCCCTCACACTGCTCTGGGACTCACTGCCATCACACTGCTCCGGAACTCACTCCCGTCACACTGCTCTGGGACACATTCCTCTCACACTGCTTCTGGATTCACTGCCCTCACACTGCTCCAGGTCTCACTGCTCTCACACTGCTCCGAGATTCACTCCCCTCACACTGCTCCGGGATTCACTGCTCTCACACTCCTTCGGGCCTCACTCCCCTCACACTTCTCCGGAACTCACCCCCCTCACACTGCTCTGGGACTCACTGCCCTCACACTGCTGTGGGATTCACTGCGTACACACTGCTCCGGGACACACTCCCGTCACACTTCTCCAGGACACACTCCCCTCACACTGCTCCGGGACGCAGTCCCCTCGCACTGCTCTGGGACTCACTGCCCTCATACTGTTCCGGGAGTTACTCCCCTCACATTGCTCCGGGACTCACCCCCCTCACACTGTTCTGGGACTCACTCCGCTCACATTGCTCTGGGACTCACTGCCCTCACACTGCTCCGGGATTCACTGCCTACACACTGCTCCGGGACTCACTCTCGTCACACTGCTCCGGGACTCGCTCCCCTCACACTGCTGCGGGACTCACTGCCCTCACACTGCTCCCGTAATCACTTCCCTCGCACTGCTCTGGGACACACTCCCTTCACACTGCTCCAGGACACACTTCCCTCACACTGCTCTGGGATTCACTGCCCTCACACTCCTTCGGGACCCACTCCCCTCACACTTCTCCGGGACTCACCCCCCTCACACTGTTCTGGGACTCACTCCGCTCACACTGCTCTGGGACTCACTGCCCTCACACTGCTCTGGGATTCACTGCGTACACACTGCTCCGGGACACACTCCCCTCACACTGCTCCAGGACACACTCCCCTCACACTACTCCGGGACTCGCTCCCCTCACACTGCTCCGGGACTCGCTACCTTCACACTGCTCCGGGAATCATTCACTCACACTGCTCTGGGCGTCACTACACTCTCACTGCTCTGGGACTCGCTTCCCTCACACTGCTCCAGGACTCACTGCCCTCACACTGCTCTGGGACTCACTGCCATCACACTGCTCCGGAACTCACTCACCTCACACTGCTCCGGGATTCACTCCCCTCACACTGCTCCGGGATTCACTGCCCTCACGCTCCTTCGGGACTCACTCCCCTCACACTGCTCCGGGATTCACTGCCCTCACGCTCCTTCGGGACTCACTCCCCTCACACTTCTCTGGGACTCACCCCCCTCACACTGTTCTGGGACTCACTCCGCTCACACTGCTCTGGGACTCACTGCCCTCGCACTGCTCTGGGACTCACTGCCCTCATACTGTTCCGGGAGTTACTCCCCTCACACTGCTCCTTCGGGACTCACTCCCCTCACACTTCTCCAGAACTCACCCCCCTCACATGTTCTGGGACTCACTCCGCTCACATTGCTCTGGGACTCACTGCCCTCACACTGCTCCGGGATTCACTGCCTACACACTGCTCCGGGACTCACTCCCGTCACACTGCTCCGGGACTCGCTCCCCTCACACTGCTGCGGGACTCACTGCCCTCACACTGCTCCCGGACTCACTCCCCTCCACTGATCCGGGAATCATTCACTCAGACTGCTCCGGGACTCACTGCCCTCACACTGCTCCCGTAATCACTTCCCTCGCACTGCTCTGGGACACACTCCCTTCACACTGCTCCAGGACACACTTCCCTCACACTGCTCTGGGATTCACTCCCCTCACACTTCTCCGGGACTCACGCCCCTCACACTGTTCTGGGACTCACTCCGCTCACACTGCTCTGGGACTCACTGCCCTCACACTGCTCTGGGATTCACTGCGTACACACTGCTCCGGGACACACTCCCCTCACACTTATCTGGGACTCAACCCCCTCACACTGCTCCGGGAGTCACTGCCCTCACACTGCTCCGGGATTCGCTCCCCTCACACTGCTCCAGGACTCAGGGCCTCACACTGCTCCCGGACTCACTCCCCTCACACTGCTCCGGGAATCATTCACTCACACTGCTCTGGGCGTCACTACACTCACACTGCTCTAGGACTCGCTTCCCTCACTCTGCTCCAGGGCTCACTGCGCACACAACGTTCCGGGACACACTCCCCTCACACTGCTCCAGGACACACTCCCCTCACACTGCTCCAGGACTCAGTCCCCTCGCACTGCTCTGGCACTCAGTGCCCTCATACTGTTCCGGGAGTCACTCCCCTCACACTGCTCCGGGACTCACTCCCCTCACACTGCTCCGGGACTCACTGCCCTCACACTGCTCCGGGCCTAACTCCCCTCACACTGCTCCGGGACTCACTCCCCTGACACTGCTCTGGAACTCACTGCCCTCACACTGCTCTGGGCCTCACTCCTCTCACACTGCTCCAGGACTCACTGCCCTCACACTGCTCTGGGCCTAACTCCCCTCACACTGCTCCAGGACTCACTCCCCTGACACTGCTCCACGTCTCACTCCCCTCACACTGCTCCAGGACTCACTCCCCTCACACTGCTCCGGGACTCACTGCCCTCACACTGCTCTGGGCCTAACTCCCCTCACACTGCTCCAGGACTCACTCCCCTGACACTGCTCCACGTCTCACTCCCCTCACACTGCCCCAGGCATCACTTCCCTCACACTGCTCTGGGACCCGCTCCCCTCACCCTGGTCCGGGACTCACTCCCCTCCCACTGCCCTGGCACTCACTGCCCTCACACTGCTCCGGGAGTCACTGCCCTCACACTGCTCCTGGCGTCACTCCCCTCACACTGCTCTGGGACCCGCGCCCCTCACACTGATCCGGGACTCACTCCCCTCACACTGCTCCGGGACTCACTGCCCACACACTATTCCGAGACTCACTGCCCCCAACTGTTCCGGGACTCACTGCCCTCACACTGCTCTGGGACTCGCGCCCCTCACACTGGTCTGGGAGTCGCGCCCCTCACACTGGTCCGGGACACATTCGCCTCACACTGCTTCTGGACTCACTGCCCTCACACTGCTCCAGGTCGCACTCCCCTCACACTGCTCCGGGACTCACTCCCCTCACACTGCTCCGGGATTCGCTACCCTCACACTGCTCCAGGACTCACTGGCCTCACACTGCTCCCGGACTAACTCCCCTCACACTGCTCCGGGAATCATTCACTCACACTGTTCTGGGACTCACTCCGCTCACACTGCTCTGGGACTCACTGCCCTCACACTGCTCTGGGATTCACTGCGTACACACTGCTCCGGGACACACTCCCCTCACACTGCTCCAGGACACACTCCCCTCACACTGCTCTGGGACTCACTGCCCTCGCACTGCTCTGGGACTCACTGCCCTCATACTGTTCCGGGAGTTACTCCCCTCACACTGCTCCTTCGGGACTCACTCCCCTCACACTTCTCCAAAACTCACCCCCCTCACATGTTCTGGGACTCACTCCGCTCACATTGCTCTGGGACTCACTGCCCTCACACTGCTCCGGGATTCACTGCCTACACACTGCTCCGGGACTCACTCCCGTCACACTGCTCCGGGACTCGCTCCCCTCACACTGCTGCGGGACTCACTCCCCTCACACTTCTCCGGGACTCACCCCCCTCACACTGCTCTGGGACTCAGTGCCCTCACACTGCTCTGGGATTCACTGCCTACACACTGCTCGGGGACACACTCCCGTCACACTGCTCCGGGACTCAGTCCCCTCGCACTGCTCTGGGACTCACTGCCCTCATACTGTTCTGGGAGTTACTCCCCTCACACTGCTCCTTCGGGACTCACTCCCCTCACACTTCTCCAGAACTCACCCCCCTCACATGTTCTGGGACTCACTCCGCTCACATTGCTCTGGGACTCACTGCCCTCACACTGCTCCGGGATTCACTGCCTACACACTGCTCCGGGACTCACTCCCGTCACACTGCTCCCGGACTCACTCCCCTCCACTGATCCGGGAATCATTCACTCAGACTGCTCCGGGACTCACTGCCCTCACACTGCTCCCGTACTCACTTCCCTCGCACTGCTCTGGGACACACTTCCCTCACACTGCTCCGGGATTCACTCCCCTCACACTGTTCCAGGATTCACTGCCCTCACACTCCTTCGGGACTCACCCCCCTCACACTGTTCTGGGACTCACTCCCCTCACACTGCTCCAGGACACACTCCCCTCGCACTGCTCTGGGACTCACTGCCCTCATACTGTTCCGGGAGTTACTCCCCTCACACTGCTCCAGGACACACTCCCCTCGCACTGCTCTGGGACTCACTGCACTCATACTGTTCCGGGAGTTACTCCCCACACACTGCTCCGGGAGTCACTGCCCTCACACTGCTCCGGGCGTCACTACCCTCACACTGCTCTGGGACTCGCTCCCCTCACGCTGCTCCGGGACCCACTGCCCACACACTGTTCCGGGACTCACTGCCCCCAACTGTTCCAGGACTCACTGCCCCCACACTGCTCCGGGACTCACTGCCCCCACACTGCTCTGGGACACTCTCCCCTCACACTGCTCTGGGACACATTCCCCTCACACTGCTCCGGAAGTCACTCCCCTCACACTGCTCCGGGCCTCCCTCCTCTCACACTGCTCCAGGACTCACTCCCCTCACACTGCTCCAGGACTCACTGCCCTCACGCTGCTCTGGGACTCACTGCCATCACACTGCTCCGGGACGCACTCCCCTCACACTGCTCCAGGACACACTCCCCTCACACTGCTCCGGGACTCACTGCCCTCACCTTCACCGGAACTCACTGCCCACACACTGCTCCGGGACTCACTCCCCTCGCACTTCTCTGGGTCTCACTCCCCTGACACTGCTCCGGGACTCAGTCTCCTCACACTACTCTGGGACTCACTGCCCACACACTGCTCCGGGACTCAATCCCCTCACACTGCTTCTGGACGCACTGCCCACACACTACTCCGGAAGTCACTCTCCTCACACTGCTCCAGAACTCACTTCCCTCACACTGCTCCGGGACACACTGCCCTCACTCTGCTCCGGGATTCAATCCCGTTACACTGTTCCGGAACTCACTGCCCACACACTGCTCCGAGACTCACTCCCCTCACACTGTTCCGGGACTCACTCCCCTCACACTGCTCCGGGACTCACTGCCCTCATACTGTTCCGGGAGTCACTCCCCTCACACTGCTCTGGGATTTTCTGCCCTCACACTGCTCTGGGATTCATTGCCTACACACTGCTCCAGGACACGCTCCCCTCACACTGCTCCAGGTCTCACTCCCCTTACACTGCTCCGGGACTCACTCACCTCACACTGCTTCGGGACTCACTCACCTCACATTGCTCCGGGACTCACTGCCCTCAAACTGCATCGGGACTCACTCCCCTCACACTGCTCCGGGAATTACTCCCTTCACACTGCTCCGGGATTCAATCCCCTCACACTTCTCTGGGACTCACTCCCCATGCACTACTCCGGGACTCACTCCCCTCACACCGCTCCGGGACTCACTCCCCACGCACTGCTCCGGGACTCACTCCCCTCACACCGCTCCAGGACTCACTCCGCTCACACTCCTCTGGGATTCACTCCCCACACACTGCTCCGGGACTCACTCCCCTCACACTGCTCCGGGACTCACTGCCCACACACTGCTCCGAGACTCACTCCCCTCACACTGTTCCGGGACTCAATCTCCTCACACTGCTCTGGGACCCACTCCCCTCTCACTGCTCTTGGACTCACTGCCCTCATACTGTTCCGGGAGTCACTCCCCTCACATTGCACCGGGACTCACTCCCCTCACACTTTTCTGGGACTCACTCCTCTCACACTGCTCTGGGACCCACTCCCCTCGCACTGCTCCGAGATTCACTCCCCTCACACTGCTCCGGGACACACTGCCCTCATGCTGCTCCGGGGCATACTGCCCTCACACTGCTCCGGGACACACTCCCCTCACACTTCTCTGGGATTCACTCCCCTCACACTGTTCCGGTACTCACTCCCCTCACACCTCTCCCGGACTCACCCCCCTCACACTGTTCCGGGACTCACTCCCCTCACACTGCTCCAGGACACACTGCCCTCATACTGTTCCGGGAGTCACTCCCCTCACACTGCTCCGGGACACACTAACCTCATACTGTTCCGACAGTCACTCCCCTCACACTGCTCCGGGACACACTCCCCTCACACTGCTCCGGGACTCACTCCCCTCACACTGCTCCTGGATTCACTCCCCTCACACTGTTCCGGGACTTACTGCCCTCACACTGCTCCAGGACACACTCCCCTCACACTGCCCAGGGATTCACTGCCCACACACTGTTCCGGGATTCACTGCCCCCAACTGTTCCGGGACTCACTGCCCTCACACTGCTCTGGGACACATTCCCCTCACACTGCTCCGGGAGTCACTCCCCTCACACTGCTCCGGGACACACTGCCCTCATACTGTTCCGAGAGTCACTCCCCTCACACTGCTCCGGGACTCACTGCCCTCACCCTTCTCCGGGACTCACTGCCCACACAATGCTCCGGGACTCACTCCCCTCACACTGCTCCGGGACTCACTGCACACACGCTGCTCCGGGGCTCACTCCCCTCACACTGCTCCGGGACACAGTCCCCTCACACTGCTCCGGGACTCACTGCCCTCACACTGTTCTGGGACTCACTCCGCTCACACTGCTCTGGGACTCACTGCCCTCACACTGCTCCAGGACTCACTCCCCTCACACTGCTCCAGGACACACTCCCCTCACACTGCTCTGGGACTCACTGCCCTCATACTGTTCCGGGAGTCACTCCCCTCACACTGCTCCGGGACTCACTCCCCTCACACATTTCTGGGACTCACTCCCCTCACACTTTTCTGGGACTCACTCCCCTCACACTGCTCTGGGACCCACTCCCCTCTCACTGCTCTGGGACTCACTGCCCTCACACTGCTCCGGGATTCACTCCCCTCACATTCTTTCGGGACTCACTGCCCTCACACTGCTCCGGGACGCTTTGCCTGCTCCTGTTGCTGCTGCTCTAGGATTTTTCTCTGCGCCAAAGCGGAGAGATAATGAGAGGGTAAAAAAGGGATAGAACAGTTCGAGCAGACGTACTGTGGTAGGAGTGTCTTCCTTTGCCGTCATCTTGCTCAAATACAATTTATGATTTTTCTTTAGGTTAATTTTTTACGTCGCCATGTCAGAGATGGGCTCATTTCCACTAAACTGAGGGGACAGTTCGATATATTATGTATGCGTCCCATCTCATGGCAAAATTGGGCCTACTTGCTTAGACTGGGCTGTTTCACATATTCTAACTGAGCATTGTATTTCACACAAAATCACCACATTCTTCCCTTCCCTCGATAAAATATCTTTGTTGCTGAAGCACTGACTTTGCCAACTATGTATTTTTGTGAAAAAGTTTATACTAAATGTCCCCACCCACCAAGATATATTGATAGTTTATTAGAGCTCGCTCCCTGCATTAATTTCCTGATGAAGGGCTTTTGCCCGAAACGTCGATTTCGCTGCTCGTTGGATGCTGCCTGAACTGCTGTGCTCTTCCAGCACCACTAATCCAGTATTTGGTTTTCAGCATCTGCAGTCATTGTTTTTACCTTGTTAATTTCTTGTGTGTCTGGAGAGTCCTACAGCAGGCCTAAACAGTTACTGTATTTCCTGCAGAAATTTGTGCACATGATGGGTGTTTTTTCCCCCCAGTAAACTTTTCCAAGTTTACAATGCTGAATGCAAGGATCCAACAGGCAGCCCTTATCTTCACCAGGGCAAAGACCAGGAAATATATGATACCTGGCACACATTGCATTACTCGGCCTGATCATTATAAATCATCATATGTGGGAAGCAATTTTCCAGCTCACTTTTCCAGACCTATCAAAGCATAGAAGAAGGTTGATGTGTTTACAAAGGACTTACCCACATTCCCTGAGGAAAACAAGACATTAGCTCAAAGGAGGTGGAATTTCTATCAGGTGGCAGGAATGGGGGAGATGGCGGGGAGCAGAGGGTTGGGAGGAGAGACGAAGAATACAGAGCATCAGTTCTACAAGCATCACACTCAACAGCCTCCAGAAACAAAGAATGTTTCCATTCAGTTAATGTTCAGGTGGAGTCCAACCACAGAAACACCATAATTGAATAAATAGTCATTATTCAGGAACCACCCATACTGCCTGCATTAGGCTACACTTCATCATGCTGCTCACATTATTTAAACGCTCAGATAAACTAAATGGATGTTTTCAGCGAGAACAGGGCATTCCTTCACAGTCATTGCTAATGAACTCACTGAAATTTCATAGACACAATCCAAACACATTTCATCAGAAATATGCTACAGTATTTGGGGTGTCAATAATGCAAAAGGTCCAATTATAGTCACTTTGTATGTGCCTGAAGCTTACTGGCTGCACACTTGTTGTCTGTTCCTTTTCATATTTCAAAATACACTGTTACATTATCAAGTGAGGGCAGTGTCATTGCAGATTTGGAAACAAAGGAATCAAATTCCTTGAAGTTCTTCTAATTTCCAGTCATGGTTTTGATGGAAAATCTGTGAAATGTCCAATGAAAAGATATATATATAGGCCATTCCTCTGCAATTACCACTAACCTTTTGGTGAATTATAATGGACATACAAGAGAATCTCAACAGAAACTTTACCCTGAAGTGAATGTTGGCAGAGTGTTGTAATATTCTACCAATTTTACTGTGAATTCATAAGCGCTATGTCTGTTGGTCATTTTCTCAAATAGTTATCATCTTTTTAGCAACAAATACACTGTTATAAATGACCGAATACATGGTCTTTATTTAATAGTTTACTTTAGAGATTGGCATCCAAATTTTAATATGACACTTCAGTGTATTGTTGTGAGATCATTATCTTTAAGATGAGATGTTAAACGAAGGTTATGGGTGGTTAGCACTGCTGCCTCACAGCACCAAGGTACCAGGTTCAATTCTAGCCTCTGGTGACTGTCTGTGTGGAGTTTGCACATTCACCCCGTGTCTGTGTGGGTTTCCTCCGGGTGCTCCGGTTTCCTTCCACAGTCCAAAGATGTGCAGGTCAGGTGAATTGGCCATGCTAAATTGTCCATAGTGTTAGTTGATTAGTCAGAGGGGAATGGGTCTGGGTGGGTTACTCTTTGGAGGGTCGGTATGGACTTGTTGGGCTGAAGGGCCTGTTTCCACACTGTAGGGAAGCTAATCTAATCCTATCCTGTGGGGAGTTTGGTGCCGGAGCATTTAACCAGGTGAGGAGACGGTGGGGTTCCCTGTCTGTTTAATGTCCCCAAATTAAGTTCATAGTGGGAAGGCTGTCAACTGCCTCCTTGCCTCATTGTTAATTGAGGGCCTTAAATGAGCAATGAGCATTCACTTAAAGGGCAACATCGGCAATTGGTCACAACCCAACAGATGGCGGGGGGCATGCCATACAAAGAACATGGTAACCAAACCAGTATGGTGTTTCTTCTGGGCTCCCAGGGTGAGGTTAGGGTTCTCATTCAAAGGCCTTAAATGGATGATCAAGAGACCCAGCCACAGGAAGGGGTCACCCCAATGAGTGCCAAGCCCCAATCCTTGCTGCCAAACACCATCCCCTGTCAATCCTACCAATCCCTCACCTCCAATCTGAGATTCATGATGGTTTTCTGTCATATCAGTGGGAGTTACCACTTCCCTGGTGGCATTTAATTAAATTTCCTGTTACTGGTGAGCTAACAGCTTTCAATGGGCTGACCCTCTTCTCCTGGCGTCCTAGATCCCAGAAAAAGCCCGCTGTTGTTCAATTCCAACATCCATGAGTGAATCAAGTGGGCCTACTCAGAAGGACGTGACTCAGTGCTCTCACTGACTCTCCAGAAGGCCAGAAAGGACCCACCCCCTTCATTGTGTTTTCTAGTTTGACAGTCACCTGGTTGTTCCTGTCTGTGGAAAATGAACAGCACACCTCATTGACTTTTCTGATATTTGTGCACAGATATTTTCTGTACTTTTCAGCATAGAATTTCTGTTAATCTCATTCCTTTACCAAAATGGTGCCTTCTCCAGTGCTTTTGTGGCATCTATGAGCAGCAGAAGCAACAGCAAATTCTTCCATGTATTAGATTGATGAACCTGCACTGAGGTATGCAGAATCTAAATCAAAAGGCATAAATCATAGAATCCCCACAGTGTGGAAACAGGCCATTAGGCCCATTGAGTCCACACCAACCCTCTAAAGAGTAACCCACTCAGACCCATTCCCCTGACTAATGCACCTAATCATTCCCCTATATTTACCCCTGACTAATGCACCTAACCTACACATCCCCGAACACTATGGGCAATTTAGCATTGCCAATTCACCTAACCTGCACATCTTTGGATTGTGGGAGGAAACCAGAGCACCCAGAAGAAACCTATGCAGACATGGGGAGACTGTGCAATCTCCACACAGACAGTCACCTGAGGCTGGAATCAAACCTGGGACCCTGGTGCTGTGAGGCAGCAGTGCTCACCACTGAGCCACCATGCCAGCCCCAGTACATGAAAATAAATTAATAGTTATTACTAAATGTGCCAGGTCTACCTTAGATGACCAGGCAAGGGTAAGGTAACTCAAACGTTTGAGTGACAGGTGAAGCTAGCTGATTCATGCTGTTGTGATGCGGTAGCAATATGAGTGGTGTTTAAGTCGAACAGGATGATGGCATCAAGCCAGAAAATGTTCTGCCTATCACAGACATAATTAATGCCAGGAAACTATGGAGCAGTTAACATCTGGAAATAACAGGATACTTAGAAAAGCTTAATGTGATCAAGCAGAGTCAACATGGTTTTGTCAAAGGGAAATATTGTTTGATAAATTTGCTTGAATTCTTTCAAGGTATAATAAGCAGAGTCAATAAAGGAGAATGGTATGCATAATGCATTTGGATTTCCAGAAGGGCATTCGATAAGGTGCTGCATAAAGGACTTCTGCACAACTTATGAGCTCACGGTATTGGAGGTAATGTACTAACATGGATTGATGATTGGCTCACACACAGAAGACAGAGAGTTGGGATCAATGAAAAAATGTAACTAGCAGTCTGCCACGAGGAACAGTTCCAAAGCCTAAATTATTTACGATCTGTATTAATAACTTGCAGGAGGGGATAGAGTGTAATGTATGATGATGGTACAAAAATAAGTGGGAAGGCATGCTGAGGACATAAAGAACCTGCAAGGGGATATAGACAGGTTGAGTGAGCAGGAAAGTGTGAGGTCATATGCATTGGTAAGAAGAATCCAGAAGCAGACTATTATTTCGATGGAGAGAACAGTGAAGAACAGAGGGATCTGAGTGCTCGTGTGCATGGCATGTAAAAAGTAGCAAAAAAAACCCCAAAGAATTGCAAGTGCTGGAAATCAGAGAGTAAAACAGAAATTTCTGGAAAATCTCAGCAGATCTGGCAGCATCTGCGAGAGAAAGCAGAGTTATCATTTCATTTGATTAATTTTAAAAATCTCCAACATTTTAATTTAGATTGAATAAAATACTGCCCATGTAAACGTAATATTCAGTGATAAAGAAGTTGTTAAGCAGTAATTACAATTACACTTCAAAAGTAATTTCATTTACTCAGGAAGGCACCTTCACTGTTTATTTGGCTCCATGGTTTGCGTGGTTTAGGTATGAAGCCAGTAAATGCACATTTCTGCCATGTGGAACTGCATCCAAAGTTTCCTTCAGGCCACAGGGCAAGTGAGAAGGGGAGTTTACATAAGAAAATTTCCTTACACTCTCCAAAACTTACAAGCTTTCACACCAGTGTAGATGACCTATTCAGTCACAATGGTGTAACTTAAAGGCCAGAGTCGAGAGTGTGGTGCTGGAAAAGCACAGCAGGTCAGGCAGCATCCAAGGAGCAGGAGAACCAATGTTTCGGGCAAAAGCCCTTCATCAGGGCTGTGCTTTTCCAGCACCAAAGTCTCGACATCTGCAGTCCTCACTTTCTCCTAATTTAGAGGCCAGTCTGCCTGATCTTGGTTGGCATAACATCCTCGAATAATTCTCGTTATGGTCAATGAAACAGTAACTTACTGTGTGAAGAGTTCTCTCCCCAGCCCCACAACCATTTTGTTATTCTGTGGATTCTTCCCCAAGCCAGGACACTGATAAATCCAGCTTTTGGCCAGGGTTCAGCAAATTCAAGCAGAGCTTCTGAACATTCTGGCAAGTCCAAACAGCAGTTCTAAGTCCTGCAGAGCAGTCAAGCAAATTTTAAAACAATATTAAATTGTAAAACGATATTTAATCACATTCTAACAACATACCACAGGGAAAAAGAAACAGCTACTCCAAGATATTTGTGAACTCTGTCAGATCTCCTTAATTTACTTTATTTGTATTGATTAAAACAAAAATGCAATTCACGTGTTTAAACACTTACTGTTTACAACCCTAACATTCAAATGTAATCTCAAAAAACGTTTGGTTTTGAGACTAATTGCATTTGGATTTCTGAATGGTTAACCATAGTTTCTCAACTATTTAAATAAAGCACTGTAGATGCTGGAAATCTGAATCAAAAAAACAGAAATTGTTGGAGAAACTCAGACTGCATCTGTTGGGAGAGAAATGGAATTAACATTTTGCGTCCAATCCTTCTTCAGAAAGATTGTAACAGGACTCAACTTGAAAAAATAACTTCTATGTCCAGAGGTGCTTCCAGACTTGCTGAGTTTTTCCAGCAATTTCTGTTTTGAGGTGAATGTCCCTTTCCAACTAGCTGTAACACAGCCAAGTTATTAATTTGTTGCTTTGAATATACTTGCGGAGGCCAGGTGCAATCTTGTTGATTATATCAAAGGCCACGTTTCATTCCAAATTGAAAGACTACCAGTGGCTTGAGAAAATAGCTCGGCTGGAAAAGGTTTTACACATTGATAAAGAAATGCTTTATTTGTCAGCTGTGAAGCAAACAAATTCTGATACACACACTTTAAATCAACCCTCACAATATAATTAAGCCACTTTCACAATATTTAATTAAAATCAATCAAATATATCACTTCAACAAACAAGACTAAGGCTCTTTCATCGAATTCCTACAGTTTGGAAAGAGGTCATTCAGCCCATCAACTCTGTACCAACCTTCCGAAGAGAAGTTGCATTAATTCAGATTTAGTAAGGCCCATCTTGATCAACTGCAGTCCTTCTGCATTTCTGATACTCATCCAAAATGACATACTCATCGAACATTGCTCTCACATCGCCACAGATCAGCCGATTTTTATTTCGCTTCATAACATCGATTGGTAATAATCAATGGTCTCTGAAAAGGGCAACAACCAGGCACTGGGAGATTGCAACTCTGCAGGCAATAAGAAACTATTTGCAGCCATTAATTCCACAGATTTCATACGCTACTGCCAAGGGTCATAAATAGTGTTCTCAGGCTCTTAAGGATCCTTGTCCAGAACATTGCTGTGTGTAACCACAGAGATAAATCATTGGGACGTTAAAAAAAATTATCATTTTCTTTAAATATTTTTAAACGATTTAAAAATATTTGATAATAAATGTTTGTTGGGCTGAAAGTCAAACTTCATCCAATTGGGTAATGAATGATTTTATTTTCCAATTTGCATTGGAAGGCACTGCAACAAAGAGACGGATATGTTGGCTGACTAATGACATGAAACAAGTCATGTGATGAAACCTTCAGAGTTGGCAACCATAGTCAAGAAGCAACAGCTCCTCCATGGAGCATTTTTCTCTGTTGTACACATTGCAAGCTATAGTGCATGAAAATGAGTCCACCTAGAATACTACACGTTAGGATCACCAATGTTGCTCTCCACTACATTGTCTCTAGGGCCTATTTACCTCTGTATGTCACAGTAACCAGAAATCTACCTGGGGTTTCAATCTGTGCAACATAGGGAACCAACACAGCCCCTGGAGAGATTTCAGAGAATAACAACAAAACTGATCCACACTGTTGCAAACTAGAGTTATGAGAAATAACACAAGCTGGGTCTCCTTTTCTTCAAGAAGAGACATCTCGAGGGAATCAAATTGTGCAAGATATAATAACATAAGGAAAGCATATTCAACACCACACTCAGCTACGCAAAGGAATAAGACAACACAGGCTGTTGTTCTGAAGGGCAAATTCAGAAAAGATCTTGGAAAGTAGTTTGTTATTGGACTAGATAGGACCGTTAAGGTCATGTTACAACATTTTTAACAGTGAAAGCAGTCATTTGCCTATCTAGCCTACTTTATTCCTAAGGGAGTGAAGGATTACTTTTTTTGTGGAAATTCATATCTCCCGTTGGAAGAACAACATCCTGGTCAAGCTGACTAAGAACACAGGTCCAGTTCAGTATATTAGTTTGAAATTCTCTGTTTTGATCAGACACAGTTTTAAATCTGCACTCATCAATTCACCACCAATCCTGTCACTTTAATATCCAGGTTTGTGAATACAGCATGTGATGATCCAAATGAGTGAATCACTGGGCTATCTTCAGGATGGTAGGAAATAAAGTGCATGCTATAAATTCAGTGAAGATTTCAAACCTGTTTCAATGAGATTATCTTTCATGCTTCCAAACTTGAGAAACTATAGAAAAATTTTAGTCAATCTCATCTCAGAAGTTAAACCCTAATGCTAACTTTATATGACTGCAGATAAGATTCCATTGCAATGGATGCTAATAAAACATTTGCCTTCCTAAATTACTGGCTACACTTGTGTACTAATTTTCTGTGCAAGGACCCAAAATCCCTCAAAATGGCAACATTTTCAGGGAGGTAATGGCACACTGGTATTATCATTAAACTATTCATTCAGAAACTCAGAGAATGTTTGGCAACTGGATTCAAATCCTGCCACAGCAGATAGTGAAATAAAAAAGAAAAATCTGGAATTAAAAATTGACTATTGACCACAAAACCATTGTCAGAAAACAAAACACATCAGGCTCATGAATGCTCTTTAGAAAGGAAATCTGCCAACCTCACCTGGTCTGGCCTACAGAGCCACAGCAATATATTTGATTCTCAACTGCCCTCTAAAATGGCTTAGCAAGCCACTTAGTTTATCAATCATTATGAAGTCTCAACAAAGAAATAAATCAGACTGATCACCTGGCATTGAGCTAGACTCTAGAAAAGACATTGGCATAAACTGCCCAGTCAACCGTTCAAAGTCCTCCTCACTAACATCTAGGGGCTGGTGCCAAAATTGGGAGAGCTCTTTCACAGAGCTGCCATTTTGAGGGATTTGGGGCCCTTGTACAGAACGTTAGTCAAGAAATAGCCTGACATAATTGTAATCATAGATTGGTACCTTACAGACGATCTCCTAGGCAGCATCATCACCATCCCTGGATATGACCTGTCTCACTGCCAGGACAGACTCAGCAAAGGTGGTGACATAGTGGTACACAGTGGGGAGGGAGTTGCCCTGGCAGCCCTCAACATTGACTCAGGACTTCACAAAGTCTCATGGCTTCATATTACATAAGGGCACAGAAACCTTTGCTGGTTATCACATTAAGTTCTCTCTTGGTGATGAATCACTTGGAAGAAGCACTGAGAGTGGCAAGGGTGCAAAATGTAAGCTGGGTGGGGGGTTTCAATGTCTGCTACCAACAGTGGCTCAGCAGCAGTACTATAGATCGAGCTATTCATGTCCTAAAGGCCACAGCTGCTATACTGGGTCTGCAGCAGGTGGGAAGGGAACCAGAGTGAAAAACATACTTGACCTCATCATTACCAATCTACCAGCTACATCTGTCCATGACAGTATCAGTAAGAGTGACCACTGCACAGTCCTTGTGGATACAAAGTCCTGCCTTCACATTGAGAATACCCTCCATTGTGTTGGGTGGCACTTTCACCGTGCTAAATGTGACAGTCTTTGAACAGATCTGGCAATGCAAGACTGAGCATCTGTAGGGTGCTGTGAGCCATCAACAACAGGCTGCTTTCTCCCCACCCCCATCCTCCTCTCATTTATCTCTCCAAACGACTCCATTTTGGAATGGCAGGCAGTGACCAGTGGGGTACCGCAGGGATCAGTACTAGGACCGCAGTTTTTTACAATATATGTTAATGTTATAGGAGATGGTATTAGCAATAACATTAGCAAATTTGCTAATGATACTAAGCTGGGTGGCAGGATGAAATGTGATAAGGATGTTAGGAGATTACAGGGTGACCTGGATAAGTTAGGTGAGTGGTCAGATGCATGGCAGATGCAGTTTAATGTGGATAAGTGTATGGTTATTCACTTTGGTGGCAAGAACAGGAAGGCAGATTACTACCTAAATGGAATCAAATTAGATAAAGGGGCAGTACAGAGAGATCTGGGTGTTCTTGTACACCAGTCAATGAAGGTAAGCATGCAGGTACAGCAGGTAGTGAAGAAGGCTAATAGCATGCTGGCCTTCATAACAAGAGGGATTGAGTATAGAAGCAAAGAGGTTCTTCTGCAGCTGTACAGGGCCCTGGTAAGGCCACACCTGGAGTACTGTGTGCAGTTCTGGTCTCCAAATTTGAGGAAAGACATTCTGGCTATTGAGGGAGTGCAGCGCAGGTTCACGAGGTCAATTCCTGGAATGGCGGGACTACCTTATGCTGAAAGACTGGAATGACTGGGCTTGTATACCCTTGAGTTTAGAAGATTGAGAGGGGATCTGATTGAGACATATAAGATTATTAAAGGATTGGACACTCTGGCAGCAGGAAACATGTCTCCGCTGATGGGTGAGTGCCGAACCAGAGGACACAGCTTAAAAATATGGGGTAGACCATTTAGGACAGAGATGAGGAGAAACTTCTTCACCCAGAGAGTGGTGGCTGTGTGGAATGCTCTGCCCCAGAGGGCAGTGGAGGCCCAGTCTCTGGATTCATTTAAGAAAGAGTTGGATAGAGCTCTCAAGGATAGTGGAATCAAGGGTTATAGAGATAAGGCAGGAACAGGATACTGATTAAGGATGATCAGCCATGATCAAAATGAATGGTGGTGCAGGCTCGAAGGGCAGAATGGCCTACTCCTGCACCTATTGTCTATTGTCTGTTGTCACCCTTCAGGCATTCTGCCTGTATTCCTGATGAAGGGCTTTTGCCCGAAATGTCGATTTTACTGCTCCTCGGATGCTGCCTGAACAGCTGTGTTTTTCCAGCACCTCTAATCCAGAATCTGGTTTCCAGCATCTGCAGTCATTGTTTTTACCCAGCCATCAACAACAGCAGAACTGTACTCCAGCACAACCTGTAATCTCATGGCCGGTATATCCCCCACTCAACCATTACCAACAAGGCAGGGGATCAACCCTGGTTCCGTGAAGAGTGTAGAAGGGCATGCAAGCAACAACACCAACCATCCCGAGAAATAAGATAGCAACCTGATGAGGCTACCAAACAGGACTACTTGTATGGCAAACAGCAGAAGCAGCAAATACTGGACTGATTTAAACAATTCCACAACCAACAAATCAGATCTAAGCTCAGCAGTCCTGCCATATCCAGTTGTGATTGGTGTTAGACACTGAAAGGAGGAGGCTTCACAAATATGGTAAAAACAATGACTGCAGATGCTGGAAACCAGATTCTGAATTAGTGGTGCTGGAAGAGCACAGCATCCAAGGAGCAGCGAAATCGACGTTTCAGGCAAAAGCCCTTCATCAGGAATAAAGGCAGTGAGCCTGAAGCGTGGAGAGATAAGCTAGAGGAGGGTGGGGGTGGGGAGAAAGTAGCATAGAGTACAATGGGTGAGTGGGGGAGGGGATGAAGGTGATATGTCAGGGAGGAGAGGGTGGAGTGGATAGGTGGAAAAGGAGATAGGCAGGTAGGACAAGTCCGGACAAGTCATGGGGACAGTGCTGAGCTGGAAGTTTGGAACTCGGGTGAGGTGGGGGAAGGGGAAATGAGGAAACTGTTGAAGTCCACATTGATGCCCTGGGGTTGAAGTGTTCCGAGGCGGAAGATGAGGCGTTCTTCCTCCAGGCATCTGGTGGTGAGGGAGCGGCGGTGAAGGAGGCCCAGGACCTCCATGTCCTCGGCAGAGTGGGAGGGGGAGTTGAAATGTTGGGCCACGGGGCAGTGTGGTTGATTGGTGCGGGTGTCCCAGAGATGTTCCCTAAAGCACTCTGCTAGGAGGCACCCAGTCTCCCCAATGTAGAGGAGACCGCATCGGGAGCAACGGATACAATAAATGATATTAGTTTATTCCTGATGAAGGGCTTTTGCCCGAAACGTTGATTTCGAAGCTCCTTGGATGCTGCCTGGTTCTCTTCAGCTGTGCTCTTCCAGCACCACCAATCCAGAATCTGGCTTCACAAATATCCCTACCCACAATGATGGAAGAGCCCATCAATGCAAAGGGTCAGGCTGAAGGATCAGCAATCTTCAGACAGAATCTTTGAGTGGATGATCCATCTCAGCCTCCTCCAGTGGGTCCCAGCATCACCGATACCAGTTTTCAGCCAATTTGATTCACTCCATGTGATATCAAGAAATGGTTGGAGGCACTGGAGACTGCAAAGGCTACAAACCCTGACAACATTCCGGCAATTGGACTGAAGACATGTACTCCAGAATCCGCTGCTCCCCTAGCCAAGCTGTTCCAGCGTAATTACAACACTGGCATCTACCCAACAATATGGAAAATTACCCAGATATGTCCTGTATATAAAAAGTAGAACAAATCCAACCCAGCCAATTATTCTTCAGCAATAACCTGCTCAGTGACGCTCAGTCTTGTTTTCTGCAAGGGCCACTCTCCTCCTGACCTCATTACAGCCTTGGTCCAAACATGGACAAAACAGCTGAATTCCAGAGATGAGGAGAGAGTGGCAACTCTGAACCTCAAGGAGATCTAGGAAAACTGGAATCAATGGGTATCAGGGGGCAAACTCTCTGTTGATTGGAGTCATATATGGCACATAGGAAGATGGTTAGGGTTTTTGGAAGTCAGTCATCTCAGCTCCAGAACATCTCTGCAGGAGTTCCTTAGGATAGTGCCCTTGGCCCAACCATCTTCAGCTGCTCCATTGCATGGTTGGAAGTGGGAATGTTCATTGATGGTTGTACAATGTTCGACACCATTTGTGATTCCTGAGGTACTGAAGCAGTCCAGGCTCAAATGGAACAAGGTCTGGACAACATCCAAGCTTGGACTGACAAGTAATAAGTAACATTCACACCACAGAAATGCCAAGCAATGACCAGCACCAATAAGGGACAACCACCACCCCGTGACATTCATGGTGTTACCATCACTGTATTTCCCCCATGATCAGCATCCTGGGGATTACCATTGATTAGAAACTCAACTGGACTCACCGCAAAAACAGTGACTGTAAGAGTTGGTCAGAGGCTAGGAATACTGCAGTGAGTAAGTCATTTCCTGACTCCCCAAAGCCTGTCCACCAACACAGGTCAGGAGTGTGTTGGACTACTCCCCACTTGCCTGAACGGTTGTAATTCCAGTAGCACTCAAAAACCTTGTTGCAAAGCAACCCACGTGATTGGCACCACATCATTGTTAGCAGACTCCACTGCCAATGCTCAGTAGCAGCAGTGCGTACCATGTACAAGATGCATTGCAGAAATTCACTAAAGATCTTTAGACAGCATTTTCAAAATTCATGACCAATTCCATATCGAAGGACTCAGGCAGCAGATGCATGGGAATACCATTACCAGCAAGTTCCCCTCTAAGCCAATCATCATCCTGACTTGGAACCATATCACCCTTTCTTTGTTGTCACTGGGTCAATATCTTGCAATTCCCTCCCTAATGACATTGTGGGTCTACCTACAGCTTGTGGACAATAGCAGTTCAAGAAGGCAGTTCACTACCACCTTCTCACTGGGGATGGGTAATAAATGCTGGCCAACTGGTGATGTTCATGCTCCATGAGTGCATTAAAAAAAAATCCTCTCATCTTTCTGGAAAAATATTTCCCCCATTACAATTTTGCTAGAGCTTAGTAAACCTTTACTGCAAAGGAAACATAACCATAAATGTGCTCAATACTGTTTCCATTTCTAAGGTAGAAATAAAATCTACCTGAAAAAAACCAAAAGGTTCCTTTTTGCTCTTGAGTTTTCTGTCCAAAGGCAGGTCTGATCCACAGTGCCATGACCTCCACTATGAATCTAACCCAGCTAGAGAGAGTAATGAGGGGTTGTTGGCAGAAATGCAATCTACGCAATCCAGCCAAATGCTCCCCCAAGGAGGCTGCACTGTTGCAGAAACATACCTGCTTTACATGCATTTTGTAGCCTGAAGCTAAGGGTAGAGATGAGTGAAATTCCACTTTATTTCTTTCACATGACTGAGTAGGGTAGCTCCCACTGCTGCTGTCTGAGATTGGCATATATTGGAAGGATCTGAAGATTGATACTCAATCTATTTGGTCACCTTCCTTGTCAACAAGTCCAGAAATGGGTCTTGAATTTGGACCTTCAGATTAAGAGGCTGGGATGCTACTCACAACAGTATGTGACCTCCTATATGAAAGAGTACTGCTGTAATTTTTAAATATGCTACACAGATATCTTCTATGATAGATAATTTAGGTATCTTCTTTCTTTCTCTTTTTAAAATGGTCTGCTAACAATGGTGTCACAAATGCTTCATGAAACACTTTCCCAGAACTCAGATAAAATTGCTTTTAGTAGGTCTACAGAGACTATAAAAACACAATATCAGCATACAAGGGAGCGTGCATCACAGCATGCACAAAGTAGTAATATAAAAACACTAATGTGCAGCTATAACATTCATCATTCTTCAAGGATAAGATAGAATGGTGCAAAAGAACTTTTCATCTAACTGTATGTTACGCAGAAAGATGGAGCACTGTACAAAACAGGAGACGTTTAATGCTATTTTGTTCAAGCAGGTAAAGAAACAGCTATCAAAACTAATCTTAGCGATCAACATTCTGGCCAGATTTCTCTGGTTGTGATCTAAGTAGTATTGTGTATTATTCTGGAATAACGTCTCCATTTTTATTTTCTAAGCTTCATCCAATTAAGAAAGATATTCTATATGCCTTCGTAATCTTTGCAGCATCTTCAGGGATATATGCATTTTCCCTTTGTTCATCTGCACTACTGAAGAACCTATCATTTACAATGTATTATTTTGTCTTATTTGCTTCCTAATGCAGTACCTCACACTTCTCAGGTTTGAATTTCATTTACCACTTTTCTGACCAGTCATTGTCATCAACCTGCAGTCTCTAGCTTCCTTTTTTGCTATCAATCACAGGGCTTATTTTTGTATTATCTTAACCATAGCCTTACATTTAAGCTTGAATCATTGATATATACCACAACAAGCAACAGACCTCATACTGAACCCCGCAGTACTGTCTGAATCACTCTTCCAGTCACAAAAACACTGACCAATGTTTGCCAATACCATTCTCTTCCTGCCAATCAGCCAATTTCAGATCTAACTGTACTTTTTTTTTCAATACCCACCAAGATTAGATTGCCTGGTCTTCCCTTTATAAACAGTGGTAAACGATGGTCAAGCCTCTGCTATTTCTTCCCTTGCTTCTTCTAGCAGGGATTCATTTCATCCAAGCTTGATAATGTACACACTTTGAAAGCTGCTGAACATCTTAATCTCCCACGTTATATATGTCTCATCCAATATTTCACACTCATCCTCCTTAACTACAATGTTTGCCCCATCTCCCTCTTTTGTGAAAACAGATGCACAATATTAATTAATAATTACATTCTGCCTCCGCAAGTTACTTTCTGGTCTATTTGTTAGTTTCTAATTTTTCATTGGCCAAAGCTGGTATGTACATTCTAAATCACATTGTTAATGGTGGGATCAATGGGCAACCATTGACATCCGCCTTCTTGTGTAATGTTATGGAACTTACTGGTAATGGTTCTCTGAACAAATCGGCTTTCAAATTGGACTGCTCACCCATCGGTGCACAAAGAGGAATCTATTTCACATTTGCTTTGAAATGTTGCTATACACAATTCCAGTTAGGCTTCTGAAAATCTCTTTGAGGTTATGACTAACCTGCCGCCCTGTCCTGTTAGGTATCTCAAACTGTAGAGAATTATTTCAATCCAGGGAACTACCTGAACTTCAGCAAATCTGTGAAACAGATATTTGAATAACTTAAATCATGGCATGTGGATTGTTCCAAAAAGCCCAGTCAGACTATTATCAGTGATGAGGGATGTTGAGAGACAATAATCCTGGACAGAGTTGACTAGTATTTAGAAGTTTATGAATATAAATAGGGGCTAGAGGACACCATTTGGCCCATCACATTTGCTTGGTCAGCCAATAAGATCATGGCTTATCTCAGCTCCACTTTTCTCCACTACCTCTATGTCCTTTAACTCCATTAGCATCCAAAAATCTATTAAGCTCTGACTCAAATATAATCATGATGACTGAGAAGTCACAGTGATCTGGGGTACAGAATTTCAAAGGTCCACAACTCTTTGAGTGAAGAAATTTCTCCCAATCAAAGTCTTAAATGGACACAATTCTATTCAGGAATTATTACATTATCTCCCCTAGCCAGAGGAAATATTTGCTCACACATACTCTGTTAAGTCCAAAAAGAATTGGTTCTTGAAATAACCCCACAGAGGCTGGTCTCCCGTCACCAAGTCACATTTTAGTTATGTGTGGAGAATCCTTGACACTGAGTCAGCTCCCTCCGTGCCAGCGCTGAATGAACAGGGTGTCTGACACTCTTATTCTTATCTGTTGGCCAGGCCTCCCTGATTGGAATGGATTAAGAGACCCAGTCAGGGAATTCATATTCTATGATGTCCACCAGGCTGACCTTGTTACAATCACTACAGTTATATTAAAATTAGATCACCTCTCATTCTTCTTAACTCCAGGGAATACGGGTCCATTCTATTCAGTCTCTTCTCTAAGTACAATGCCTTCATCCCACAAACTGCCTAGTGAGCTTTGATATACTCCCTCTAGGGCATACTCCCTTCGGTAAACAGGCTAAAACCATATAAATGTATCCTCACCAATTCCCTGTAGTGATATTTTGTACTCTTAAATTCCAATCTCACGGTAAGTGAAACTAATATTGCTTTCCCTAATGCATACTATGAGCTTGCATATAAACATCAATTTGGATTTATTAAACAGAAGAAAACCAGAAATAGGAGCAAGAGGTTTTATTCCAATCAAGGTTGAAATCCTGCATTAATTCCAACTTCTCATGCTATCCCCAATCCTTGATTCTTTAGTATCCCCTGTGATTGCTGGTTTGGGACTCTGTAGCCAGGGAAACAGCCTCTCATTACCAACCCTGTCAAGCCCACTAAGAATTGTGATGCTTCAATGAGCTCACTCTTATTCTTCTAAGCTCCAGAGACTACAAGGCATTCTACTCCAAATCTTTCCTCATTGGACAATCCTTCATCACTGGAATTAACCGAGTGAATGTGTGCTACAAGCCTACTCCAAGGAAAGTATATCTTTCCTTAAATACAGAAACTAAAAATGTACACTCTAGGTGTAGTCTCACAAAAACCCCACCTAATTACAGCGAGACAGTCTTACTTTCAACATCTAACCGCCACAACTCCCTTCCTTGCAGTAAGGATAAATATATCATTTACTTTCCTAATTGCTTGCTATGCTTATTTTCTATGCTCCAGATTCAAGGATTCTCAAATATCTCTTAATACCAATGTTTACTAGTCTCCCATCTTTGGAAAAATGTTGTGCTTCCCATTTTTATTTATAAATGATAATCTTGCACTTCCCATGTTATATTTCAGCTGACTGTCTGGCTGAATCACTTATCTGTTTTATATTTCTTTGCAAACGCTTTGGCACTGATATTCTTTTTTGGATTCGGTGCAGAGTCCAGAGAAATCCCAACTCCATGAACATGACCTTTAGAAATGGCCACCCACATTTTCCATTTTCAGTCTGTTAAAGATTAACTCAATTGGCAAAGAAAACCAGAAAGTGTTTCAGAGGCTGCCACCTCTGGGGTGGGCTGGGTTGAAAACTTGCCTTGGAGCTCTGGCTCAATGCTCAAAGTGTAAATTAAAAATTGAAAAATAAACATTCCTTCTGTTTGATTCCCTTCACATTCACACACTCCCTGGGCCCCAAACACATCACCCTGTGTCCCCTACCTTTCCCTACGGTTCCTCATAAATCCTGTGCTGCCCTGTGCATATGTACCCATTGTCCCTGGCCTTTCATGGTTACAATACCACCCTACACCCATCTACCGATCCCTATGGTTCATTCCTTCATACCACCCTATTCCATCTACTCCTTGGCCCCATACACATGGTGTTGCCCTATGCACCCAACCATCCTCTTTATAGCCCAAAGAGAAAATGCTGGAAAATCTCAGCAGGTTTGGCAGCATCTGTAAGGAGAGAAAAGAGCTGACGTTTCAAGTCTAACTGACCCTTTGTCAAAGCTTTGACAAAGGGTCAGTTAGACTTGAAACGTCAGCTCTTTTCTGTCCTTACAGATGCTGCCAGACCTGCTGAGATTTTCCAGCATTTTCTCTTTTGGTTTCAGATTCCAGCATCCGCAGTAATTTGCTTTCATCCTCTTTATAGCTCCTATTTCACCACATGCTAACTCATATATTCCTAATCACTACCCTTTCCATGTCGATTCACCCTATACCCATCCTGAATGAAAAGCTCAGGAGGCGTGCTGACAATGCCTATGGATAATGTCAGTATAGAAAATAACATGCTGACTAATAAACAAATAAATTCATACATTAAAATCCATTCAAGTAATTCCTTATGAAAACAAATGTGTCTCTTATAGTGTTTACTTCCTTCTGTTAACAAACATCCATTCAATAAGGAGTTAGAGCTATCCATCAAAATACTCATCCAATAGACACCTAGTTTAAATTAGTCATGAAACACAACCCCTACAATGGTCTTAAGTGTACATACACTCTGAAATTGTGCGCTTTTTTGGATAGTTCACTGAAAACTTTGTCAGTCCCAATGTCTTCTTATAGACAAGCATGTCTTTTCACCAACATATTTGTTGCTTTATCTGCACTAAATATATCTCAGGACCAGATCTTATGGCATTACTTATTAACCCAACTTAATGCATTCTACACATTGTCTAAGGCTGCTCATAACCCTGAACTAACTGAGTACCTACTTCCAACCATTGCCCTATCCTTCTTCACTTATGATATCAACTCATTGAGTACACAAGAACTATTACACATAGAAGAAAATTTGAGGTCCCATTACTTAAAATGTTATATTGCAGACTAGACTTTGTTGAGAAGTGTCGATTTTCCTGATCTTCGGATGCTGCCTGACCTGCTGTGCTTTTCCAGCGCCACTCCAATCAAGATAATCATTCTCATTCTTAAAAAATGCTTTCTGATACTTAACTGATACTTATTGACACTTCTTATTAGGTTGACACTTGATGACATTCCTAGCACTTCCTGACAAGTTGCCTCTTTTGAACAATTCTTCACAGTACTTAAGAGGTGTTGACAATTTGGACAGTCCAAGGAGTATCTGCACTTTTCACATAAAGTTGCCTTCACACTTAACAGCCCCAAAGGAAACCTTACACCAACTCCTTGAAGGATACCTTGTGTGCCTGCCTTCCACCTTCCCACAGAGGATCCCTGAACTTTACCCCTGCACAGTGGCACCTCAGCTCTCCAAAGGAGCACCCTGACTCCCCAAAGGAGATGCCCTGAGAACAGACAGCTCATAGCTAGTCTAATTTCCTCAATGCAGATTCCAGACACAAGGAGAAATCCAATTTCAGTTGAGGTAACAGGTCATGTAAAATTCCCCTTTATCATAGAGAAAACTGCCTTCTTTGTGTTCTGCTCACAACTTTTTTGCCTACCCAGCTTTATCTTATCATCAATTTTGGATCCATTACCATTCCGCCCCTCACCTAAATCCTTGATATAATTGTAAGTAACTGAACTTCTAGAGTCTATAGTAAGGATCCCCTTGAGGCATTCATTTAGATACACTCTAAAAGAGGGGGGTGGGCGTTAAAGGACCTAGACCTCACTCCGTGCCCTTTCCATACAAGGAGATAGGTGAAAGAGGAACCATACACAAATTCCTCCTGAGGTCGCTTCTCAGGACACTTCAGATGTGTCTGACCCTTCAACCACTAACCTGGCCAGGACACTTTCAGCATGTTAGAATATTGTGCGACTCTGAGGATGATTAGCTTCTCTAGTTAAGTTCTTGTAACTGCACATAAAATGACATCTATTCACACAGATGATGATGAAAAGTGAACATATATTTGCAAAATGTATCACCAGTGTCCCCTCTGTGCTTTTAGAAAATTTTATTTTGACTTTCCCTTCCCCCTGGGGTCACCCACCCAAAACGTTGAGGCCCAGCCCTTCTTGAATTATATAAATACAGATATTTCGGCTATCCTAACAAGGGCTTTTATTTAATTGAGGTTACAAACCTGGCTGGTCCGGGGCCCCTTGGGGGAGGAATCCCGCACAAATACGGGTTTTGTTACAGTTGATGTTAACACATTCCGAGCATGTATCTCACTACCCAATTTCTATGTTATCCGTTGTTGTTTTGTTTTGTTTTTCTCTTTCTCTTATTTGAATAATGTAAGAGACTCAAATATACACTCTGGTTAGTTGTAGGTTAGATTAGTAGTTAGTTGAGTTTTGTTTTTTTTCTTTCTCGGTATTTTTCTTTTGTTAAATTTCGGTGATTATATATTTAAGATTTAATTGTATATCAATGTTTGTACTTGAGAGTTTTGTTTATTTTTGTAAACTTGTAAAAATGCTAAATTTCTAATAAAAATATCTATTAAAAAAACGTTGAGGCCAACCAGCTCCATCACAGCCTGGGACCCTGGCTTAATGGAAGGGTCGCCATTCTCTAGAACAGATGCACTGTATCTGCAGGACTGGCCATGACCCACTGTCTGAACTGCATGGATACAGAACCCATAGCTGTGATTACCACTGGTGGCTGACTGACCATACCTTAGCCCCTGGACTGATACTGGACGACACTCTTGACTGAACGTAGCGGGACCCCCTGACCAATGACAAACCCCTTGGCAGAGTGCAGTGTGTATTGAAACATGTCCACCCTCTTGACTGGCAAAATTGAAACTTTTGTGCCTGCAGTCAAAAAAACAAAGCAAGGAAGAACCAGTGCAAAACTTTCAATTCTGAATGAGATAGCAATGCACACAAAAGTGAAACAAGATAGAGAGACATTAAACATACAAGTCACAGGACAGCTAGCTAAATGCCTTGAGATATACCCTGTTCTGATTCATGAGATGGGGAGCAGTCCCAGAGCACAAGATAGCTTAGTCAGCAGCATTGCGATAGAAGGGGTTGCTGAGCTCCACCACCAATGAGACAGAGACAGGCTGTGGTGATGGGGTGAAGTTGGTACACGCCCAATGCCAACCTTTGTGGACAAAGGATGCAGAGGGTCACAGACCATGTAATATGCCCTGAGATTTTGGGAATCCTGGCCATGATGGGTACTGAAGAAAATTCCCGCAAACTGCAGCCGCCAATTCCTCACTCAGACTTTCATCTGTATTGTCACAAGCTAGTTTCTCTGAATTGACTGGAGGGGAGGTGATGCGGTGCTAATGTCACTAGACTAGAAACCTAGTGCCCCAGGCTAATGTCCTGGGTACATTGGTTCAAAGCCAACTGTGGCAGATGATGAAATTTGAATTCAGTTTATTAAAAGAATTTGCAGTTAAAAAGCGATCTTAATAGCAACCATGTAATCACTATTGATTGTTGCATAAACCCATCTGCTTTATTAATGTCCTTTTGGGGAAGAATTCTTCCACCCTGACTCCAGGCCTCAGCAATGCTCTGGGTATGTACTGAGATTAAATGCTGACCTAGTCATCAATTCCATCAATGAATAAAAAAGAAGCAAACTGTATATCAACGAGGCACGATTAGATAATAATGAGGTGTCAACGCATGCAAAGTGGTCCATCTACACTCACTAGTGAGATTCTCATCCAGTTGTTAAAATTCCTATGCATAAAATTGGGCTTTTTTTCCCTCATCATTGAGAACCTTAATTTTCTGTTCTTCCCATATTTTCCCAGTTGACTTACCTCTGCCCATGTTGCTCATGGGGCTGGGAAATGTCTGCCTCACTACTCTTTTCATACCTTGTAGTGGCCTCTGTTATGCTACATTGTGACTTAGGGCACACTACCAATAGAAAAGGTAACATTGAGTCCAGGCTCAGCAGACCATTACGTATTGCAAACGGGTGACAAGAATGAAGCTGAAAATCAAGGCTTTGAATCATGAGGAAATGAATTGAAACATTTATATTCAGACAAGGAAGAATAAGTCTATGGGGGCAACGCTGAGACTCATACATGACATAAATGACCTAGAATTTTTTTTATGTTTATTGAGGGATAATTTGAATTCTGTAGAATCTATTATGTCATCTTGAAGGAGCAGACAGGTCTTCAGTTGGATGTCTTGCTTGAAAGATGACAGTTCCAATGGTGGAATTGTTTTCTGTCCCGTATTGAGGAATTATGTCAAATTATGTGTTTGGCACTCTGGAGTAGGACTGAGCAATACAGCTTTCTAAATGAGAGGTGAAAATACCACCGAGCAAAGACTGACCTTTTTAAAGACTTGAAATGATGTTTCCCTAGTAACAGATATAGTAAGGAGCTGCTGTTTGCACAATGTTTTTGATATACTATTACTATTGTAAGAGCCTCAATTGGAAAACCCTTCCAAATTTACACTCTAAATGGGAAAACAAAGGGTTGTTTTTTGCAAAATAATATGCTAAGGGGAAAGTTAATGCGCAACAAAGCACATAATTATTACAATAAAGAAACAAAGGGAACTCCCTCCTGCCGAAATCATTGTGCCTGAAATCATAAAATTGTTTCAGAACAAAAGAAAAACTAACCGCCTATTTGCTGCTTACCATTTATTCTGTATTCTGTAGCTATTTTGATACTATCAGAAAAAATGTGAGTGCTGGACAAAACAATATTGTTGGTATTTCATACATCAAATTAAAACTGATAGATGACTATCAAGAGTAAGATGTGTGGCAGAAAGGTTGGGGGGTGGGGAGCGGTGAGGGAATGTGTGTGGTGCTGTTTTAGCTTTCCAACCATCCATTCATAATTAGCTACGGTCTATGAGGGGCTAGGGACATCTCGCTCTGTTCATCACAACTTTATGCACCACTGTCATGTGTCCAATTTCTGATTATGTCCACCTATCCGGATCTTTCTCCATCCTGGCCTATTCTTTCCTGATAGTTTATTTCCTATTGTCACCAGCTATTGCCCAAAACAACTTCATCAATTTAGCTAAAAACTTCATCAAATGCTGGAATTCAAAGTTTCAAGTGGCCAATTTCATTGCTCGAAAGTCGCTTTGCCAAGACCAACTTTTCAAAAACTGCAATTCTCTTCTCATCAGCCTTATTTACAATTCAACTTTCATCCCTATGCATTTCAAAGTACAGGAACACAATCCTTTATCCAAAATCCTTGGGAACAGTTGTTTTTTTGGAATTTGGAATTTTTTGGATTTCGGAATAAATGTCATTTTCACAATGAAATTTTTAAAAATTACTTAACAGCAGCCACATGTGTGATTAGTATGAGTTCTAAGACACAATTGACATTTGCCAGTGCTGAGAGTGTGGCGCTGGTAAAACCAGTGCTGGGCCACACCGCTATGCCACATCTGGGTGATGTGGTTCGATTGGGTGTGGAGTTGGGTCACCTGCTCGCGCGCCAAAATGACACTCTACACTCCAAAAAAAAATTATAGAGCTTTCAGATTTTGGAATTTCAGATAGAAGATTGTGTACCTGTACTATTAAATAAGTTTTAATGTCAAAGGAGGAAAGTTTATGACAGGCATCAGTTCTGATGTCTCAGAACATCTTGGAGATGGTAATGATGGTAAAAAGTTCTGGAACATCAGATATGCCGAGGAAGACTGCCCTAATAACCAAAGCCAAGCAAGACCTATCCTTGATGGGTGAAGAGCTGAAATAGGGAGTTATGGATTTTGTGTGGATCATCACTAACAAAAGATACATTCAAAGAAAATTCATGGTGAGCTTAGTGAGACATTTCAGCCCATTGTGAATGTAGGTCCACAAATACACAGCACTGAAACCAAGACAAGGCTAGCAATCTCCCACTCCACAATTCATCAGTTGAATGAAATATGGAGGGCATCCAAAGTGGTCTACTCTTGAGAAAGCAACTTATAAAATCCTTGTTGTGAAGCATTGTACTGTATGAGTGTGACTGTTCTCTGACACAGCGATTAATCATTTGCAATTATTTCACTGTGGTGATAACACACAAGGTACTCAGTATGTTTTTCACAAATTTTAACTTTATGCATTTTAGTCAAAATGGAGATGTAAATTTATTTTACATACAAAAAAATTTACAAAATCCAGGCATCTGAAATATAAACAGAAAATACTGGAAACCCTCAGTAGGTCAGATAAGGAACTTGAAGAGAACAGTAGTGTTGGGTTATTGGAATGAGGTTGGTTGAGTTACGGGAAACAAAGAATAGTGTTGAACAGAAGCTTTTTGAATTTGAGGAATATACAGGGTGGGATTTCCCAGCTTTTACTATTGGGATATGCTTTTTTGATCTGTACTTGTGATGTTTTTCAGCGGCACCGGCAGCAGCAACTCAAAGGGCGGGAGCTTGCATCAGGGGCCTGCCGGGAGCGGTTTGTGCCTTTAACAACTTACCACAAGCGCAGGAGTCCTCCATTTCTGTTTTTCAGTGGCAGCAGCAACTCGAAGGGCGGGAACTTGCACCAGGGCCTACCGGGACCTGTGAGTCATGGATTTGTGCTTTTAAATTTGAAGTCAGAGAGCAGAGGTTTCTGGGAAAAGAGGGACATCTTATTTTTATTTCCGTCCTGCTATATAAGTCAGTGTCTTCTCAACCCGTGACCATACCTTTGTAGGGCCTCCCACCTAACCACCTCCTCTAACCTTAAAGACCAGGGACATATCATACTTTGTGACTAGGGGACTAGCAGTGCAGGGAGAGCAATGTTCCTCCTGCATGATGTTTGAGGTCAGGGACGCCAATAGTGTTCCATCCAAGTACATCTGTAGGAAGTGCACCCAACTCTTGGTCCTCCAAGACCGTGTTAGAGATCTGGAGCATGAGCTGAATGAACTTCGGATCATTTGGGAGGAATAGGCTGTGATAGATAGGGGTTACAGGGAAGTCGTTACACCTAGGCACGAAGAAAGCTGGGTGACTGCTTGAAAAGGGAAAAAACAGTCAGTGGAGGGATACCCTGTGGTCGTTCCCCTGAAAAACCATGTATACCATTTTGGATACTGTTGAGGGGGATGACTTACCAGGGGCAAGCAGTGGGGCGCAGGGCTCTGGCACAGAGCCTGTCCCTGTTGCACAGCAGGGAAGGAGGGAAAGGAGGAGAGTGTTAGTCATTGGGGACTCAATAGTTAGAGGCTCAGATAAAAGGTTTGTAGGGAACGAATGAGACTCGTGGTTGGTGTGTTGCCTCCCAGGTGCCAGGGTCCATGATCTCTTGGATCGTATCTTTGGGGTCCTGATGGGAGTAGGTAACCAGCCTCAAGTTGTGGTCCATGTAGGTACCAACGACATAGGTAGAAAGAGGGATAGCGATGTAAGGCAGGATTTCAGGGAGCTAGGGTGGAAGCTGAGAGTGAGAACAAACAGAGTTGTTATCTCTGGATTGTTACCCATGCCACGTGATAGCGAGGCAAGGAATATGGAGAGATATCAGCTAAACACGTGGATGCAAAGATGGTGCAGGAGGGAGGGTTTCAGGTTCTTGGATAATTGGGGCTCATTCGGGGGAAGGTGGGACTTGTACAAACAGGACGGTCTTCACTTAAACCAGAGGGGTACTAATATCCTGGGTGGGGAAATTTGCTGGTGCTATTCAGGTGGGTTTAGACTAGCTCAGCAGGGGGATGGGAACCGGAGGTGGAGTTGCAGTGCACAGGAGGATGAGAGTAGGAAAGACAGGGACAGGATTTCAGGGTCACAGGAATGTGCTGGCAGACAGAGAAGTGGTTTGAAGTGTGTCTACTTCAACGCTAGAAGTATCCGAAATAAGGTAGGTGAGCTTGCAGCATGGATAGGTACCTGGGACTTCGATGTTGTGGCCATTTCAGAGACATGGATAGAGCAGGGTGAGGAATGGATGTTGCAGGTTCCAGGATTTAGATCTTTCATTAAGAACAGGCAAGGTGGTAAAAGAGGGGGAGGTGTGGCCCTGTTAATCAAAGATAGTATAACGGTGGCTGAGACAACTTTTGATGAGGACTCGTCTACTGAGGAAGTGTGGTCTGAGGTTAGAAACAGGAGAGGAGAGGTCACACTTCTTGGAGTTTTTTATAGGCCGCCGCAGAATTCCAGGGAGGTGGAAGAGAGGATTAGCAACATTATCCTGGGTAGGAGTGAAAGGAACAGAGTGGTCATTATGGCGGACTTCAACTTCCCCAACATTGACTGGAAATGTTATAGCTCTAGTACGTCGGATGGATCAGCTTTTGTCCAATGTGTACAGGAGGGTTTCCTGCCACAGTATGTCGAAGGACCGACAAGAGGGGAGGCCACACTGGATCTGGTGCTTGGTAATGAACCAGGGCAGGTGTTTGATTTAGTTGTAGTGAGCACTTTGGAGAGAGTGACCATAATTCAGTTACATTTAGTTTAGCGATGGAAAGGGATAGGTACAAGCCACAGGTCAAGAGTTATCGATGGGGCAAGGGCAATTATAATGCGATTAGGCAAGAATTAGGATGCATAGAATGGGGTAGCAAAATGCAGGGGATGCAGACAATGGAAATGTGGAGCTGGTTTAAGGAACAGATATTGCGTGTCCTTGATAAATATGTCCCTGTCAGGCAGGGAGGAAGTGATAAGGTAAGGGAACCATGGTTTACTACAGAAATTGCATCTCTTGTTAAGCAGAAGAAGGACACTTCTGTGTTGATGAGACAAGATGGTTCAGATGAGGTGATGGAGAGTTACAGATCAGCTAGGAAGGGTTTAAAGAGAGAGTTAAGAAGAGCAAAGAGAAGACACGAGCAGTCTTTAACAAATAGAATAAAGGAGAACCCTAAAGCTTTCTATAGGTATGTGAGGAATAAAAGGATGATTAGGGTAGGAATAGGGCCAGTCAAAGACAGAAGTGGGAAGTTGAGTGTGGACCCTGTAGAGATCGGAGAGGTGCTAAATGAACATTTCTCATCGGTGTTCACTCAGGAAAAGGAGAATATTGTAGAGGAGAAGAATGAGGTACGAGATATTAGACTAGAAAGGATTGAGGTTAGGTACGCACAGGTGTTATCAATTCTAGAAGGAGTGAAAGTAGACAAGTCCCCTGGGCTGGTTGGGATTTGTTCGAGGATTCTCTGGGAAGCTAGGGAGGAGATAGCAGAGCCTTTGGCTTTGACATTTGAGTCATCATTGTCTACAGGTTTAGTACCTGAGGACTGGAGGATTGCAAATGTTGTGCCATTGTTCAAGAAGGGCAGTTGAGATGACCCAGGTAATTATAGACCAGTGAGCCTTACTTCTGTTGTAGGAAAGGTTTTGGAAAGCATTATGACAGATAGGATTTATAATCATCTAGCAAGCAACAATTTGATTTCAGATAGTCAACATGGTTTCATCAAGGGCAGATCGTGTCTCACAAACCTTATTGAGTTTTTTGAGAAGGTGACCAAACATGTAGATGAGAGTCGGGCAGCTGACGTGGTATACATGGACTTCAGTAAAGCCTTTGACAAGATTCCACATGGTAGGCTGATGGAGAAAATGCAGAGGCATGGAATTGAGGGTGATTTAGCAGTTTGGATTAGAAACTGGCTTTCTGAAAGAAGGCAGCGAGTGGTGGTTGATGGAAAATATTCAGCCTGGAGTCCGGTTACTAGTGGTGTGCCACAAGGATCTGTTTTGGGACCACCGATGTTTGTCATTTTTATAAATGACTTAGACGCAGGCATAGGTGGATGGATTAGTAAATTTGCAGACGACACTGAATTCGGTGGAGTAGTGGACAGTTTGGAAGAATGTTACAGGTTGCAGGGGGACTTGGTTAAACTGCAGAATTGGGCTGAGAGGTGGCAAATGGAGTTCAATGCAGCTAAATGTGAGGTGATGCACTTTGGGAAATATAACAGGATGGCAGAGTACTGGGTCAATGGGAAGATTCTTGGTAGTGTGGATGTGCAGAGGGATCTTGGAGTCCATGTGCATAGATCCCTGAAAGTTGCCACCCAGATGGATAGTGCTGTTAAACAGGCATACGGTGTGTTAGGTTTCATTGGTAGAGGGATTGAGTTCCAGAACCGCAATATCATGTTGCAACTATACAAAATGCTGGTGCGGCCACACTTGGAATATTGTGTACAGTTCTGGTCACCCATTATAGAAAGGATGTGGAAGCATTGGAAAAGGTGCAGAGGAGATTTACCAGGATGTTGCCTGATCTGGAGGGAAGGTATTGCGAAGGAAGGCTGAGAGACTTGGGTCTGTTCTCATTGGAAAGAAGAAGGCTAAGGGGGGATTTGGTAGAGACATACAAGATGATCAGAGGATTCGATAGGGTAGACGGAGAAAGACTTTTGCCTCGGATGATGATGTCAGCTTGTACAGGAGGGCATAACTACAAAGTGAGGGGTGATAGATTTAAGACAGATGACAGAGGCAAGTTCTTTATGCAGAGAGTGGTAAGGGCATGGAATGCCCTACCTGCTAATGTAATCATATCAGCCACATTAGGGAGATTTAAACAATCCTTAGATAGCACGTGGATGATTTTGGGATAGATTAGGGGGATGAGCTGAGAATAGTTCACAGGTCGGCGCAACATCAAGGGTCGAAGGGCCTGTTCTGCGCTGTTTTGTTCAATGTTCTATGTTGACTTGGATGAGTAGGACATTATTTCAAGATTTGTGAAAACTTTCAATACTTGAAGGCATTGTAAACTATACTGTATTGCAGAAGGGGATAGTTGGTAGAATAGGTGGATACTTAAATTGAAATTTAATGCAGAGAAATGTGAAGTGATACATTTTCCTAAGATGAGGAGGAGAGACAATATAAAAGATACAATTCTGAAAGAGGTCCAGGAACAGAGCAGCCTAGGTGTAGATGTGCACAAATCAGTAAAGAATCAAATCATTGAATCCATACAGTATAGAAGTAGGCCATTCAGCCCATCAAGTTCACACTGTCAGGTCCTCCCATCCAGATCCACTCCCTCTGTACTATCCATGTAACCCCGCATTTCCCACGTCTAATTCACCTAGCCGACACATCCCTGGACATTATAGGCAATTAGGTATGGCCAATCCATCTAACACACACATTTTGGACTGTGGGAGGAGACCCAAAAGAATGTGCAAACTCCACACAGCCAGTCACCCAAGGATGGAATCAATCTTTGGTCCCTGGCTCTGACTAACCCCTGAGCCATTCTGCCACATGACAACAACTTGCATTTATACAGTGTCCTCAATATAATAAAATCTCCCAAGGCACTTCATAGGAACATGATCAGGCAAAAATTAACATTGAAACATTAGGAAGGATAACTTATAGCTAGGTTACAGGATTACGTTTTGAACAGGAGGAGCAAGGTTCCCTGTAAGCAAGGTACATGCGCAACTACGCAGCAGTCAGGAATGTATGCCCAGAGAGCAATTAGGTTGCAAACAAACAGTAATTCCTGTAAGATGCCAGCTAGCCCAGTTGCATGGCATTTTGGAAAGCACCCTAAAGGTTGCAGGATCACTTGAGAAAGTGGTTAATAAGGCACATGGAATTCAAGGATTTATAAATAGTGGCATAGAAAATATAGTCAAGATTTAAAAAGAATAGTGCAGTATGTCTGACTTCACACAGGATAGATGTTGGCCTGGCCTGGTAAGGTGTGGCTGTTCTCCTTGAAGAAGAGGAAGTTGAGCTGAGATTGGATAGAGGTTGCACTTTGATGAAAGCAGATTTGATGATGTCATTACAAAGATATTTGGGTAATTATCTGAAGAGAAAATGTTTTCAGGATTACAATGAAAAAGCAAGGCTCGGGATGAACTGAGTTGTTTTTGCAGTGAGTTGGCATGGACACAACAGATAGAATATCCACCTGTGGGTGGTAGCAATTCGATGATTCTCTGAATCTATAAGAAAATGGTGAACAAGGAAAAAGAGTATCAGCTGGTCCATTAAACTGCCCACAGCTCACGTGGCTTTCAGTGTCAAGATTAAATTATTCCTATTCACCCACAACCTACAAACCTACACCCACAAACCTCCTGGGCAGAAAATAGAGAAAAAAACTCCAGGCCAGTAGAGAAACAATATTTCTTCTCCAAACTCTCAGGTAATCAAAATTAATCTAGGAAATCACATCAGTCAATATGTTATCTGCAAAACCACTTAACTTCCATGTGATGCAATCTCTGCAACATTGACATGACATAGATCACAATTCATGATTATCTATAGACTTAAATTCCAACACTTTTTTTTTAAAGAAAAGAGTTATAGTCAAAATAACAGTGGATGTAAATTCAGAGGCTGTCTATAGAGAAAGATCTTGGAATGTCACACCTGATGTGGTGTTAAGGAAGCTTCTGAGGGATATACTTAAAAAGATAGACTATACTATAAGCTGAACTGTAATCTCCTGGGATCTGCCTCAGATTGTAATCATGATAGAGGAAAGTCAGTAGTCTGAGTGACAGACATTCTTCCCCTTTGAAGAATGGATAGGGGTGTATTAATGGAAAAAGTGTGTTAGGGAGCTGGGAGCTCTTGTATGCCAGTGAGCTGAGGCACTCACGTACTTGCTTGAGTTCAAGTATTACTTGTGCTGTGAAGGTCTCAGTCAAAGAACCATCCACTAGTCAGCCCTGTGTTGCAGGTAAAGGAATTCACTTGCTCTAAGAGCTAGAAGCCAGCAAGCCAATACATCAATCAAAAGGAAAAGGGACAAAAAATACTTTCTCTGTCTGAGTGATGCCAGTCAACCACCATCAAAAAAAGCCCAAAAGGATTGCAACTAATCTGCAAAGCCAAGAATCTTGAAATGTTTAACTATCAATGTTCCACAATCTACTCTTCACGAATGACCCAGAGAGACTTGTATATCTTCTAACATATATCTTTTCTTTTAACTCACTTCTCATTTCTATTCTGTGTATGTGTGTTGCATTATCATTTCTTTCTATGTTTAGTAGCTAATAAATTCACTCTTCTGTAAATTCAAGAAAGCCCAGTTAAATTGAATCCTTTAAAACTTAAATTCATTATATTTAACGGGAAGAAATATATTGCAAGGAGGAGATCCTTTGTGAATTAACTTTATTAATAAAAACGGGACTGGTGAATAAATAAGGGACACCAGTTCATCCCTCCTCACTGATGAGCTTGACAATTTGGAGTATCCCATCTAGACTCACAATAACATGAATTATTAGGTTCTGGGTTCTGGTTGTAATAACTACCAATAAGGTGGGAAGAGAAAGTCAGCATCTATTACACCAGTGAACAGTGCATTCTCGAGGTTTACCACTCTCTAAGAAAATAGCAACAAACTAATAATAAGCATATAGCCACTATTAGAGAATTTAACTGCACTTCTCCCTCATTTGTTAAACTGAAATAATCTATCAATAGGCATTCCAGCTATTGGTTTCATTATTTTATAAAACCTATCAGGCCACCTGTACATTTATGCTACTCTAAAGTAAATAAATCCAGATTCTTAAGCTATTTCCCTAGCCATGCATTTTTTTAAAGTAGTGATCATTCATGCCATGAGCTTTTCCTGAGACCATTATGCCATCTGTCATGTGAGGGGACAAAAACTCGTAATAGCACAACAAATGCAGCCTAATCAGCAAGATCTAAAATGATAAAATTGACTTTTATTTAATTTGCTTATAAATGCATTCTAAGTCACATTAATTAGTAAACCTAACACACTTACTTTTTTTAACAATTGGGGAGGTGGCATAAATGCTGACCTTGGAAGCCAAAGCTTCTGTGACGTACTTGAAGCATTAGTGGGCAGAAATGTGACTAATTTGAAAATGTCACTAGTAGTGTCTTTGAATGGTTCAATTGCATAAAAGCTTATGAATTTCACAGCAATACACAGGGCTTCCCTGTACTAAACCTTGACTTCAGACCAGACAGGGCCATGTTTCAAATGCTTGGATCTGAAGATGTAGTTCTTGGGCAGCCTCTGAATTAATGCCCAACATCTGTGATCCTTTTTCCTGCTTCATCTCTTCTTTCTCCTTCCAATCTGTGGCAATCTTTGAATGCTGTCATTGTCACAGCTGAGATAGGTAGCAACAATAATGTGGCAGGGAATATGTGCCAAAGAAATTTTGAATTTTAAAAGAAAAGCAGAAATTGCTGGGAAAATTCAGTAGATCTGGCAGCATCTACAGAGGGAAACATGAGAACATAAGAAATAGGAGTCATTTTGCCCATCGAGCCTGCTCCGCCATTCATTAAAAACATGACTGATCTTTTTGTGGACTCAACTCCACTCACCTGCCTGCACACCATAACCCAAATTCTTTACAATTCAAAACTCTATCTATCTTTGCCTTAAAAACATTCAATGAGGCAGCCTCAACTGCTTCACTGGGCAGGGAATTTCACAGATTCACAACCCGTTGGGTGAACAAGTTCCTCCTCAACTCAGTCCTAAATTTGCTCCCCCTTATTTTGGGACTATGCCCTCTAGTTTTAGTTTCACCCACCAGTGGAAACAACCTTCCTGCTTCTATTTTATCTCTTCCCTTAATAATTTTACATGTTTCTATAAGATTCACCCTCCTTCTTTGAAATTCCAATGAGTATAGTTCCAGTCTACTCAATCTCTCTTCATAAGGTAATCCTCTCAATTCCAGAATCAACCTATGGAACCTTGTCTGCATTCCCTCCAGTGCCAGTCCATCCTTTCTCAAGCATAATGTGGAGGTGCCGGTGTTGGTCTGGGGTGAACAAAGTTCAAAATCACACGACACCAGGCTACAGTCCCACAGGTTTATTTGAAGCACTAGTTTTTGGAGTGCTGCTAGTGGGGCAGAATCATAGGAAACAGAATTAATAGCAAAAGGTCATAGTGTCATACAACTGATGCAAAGTATTGAGTCATAGAGTCATAGATATTGAACAAACCTAGATTGCTGTTCAAAACCTACATCCCCATTCTAAGTGATTAAAAACTTAATAGCAATACTTCGCATCAATTGAATGACATTTTAATGTTTTACTATAAAGTCTGTGTCCTATGATCCTACCCCACTAGGTACCTGAAGAAGGTGCAGCGCTCTAAAAGTTTATACTTCCAAATAAATCTGTTGGACAACAACCAGGTGTTGTGTGATTTTCGACTTTCTCAAGTAAGGAGACCAAAACTGTACACAGTACTCCAGCTGCAGCATAATCTCCCTGTGTTTAAATTCCATTCCTCCAGCAATGGTTTGAGTCCAGTGACCCTTTAAGTGTTAACTCTGCTTTCTCTCCAAGTTCTGCCAGACCAGTTGAGTTTCCCCAGAAATTTATTTTTTTATGTTCAGTGTTCACAGTTCTTTGTTTTATTTTTGAATTTTAAAAGATTTGGAGAAGAGAGCCATTGTTGCTCAGAGTCACATGCCTGATTCCATATTGCATATATGTTGTCTATATGGGAGACACATGACTAGACATATTTGGAATTTGTATGGTTTGAGCAACAGTTTTGACTAGTGGGCATAGACATTTAAAATTGAGGCCACCTACAAGGGTTTTCTGGGTATCATCAGGAACATCCTTCCTGCATTTACTCTATCAAGTCCTGTTAGGATTGTATAGATTTCTTAGTCATCCCCCTCATTCTTCCAAAACCCCAGCGAATGTTGTCCTAACTGATCCAGTTCCTCTTCACACCTCAGTCTTGTCATCCCAGAAATCAGTCTAACAAACCTTTGATGCACTCTCTCCAAGACCGGCGCATCCTTCCACAGGTAAAGAGACCCAAAACTGCATACAATACTCCAGACCCTGTACAATTGCATCAAGATATTCTTGCTCCTGTATTCAAATTCTCTTGCTACAAAGGCCAACATACCAGTTGCCTTCTTTATGTCGGCTGCATTTGTATGCTTACTTTCAATGACTAGTGCACAAGAACACCCAGGTCTTCTTGCACCTCCCACTTTTCAAATTTATTGCCAAACTATAATAATCTGCCTTCCTGTTTTTGCTACTAAAGTGGATAATCTCACTTTTATCCAGATTATACTACATTTGCCAAGCATTTGCCCATTCACTCAACTTGTCCAAATCAAACTGAAGCATTTCTGCTTCTACCTCACAGTTTAGCCTCCACTCAGCTTTGTGTCAACTGCAAACTTGGTGATACTACATTTCATTCTCTCATCTAAACCATTGATAAGCATTGTGAATAGTTGGGGTCCAAGCACTGATCCCTGTACTACCTCACTAGTCATTGCTTGACATTTGGAAAAATACCTGCTTATTCTTAGTTTTCTGTCTGCAGTCAGTTCTCTATTCATGTCGGTACTCCAATCCCATGCACTTTAAATTTACATGCTAACCTATTACATGGGATTTTGTCAAAAGCTAACCGATAGTCCAAGTAAACCACAAACATTGGCTCCACCTTATAAAGACAAATAGGTTTATCCATGAAAAATTTCAGTAGATTTGTCAAACATGATTTCCCTTTCATAAATCCACACTAACTTTGTCAGATCCTCTCACTGTTTTCCATATGCTCTAATAGATCCTTTATAATGGGCAATAGTATTTCCCAACAACTGATGTCAGGCTAACCTATCTATAATTCTCTGTTTTCTCCTAACTTTTTTTTAAAGAGTGGAATACATTAGCTACCCTCCAATCTCCAGAATAATTGATAGAATCTTGAAAAATGACTAGTAACGCATTCACTATTTCTAGGGCTACTTTTCTTAAATACACTGGGATGTAGATTATTGGGCTCTGGGGATTTATCAGGATTGAATCCTGCCAATTTCCCCAACAACATTTTCCTACTAATACACTGTTCCTCCCTCTCACTATATTCGGTGTTCCCTTACGTTTTTGGGACATGTATTTGTGTCTTCCTTTGTGAAGATAGAACCAAAGTATTTAATTGATCTGCCATCTCTTTGGTCCACTTCATAACTACTTCTGTTTCAACTTGTAACAGACCTGTTCTGTAGCTCTTCATTGTATTGATCCAGAAACTATCCCATATACACTCCATAAACTCCTCCACTGTAGTATTGTTGCTGATTTGATTTGTCCAATCTATATGCAGATTAAAGAACCCATAACTAATATAATCCAGATTTACTATTATCCATAATCCCATAGATTTATCTTTTTCTTGCTTCTCTAAGTTCATGTTTAATGCCTTCCCCAATATTACCACTACAGTTTGGAAGTCTACACACAGCTCCCATTACTGTTTTCTGCCTCTTGGTGTTCTAAGCTCTACCCATACAGATTCCCCTTTACCAGAGCTTCCTCACTGTTGCATTAATTTACTCTTTACCCCACCTCCTTTTCCCTTGTGTTTGTCCTTCCAAAAAATTGAACGCTCTTGGATATTCAGTTCCCATCCCTGGTCACCCTATAGCAGTGATTTTGTAATCCCAACTAAATTGTATCTATTTGTGTGATTAATTTATTCACTGTATTGCAAATGCTTTGTGCATTAAGCTATAAGGCCTTAAGGCTTGTCTATTTTTCTTAACATTCTTAATCCCATTCACGCTATTATGAGCTATAGATCTGTTTGATTCTTGTCTTTGAGTTCTTTGCCTATCACATTTCTTCCTTCTCATTGTGTTTTTTATTTGCCCTAGTTTCCCTCTCCACTGTCCCCATATATCAGTTCCCATTCACTGATCATCTCCCCCTAGTTTTTCCTCAGCATCTTGGAAGATGGTGAAAAATCAACTTCAGAAAACAGCCGTTCATTATAAACTCAAAAAGGGTTTTGCCACTGGTGAGGGAACTAGTTAATAATTAAACAACTAAGATTTCACCCTAAATTCCAACACCTCATTGAAGAGCTTTTAAACTTGATGGCATTTATTCTTTTGCTTTGAAACAAACCCTCACACTTTTAAACTCACTACATGTGTCTAGTTTCTTGTTTTTATAAATTATGTCAGGCTTAGTAGGAATCAAATTCCTTTCTTTCACTCAGGAAATCTTTGATAATGGATTCATTCATTTTGATCTAGTTAGCTGCATCTTTAATTAAAGTATGATATCTGTGTCCTAAAATGATTTACTTAAATAAGTTTTGCAATGGACCAAGAAGGATTTAAAAAGAGGTTTAATCTCTTCTCCTCACCTGGTTGTAACATCATTGCATTGTGTTCAATCTGTCCACGACTTTACAGGAAGGATGTCCTCATTACTGAGGATACAGTAGACATTTACTAGGAAGTTGCCAGATATCTAGAACTTTAGTAATCAGAAATCAAAAATCAGTTGAGTTTGTTGTTTTTTGGAACAGAGAAAGCTTAGGGAAGATCTAATTGCAGTGGGCCAAGACAGAATGGATGGGAAGGAGTAGTCAAAGAGGCCAATAATCATGGATCTGACACTAAGAAGTGGAAGCATTAAAGGGGAGTTGAGGAGTAATTTTCTTTTCACTGACAATGAGATGATTCACTTTTGGGTGACAAAGGTGCAAATATTCATTGCATTTAAAACGACCACTTGGATATTTACTTGACTACTACAGGGTCAACAGGTGGATGGTTCGCATACAGTGGCCATGATAAACCTAATGGCCTTTTGCTGCTCCATCCATCTTTCTATGTTTCTCTCCTTCTATAACATCTCATTGTGTGCCATTGATGAGTTAAGATTCATGCTGAAGGTTATCACAGTGTCCACTGAGCAATAGTCAATAGCTAATGGTTCAAGCACACAATCATTTAGATGTGGTCTTTATTCAAGTAAGTGAAACATCCTTAATGTCATTATTTATTACAACATTCGCTCAGCTCTGCCTGAACTAATATTTGGCAACAAGGGGCGTTAATCCTGGATATATCCTGACCCTGAGTATGAGAGGGAGAAGGCTAGGAGAGGACAGAGCTGTTGAGAAATCAAAACAATAAAACTTGGCGGAATCTTGTCTGCACTGTAATCCAACGATTGCTGCAAACTGGAGGACGTTCAGCCTCTGCTTGCCGTGGGTCTGATTCGCTGCCGATGACATCAGTAGGCGATGTGAAGTAGGCAGTTTCGTTGTCTCTCCTCCCCTGGAGCCGGCTAACGTCTGCTCTATAAAAGCGGACAAGCCTCGCCTCTCAGGCTCACTCACTCCCTGTCTAGTGCCGAGTACGGCCAGAGAGGCTGAGGATGGCGACCATAGAGGAGGACCCAGAAGCTTCGTGTAGCAAACTAAGCCCATCACCATCAAACACAAGCCTGACTCACCGTTTCCTCGACAATAAGTTCTATTTGCTAGTAGTTATTGGGGAAATTGTTACCGAAGATCATCTGAGATGTGCCATTTCAGATATAGAGCGAGGTAAGGGACTTGCCTGCAGCATTAAGTAATACAATAACGCGGAGCATTAGGGATAAACGCAGAGGACAATGTTCAGTTTCTGAATACTGAACTTAAATGTAACGTTGTAACTTTTCTTTAAAAAAATAAAATCACATTTTAATGATTTGGAAGCCAGTTGCTCCTGCTTTTGGAAATCCAGCTGTGATGTATCAGCGATTTAGTGATAACCTTGAAGAAATCAATACGATTCAGATCGAGGGAATGGGAGCACCGATTCATTTAAGGAGTGCAGTTTCTTTGAATCTGTAGTTTATATTGTGGATTAAAACCATATAATTAATACGGCTGAACGAGAACCCATCCCTCCCGGTCTACCTAACATTAAATCATCTGTTGGCGCATGTTGCGGATCGAAGTTACCATGAAAGGCAATTCCGGAAATCTGACTTTTTTTGAACGTTAAGCGCATTTATTTGAAGTGGACAAAATTCACTCTGCACAATATTTGACAGATAATATTAAAGTGTTGTTTCAAACGCGGAGGTCGAATTAATGGGATCATGCACTCAAATCGACTTCCACTCGCTCTTTACCATTTCGTTCCATGCAGATCTTTGCCAAATCAACTAAACCAACAAAAAAAAAGTACGTCTAAAAATGGTATTAAATCTGTGCAGTTCACCAGCATGTGTAACAATGCACGCAGGCGTCCTGTGCAACGAACTGTAGCCGCCCTTTTATTGTTTGTGCGTTGCTGCAGGGAAACTTAGTGCAGGATCTTAACATAGCTTTCATTTCAAAATATATCCTATTTGATGTTTCGCATTGACAAGGCCATAGTTTTTCTTCTGGGCAGGACATTTGAAGCGTTGCATGGGTTTAGCGAGTCTAAAGGCGTTGTCCTTTCCCCCCCCCCCCCACTCTGTGTAAAAGCGATTTGAGTCTCACTTGTCACTGTCTGAAGCTGACAGCAGCAGAATCCTGCTTTGATCGCAGGTTGCTGTACCTAACAGAGGGAAGCGCAAAAAAAAGGCATGTTTATTTTTTTGAGGATGGGTTAAGTTTTGAATATAAAAAGGGACAATAAAGAGAAAACCGAGTGACAGTGAGAAACGTGCCTGGCAATGCCCTGAGCTGCTGCCGCTGCTGCTTCCCATTCATTGAGCCGGTACCGGCTCGTGGGCGTGGTGCAGTCTCCGCACTGCGGTCTGTCCGGAAGCTGCTGGGGAACACTCAGACAAAGGGAGGGACGCTGGCTCAGGAGCCTGCTGGGAATTGTAGTCCTGCAACTTCCAGGGGGTGTCCCTCCCCAGTACCCCCAGACCCCCAGCCCACCCATATGTTCTAGAAACTCCCAACACCTTTAAAAACACGAATGCAAAGCGCGTTTGCGTGCATGACATTAATTGTTAGTAGACCTAAAGGTATAGGGTGTGTAAGTGGAGAGAGCGTATGATTTTATTCTGTTTTAAAGATGTGTGGAGATACATTTTCTTGATGTTTTAAAGACTTTATTACAGATGTGTTAGATTATTCTGGAAAACTGGAGTGTTGCCAAGCGTTATTTGGTGTTCATAATAGATACAATCATGGATATTTCATATCGAGACCCCATCTCTGCATTGGGGATTAATTAGTGTGACGGGCATAATAATATGTAATATGCAAATAGAGTAGAAAGATTTGGATATCAATTGAAAATACAACAGTAATTACAGCCAAAAACGTCTCTATTAGAACCAGAACTGAATCAGTATGAATGAAAGCACATTTTACAGATTACTGAAGCTTTGTGCTTGTATGAATTAATAGAAGAATAAAAAGAATATTGTGAAAGAATACATCCATCATCACTTCCATCATTAATTAAATGTAGGTGGCTCATTTACATCTTGAATAAATGTATTAATAATTATTATTATAGCCGTGTTTTCAGCAGCCCCACCTGTCCCTTCTGTTAGCTTCCCTATTTATATTTCCTTAGGCTTGTGGACTCCATGTCTCATTGTTCATTCAGATGGGTGGGGCAACTAGAACAAGCGATTTCTCCATAGTCACTGGTTGCTATTCTGTTCTCAATCAACAGGGACCTACATGCTTTTTGAATGTTGGGTTAATTTTGAATTTATTTTCCCCTTTGTCACTAATTGAGAGTGGAAGGCTCCAGTTTTGCATCTGAATAAGGGAGGCATACACTTCACAGTATTATTCATAAGTATATGGTTGTGTTTATGAATAAAATGAGTGACAGTTAGACATGATGCCCAACAATCTTCAGACAGCTGGTGAAGCTGGTGAATGCGTTATTATACAAGGAGAAAGTCGTAAAGGCTGCTGCTTTTTAAACTATATATTTTTTAACCATGAAAAATGACCTTTTATTTGATTTAATTGCTTTCCTGTTACAGTGGGAAACAAATGACTTGCACATTTTAGATATTTGCCCAATTTCCTGTTATTTTCATAATGTATTATAACAAATTTTTAATCAGCTCAGGAGATACCATTACAGTGTACAGAATGCATTGTATGCATTCTTGCTTATCCTCCATTTTCAGAATCTGAGCTCACTGACTTTCCAAACCTGCAGTCAGAATTTATATTGATGATGGGCAAAAGCACATACATTGCAATTTCCTAAATAAATGTTATACTGCAACAAAATATCTGTTGAGAAAATTGTGTTCCACAATATGAGTTAGATTTCTACTAATGTGCAATATTTTATAGAAGTAGATATTAAAGTTTTATTGTGCATCCTTTTGACATCTAGAAGCATCCTTGTTTTCAGATTGGTGTGGTAAGATAGGGGTTTCATTTCTTATGGCAGTTAGAGAAATTTAATTCATTAGAAAAACAAACAAAAAGATGGTGCCTATGACCACAATGATGCCAGTTGTTGTGAAAACTCCATTAGTTCACTGATATCATTCTTATGGAAGGAGAATTGCCATCCTTGTCCAATCTGGCCAATATGTGACTCCAGCTCCACACTAACATGGCTGACTCTTACCTGCTTCTGAAGTGGCCTAGCAATCCACAGAATTCTGTAAAACTGAAGGGTGAACAATAAATGCTCGGCTTTTAATTACGAGTAATTTTGTTTGAAGGTGAGGTTTCCCATTAAATTCATGTTTAATGTGAACAATACATTCTCCAGATATATAAATAACTTCTGTTACATCATCTGGGTATTTATCTGTCACTGAAACAGATGAGTTTAAATATACAATAGTGAAATGCAGCAGTGATGGTAAGTGGTGAGAGTCATTTGTACCTGTTAGGTAGGGAGAGATGCATGCTGAGAATAAAGCATGTGCTTTGGGGAAGTGTTGTGAAGGACCCACTATTATAGACAGTCAAACATGTCGCAGCACTAATCTAACAGATACTAGCCTTGGTCCCAAGGAATTGCCTTTGAAATGACCCACCCTTTTCACTGCAGCATTTAATCTAGGAATTGGATTCATGCCTGGACATTAAACTAATTAGTCACGCAGTCTTGCTGTCGCTTTTAAAGAAAGAAGTGCATCTATGTGTATATCACTGGCAAGTTTAACTGTAAATAGATGCAACAGTAGACTATCTTATGGTTTGGATTTTATCGGCTTGATTGGAATTCAGTAACTAAATACTTGACCCTAGGAGTCAGTTTAAAATTTTGATTAGCAGAAAACAAACCATGATTGTTGAATACATGGAGCATTATTGTATGCAATATTCTCTTTGTATTGTTGCCAAGTAGGACCATGGTCCATATAGCCTCAAATCACACTAGGAAAACCAAATGGACAGATTGAGGATTTAATTGAATATTTATCAGGAAATTTAACAAAATTTGAATGAAATTCAACTGTAGCTATGTCCAAAGCATCTCTTTCATTTAAAGATATGGGCTTTGCTGGTGGGTCCAACACTTACTTGTCTCTCCCTAATTATCCTTGAGAAGATGATGAGTTGACATCCAGAATAGCTGCAGATTGTGTGTACAATCACAGTGCCATTAGGGAAGGAGTTGCACAATTTTGAAGCATCAACACTGAAAGAATGACAAAAGGATGGTGAGTGGCATGGATGGGATCTTGGAGGTGGTGATGGAGCCTTGTCAGTTTAGATGTTAATAATTTTGCGTTGGAAAGGTCAAAGGAGCCTTGTAGCTAGTACACACTACTGCTGCTATGCACCAGTGGTGGAGAGAAAAGTTTGAGAATTTTGTGCCAGTCCATCCGGTTACATTGTCCTGGATGGTATCAAGTTTCTTGTGTTGTTGGAGCTGCACTCATCCAGACAAATAAGAAGCATTCCATCACACTCCTGACTTGTGCCTTGCAGATTGTAGACAGGATTTGGGAAGTCAGGAGGTGAGTTAATTGGCCAGGTGAAGATTCCTAGCTTCTGAACTGCTCTTGTGGCCATGGTACTTGTGGCTAGTCCAGTTCAGTTCCTTGTCAATAGTAGCTTCCAGGATATTGATAGCAGAGGTCCAGTGATGGCAATACAATTGAATGTCAAGGGTGATGGTTATATTTTTCTCTGCTTGGAGGTGGCCATTGCCTAGCACTGGTGTGGTTTGAATATTGCTTGCCACTTTATCAACTGAGCCTGGATATTGTTGAGGTCTTACTGCATTAGGGCATGCACTGTTTCAGTATCTGAGGAGTGACAAGTGTGCAATCATCAGCAAATATACCCACTTCTGACCTTATGATGGAGGGAAAGTCATTGATGAAGCAGCTGAAGAGGTTTGGGCCTAGGGCATTACCCTGAGGAACTCTTGCAGGGGCGTCCTGGAACTGAGATGACTGACCTTGAACAACCACAATCATCTTCCTATGTACTAGGTGTGATATTAATCAATGGATATTTTCCTCTGATTCCCACTGATTGTAAACTTTGTGAGGGCTCCTTGAAAATGCATTTAGCTAAATGTGTCAAGGACAGTAACCCCACTTCCCTTCTTGAGTTCAGCTCTTTGTCTGTATTTGAACCAAATGTGGTAATGAGGTCATGAGCTGAATGACACTGGTGCAATCCAAGCTGGGCATTGGTGAGCAAGTGCTGCTGGAAAGCACTGTTGATGACACCTTCCATTACTTCACTAATGATTGAGAGCAGATTAATAGGGCAGTAATTGCTAGCTTGGATCTGTGCTGTCTTTTGTGAACGGGACATATGTGGGCAAATCTCCATATTGTTAGGTAGATGCCAGCATTGTTGCTGGAACAGCTTAGCTAAAGGTACAACTAGTTCGGGAGCATATGTTCTGTACTATTGCCATAGCCTTTGCAGTATCCAATATCAAATGGACTGAATCAAAGGTTGCAAATGCTTCAGCCTTATCCTTTCATCTTTGAGCTCCCGCATCATTGAGGATAAGGACATTTGTGGAGTCTTTTCTTTCAATTGCAGTGTTGATTTAGTTTGTCTTAGCAGTTATCAGTGCCTTATTTGATAGCAGGTGGCCTGGCCTGTTTAATTCCTTTTTTAAAAGAATTTTTAGCAGTTTGTTATGACATAGTGACTTGCTAGACCATTTCAGAGCACAGTTAAGAGTCAACCACATTTCTGTGGGTCTGGAGTCACATGTAGGCCAGACCCAGGTGGCGGTTTTCTTCCCTTGAAGGACATTAATGAACCCAATCGTTTTGTGCTGATCAACCGTGGATTATGGGTGACCATTTTAGTTTTAATTCCAGGTTTTTGATTATTATTCATCATCTATGTGGTGGGATCCAAACCCAGGCTCCAGAGCATTGCCTCAGTGTCTGGTCTACTCCCCAGTGACAATACCACTACAATACCGTCATCTTCCCATGAAGGAACTTCAGCTATTTCAATGCATGTGAGAGATATAATAGGAATTGTACAGCATTATAGAATAAAGGCCACTTTATTACTCATTATAGAATTGTTTTCTATGGTTGTGAGGGATGATGGCCGGTGACAGAATTGATGAATGCTCCTTGAAGGCATCTTTGCGCTGCCAGTCAAGGACATTGATATCCATCTGTTCCAGTTCCTTTATGGTAAAAACTAAAGGAATCACTATTCTGCCCTCCCAATTCCTTAGGTACAGGGGCAGACTGTATATTAATATTGATCAAGGATATTCATAATAAATGAACAGGAAATGTAACACTTGGAATCAAAATAAATCAGTCTTGAAATGTACACTTGATCATGTTAGTGGTGCCTTCATGTGAATGTCCCAATAGCCTTGGAGGGTTACGTAAGTTTATGAATGAGTTTTCCAGTGACCAACACACAAGACCACACAGAGATTTCACATCTTAGGACATTTGCTGTGAATAAACAATCTGAAATCAACATCAACTCAATGTTAGTATATGACTAATTGACTTAACAGAAAAGGTATTCTCTAACTTCTTAAAACAGCTAAAGTTTCACGACATTTTATATATTACATCACACTGAGTAGAAACACAGCTTTCTATTTCAGGCAAAATTTAAAGCAAAATATTATTTAAAGTTAAGCTCCTCCAGAATATCCTCTTTCTGAATTACGGTGAATTGTTCTGTATCTTTTTAAACAAAATCACTTTCACTTATTTTTCTGAACATACTCAAATGGATTTCCAGCAGCAACATTTTATTCTTTAACTCTCCACAAGCTTCCATTGAATAGTTGGCCCATTTCTCCCATGTACTCTGCTTGGAAGTTAAGCCAAAATCAATTCTTTTCCATGCTTAGCACAGCAGTACCTGTTGTACCTTTCTCAAATGTCTCAGGGTGATATTGAAAGTCTGTATGCAGCAAGAACATTGCCTGTGAAACAACTCCACAGAGGCTGTATCCCGTCACCAAGTCACCCTTTATTTACACATGGAGAGTCCTTGACACTGATCCAGCTCCCTCAGAACTAGGTCTTAGTGAACAAAACCTCTAACACTCCTGTTTATATCTTTCAGCCAGAGCTCCCTGATTGGGGCAGGGGGGTTAATCTAATCCAATCAGGGAACTAATAGTCTGAGGTCTATTTGGTTGACCTCATTACACTCACTACAGCCTGTTCTCCTCTTTCCAGGTGTTAATGCTTGCATTTTACTTTCATTAAATTTTGACACGGTTCCTTGTCTCCATGGCAACCAAGTCATATAAGCTTATCTCTGGGCAGATTTACTATGAGGACACGTGGCTTGTCTCTATGCTGCTTTATTTTACCTTGAATTAAAGAAGACTGATGAAGACATAACTGTCTGATAAAATCTAGTGGTCATGATCATGAACCTATGTGAAGTTATATTTCATCAAAACTGAGACATATTGTTGAAATGGACATTTTCCTCACTTTAATGTTAAGCATGAAGTGCTTTTTTACCCTTTTTAATTGTGATGTCCTATGCAGGCACCGTTTTAATTTAATATATATATGAATGGGACTAGCTCACCAATGTCTTAGCCAAGTCCATATTTTCAGTATATAAGTTAGTGTCATCAGATTTGTTAGCCTTTAAGGACATTAGAACCAAGGCCAAATCTGTGTGGACCTCATGGCTACACATTAGCACTAGTCAGTGTGGGTAATTGGTCATTGGTCAGCTGTAGAAGCACTTCAGTGGCACTTTGAATGCCCTGCCTGCGAGTAGCTACCTTTACCAGCTACTGAAAATTTAGTTTGGAATTTTCTGACATATAGTTCAGTCCTAGACAATGTTAATTAAATAAAAACAAAATGAGTTACTTTTGAGCTGTTTCAATGTACTCTATAATGACATCGGAATCTTTTCATGGTGTTTGGGCATTCAAGGTAAATTCTTAGTCTCTATAGAAAAAGGTATTTCTATGTTCACATGCACCAAGCTTTAAGTCTGCATCCAGAGGGTTAACATTTAATTATCACCATTTCAAATGCAACCTGAAATAGAGATTGTGCAAGGTTTCTTTACTATGGATCCTAGTACCTGCTAGAAATAATCCCATGTTGCTGCTTTTCTTTCCAGGTATCCGCTCTTGGGACACAGACTTGATAGCCTGCAACCTAGATCAGGAACTCAAACTCTTTGTATCACGCCATTCAGCTAGATTTTCAGCAGATGTTAGAGGTAAGGTTTTTTTTCACAAATGCACTCCAAATTATAAGTAGCAGCTGATTGTGAAACACTGGATGACAAAAATAATACAGTTTATCTTGGATTGCTCAGTATAACTATGGGATGAGACTGACAATCTCTGAAACTATTTTATGCAGTAACACAATCAAAATTATTGTCTTTTCAAAAATACACGAGTTTAAAAATATGAAAAATATTAACCATCTTTAAAAATACTAAAAGAAGATTCAGAGATATTAGAATGCATGATCTTGCAAGATAAAATAGCTATCCTCATCAAGGCTATGAATTATATAAATCTTTTGCAAGACTGTAATGCTATTCATTTTTCACCACTCCATCAGTGAGTTCCATGTAACAAGCATATTATTTGATCAACGCATTGGTTAATAATTTAGAAATTAGAAGTTTTTAATTATTTTGGAAAATCAAGTAGCACAGAATGCAGACTGCACATGGATTCAATTTTGTTTTAGATAATGTAAATGGAATTTTGTTGGGATTCCAATACTCATTCATTGTAACGGTGCCAGAATTACCAATTCCCATCATTTCCATGAAAGCCCTGCTGGATTTGCAGTAAAAGACCAGGGAAGCCTCAACGGAATTTCAGCATCAAAATGTCTGCAGTCTCAAGGCACTGTGTAACATTAATTGATTAGCGTGGTAAGGAGGGCTACTGTAAGCATGTTCAATTCTATTTGTGGTTCTAGCAGGTGCTGCTGCAGTTTGTGAAGCCAAACATTACATGAAAAATCAAATGAATAAAAGTGATTTTTCAAAACTGTTAATGACTTACAATATCTGTTTGGGATATGGAGTTGAAATATGATAAACAAGCCCCAGACTCTGGCACTTGCATCACTCACATGCAATTCCATAGTTGCTCACTTATCATTTGTTACAGTAATGTAATTTATGAAACATGCCTGCAGGAGAGAAGATATTGCAGTTTGATAGCATCCCTCACAGAGTATATTTGTTCTGTTGATGAATTAATGCATTTAAATATGTGCACTTGATTTAAATATTAATGACTTTTAAAGAGGGAAGATTATTATATTGCCAATTTCCCTTTGTATAGCCGAAGGCCTTTTAATAAAACAATTTCCTATATTTGAAAATAGTGACCAAATAAACTCTGTGCATCAGTTCCCTGAATGGTCTATGAGCTGCAGAAGGTGCTGGATATTGAATTAAATCCAACAGACCAGAGGTTCCAGGACCTGTGCTTGAATAGAACAGAACAAGGAAACAGTAGGCTTCTTCTAACACATTTCAAAATCCTTGCAATAGAGAGGGAAAATCAGCTAGAGTTCCCCTCAAGTGACTCTAGCTGGAAATTTCATAGTGCTGGCCATCTGGTGAAAAACCTGCCACTATTCATTACTTACCACTTACATTTATAAGGTGACTTTAAGGTAGAAAGCTTCCCCAAGGCATTTCACACTGTAAGAAAAACAAATAGCTTGCATAAGAAGAATGATCGTGTAAACAGGGTACTGGAGGATTCCTATTTCCTGTGGTGTAAGGAAATTGTACAGGGAAAAGAAAAAAAGTGAAAAACATATACTAATAAAAGGGAAAACACATACTGACTGATAGAGATGCCAGCATTGGGAAAGAATGTTGGAGTTGAGGTTATATATAGATCAAGATTTGCAGAAATTACCGAATGAATATTGACCATTCTCAATCAGGTCAATATAGAGAAAATTAAATTTTTTTCCTATATTTGTTAATTTTCCAAGAGCATGTTGTGGAAACCAGCCATTTCGATCGAATCAAGAATAGAAGAGTATCCACGGGGACAGGTTTCTAGACAGATTACCTCACTGAATAGAATCCAGATCACTACTTTTCAAGTATTTGAAAATATACTTCAAAGAGATTGGCCTTTGAATAGGAGATACATTAATCTTTGGACAAATGGCTGTCTAGAGTACTGACTCATTGGATGAGTTACAAAGGAACCAGTAACAAACTGCCAAGTTTTAAAAGGAAAAATAAGTGGAAAAGTAATGAAGCTTTTTCTTAGGTGCTCTTTTCTAATCCTGACAGAAATAATTTCCAGGATGACAGTAAACAGTATTGCTTTAGCAGCAGAATAAAGATGATTGTCTTGCTTTAAGACATTGATAAATTCAATCCATTATCTATGGCAAAATTCAGACACTGCACAGCTAATGTGCAATTAAGCTTGATGTGGAATTGAAATTTCATTTAGACCTTTTGAACTGTATTTTGATATTTAACTATGGTAAGTGTAAAATATTTACAAATTGTAACCCATTGTTTAAAAACAAAACCAATCATGGTCTGGGCTATGGACAAACTATAAAATTAATAAATGTTGAGATTCATTTATAGATCTGCTCCTGGTTTTGTCAGGCCACAAAACTCCTAAGACCAGCTTGGAATTTGTATTGTCTACTGCCAATCACCAAAGCCTGTTGTAGTGGCTTAACATTAAATACTTAAATATTTTCATGAAGAGGTGCCTGGTCTTCACTCAACATTTTTCTGCAGACATTGGAAATTTAGCAACATTTAGAAAATGACTTTGATGACACAGTGAGTTTGTTAGTCTACAATATTGCTGAATGGACTCCTTCTGTACTGTAACAGAAGGTACAATTTGGTCCATTCATTCTGTTGGCACCAATGTAAATTACTGTTTTGTCATGATACAGCTAACATTCTGCAATATTGTTGTAAATCAATTTATTGCTCAAGTTAAAAAAGTCTTTGGGAATCATTATAGATTCATTTAGCGTAATGATATTATGTTACACTAACAAGCCAAATGTGACTGTTTCTATATCAACTGAAGAAAGATATCAGCAAAAGCGATGATGCAGAACATGCTTGCTGGAAATGACATTTAATTGAATTTGTTATAATGGTCATGGATAGGCTTTTGGGGTTTGCTGTGGAGAGGGATATACTCAGAATGATCTGAGTTATTTTAGGACAATACAGCTTTTTGTCCAAAAATATATACTTTATTTATAAAAAAAAAATTTGGTACTCACATACCATAACAGTTAAAACTGACATAATTGTAAGTGCAATGCAGTTTAAGTTCTTGCCATGCAGCATTTGGCACTTTGAGATGCCTCAGTACAAACACAGCACAACCAATGTTTACAATATAATTTTCATGACAAAGATGCTAGCTGTGTGGTTTCACACAGTTTCTAGCTCCTCAGTATACCGTGGCAGATGGATAGTGACATTTCCCCATCAAGTCTTTGCAGTGGCAGTCCCTTTAATGTTTTGAATGCATTCTTCAGCGTGCAGCTGGAGACACAGGAAGATGCCAGTCTGCAAAACTGGGCTGTGGTAAACTGTTTGCACTGGAGGAACAACAATTTTTGGACAGGCCAAAGACTATCTCTCACTGAATTGATGGTCCTACCACAGCAGTTGATATTTGCATTGGTGTTTGTCCTTGGGCACACCCTACAGTGCTCAGACATCTATGTCATGGAGATACCCGGAATGAATCTCGTCAACAGCCTCTGAATCTCTTTCTATACCTTCTTTGCAGTATAGTACAGTATAGTTTTTGAAGGAAGGGCTTAAAACTGTGCATTGCAGTGTGGACAGAAGGGTAACATTCTCTTTGCAGTTGGTATTGCCACTCACACTTGAGCATTATTTTAGTTACATTTGGATGAATTTACAATCTTCTTTTTAAAAACTAGTCTGAGTTGGAATTTATATCTTAAGTGTGAAAAACATTTTATCTAAATTGAGTGAACAATGAATCAAGTTGATTGCATTAATAGTAAAATAGACTGATACTGAAGGCAGCAATGTTGAATGTGGCAGGAATATCAAGTTCAATTCTTTGTATTTAGAGACAAGGCTGTGCAAAGCATATATATCAGTGTTTAATGTAACTCCCAATAAAAATTTTTGAAAGTAAGTGATCAGAAGCAAATGTATCAGTACAGCATTGTCCACAATCGACATTGAACTGACAATCATTTCCTGGAGCTCGTCAATTTAAAATGTGCTTGTCAAGCAAAAGAAGGATTCCGAACATGTAGACACACATTAAATATTCTTGTCAGATTCTGTCATTACATTCATTGTCCTTGAGTTTCCATATTGGGCAGTTTCACAATCCAGGCTTCATATTTACCGATTACATAGTTGTAAATCTTTTGTCTTCTGGCTGGCTTTATTGGCTTTCCTGAGCATCTCCAGACACTGTTTACAATACTTTCTTCAGTCTGCTCTCTCTCTGTCTCTCTCTCTCTTTCTTTCTCTCTCTCGGTATTTATGTTTAAACTTGACAGGACATGCAAGACATTATTTCATGCTTCAAACTGGTAATTATGTTTTGAAGGAGTACTATCTGTCTAATATACATAATAGTAGCATATAAAACACACATGTCCCAGGAAGAGATCTTTAATTCTGTCAAGATATTATTCAAATTTTGGTATTAGTTGGTCTTATTACTTCTTCTATTTGTATATTCAGTCCAGTAATTATGGAGCCAGTTGTTTGTTACCAAAATAAATATAGGCTTAAACATTAGTAATTATTTCTCAGTAATGATGTTCCTATGTGCTAAATTTTCTTAATAATTAGAAGGGATAAAATTACAAATATAACTCAATTCAAGTGCCATTAGCATTGATTAGTGTTTATAGAGCAAAATCTTGATTAGGAAGTAAAAGAGGAAATGCTGTGGAAAATCTAGGTCTGGTCTGGCAGCATCTGTGGAGAGAAGCAGAGTTCAAGTCTGTTATGACATCTTCACAACAGAAAAAGTAAGTTTGAAGAAAAATATTATGTTTGTTGTTCAAATGCAACTGGAGTTTTCTTTTCAATAGTGAAAGAGGCAGTCATTCCCAAAGTGCTGTTTTCAGGATTCAGCACTGTTTCTAAACCCCTCATGCTGTTTGTTTACAGAGTACTGGTTCACCCATTAATTTTACCAGTCAGCAAATATGTGGCAAAAGGGATATAAAGTAGGAACAGTAAAATAATTTTGCTATAACAGTCTCTTGGGGTTGGGCAGAAAAATTCAACTTTAATAAAATTTCATTGTTTTCTTGCTACAGGATCAAATTGTTTTAAAAAACATATGCAATCTAAATAGCATTTCTTCAGTTAACTGGTTTGTATTTTAAGATTTGTCACTTGCAGGGGAAAAAAAATCCACAGTGCAATTTAAAGAAAGTGAGATGTACAGAATGTGGTGGCATTAACAGCTCAGTAATCTCAATGTGGGATGTGTTGTCCCTAACTGGCAGCAGTGATGAATTATTCCACCAGTTCTGCTGAAATCCTTTAAATGTATCCAGCAAGAATGCAGTGAGTGACTTAACATTCAGACGTTGAAGAAATGCAAAGGCCTTTAGATGGTACAAGTTTGAGTCGGACAAAGTTTTATATTAATGTAGTATTCTGACATTGAACCTATTAAATGATTACAATTAAAATGTAAATTATGTTCTTTGTGATTATCACTTGTGCAGTCTGTAATTTAAAGAATGATCCATATGATTTTATATGCAGCTTTTGAACTTCAACAAATTACATTCTAATTTTCTTAAATTTTTATTTGATCCTTTTTTCCACCAATTCATGTGGGTGTGAATGCCCTCCATAATTTTGTTCAATTGATTATTCTCCATGCATGAGTCTCAACATTCTGTGGGGTTTGTGGGCTAGTTTTCCCAGACAATGAGAAGTATGTTCAGGTGCACACAAGGTGTTAAAAGGGATGATGAGTCAGGAGCTAGGCAACATTCCATTCTTTTCCAGGTTTCACCCAGGCAAATTTTGAACCAAATGGGAACCACCTTATTGTGGGCTATGTCATTTAAATGTACAATATGTTGTATTTTAACCACAGGTTAAAATATTGCTCCAGTCAGGTGTGCGGAATCAGCAAATTTCCTGACTCTTCAAGTATGACTTAGTGGAGTTGTGGTTGGGGAAAGTGTCCCAAATGGTTGGATTGAAGTCTGCCTTGCTGCCCAAAGACGACATGTGTACAGGGTTACTGTATGCTGAGGTAGGCTGTTTAAGAGGCTTCCATCCTTGTTCAGTAAAACAGAAAAATGCCTCTAGCATTCATTGCTCACCCACACCTCTGCCTTATCCATCCTTCTCTTTGTCCTTACACTCTACAACATAACCAGTATTCATTATGGGCATACCTCAGTAGCCATGCTGAAACAAAACAAAATATAGTTCATGTATCCATTAAAGACTTCACTATAATTTAAAAAAATCACTCTTTAAAAACACAGGCAACGTATTTAAATCCCTTCAAATATTTGATTCCTTATAGTGGTTAGCACTGCTGCCTCACAGCGCCAGAGATCAGGGTTCAATTCCTGCCTCAGGCAACTCTCTGTGTGGAGTTTGCACGTTCTCCCCGTGTCTGCGTGGGTTTCCTGCGGGTGCTCCAGTTTCCTCCCACAGTCCAAAGATGTGCAGGTGAATTGGCCATGCTAAATTGCCCGTAGTGTTAGGTAAGGGATAGATGTAGGGTGGGTTGCGCTTCGGCGGGTGTGGTGTGGACTTGTTGGGCCGAAGGGCCTGTTTCCACACTGTAAGTAATCTAATCTAATCTAATCAAAAAAAAAATCTTATCAAGCAAGTCACCATAGTCCCAGAGGACCACTGGCTGCCCTCCCAATAGAGACGACTAGGGGCAGTTTGACTGTGGGTTAACATGTCTCTGGTTATGGACAAAGTTGAGAAGCTGGGACTTTCATGGTCTCCTCAGCTAGTTCAGGAATTTAATCTGTACTGTTGGCATCACACTGCTTCGCAAACCAGCCAACTAAGCTAACAATCCCCTTGGTGCAGTGAGCCAGTTATGAATGTGCACAGCCCCCCCTGTGAATTGTGACTCCATTGGTGTTGTGTTGAAGTTGTTTGCCTCTTCCTGATCAGCCATCTGCAGTCAGGAACAGCTTCTGTATTTGGGTGTATGTCCTTCAGGTTGTGATGGAATATCTGGTTATTCATTTCCAATGCATACAATCGAGGTGACAGCTGCTTCACACAGGTCCCAGCAAGTAACAATCCCCTTAAAAGCAAAAATGTATCTTGAAGGCTCCACATTAAACCACTTATACATCTATCAGTCAGATTGAATTTATAGGCCCTTAACCATAATAATAGGCTGTGGGATCAGTCAAGCAGCACTAATCCTGTAAAGAAATGTGAACAAAATCCTTGTGGAAGTGTAAGTACTTTTTTCCAATGGCAGACTGCTGTCTTAAAAAAAATTAAAGGGAAGGGAATTTAGATTACTAGCCAGCTTGACCAATACACAGAGCTTTACCACTTCTTGCATATACTCGTGATGATACATAATAATCCCATAGGTCTACCTGGATCTGTACCAAAGAGAACATTGACCTTTTCAATGGATTTTACCAATTTTGTCCTTTCATTCAGTTGTCCAAAGCCCAAATGTTATGTTTCAAATACCTGGGTGACCAAAATTACCTCTGAGTAAAATGCACTTTTAAATGTAAATTACGGATACGTGAAATATTTCTTCTCCCAAGTCCTGGTAAAAATTGTGCACGTCGTCTTAAGGAATGGGCATCCAGAACCAGGGCTCTGCTGGGACTATTCTTCATCCTATCATTAGGAAGTGCACAAGAATGGGCAAGTGACTGAGGTGTCAGTGGGGGAGCACTTTGGGGCCAGAGATCACAATTCTATCAGTTTTAAAGTAATTATGGAAAAGGAGCGATCAGTAAAAGTTCAAAATTAGAGTAATTTTGGCGTATTAGGCAAGAAATTTCAAAAGTTGATTAGGAGCCGTTATCACAGGTAAAACAATGGTTGGAAATTGGGAGGCCTTCAAAAATGAGATTGAGTACAGAGACAGTATGTCCCTATTAGGATGAAAGGCAAGGCTGGTAGATGCAGGAAATGCTGGATAACTAGAGAAGCTCTGGTCAAGAGAAAGGAGGTAGCATATTTCAAGTATAAACATGGGGATTGAGTGAATCCCTAGAAGAGTATAAAAACAGTAGGAGTATACTTAAGAGGGAAATCAGGATGGCAAAAAGGGGTCATGAGATAGCTTTGGTAAACATTAAGGGTAAAAGAACATGGGTGAGATACTAAATGAGTATTTCACGTCCGTACAAATTGTGGAGAAGAATATGAAAGCAAGAGAACTTGGGGAAATTAGTGTTATCTTGAAAAGGGTCCATATTACAGAAGAGAAGGTGCTGGACATCTTAAAATGCATAAAGATGGATAAATTACTGGGATCTGATCACTTGTATTCCAGAACTTTATAGGAAACTAGGGAAGTGATTGCTGGGCCCCTTCCTGAGGAGATATTTGTACCTTCGACAGACACCATTGAGGTGCTGGTTGACTGGAGATTGGCACCACATTAGCCATTATTTAGTTGGAAGAAAAAAACAGGGAGGATTCACATTTTTGGATCATTGGAATCTCTTCTGGGGTAGAGGTGACCTGTACAAGAATGATGGATTGCACCTAAATTGGAAGGAAACTAATATACTGGCAGGGAGATTTTCTAGAGCTGCTCTGGTGGATTTAAACTAGTAAGGTAGGAGAGGGGGGTGCCAAGGGAGATAGTGAGGAAAGAGACCAATTTGAGACTGGTATAGTTGAGAAAAGAAGCGAGTCAAACAGTTAGGACAGGTAAGGACAAAGCAGAGAAAAAGGAAGGACAAATAAATTAAACTGCATTTATTTTCAATGCAAGAGGCCTAACAGGGAAGGCAGATGAGCTCAGGGCATGGTTAGGGACATGGGACTGGGATATCATAGCAATTACAGAAACATGGCTCAGGGATGGGCAGGACTGGCAGCTTAATGTTCCAGGATACAAATGCTACAGGAAGGATAGAAAGGGAGGCAAGAGAAGAGGAGGAGTGGTGATTTTAAAAAGGGATAGTATTACAGTTGTGCTGAGGGAGGATATTCCCAGAAATTCATCCAGGCAAGTTATTTGGGCGGAACTGAGAAATAAGAAATGGATGATCACTTTATTGGGATTGTATTTTAGACCCCCTAATAATCAGAGGGAAATTAAGAAACAAATTTAGAAGGAGATTTCAGTGACCTGTAAGGATAATAGGGTGGTTATGATAGGGATTTTAACTTTGCAAACATAGATTGGGACTGCCATAGATGGAGAGGAATTTATTTGTGTACAAGAAAATTTTCTGATTCAGTATGTGGATGTACCAATTAGAGAAAGTGCAAAACTTGACCTACTTTTGGGAAATAAGGCAGGACAGGTGACTGAGGTGTCAGTGGGGGAGCACTTTGGGGCCAGCGACCATAATTCTATTAGTTTTAAAAGAGTGATGGAAAAGGAAAGACCAGATCTTAAAAAGCTGATTGGGTGCAGATGTTCACGGGTAAAGGGACGGTTGGTAAATCGGAAGCCTTCAGAAATGAGATAACAAGAATCCAGAGACAGTATATTAATGTCTGGATGATTAGATTAGATTACTTAGTGTGGAAACAGGCCCTTCGGCCCAACAAGTCCACACCGACCCGCCGAAGCACACCCACCCAGACCCATTCCCCTACACCTAACACTACAGGCAATTTAGCATGGCCAATTCACTTTACCTGCACATTTTTGGACTGTGGGAGGAAACCGGAGCACCCGGAGGAAACCCACGCAGACACTGGGAGAATGTGCAAACTCCACACAGTCAGTCGCCTGAATCGGGAATTGAACCCGGGTCTCTGGCGCTGTGAGGCAGCTGTGCTAACCACTGTGCCACCGTGCCACCCACGGTGAAAGAAAGACTGGTAGGTTTAGGGAATGCTGGATGACTAGAGAAATTGAGGGTTAGGTTAAGAGAAAGAAGGAAACATATGTCAGGTATAGATAGGAGAGATCGAATGAATCCTTAGAGTATAAAGGTGGTAGGAGTATACTCAAGAGGGAAATCAGGAGGGCAAAAAGGGGACACGAGATAGCTTTGGTAAATAGGATTAAGGAGAATTCAAAGGGTTTTTACAAATATATTAAGGACAAAAGGGTAACTAGGGAGAGAACAGGGCCCCTCAAAGATCAGCAAGGCGGCCTTTGTGTGGAACTGCAGGACATGGGAAGATACTGAATGAATATTTTGCATCAGTGTTTACTGTGGAGAAGGACATGGAAGAAATAGAATGTAGGGAAATAGATGGTGACACCTTGAAAAATGTCCATATTACAGAGAAGGAAGTGCTGGATGTCTTGAAATCCATAAAGGTGTTAAAATCCTCAGGACCTGATCAGGTGTACCCGATAACTCTGTGGCAAGCTAGGGAAGTGATTGTTGGGCCCCTTGCTGAGATATTTGTATCATCAATAGTCACAGGTGAGGTGCCAGAAGACTAGAGGTTGGTTAACGTGGTGCCACTGTTTAAGAAAGTTGGTAAGGATAAGCCAGAGAACTATAGACCAGTGAGCCTGACCTCGGTGGTGGGCAAGTTGTTGGAGGGAATCCGGAGGGACAGGATGTACATGTGTTTGGAAAGGCAAGGACTGATGCGGGATAGTCAACATGGCTTTGTGCTTGGGAAATCATGCCTCACTAACTTGATTGAGTTTTTTGAAGAAGTAACAAAGAGGATTGATGAGGGCAGAATGGTGAACATGATTTATATGGACTTCAGTAAGGTTTTCAACAAGGTTCCCCATGGGAAACTGGTTAGCAAGGTTAGATCTTGTGGAACACATGGAGAACTAGCCATATAAATATGGATCTGGCTCGAAGATAGAAGACAGAGGGTGATGGAGGGTTGTTTTTCAGGCTGGAGACCTGTGACCAGTGGAGTGCTACAAGGAATCGGTGCTAGGTCCACTATTTGTCATTTATATAAATGATTTGGATATGAACATAGAAGGTATAGTTATTAAGTTTGCAGATGAACCAAAATTGGAGGTGTAGTAAACAGCGAAGAAGGTTACCTCAGATTACAATGGGATCTTGATCAGATGGGCCAATGGACTAAGGAGTGGCAGATGAAGTTTAAATTTAGATAAATGCGCGATGCTGCATTTTGGAAAAGCAAATCTTAGCAAGACTTATACACTTAATGGTAAGGTCCTAGGGAGTGTTGCTGAACAAAGAGACCTTAGAGTGCAGGTTCATAGCTCCTTGAAAGTAGAGTCGCAGATAGCTAGGATAGTGAAGAAGGCATTGGGTATGCTTTCCTTTATTGGTCTGAGTATTGAGTACAGGAGTTGGGAGGTCATGTTGCGACCGTACAGGACATTGGTTAGGCCTTTGTTGGAATATTGCGTGCAGTTCTGGTCTCCTTCCTATTGGAATGATGTTGTGAAATTTGAAAAGGTTCAGAAAAGATTTCCAAGGATGTTCCCAGGGTTGGAAGATTTGAGCTACAGGGAGAGGCTGAACAGGCTGGGGCTGTTTTCCCTGGAGTGTTGGAGGCTGAGGGGTGACCTTATAGAGGTTTATAAAATCACAAGGGGCATGGATAGGGTAAATAAGCAAAGTCTTTTCCCTGGTATGGGGGAGTCCTGAACTAGAGGGCATAGGTTTAGGATGAGAAGGAGAAGATTTAAGAGATATAAGTGGCAACGTTTTCACGCAGAGGGGGTGCGTGTATGGAATGAGCTGCCAGGGGAAGTGGTGGAGACTGGTACAATTGCAACATTTAAAAAGCATCTGGATGGGTATATGAATAGGAAAGGTTTAGAGGGATATGGGGTGGGTACTGACAAATGGGACAAGGGTAGGTTGGGATATCTGGTCGGCATGGATGAGTTAGACCAAAGGGTCTGTTTCTGTGCTGTACATCTCTATGGCTCTATAACTATAGACCAGTGAGCTTGATTTCAGTATTGAGTAGGTTGTTGGAGGGTATTCTGAGGGACAGGATTTACATGCTTTTGGAAAGGCAAGGACAGATTAGGGATAATGAGCATGGCTTTGTGTTTGGCATGCTTGCTGTCATTGATCAGTGCACTGAGTAAAGGGAGGTCACATTGAGGCTGTACAGGGTTTTGGATAGGTCACTTTTAGAATACTGCATTCAATTCTGGTCTCCCTGCTATAGGAAAGTTGTTGTTAAACTTGAAAGGGTTCAGAAAAGATTCACATGGGTGGTGCTGGGATTGGACAGTTTGCGCTGTAGAGAGAGACTGATTAGGCTGCGGCCTTTTTCATGGAGCATCAGAAGCTGCGGAGTGACCTTGTAAAGGTTTATAAAATGATGAAGGGCATAGATAGGGTGAATAGCCAAGGTCTTTTCACCAGGATGGGGGAGTCCAAAACTGGAGGGCATAGGTTAAAGGTGAGAGCGGAAAGATTTAAAAGGAACCTGAAGGGCAACTTTTTCATGGGGAAGGTGGTGCGTATATGGGATGAGCTGCCAGAGGAAGTGGTGGAGGCTGGTGGAATTACAACATTTAAGAGGCATCTGGACGGGAACATGAATAGGAAGGGTTTAGAGAAATATGGATTAAGTACTGGCAAATGGGACTAGATCAATTTAGGATATTTGGTCAGCATGGATGAGTTGGACTGAAGGGTCTGTTGCCATGCTATAAAACTCTCTGACCCTAATGTCTGTGAAGTTTTACTGCCTTTTTTTTCATTAAGAAAGCATCCCATATCTTTTGTAATCATCCATTACATGGCTAAGTAAATTATGGGATGAACAAAGAACAAAAAAACTTTACAGCCCAGGAACAGGCCCTTCGGTCCTCATAGCCTGAGCCAATCCAAATCCACTCTCTAAACCTATCACCCAATTCCTAAGCATCTGTATCCCTCTGATCCCCACCTACCCATGCTTCTGACCAGATGCACCTTAAATGAATCCACTGTGCCTGCCTCTACTACCTCTGCTGGCAATGCGTTCCAGACACCTACCACCCTCTGTGTAAAGTACTTGCCGCGTATATCCCCCCTTAAAATTTTTCACCTCTCAACTTGAATGCGTGAGCTCTCGTTGTGGAATCCCTCACCCTGGGAAAAAGCTTATCTCTATCTACCCTGTCTATACCCTTCATGATTTTGTAAACCTCAATCAGGTCCCCCCTCAATCTCCTTTTTTTCTAATGAAAACAATCCTAACCTACTCAACCTCTCTTCATAGCTAGCACCTTCCATACCAAACAACATCCTCAAACCTTCTCTGCACCCTCTCCAAAGTGTCCACATCCTTTTGGTAATGTGGTGACCAGAACGGTACACAGTATTCTAAATGCAGCTGAACCAAAGTCTTGTACAATTTTAACATGACCTACCAACTCTTATACTCAATACCCCGTCCGATGAAGGCAAGCATAGCATATGCCATCTTGACCACTCTATCCACCTGTGTAGCCACCTTCACGGTACAATGGACCTGAACTCCCAGATCTCTCTGCGCATCAACTTTTCCCAAGACTTTTCCATTTACAGTATAGTTCGTTCTAGACTTAGACTTCCCAAAATGTATCACCTCACATTTGGCTGGATTGAACTCCATCTGCCACTTCACCGCCCAATTCTCTAGTCTATCTATATTCTCCTGTATTCTTTGACAGTCCCCTTTGCTTTCCACCAATCTTTGTGTCATCTGCAAACTTACTGATCAGACCAACAATGCCCTCTTCTAGATCATTTATGTGTATTATAAACAATAGTGGCCCCAGTACTGATCCCTGTGGAACACCACTGGTCACCTTCCTCCATTTCGAGAAACTCCCTTCAACTACTACTGTCTTCTCCTGTTACTCAACCAACTCTTTATCCACCTTGCTAGAATACCCTGCACACCATGTGACTTCACTTTCTCCATTGGTTTACCATGGGGAACCTTATCAAACACCTTACTAAAGTCCAAGTATATAACATCTACAGCCTTTTCTTCATCTATCAACTTGGTCATTTCCTCAAAGAACTCTCTCAAGTTGGTAAGGCACGATCTCCTCCGCACAAAACCATGTTGTCTATCACTGATAAGTCCAATTTTTTCCAAATATAAATAGATTTTATCCGTTAGTGTCTTCTCTAGCAACTTTCCCACCACTGACATCAAGCTCACTGGTCTGTAGTTACCTGGAATATCCCAATTATCCTTCTTGTACAGGGGGACAACATGAGCAACGCTCCAGTCCTGCGGCACCTCACCTGTGTTTAAGGATACTACAAAGATATCTGTCAGGGGCCCAGCTATTTCCTCTCTCGCCTCCCTCAGCAACCTGGGATAGATCTCATCCGGTCCTGGGGATTTGTCCACCTTAATATCCTTTAGCCTACTCGACACATTTTCCCTTCTTATGTCAATGTGATCCAGAGTAAACAAACTTCTATCTTTAATCTCAGCATTCATCACCTCCCATTCCTCAGTGAACACTGATGCAAAGTAATCATTGAGAATCTCACCCATTTTCTCAGTTTCAACACACAATCTTCCTTCCTTATCCCTTAGTGGACCAACCCTTTCTCTAGTTACCCTCTTGCTTCTTATATAAGAATAAAAGGCCTTGGGGTACTCCTTAATTCTGCTTGCTAGAGTTATTTCATGACCCCTTTTAGCCCACTTTATTACTCATTTAAGATTGGTCCTACTCTCCCAATATTCCTCCATGGCCTTGTTCTATTCTTAGCTGTCTGGACCTTATGTATGATTCCCTTTCTCTCTTGGCTAGTTGCATGATTTCTCCTGTCGTTCTTTCAACAGAATGATCCATTGGTTCAATCTTGTGTGCATTATGTTGAGGGCATTATAGTTCTTAAAAGGGTATCATTTGGGATTTTGCCAGTGTTTTCTAAATGCATCACTGTAGAAACACTTCCATTGTCATTTTATTGTTTATGATACTTTAATATGACCTCTATACTCCTCTTTCCCAAAATGTAGTTTTAGCCATTTTAATATTAATCTTCCCTTAAAGGCACTGTACATTTTAATACAACAAGGGAAATCCTCTGTTGAGTGGAAAATCATAGCTTTGAGCGCCATATTATTGCTTATTCAAATCTGCATGTCTCTTTTTAATTTTTGATTATCACCATACAAAGCAAGATATTCCATTCCAGGGAGGGAACAGTTGACAACAGGGAGCTCACTATACAAAACTCCAGGTATGGAATTGTTATTTGGTGGGAGTACAAGATGAGCAATAGTGAACAATTAGCAGGATAAAATTAAGTAGAGTGTAAGAGAAACTGACATTTCATTTTCATATGCTTTTCAACATCGCCAAAGATTAATTTCAACAGCTGTGTGACTGTGGACAATTTTTGACTACTCTAACATGTAAGGTGAAAAATCACACAACACCAGGTTATAGTCCGACAGGTTTATTTGGAAGCAATAGCTTTCAGAGCGCTGCTCCTTCATCAGGTGGTTGTGAAGCAGGACCATAAGACGCAGAATTTATGGCAAAAGATTACAGTAACTGAAATGAAATTAAATAACCCTGATTGTTGTTAAACCTTTCATCATTTAGAATGGATTGCAGGTTTCGGTTCATTAATATGTAAATCCCAGAACTACTTTTTCAGTCACATTCTCAAGATAACTTAAGTTTTATTAAAAAAAGGTGACATCTCAGCTTAGACAATGCATTAAAGGTGTGATGTCAGAGTCTGTCTATATCCCATACTTGAGTCAGACTGGTTCTGTTTCTGTGTGTCTGTCTTCCCAGTCAGGGAACCCTTCAGCCATCAGGGACATTTGGCCTCGGACCTTAGAGTCACCATCCTCCAAGGTGGACTTCAGGACAGGCAACAATGCAAAGTGGCCAAGCAAAGGCTGATAACCAAGTTCATCATCCATGGGGATGACCTCAACCAGGACCTTGGGTTCATGTCACATTACAGGTGACCCCACTACACTATACACTCGCATTCTCTCTCTCTCTCTCACACACACACGCTCTTTCATACACACTCATGCAGACCCTCTCACAGACACACGCTCTCTCATACACACAACCACAACCACACTCACGCCCACGCACGTGTGGTGGGCTTATACACCATCACAGTCACACACACATTTCACCAAGCTTGCACACACGCAAACACACATTCTCACGTGCACTCTCACTTGCACGTATACACACACACACACACAAAGACTCCCACTCTCTCTCTCTCTCAGAGAAGTCTATGGGGGAAATCTGTATTTGCAGAATTATATTTGCAGATACATTCTATTTTGCTCAAAAAATGCACAGTCTGCAGGCAGTCAACGAAGGCAGTCAATACATGTATATTTTGTAAATTTCACTTTGGAAATAGAACCAGTCTGACTCAAGATTGGGATACAGACAGACTTTAACCTCACATCTTTAATGCATTGTCTGAGCTGAGATGTAGCCTTTTTTTTATGAAACCTTAAAGTATTTTAAGAATGTGACTTAAAAGAAGTTCAGGGATTTACCATTAATGAACCAAAACCAGCAACCCATTCTAAAAGATGAAAGACTTAACAACAATCGAGTGTTGTTTAGTATATCATTTCAGTTGCACAACACTGTAACCTTTTGCTATAAATTCTGTGTCTTTTGGTCCTGTTTACAACAAATGATGAAGGAGCTGCACTCCAAAAGCTAGTGCTTCCAAATAAAACTGTTGGACGAGAACCTGGTGTGGTTTTTAACTTTGTCCACCCCAGTCCAACACCAGTTCCTCCACATCGTGACTGGTAAGGTGTCATGAAATCCCGTTGAGCACATGCTTGTCTGTCTTCAAACAGAAGTAGTGTAACACTGCGCTTAACTTTAATTTGATCTGAATTGTTTGTAGTGAGAAAATAAACAGGAGAGAAGACAATGGAAATGGGTACAATTAAAAGTTTCACAAGGGAAAACTGATCTCAATGTTACAATTCAGTCAAGTGGTTATCTGCATGCAATTAATATAATTTTCAAGCAACTTGCTTGTGTAAGGGGAAGGGTGTAATTATTCTAGGTTCCACCTGGAGTTTATTATAAAGACCACTCTGAAACATCTGCAGTGCCAGCTACCATTGGGAACGTTTAAAAATATAATTATTGAGATGTTGCCAGGAGGTTGCGCTTTCAATTAGTACTGGAGTGTGCTGCATTTGTGGTTATATCATTTCAAATGCTTGTAGTAAGCACCATTATATAGTAAGGAAAGTTAGTATTTTAACAGTTTTTCAAAATACATTTTGTAAGCAAAATTGATTGGATATATCTATGATGTACTTGTGGCATGATTTGTCCTGTTTCACATTGTTTCCTTTGTAGTCTACATTGATAGCTGCATCCCCTACACTTTCACATTCAAATAACAGAACTTCACTGCACACACAGAACAAGAAGAATTCACAGACATGGATATTTCTATTCTGTTGCTGCAAGTAATACATGCTTTGTTCACTTTAGTATTGTATAAATTGGATGCCTTTAACTGATTTGCTTTCCACATTTAACTTGTAATCAATGGGTTACTTAGCTAACATCTTTGTTTTCTTCCACTAAATGTGATAAAATAATATTCACTATCTTGCCGTAAAATAAAATTGCTTGCAGCAGTTTCCTTTGTTTAAATGGTATAGCAGTTCTATCAATCAATAATAGAGGGAACCCCAGGGAACATGCACTTTTACTGCAAAAGCGTTAATCCATGGTGATAACCATAATATGCTTTGACTTTGCAATCAACATTTTGCATTAGCTGCAGGAAAAGAGTCATTAAATTTTCAATGTAATCTCTTTAAATGTTTGCTTTTAACCCAAAATAAAGGTCTGTCAATTTCATCAAATGACGGTTGAGGTTGCTGGTAGATTATCCTTTGTCCTTGAAGACTTCCCACTGAGAGCATTTGTTGTGGAGCTTGTGAAAGATACAAGCACAACAAGTACAATTTGAGCCACTGTTTCAGCACTGGTGGGACAGATAAATGTCCATGCAGATGCAGCAGAAATGAACACTTACTGGAAAGGCTGTCATGCTGTTTGGTTTTAATGGAAATATAGTTTGATAATTTTAAGATATGTAATCCCTTTTTAAAAAAAAGCAACTTAGTGCATTTACTAGCTTGTACTGTACAGTGCCAACGTAAGTTAACAATTTAATATTTAACTTTTGATTTTGTCCTTTATTTGTATACCATCTTCTCAGTGTTCATTTTATCCTGGTTCTAATGTGCTTCTGGCCAGATTGTAGAATCTTCATGTGAGTGCCAAATCACAATGTTTATCCTGCTAAGTAGAAGATCTCTAAGATAAAAAACAGAAGAAAAAGCTTTTATGTCAATGTAGCTATTTTAACTTAAAGGTGCATTTTTAGTGAAGATGCAGCAAATACTCCTTCCAATTTTAGGTAGGTTTGTTTAAGTAGCACATGGTACTGTATTGAAAGCAGACTCATGACATGCCTGAAGTTAATATGGTCCTGCATATTAAACTGCTCTTGATACATTACATTAGCCACAAAAGAGTAAACAGAATTTTTATCGCCCTCATGTACAAATCCTGCAGGTGGGGTAGGCGTAAAAAGCTGTGGCCATGAACAGGTTTAGGGGGCGATTGGCCTTTTCTTGATTCTATTGTACTTCCTGAAAGGAAACGGCAAGAAGGAAAATGGGAGAGTCACAACAGAGTTATGATGGATATATTAGGGAAGGGGTGGGGTGGAGGGAGAAGGTGTGAAGTCTATTATGATTGAGGAAATGGGAATTATTTGGGACAGAGATGCCAGTAAAGAAATGACAGCTGAGGAAGTAAATTAGCTGCTCTCAACCATTAATATGAAGATGCTCATGAACCTCGCACACTTGGTTTTGAGATGATGGAAGGTTTGGTTATGCCGAAGGAGGTAAAAAAATGCTTGATGCGATGGAGCGATATTGATCATACACATGATCCATCAGCAAGTGAACTTCAGGATACAGAGCTAGGAGTTGTCTCAAGAGATTGATATGGATGAAATTGAGAGTGTTATGATTGGAATATAATTGATAGAGATTTAAAAGGATCTGCGAGTGAGAGAAGGCACACCAAATTCAATGCCCAGATAATGTTGTGGTATAATTTTTTAAATGTGCTAGAATCTAATTGACAGAACAACTGAGTACAGCTTTGCAGGATATATACTAAAGGCTTTATATTTCCCAGTTCACACCAATAAGGAACTGGCATGTTGCGAGAAAGAAAACTAGGTTCATTGGATAATACTGAGGAATCTGTATCAGAACTTTGTAGGGTCAAGTACACATGAGAGGACTTAACATGTAATCGAGACGAAGAGTGCCATGTGTTTAGTTTGCAAACTACATTGTAGGATCACTGGACTATAAGGTATAGGAGCAGAATAAAGCCATTTAACCCATTGAGTCTGACATGCCATTCAATCATTCTGAGCCTCATTCACCTTCCTTTTCCCTATAGCTTTTGATCCCCTCACCAATCAAGAACCTATCTCTCTCTGCCTTAAAGACATTCAATGACCTGACCTTCTCAGCCTACTGCAGGAATGAGCTCCATAGTCACCACCCTCTGGCTGAAGAAATTCCTCCACATCTCCATTCTAAAGTATTGTCCCTACATCCTGTGGTTTTGTCCTCGGGTCCTAGTCTTTCCTACTGGTCGAAACATCTTATCCAAGTCCACTCTATCCAGGCCTCTCAGTATCCTGTAAGTTTCAATCCGATTCCCCCACATCCTTTTAAACTCATTCAAGTGTAGACCTAGAGTCCTCAAGCACACCTCAAATGACAAGCCATTCATTCCCGGAATTATTCTTGTGGAACTGCTCCAATTCCAGCACATCCTTCCTTAGATGTGGGGGGTGGTGCCAAAACAGCTTTCAATATTCCAAATGCAGTCTGATGAGAGTCTTATACATCCTCAGCACTACATTCCCGCTCTTGTGTTCTAGTCCTCTTGAAATGAATGCTAATATTGCATTTGCATTCCTAACTGCCAGCTGAACCAACATATTAACCTTGAGAGAATCTGGCTAATTCCCTTTGTGCTTCACATTTCTGAAGCCTTTCCCTGTTTACAAAATACTCTACACCTCTTCTTCCTACCAAAGTGCATAATCTCAAACTTTTTTTCACATTTGTATTCAATCTGCCACTTCTTTGCCCACTCTCCTAACCTGTCCGTGTCCTTCTGTAGCCTTCTGTTTCCTCAAAAATACATGTCCCTTTCTTAGAATCAACTGCAAACTCAGAAATAATGCCCTTAGTTCTTTCATCCAGTTCATTAACATTTAATGTGAAGAATTGTAGCCCCAATACTCACCCCTGTGGAACTCCACTAGTCACCAGCTGCTACCCTGAAAAAGACCCCTTCTACAAGTCAGCCAGTGCTCTATCCATGCCAAAACTTTGCCCCTAACACCATTGGCTCTTATTTAGCAGGCTCCTGTGTGACATCTTATCAGAGACCTTCTGCAAATCCAAAAAGATCACATCTATTGGTTATCTTTTGTCTAACTCGCTCATTACTATCTCAACGAATTCTAACAGATTTGTCAGGCATGATCTCTGAAGTCATGCTAGCTCAGCCCTCTTTTACCATGCACTTCCTAGTATTCTGCAATATCATCCTTAATAATGGACTCCAATACCTTACCAATGATTGAGTGAGGCTAATCAGCCTATAGTTTCCCATCTCATGCCTCCCTTCCTTCTTAAGGTTTGCCATATTCCAGGATTCTCCCTGACTCCAGTGATTTCTGAAAGATTACCACCAATGCCTCCACAATCTCCTCAGCTGTTTCCTTCTGAACCCTGGGATGTAGTCCATTGGGTGATTAATTCCACCTTTAGACCTCTCAGCTTTCCCAGCACATTCTCCTTAGTGAGAGCCACTACACACACCTCTGCCCTCTAACACTCGTGAAGTTCTGGTATGCTGCTGGTGTCTGTGAAAACTGAAGAAAAATGTCTGTTGAGTTTCTCTCCCATTTTTTTGTTCCACATTGCTACTTCTCCAGCTTCATTTTCTAGCGGCCCAATGTCCACTCCTGCCTCTCATGTACCTTTTTAAGTATCTAAAAAAACCTGTAGCAATTTTTAAAATATTACTAAGGAGCTTCCCCTCATATTTCGTCATCTTCTTTCCCTCCATTGCTTTTTCAGTGGTCCATTGCTGATTTTTAAAGGCTTTCCAATCCTTTGGCTTGCCACTAATCTTCACCACCTTGTATGTTTTTACTTTTGCTTTTCTGTTGTCCCTGACTTCCCTTGTCAGCCATAGCTGCCTCATTCTTTCCTCAGCATGCTGCTTTTTCCTTTGCATGAATTTCTGTTGTGCATCCTGAATTACCCTGAGAAATTCCTGTCTTTGCTGCTCCACCATCTTCCCTGCTAGGCTCCCCTTCCAATCAAATCTGACTATGTCCTGCTTCATGTCTTTGTAGCTACTTTAACTCAAATATAATACCACTACATCTCCCCCTCAAACACAGGGTGGATTCTATCAAATCGTGGGTATTATCCAATAGGGTTTCCTTCACTTTTAAGCTGCCTCATCAAGCCTATCTCATTTCACATCACCAAATGCAGAATTGCCTTTTCTCCAGTGGGGTTTACCACAAGCTGCTCCAAACAAACCATTTTGTAGACAGTCCACAAATTCCTTTTCTTGGGATGTGCTACCAGCCTGATTTTTTCCAATCCACCTTCATATTGAAGTCTAATATGGATAATGCGTATTGGAGCTGCCATCCAATGGTTAAAGCTTTAGACCAGTATCCGAATCATGTCATTTAGGTAGATTATACATTCCAAGGCACAATGAGAAGGAGTTATCCTGGCCAATCAGCATCACCAAAAAAAACTGATCTTTCATGCCACTGCTACTGTGGGATCTTACTATGCATAACTTACATGCCCTATCAGCAGTGACTACAGTTTGAAAGCTATGTGCTGAGACGTTATTAGAGTGTGATTAGATGTTGTAGGTGCTTCCTGCTCTATCCTAATGTTTTGATGCTGTGATATTCAGAGCATTATTTTAGAAACAAATCTTTAATCAGAAGCTCTTTCATTCAGACTGTGGGAGAATATAGCAAGTTGTTTGAAAGTTGTCATCTTGTGTTGTCACATACTACTGGATTGCTGAGCAGCTACAGAGACAAATGTGATTGAAAGCTTCAGACTCATAATCCAAATATATTGACGAGTTAAGTTCTGATATTATTTGGGAGCCTAAAATCTTTAGTGAATTATGATTTGATTATACTTTAATCTTTCAGAAGCTTTAAAGATTTCAAAAAACAATTTTTCGCAGAGTGATTTTATAATTTGTAGACCTTTTTAGGTTAAGTGTTTATCATTCCTAAGTTTTAATTGTAGATAAAGTGATTGACTTTCTAATTTTAAATACTTGCAAATTTTAGATTAGATTCCCTACAGTGTGGAAACAGGCCCTTTTGCCCAACCAGTCCACACCGACCCTCCGAAGAGCAACCCACCCAGACCCATTACCCTCTGACTAATGCATCTGACACCATGGGCAATTTAGCATGGCCAATTCACCTGCATATCTTTGGACTGTGGGAGAAAACCAGAGCAATCCCACGCAGATACTGGGAGAATGTGCAAACTCCACACAGACAGTCACCCGAGGCTAGAATCGAACCTGGGTCCCTGGTACTGTGAGGCAGCAGTGCTAACCACTGAGCCACCGTGACACAGAAAAGGGTCAAGTTGAACTTCAGATTTCCAACTTCTACAGTACTTCAGTGCTGGAGACAAATGATTGGGCTGGATATTATGTACCGTTCTTGAGTGTGTCTTTGGTGGTTAGGGCACATAGTAGAGAGTAAGTGACTCAGCCATCACCAACCCCACCGCGCCCCCACCCCCACCCCCCACCCCCCCCCGCCCAACCCCATGTTCACCCCCTTAATGAAGAGGATGGGTGGGCACCAAAATTGGTAGCATGTCCACCTTATCTAAATGAGTGATGCAGGGTCAATCATGTTCTACCCATGTCAAAATATGGTTAGGAGAGAGTGGGCAGCTGGTTTACTTTTAAAGCGGTTTATAAACTGACAGGCAGGAAGTTTTATCTTCAGGGAATGTCCTTTGCACATTGAGGACATGATACTGATCCTCACCCCCTCCACAACCTTTCCCTTTTCAGAATTATACACCTCCTAACTCCCCTCACGTCTCCTCTATCACTTCTCCCGAAACTGTCCAAAAGCTAGCTGACCTAATATCCCAGAGGTACCTCGCTCCTGGATCCATGCTATCTCCTTTTGTGTGCCTGCCTGCAGTACTGGCAGTGGCCACTACTGAGCTTGTGGAGCTGCCTGCCAATCAGAGGGACAGAGGACTTTCCATCCCAGTGTGACTCAGAAGTGCCACAACGAGACAATGCAGAATGGGCATAGTTCTCATCCAATGACGTATTGTTGTCGCTCTTTCCAGGGTAAGAGTGATTGTTTAATACCCTGCCCCATAATTTTCAGCCCTGTGTTTGATACAATCCCCAAATCGCTAAAGCTCATTGTAAAAGTAAAAATCGTTTGTTGTACCCTTAAGCTCCTCCAAACAAGGTTGGAGATGAATGGCTATATGTTGTTCCCTGTGGTCTGTTTCCGCAATACATTATCATGAGACAACTGGAGGCTGTTTACAAATCGACCCTGTCTTGTGCTAGTCAAATAAAGATTTATGTAGTGTTTGATCCAATGGTACTGAAACTTGATGAAATATTTAAATACCCACATCTAATCCACATTAATGATTTGGCCATAAAAAGAATATAATTCTTTACAGTTAGTTAGCACAAAAATGGTCAGTTTTGTGGAGCTAGTCATTACCTCAGAGACAGCAGTAATGCACACTTTTTAAAGCTTATGTTTATGGTAACTTATGAGATGTAACTTCAAAACAAGAACATAAAGAAAGAACTTGCTTTTCTGAACAGCTTAATCCTCAAATCATGGTCATTTTTTGGTACTAAAACATTAGACTAATTTGAATGTAGTAATTGAAATGAAAAGCACAAATGTTGTAATGCAACCCAGGCAAGAGATTGTGGTTTAGGCTTCAGTGAGATCTTTGCTGGGCTGGGTGATTACTAGTGGTGGTGAGATTAGACCCTTAAGCATGTATTAATTGCTCATATAAGGGTCTTTTTGTCTTTTTATTAAATTCACTCATGGAATGTGGACATCACTGTCTGGCCAACATTTATTTCCCATCCCTAGTTGCCCATGTGAAGGTGCCGGTAAGCTGCTTTCTTGAACTGCAGCAGTCAATGTGCTGTAGGTTGACCCACAAATGCCAATATGGAGGGGATTCTGGGATTTTGACCCAGCAAGAGTAAAGGGACGGTGATATATTTCTAAGTCAGGGTGTTGGGAGGCTTGGAGGGGCATCTGCAGGTGGTGGTATTCCTATGTATCTTCTGCCCTTGTCCTTCTGGGATGGAAGTGTTTGTGGATGTGGGAAGTCTGTCTGAGGATATTTGGTGAATTTCTGATAGTACACACTGCTGCTACTGAGTATCAGTGGGCAGGGAGTGAGTATTTGTGAAGATGGTGCCAATCAAGTGGGCTGCTTTGTGCTGGATGGTGTCCAGCTTCTTGAGTGCTGTTGGCTCCAGTGGTGAAGTTCATCCCGTGGCATCCATCTTTTACAATGAAAGATGCAAAACTTTAGGCATAGCTAAAACTGTACATAATACAATAACACAATTACTCTGTCAATCATTTAATCTCTTTGTAAATACTATGCATTTTTACAATACAAATTGTAAACACAACAGTATTTATGCTTGTGCTGCTGGGTGTCAGGATTATTTGATGGTCCTAACTTTGAGAAGTAGGTGTGATGCAAAAGCTGGAATAATATTTGCCAATTTGTGCTAAAATGATTGAAGGTTGTTGAAGAGACATGTAACGTAGATGTTAGAAAATAATGTCAAGATTAGAGTGGTGCTGGAAAAGCACGGCAGGTCAGGCAACATCCGAGGAGCAGGAAAATCAACATTTCGGGCAAAAGCCCTTCTTCAGGAAAGTCCTTCACCAATCCTGATGAAGAGCTGCCCAAAACATTGATTTTCCTGCTCCTCGGATACTGCCTGACCTGCTGTGCTTTTCCAGCACTTCTCTAATCTTGACTCTAATCTTCAGCATCTGTAGTACCCACCTCTGCCCTGTTAGAAAATACTGTCTACTGAAACGCTGTAAACTTAGGGAAGAGTTGTGTGAAAGTGGGAGATTCCAGGACACCACTAAATTAGCTGCTTGGTATTATAATGGAAAGGTGGAGCACTTGTGTTTTGGAAGCATATGAGTTTGCGTTTTGATAATGTAAAGCCATTTATTGGGCATGTATCACAATGATCAGCAAGAAATGCCAAGTGCTAAACAACTGCTTTCTTAAGAAATGTAATTATGCAGTTCTCAAATAGTTTGATGAATGAATGCACAGTACTATCCCCAGTCTCGGGGAATGTTTGAGTTCTCATCCTATTTAATGCAGTTAGCAGATATCAGTCATGAGTTTTAACACTCCTGGTAATTTTTAGGAAATCATCCAACTCCAGTTTTTGATTCAAGAATCCTTCCTTGAAATATGTACCTCATGGAGAGAGGGAAGACTTGAACTCCATGATATTCACATTGTTTTCATTGTCTCAAAACTAGACTGGTACATGATTGGCCAATTGGTTTCCTATCTCAACTCGGTTTTTTTCTCCCCTTGTCTAATCTCTGTGCACTCACATCCACGGTTCTCCTGACGCTTTATATCAGTTTCAGAATTTCCAGTTTGAAGGCTCCAGCCGCCTTCTCTTCACCATGAACATGCAATCCCTTTATGTCGCCCACATCCCATCAGGATGTGGGCGACGTATAAAGCTCTGTTAGACTTTATAAAGCTCTGGTTAGGCCCCATTTGGAGTACTGTGTCCAGTTTTGGTCCCCATACCTCAGGAAGGACATACTGGCACTGGAACGTGTCCAGCGGAGATTCACATGGATGATCCCTGGAATAGTAGGTCTAACATATGAGGAACGGCTGAGGATCCTGGGATTGTATTCATCGGAGTTTAGAAGATTAAGGGGAGACTTAGTAGAGACGTACAAGATAATACATGGCTTGGAAAGGATGGATGCTAGGAAATTGTTTCCGTTAGGCGAGGAGACTAGGACCCGTGGACACAGCCTTAGAATTAGAGGGGGTAAATTCAGAACAGAAATGTGGAGACATTTCTTCAGCCAGAGAGTGGTGGGCCTATGGAATTCATTGCCGCAGAGTGCAGTGGAGGCCGGGACGCTAAATGTCTTCAAGGCAGAGATTGATAGATTCTTGTTGTCTCGGGGAATTAAGGGCTACGGGGAGAATGCGGGTAAGTGGAGTTGAAGTGCCCAGCAGCCATGATTGAATGGCGGAGTGGACTCGATGGGCCGAATGGCCTTAAGACCATAAGACATAGGAGTGGAAGTAAGGCCATTCGGCCCATCGAGTCCACTCCGCCATTCAATCATGGCTGATGCGCATTTCAGCTCCACTTACCAGCGTTCTCCCCGTAGCCCTTAATTCCTCTAGACAACAAGAACCTATCAATCTCGGCCTTGAAGACATTTAGCGTCCCGGCTTCCACTGCACTCCGTGGCAATGAATTCCACAGGCCCACCACTCTCTGGCTGAAGAAATGTCTCCGCATTTCTGTTCTGAAATGACCCCCTCTAATTCTAAGGCTGTGTCCACGGGTCCTAGTCTCCTCGCCTAACAGAAACAATTTCCTAGCATCCACCTTTTCAAAGCCATGTATTATTTTGTACGTCTCTATTAGATCTCCCCTTAATCTTCTAAACTCCAACGAATACAATCCCAGTATCCTCAGCCGTTCTTCATATGCTAGACCTGTCATTCCAGGGATCATCCATGTGAATCTCCGCTGGACACGTTCCAGTGCCAGTATGTCCTTCCTGAGGTGTGGGGACCAAAACTGGACACAGTACTCCAAATGGGGCCTAACCAGAGCTTTATAAAGTCTTAGTAGTACATCTCTGCTTTTATATTCCAACCCTCTTGAGATAAGAGACAACATTGCATTCGCTTTCTTAATCACGGACTCAACCTGCATGTTTACCTTTAGAGAATCCTCGACTAGCACTCCCAGATCCCTTTGTGCTTTGGCTTTATTAATTTTCTCACCATTTAGAAAGTAGTCCATGCTTTTATTCTTTTTGCCAAAGTGCAAGACCTTGCACTTGCTCACGTTAAATTCCATCAGCCATTTCCTGGACCACTCTCCCAACCTGTCTAGATCCTTCTGTAGCCTCCCCACTTCCTCAGTACTACCTGCCTGTCCACCTAACTTCGTATCATTGGCAAACTTCACTAGAATGCCCCCGGTTCCCTCATCCAAATCATTAATATATAATGCGAACATAGGTGAATTCTTGATGATACTGAGAACTCTGGTTCCCTTCTTCTTGTGCTGCTTGATCATCCACTGCTCCAATCCCCTCAACCTGATTTCTCAGGTTCTTTTTGGTATTCATCCTTGTACTCTTCTTTTTAACCTTCTTCATACAGTCAACAGGTTAAATTGGTCAGACATCTGGCATGGAAATACTGATCTGAGAGGTAATAACTGATTAATGTTTTCCATTTGAGATCTTTATAAAATCAGCCTACCCTTTGAACCCTTATTAGGATTTCACCCAAACATGAGCAACCTATCGTACATCTACCTGCACAGGGTAAAGGGCATCCCCCATGACCCATGGCTGGTTTTCCCCTTTCTCATTCTGAATGTGATGATTAGTACAATTTGCCTCTTGGTTGCCCTCATTATCCGCTATGATACTGCCCTACAACCCTGGAATCTATAACCTGCATGAGTTTCATTCCTGTGATCTTAACTTTCAGATCCATGGGCCCACGAATGTTCCTGCATGACTGAATGCAATATCAGCCCCTTGACCCCACCATCACTTGTCTTGGATGCCTTTATTGTCAAACTTTAATGAATAATGGGACATGACTGAGATGTTGGTGTTTGGGTGCTAAGAGCTCACTTGCCTTTATTCTGCAGTGAGTGCTCAGGCAATAGTCTATTTTCATTTATCTGTTTCAATTCTTTCAGTCAGCCATGCTTGTGCTGTGTAGGAACACATACAAACAAATCTGTTCACTCCCATTTGTGTTCTCTCCATGCTGGATATGGTTGTTATTTCCCACTTTTCATGAACGGAGCTGTGTCCCTGAAGGCCCATCCAATGGGCTGCAGTGTTAATGAGTACTTATGGCACTGTAATGAATCTGAAAGAAATCAGCTTGCAATACTGATCCACCTCAAAGTGTGGTGCTGGAAAAGCACAGCAGGTCAGGCAGCATCCGAGGAGCAGGAGAGTCGACGTTCCAAGCATAAGCTCCCAATTCTTGATTAAGAGCTCATGCTCGAAACATTGACTCTCCTGCTCCTCTGATGCTGCCTGACCTGCTGTGTTTTTCCAGCACCACGCTTTTCGACTCTGATCTCCAGCATCTGCAGTCCTCACTTTCTCCCAGTGCTGATCCACCTGACAGGCCCTGCTAACATCACAGCAAAACTTCAACCCACTGTTGGGAATCTAAATTTTTGCCCCCCATCCAATTAACTTCTCTTGCCTGTCCTTCCAAAACCTCTGGCTGAGCCTGGAAGATTTTGTCCAGCATGACTACATTCAGGTTTAGATAATAAGTAGCAAGTAATATTTGCATGATACAAATGCCAGCAAGGACCATTCCCAAGAAAGGTGATTTTAAACAAGTCGTCTTAATTTTCAGCAGTCCATTTCTTCCACCATCAACAACCTGGGATCGGTATTGATCAGAAGCTTATCTGGATCAACTGCAAACATTGGAGCTAGAAAAATAAGTCAAAGATTGGGAAGTCTGCAAAGAGTAACTCAGGCTTGACTTCCCAAAGCTTTTCCACCATCTGCAAGGCAAAATTAGGGATGTCCTAACTTAACCAGATGGGTGGAGCTCCAATTATAGTCAAGAAGCTTGAAATAATCCAGGATGAAGCCACCTTCTAGAAATACCACCTTAAATATTCATTGCCTCTAGCAGGACTGTATCGTAGCAGTATGCATCAGCTATAAGTTGCATGAAAAAACTTCAGAAGATATGAAAACTGAAACACAAACAGAAATTTCTGGAGAAACTCACCAGGTCTGGCAGCATCTGTGAATGGGATTTAAGTTCATTTACCCTTCTTCACAACTACACATTTTCACATTTTAGCTGAGCTGTGTTTCTCTGGAGATTTATTCATCTTTTTTAGCTGAACTTTTTTATGTGATGCCTGTCATGAAGTCAGAAATCACGTGAAAACAGGTTATAGTCCAACAGGTTTATTTGAAGCCACAAGCTTTCGGAGCACTGTTCCTTGGTCAGGTGAAGTCACCTCTCTGAAAGCTTGTGATTTCAAATAAACCTGTTGGACTATAACCTGGTTTTGTGAGACTTCGGACTTTGTCCACCCCAGTCCAACACTGTCACTTCCACATCATGGCATAAGGTTTGTTTGAGGAGCTGTTATAGTGCCTGTCATTCTACTAGTGTCTTCCATAATGAATGCTACTAGAAATAATTTAATATGATTATGAGTTTTCTAATTTATTTTTTGATTGACTTTAGTTTTTTTTCTTACCACTTTCATTGTAAATTGCTTTACTAAACCTTCCATCGTTAGCCTTAAATAATGTTTTGCATCTGACCATTTGTTTGGTAAATTTATTTGAATTATGATCATTGCCACTATATCCATTTCCAAATATAATTTGGGTCAGTTATTGTTTATTGTCTTATAGATTATAATGGCGAGCTAACTGTTGTTTTAAATACAATCATGTCATCCATTTCATTTGCTAGTTCAAATTCTTGATCAACTCAGTTTATCCCAGACTCATTCAAATTCAACATTCCTTTCATGTGCATCTACCTTGTATTTTGTTTTGACCTGGCAATGACTTGTAAATCCTACTGATTTAGAATCCTTCCCTTCATGTCATATACTTACAGTCAGACTGAGTCATTGGTATGAATATCCTGTTCTGTGTCCTTCCTTAATGAACACTCTGTTCTGTGCTGTATGCATCATTAGGGGTCGATCTTGTTTTTAAGATTCCTAATAGGTCACGGTTTGCAATTATTGTAAGTTTAATAACCTTAATATAAATTCTTCTATCTCCCATTTATAAATATTGAATCATTTAAATCTATTCAGTAAATCTTCATTCTTTTGATCTTTTACATAATTGATGCCATTAAATTTTCTCTACTTTTTAAAGTTCGTCTTTCTTATCTACCTACTGAATGCTGACTCTAATTGTCACAAAAAACCCTCCAGTATCTTATCTAAGTGGCTCTTGTTAATATATAAGTGGCAGCATCTTTCATCATTTTAGGTTTGAGCAGCTCAAACATAGGAATTCCTTGAATTAACTGGGAGAGTCCCAGGGTGACTATTTGTTGTCTCGGTTCTACCCTTACTCCTAAATGGCCCCAACATCCAGATGCTAATATTCCAAAAGATGTTACTGGATAGCTATTGATTGTAAGAACTTGACTTCTCATCTCGCTTCCCTGTCCAAAGGAAATTAAGCACCTAGAACTGTGAAGAAGGGGAACTGGAGTGGATTTTATTGGTAACTTCTTCAAAGAGTGGACAGAGGCACAATGCACTGTATAATTTTATGAAGTTACAGCCCTGTATTTTATTCTGCTTATTATCAACTAATGTGATACAAACTAAGGAACTTCCTGATCAAATGTGATTAACTTTGAAGTATATAATTAGATCACTTTCTTAGACATACAGCTCTGTCTAAGAGAAGCAGACTTAGCATATTACAAGAAAAAAATTGTAAATTGGAATCATTATCAAGGTCAGTGGAGAAACTTATGCTCAGGGAATTGGCATGTGTGTAGTCAGTTCCTTCACAGCGACTGTTGCCTGTTTTCAGCGGCCAAATTCAAAGTCTACAAACCACATTAATCAAGAACAATGCCATGAAAATCATTATTCATAGTATCAGCTTCAAAATGGCAATATACTGCTGAACACAAGACAGCCTAGATCAAGTTATGAAGTTGTAGAGGAGGTAGTTAGAAAGAGCTGCTTTGTATTTTATGTGTTCTAGGCATGTGTAGTTCAACTTATCTTGTGAAGAAAAAAGCCATTTCTGCACAATCTGAAGTCCCCACATATAGAATAAATAATTTAAAAATTCTTATTCTTCAGTAAAATGCACTAATTATGAATTTTGAAAATGATGGGGAAACCCACTTGTGAATAGTTATTAATCAATTCCATAGCCTATTATTTTAAGGACAACAATGATTGTTCCAAGGCTCAAATATTGCAGTTATCTTGCTATAATGTGAATACATGCAATGTGTTTGGAAATGTTATTGGTCCACAGCACATGCTCAGAGTAAATACATAGTTGTGAAGATTATGAAGATTATCTTTTATGTCAGAGTGTCTGAATGAGGAGATGGCAGTATCACCTGACAGTTAAACCAATTGACAGAACATTATCTAGGATTCCACACAGAGAAGTAACAGTGCAGTAGGATTTTGAACAACGTGGAAAGCATTACAAAAATGTCTAATTGTTTCACTTTTGATTCAAAATCCAATGCAGTGAAACGTGATGAACTAGACTGGAATTCATGTGCAATGAACAACATTGGAAGAAATCTTTTGATGAACCATCTTTATGAATAAAGTTCTATTAAGTGAGGACTGGAAAAGTAAGTTTAAGGAAAAGGTAAAATCAGTGTATTGTTAAACTAGGCCTGGGTAGGAAAATAGAATGGAGGAAACTCCTTCAACACTACAATTAAAAGTAAACGATGTGTGTATAAAATTGTAAATTACTATCCTGGGTATCAATTGCACTCAGCACCACTCCTCCCAACCTTAATGGGCTGGGGGTGGAAAAGGCGGGGCGGGGGGGGGGGGGTGCGGGGGAAGGGGTCAAATTTTTAATAAATGGCTAGGAGGTCCAGCTGAATGGATATCTGTTGCAATTTTTATAGGGTGGGTTGCATATTTTCTGAATGCTTTCCCTCTTCTGAAAGGAGGGACAGTTTATTAAAACATTTTAAATCAGTCTCTCACATTAAAACCAAAAGCCCAATTTAAGTATTACCTTTGCTGTGCAGGTATCCCAGGGGTCAAGATGCAGAACAATGAAAGGGAAAATAAGCTGTCAAATACCAGAAGGAAAATATCTTTTGCAAAGCTCCTTTGTAGTCCTTGCTATCCAGCCTTGCAAGAAAGCCTTTGACCTTCATTCAACCACACACACTCTCCCCCTCCTATCACAGTTGTCCATCTCTTCTGACACCATGTCACCCCAACCCAAACCCCAATATCTGGGACCATCGTTCCCAATCCCTGTCTTCTCCTACCTCCACCATTCAATCAACCTCATTCTCATGTTCCATCCCTCCAGATTGCAAGCAACTGTCACCAAGTATCTTGGGCTGCAGCCTCATTTGAAGGATACAGGTGTTGTTGGTTGGGCCAGAATTTATCATCTGGAGGATTTTGCCTGGATTGAAGTGTATTAACTATAAGGAGGGGTTGGACAAACTTGGGTTGTTATCAAGAGTGTCAGAGGCTGAGGAGCAATCTGATAGGAGTTCATAAAATTATGAGAGGCGTGGATAGGGTGGATAGTTATAACTTTTACTCCAGGCTGGAAATGTCGATACTAGAGGCATACGTTTAAAATGAGAGGGGGAAAGTTTAAAGGAGATGTGCAAAGAAAGCTTTTTATGCAGAGAGTGGTAGGTGCCTGGAATGCGCTGCCGGGGAAGTGGTAGAAGCAGATACAATAGCAATGTTTAAGAGGTATTTAGACATGTGAACAGCGGGGAATAGAGGATATGGACCATATGCAGGCAGATGGGATTAATTAGGAATGGCGTTATGGTCGGCGCAGACATTATGGGCCGAAGGGCCTGTTCCTGTGCTGTATAATTATATATTCTATAATTAATTATCCTTTTGTACCAAACAAACAGCCAACCAAGCAATTGATTGGCATTCAAGTGGGAAATGGAAGAGAAAGCAAAATGAGGTAATGCCATTAAGTGCGACATGACCTCCATCTCTTCAATCCTATCGGGTTTTCTCTGTAATACCACATCCACACTATCACCAGATAAATGTCAAAGCCTCTATTTTTAAATATTTTTTCACTAAAATTACAGAATTCAATGCCAACCACACTGGTAAGATCAGATTAGTTCCCTTTCATTCTGTTTACCCTGCTGTGTGTCATCACTATTTTAATTCTTTGATACCTTTCTAATTCAGAGCAGGGATATAAATCATGTCAATTCTGATTTGAGATCTATTTGGATTCACCCATTAAACTCCTTCAGAATTGTGTAGGTAATTGTGGTTAGATAGTTTTTTTTAAGCACACAATGTCATGTTACTGAGGTTAAGGATTTCCTATTTAATTGCTTTACTTGGGGGATTAACATCATCGCACAGTGAATTCAACCACTTGCTAATCTGTATGAAGATAATCTCCTGGAAAGGTGGACATCACCTTTTATCTTGTTAGATTAAAAAAAACTGTAATAGCGATAACAACCATTTGGAATGTCTTTCTTCCCACTGAGTGCAGCTGGTGTGGAGCCTGAAGGGTGAAGTTTATTTGGATTAGATTTCACTTTGTTTTTGTTTCATAATATTAATTTATGTTGTATCATATCTGTACTATTTATCAACTAAGAGAAACAGTCAAATGCTTTTCAAAAGCAATGCAAAACTCTGAATGATTACTGAAAAATCAGTATATGATAGGGTATGAAAATGTTGTGGCTATTTGAAGTCAAGCACAAGATTTGTTAAACATTAAATGCAAAGAAATTTGTCTTTATTAGCACTAGTGCCAGATGGTGGAAAGCAAATCTGTGTAGATGTTCAGCAATTCTCTGTATGCAGCAATTTCAGCACTGAGCTATCTTCTTGATAAATTATTCAGGGGTGATGAGTCACTTGTCAGATACGCTGGATAAAATGTATATGTGGTCGTGCTTTTTGCCCCACTGAATCCCTGCAGTGAGATGACTTCTCCTTGGTATTCATGCTGCATCGATGTGCTGCTGTGCTGTCGATGTTGATTGGCTGCAGATGAAGCATCGGATGCTCATGAGTCATTGCAGTCAGTAATCAGACTGTGAAGGAGCACTCAGATGGTCAGCAAAAAACAGAAAGCAGGCAGAGGTTTTAAGATTTGAGTTACAAATTGCACACGTAGAATGAAATAAAAACTTTATTATTGATACGGTTCTTTTCCATGCAGAACAGACGATATCAAGTTTATACACATTGGTATTATACCCAGTTTATATTTGTCATATTTCAAAACTCAGTTGCTAAATGCTGAGAAAGTTGTCACACTAACTCAAAGTGGGGTTGAAAGGCAGAAATTTCAAGTTAAACATGACAAAGTCAAGGAAGTAAAAATTTAAATTTGGAAAGACAAGTTGAAAACTATGGAAGGCAGCACTTAGTGTCATAGAGATGTCCAGCACGGAAACAGACCTTTCGGTCCAACTCGTCCATCCCGACCAGATACCCTAACCTAATCTAGTCCCATTTGCCAGCATTTGGCCAATATGCCTCTAAACCCTTCCTATTCATATATCCATCCAGATGCCTTTTGGATGTTGCAATTGTACCAGCTTCCACCACTTCCTCTGGCAGCTTATTCCATATATGCACCACCCACTGTTTGAAAAAGTTGTCCTTTAGTCCCTTTTAAATTTTTCCCTCTCACCCTGACCTTCTAGTTCTGGGCTCCCCAGTCCCAGCAAAAAGACCTTGTCTGTTTATCCTATCCATGCCCCTCATGATTTTATAAATCTCTATAAGGTCACCTCTCAGCCTCTGATGCTCCAGGAAAAACAGCCCTAGCCTATTCAGCCTCTCCCTATAGCTCAAATCCTCCAACCCTGGCAACATCCTTGTAAATCTTCTCTGAACCCTTTCAAGTTTCACAACATCCTTCCAATAGAAAGGAGACCAGAACTGCACACAATATTCCAACAGTGGCCTAACCAATGTCCTGTACATTGACCTCCCAACCCCTGTACTCAATACTCTGCCCAATAAAGCAGTGACTATTTGCCAGAATAAGGAGTCTGTTTCTGTGCTGTACTCTCTATGACTCTTAGTGCTGCCCTCCATAGTTTTCAACTTGTTTTCACAAATTTAAATTTTTACTTCCTTGTCTTCCAGTCATAATTTGACTTGAAATTTCTGCCTTTCAATTTCACTTTGATTTAGTGTGACAATTTTCTCAGCATTTAGCAATTGAGTTATGGAATATGACAAATATAAACCGGGTATCATACCATTGTGTATAAACTTGATATTATTTTTTCTGTATGAAAAAAACAATTTCAAATAAGGAGTGATTATTGGCCAGAATAAGGTCTAGTTAGGATAGTGAAGAAGAAAATGCTGGAATCAGTTGGAGAGCATTCAGATATTTGATTGGGTGACAGTTATCCAGAATTCCTGCTAGGGTTGGTGGAAAAAGACATGATCTTTAACAAGGAAGAAGTGAGAAGAAATGAAGGTTTGTCCTTTCCCTCTCTTTCCAGCAGTCAGTGGGGATTGGAGTTCTATAAGAGATCGAGGAACTGGGTAAACTTGGGATTTGATAGGTTTCATTTTCAGTCACCTCTGGGGCTGGGAGCAGTGCCAGAAGGTCATTATAACACCACTGTTTCTGCATGCAGTTCCTGGTTTCATTTGTACTCAGACTGTTTTTCTGGATTTTCCAGTTGCCTTTCAATTCCCGGAGGCGATGGGGGAGGGTTAGTTTTAGTTGCTCCAAGGTGGTTTCCTGCTATCAGATCAGGAGCCAGTGCTCCAGGGGAAACTGTGAATGCCTCCTCCGTGTGTCTGGATACAGCAGCAGCTGCAGGTCACCCTGTAGATAGGTTCTTCTCGATGGCCTGGATTGAAAAAACAATTTTTATATTTTTACTGTTCAAAAAAGGTTAGTAAGAGGGTAGCAGCAAATGACTGCAGTTGCTGGAATCTGTACTGAAATCAAAAAATGCTGGAAATCACAGCAGATCAGGCAGCATTCACAGAGAGAGAGCAAGCTAATGAGTCAAGATGATTCTTCTTCAGAGGGTACCTGTGTTTAAAAATATTCTCTTCCAAACTGCTTTCCATGACATCCTATTGTTGTTTTGAAGCTCAAACGCTTCTGGCTTTGCAGCTTCAAGAGTTCTTTTATAATTCCTGATTGAACAGTGAGCTCATCTATTAATTGACTGTTCCACATTGACTTACTGTATACACAGAACAGTACAACAGAGTACAGGCCCTTCAGCCCTCGATGTTGTGCTGGTATTTTATCCTACTCTAAGATCAGACTAACCTATATACCCGGGTAAAGAACAATGACTGCAGATGCTGGAAACCAGATTCTGGATTAGTGGTGCTGGAAGAGCACAGCAGTTCAGGCAGCATCCAACGAGCAGCGAAATCGACGTTTCGAGCAAAACCCTTCATCAGGAATAAAGGCAGTGAGCCTGACGCGTGGAGAGATAAGCTAGAGGAGGGTGGGGGTGGGGAGAAAGTAGCATAGAGTACAATGGGTGAGTGGGGGAGGGGATGAAGGTGATAGGTCAGGGGGGAGTGGATAGGTGGAAAAGGAGATAGGCAGGTAGGACAAGTCCGGACAAGTCATGGGGACAGTGCTGAGCTGGAAGTTTGGAACTAGGGTGAGGTAGGGGAAGGGGAAATGAGGAAACTGTTGAAGTCCACATTGATGCCCTGGGGTTGAAGTGTTACGAGGCGGAAGATGAAGCGTTCTTCCTCCAGGTGTCTGGTGGTGAGGGAGCGGCGGTGAAGGAGGCCCAGGACCTCCATGACCTCGGGAGAGTGGGAGGGGGAGTTGAAATGTTGGGCCACAGGGTGGTGTGGTTGATTGGTGCGGGTGTCCCAGTGATGTTCCCTAAAACGCTCTGCTAGGAGGCGCCCAGTCTCCCCAATGTAGAGGGGACCACATCGGGAGCAACGGATACAATAAATGATATTAGTGGATGTACAGGTAAAACTTTGGATGTGGAAGGCTCTTTTGGGGCCTTGGATAGAGGTGAGGGAGGAGGTGTGGGTGCAGGTTTTACAGTTCCTGCGGTGGCAGGGGAAGGTGCCAGGATAGGATGGGTGGGTTGTAGCGGGGCGTGGATCTGACCAGGTAGTCACAGAGGGAACGGTCTTTGCGGAAGGCGGAAAGGGGTGGGGAGGGAAATATATCCCTGGTGGTGGGGTCTTTTTGGAGATGGCGGAAATGTCGGCGGATAATTTGGTTTATGCGAAGGTTGGTAAGGTGGAAGGTGAGCACTAGGGGCGTTCTGTCCTTGTTATGGTTGGAGGGGTGGGGTCTGAGGGCAGAGGTGCGGGACGTGGACGAGATGCGTTGAAGGGCATCTTTAACCACGTGGGAAGGGAAATTACAGTCTCTAAAGAAGGAGGCCATCTGATGTGTTCTGTGGTGGAACTGGTCCTCCTGGGAGCAGATACAGCAGAGGCGGAGGATTTGGGAATATGGGATGGCATTTTTGCAAGAGGTAGGGTGGGAAGAGGTGTAATCCAGGTAGCTATGGGAGTCGGTGGGTTTGTAAAAAAACGTCAGTGTCAAGTCGGTCGTCATTAATGGAGATGGAAAGGTCCAGGAAGGGGAGCGAGGTGTCAGAGATGGTCCAGGTAAATTTAAGGTCAGGGTGGAATGTGTTGGTGAAGTTGATGAATTGCTCAACCTCCTCGCGGGAGCACGAGGTGGTGCCAATGCAGTCATCAATGTAGCGGAGGAAGAGGTAGGGAGTGGTGCTGGTGTAATTATAGAAGATCAACTGTTCTACGTAGCCAACAAAGAGACAGGCATAGCTGGGGCCCATACATGTGCCCATGGCTACCTCTTTGGTCTGGAGGAAGTGGGAGGATTCGAAGAAGAAATTGTTAAGGGGGAGGACCAGTTCGGCCAAATGAATGAGTGTCAGTGGAAGGGTACTGTTGGGGACGTCTGGAGAGGAAAAAATGGAGGGCTTGGAGGCCCTGGTCACGGCGGATGGAGGTGTAGAGGGATTGGATATCCATGGTGAAGATGAAGCGTTGGGGGCCGGGGAAACAGAAGTCGTGGAGGGCGTGGGTGGTGTCTCGAATGTATGTGGGGAGTTCCTGGACTACGGGGGATAGGATAGTGTCGAGGTAGGTAGAGATGAGTTCATTGGGGCAGGAGCATGCTGAGACAATGGGTCGGCCAGGGTGGTCAGGCTTGTGGATCTTGGGAAGGAGGTAGAACCGGGCAGTGCGGAGTTCCCGGACTATGAGGTTGGAAGCTGTGGGTGGGAGATCTCCTGAGGTGATGAGGTTCTGTATGGTCTGGAAGATGATGGTTTGGTGATGGGGGGTGGGGTCATGGTCGAGGGGACAGTAGGAAGAGGTGTCCTCGAGTTGGCGTTTGGCTTCAGCAGTGTAGAGATCAGTGCGCCAGACTACCATTGCGCCCCCTTTATCCGCTGGCTTGATGGTGAGGTTGGGATTGGAGCAGAGGGATTGGAGGGCTGCGCGTTGTGAGGGTGAGAGGTTGGAGTGGGGGAGGGGGTTAGACAGGTTGAGGCGGTTAATGTCCCGGCGGCAGTTGGAAATGAAGAGGTCAAGGGCAGGTAATAGGCCAGCGCGGGGTGTCCAGGTGGACGCAGTGTGTTGGAGGTGGGCGAAGGGGTCCTCGGAAGGTGGGCGGGAGTCCTGACTGTGAAAGTAAGCTCGGAGGCGGAGGCGACAGAAGAATTGTTCGACGTCACGGCGTGTATTAAATTCATTGATGCGTGGACGGAGGGGGATGAAGGTGAGTCCTTTGCTGAGGACTGATCGTTTGTCCTCAGTCGGGGGAGGTTTGGAGGGATGGTGAAAACTCGGCAGGGCTGGGAGCTGGGATCTGGTGTGGGTGTGGAGCTGGGAGTGGGGGCGGAGCCAGTAACTGGAGTGGGTGTGATGGTGGGGGAATGGGGGTGGAGTCATGAGCAGGGGTAGTGTTCCCCTCAGGGTTCTGGGGCATGGGGATAGTGACAGTGGGGTCTATGGGGGACGTATCAGCAGAATGCAGGTGAGTGGCATTGGTGGAGGCGGAAGTGGTGGTGACCACGACAGTAGGGGTGGCGGAAGTCACTGAGCGTGTGGCATCAGCGATGATGTGAGGGGCGGAAGTGATGTCATGTGTGATGCATGAGGAATTGTGAGGGGCGGAAGTGGTTGTGGGTGTGGCCATGATGGGGGCAGAAGTGACATCATCAATCAGCGTGGGGGTGGCAGCTGCATCAGCCACATGGCTAATGGCGTCTGAGTTTTTTCCGAGGCTGGGGGAATCTTCTGTAAGTTTGTTGTACTTACAGTTTTTAATGTTTGAGATGGAATTGAAATACTGTTTGTTGAGAGTATGAATTCTCCTGAAGATGTAGTACAGAGTGGGTCCTTTGCAATTCTGAGAGAGTGTGGCCCTCAGCAGGGGCAGGGCTGACTGTAGAGAGGTTAGGTGCCGGTGCATTGCTGCAAGCGTGGAGCAGAGGATCTTGAAGGAGAACTGTTGCTGGTGTTTTTGAATCTGTAGTCTGTACTGTTTGTCCTGTTCGGGTCCGAACTCTGCTGGTTTAAAGGTGGTCCAGAGTCCGTGTGGAATGAGTTGGTTATGGAGGCAAATCCTCTTGCAAGGATGCCTGCCTTGAAGAAGTTTTCCTCCTTCCACTGCAACTCCCAGGTCATTTCCTCTGCCTTGAAGCTCTTCAACCATGTCGTGAAACAAACTCACTACCACAGCCACATTTTGCTTCCTCAGTGCCTGACTCTGTAACCAACTCATCCCACGCGGACTCCGGACCACGTTTAAACCAGCAGAGTTCGGACCCAAACAGGACGAACAGTACAGACTACAGATTCAAAAACACCAGCAACAGTTCTCCTTCAAGATCCTCCACTCCACGCTTGCAACTAACCTCTCTACAGTCATCCCTGCCTCAGCTGAGGGCCGCACTCTCAGAATTGCAAAGGACTCACTCTGTACTACATCCTCAGGAGAATTCATACTCTCAACAAACAGTATTTCAACTCCATCTCGAACATTAAAAACTGTAAGTACAACAAACTTTTATCTACCCACCTCCATAACCAGTGCTTCTCAAACATTCCCTTCCTACTCCTTTTCCGCCTTCCGCAAAGACCATTCCCTCCGTGACTACCTGGTCAAATCCACGTCCCCCTTCCAACCCACCCTCCCATCCTGGCACCTTCCCCTGCCACCGCAGGAACTGCAAAACCTACGCCCACACCTCCTCCCTCACCTCCATCCAAGGCCCTAAAGGAGCCTTCCACATCCATCACAGTTTTACCTGCACATCCACTAATATCATTTATTGCATCCGTTGCTCCCGATGTGGTCTCCTCTACAGTGGGGAGACTGGACGCCTCCTAGCAGAGCGCTTTAGGGAACATCTCCGGGTCACCCGCACCAATCAACCACACCACCCTGTGGCTCAACATTTCAACTCCCCCTCCCACTCTGCTGAGGACATGGAGGTCCTGGGCCTCCTTCACCTCCGCTCCCGCACCACCAGACGTCTGGAGGAAGAATGCCTCATCTTCCACCTCGGAACACTTCAACCCCAGGGCATCAATGTGGACTTCAACAGTTTCCTCATTTCCCCTTCCCCCACCTCACCCTAGTTCCAAACTTCCAGCTCAGCACTGTCCCCATGACTTGTCCGGACTTGTCCTACCTGTCTATCTGCTTTTTCCACCTATCCACTCCACCCTCTCCTCCCTGACCTATCACCTTCATCCCCTCCCCCACTCACCCATTGTACTCTATGCTACTTTCTCCCCACCCCCACCCTCCTCTAGTTTATCTCTCCACGCTTCAGGCTTTCTGCCATTATTCCTGATGAAGGGCTTTTGCCCGAAACGTCGATTTCACTGCTCCTTGGATGCTGCCTGAATTGCTGTGCTCTTCCAGCACCACTAATCCATAACCTGTATACCCTTCATTTCACTATCTTCCATGTGCCTATCCAAGATTAAATGTCCATAATGTATTTGATTCCACTCCACTGGCACCATTCCACTTCCATTCCACTACCATTCCATACACCCACCACTCCCTGTGTAATGAACCGTCCTCTGACATCTTATGCCCCTTTGTGATAGCCATTTCTACCCTGGGAAAAACTCTCTGGATATCCACTCTATGTCTCTTTTTATCTTTTACACTTCTACCAAGTCACCTCTCATCCTTCTTCACTCCAATGAGAAGTCCTAGCTTCCTCAACCTTTCTTCATACGACATGCCCTCCAGGCAGCATCCTGGTAAATCTCCTCTGTACCGTTGCTAAAGCTTCCTTCCTATAATGGGGAGACCAGAACTGAACACAATATTCCAAGCATGGTTTATAGAGCTGCTGCATAACCTCACGGCTCTAAAACTCAATCTCCTGCTAATGAAAGCCAACACACCATGCGGCTTCCTCACAACCCTATCAACTTGAGTGGCAACTTTGAGGGATCAATGGACGTGGACCCCAAGATCCCTCTGTTCCTCCACACTGACAAGAATCCTCCCTTTAACCCTGTAATCTGCATTCAAATTCAATCTTCCAAAATGAATCACTTCAACATTTCCAGGTTGAACTCCATCTGCCACTTCTCAGCACAGATCTGCATCCTGTCAATGTCCTGTTGCAACCTACAACACTATCCACAACTCCAGCAACATTCAGATCATTGGCAAACTTACTAACCCACCCTTCCAATTCCCCATCCAAGTTATTTATAAAAATCACAAAGAACAGAGGTCCCTGCAGAACACCACTGGTCATCGAGCTCCAGACTGAATACTTTCCATCTACTACTGCCACTTTATGCAGAGTTAATGGATCTTATCTGGAATGCGGGCCAAGCACAATTTGTCCCAAAATCTGAAGGTTGGGGGCAAAGGAGTGTTCTTTCCTCTGAGTAGGCCCAGTACCCAATCGAGTACAGTACTGGGTTAGAATAGGATCAATGCTGATCTGTAACGGTCCATTGTTAGTTGCAAGTAGTGTGTTGGAGGCCTGACGTCCATGGAGAGGAAGAAGAAAAAGTGATGAAAAGTGACTGAGATTTATTAACTTAGATGGTTCTAAATTCATAAGATTGCTCCTCCGAAAACAGTCTTGTCATGCCTGGTATCAGCCTAGTGAACCTCGACTCCTGCAAGAAAGACAAATATATCCTTCCTCATACCAAAATTGTGCACAGTACGCACAGTATGCACCAAGGTCCTGTCTAACTGTAATAAAATGTCCCTACTTCTGAACTCAAATCCCCTTGCAATCAGGGCCATTATTCCATTTCCTTTCCTAATTGTTTGATGCACCTGCCTCTCTACTTGCAATGATTAGCATACAAGGTCGCACAAGCCCTTTGCACAGACACGCTTGCCAATATATCATCTTTTAAAGTACATGTTGTCTTTCTGTTTTTCACATTGAAGTGTATAATGTCACGTTTAACCTCATTGTAGTGCATCTGCCATGTTTTTCTCCCCTCACTCAACTCGTCCAATTCACCTTGAAGCCTCCTTGCTTCTTCCTCATACTCACAATCCCTCTCAGTTTTATGTCATTAGTGAACTTGAAAATGGTGCTTTGGATTCCCTCATCTCGGTCATTTGTATATACCTGTGAATAGCTGGACTCAAGCAATGTTCCATGCACTGCTCCATTCATCACTGTCTGCCACTCAGAAGAAGACCCATTTAGTCCTAATCTCTGTCTCCTGAGTGTCAATTAATCCTTATAAAGCTACTGGTCAAAATTGATTTTTAAAATTTTTTATTTCACCACATTTTCATATTCCAATTTTTAGCAGGCCTTATTTCTTTAAACTTGAAGTACAGGATGGCCTAAGTTGTATTATCCTGTCATATTTTGCTAAATAGTTACCATTGGAGCACCTTTCTTGATATTTCATCTGCAACTTCAAAGTATTCCCTCTCGCAACCGAGTGGTTCAGTTGGTGAAAACTATTCTGGAGCCCAAAACAAATGTCATTCATTGAACTCATGGAAATAGGATGATGGAGTTCAATATACTGGGGCAAATGAGTCAAATTTATAATAAAGTGAATTCATGTGAGGTATCAGATGGTAGATTTTTAATTCACAGAACATTAATAATTCACAGCTATATGTAGTCAAAATGATAGTTTTTCCAGACCAGTATCATATTGTTTCACTTCAGGCACTTTCAAAGAACATAACTTGTAAGCTATCTCCCAATTCTCCGGGTGATTTAATGCTAAAATATAATGCCAGATGAGATACAAAGTCAAAAGAGCCAAATCTAATCACTGGTCTGACTGATCTCACTTGGCAGCAATTAAGTTGTTCTCTGGTTTGGGGAGGATGGGGGAGATTAATAGTTCTTGTTATCTCGTGCTGTGCGCTGGAAAATGTACATTTCTGGGCATTGACAATAGCAGGATGACCTCCGAAGTAGTGAGTGTTTAACAGACAAATTATCAGTCACTGCCAAAGTTTCTTTTTGAACAATGGTCACTTGGAGCAAGATACAGGAGGTTGGTTGTAGAACTGTACCTCATTTTTTTTTTAGGAGGAAATCTGGGGATAAAGTAAGGGAAATTCGTCAATCTTGACAAAGCTGCTTGACTTCTGTAGACAGTGGATGTTCCCTTTCACTCCTCCTCACTTTTTTTTCTCAAACCTTAATCCTGTTGATTGAGGTCTTCAATATAATTGATTTACTTTGCTTTTCCAACCATCCAGCACATACAGATTCAATATAGGTAACATTATTCCACATGGTATAGGGTGAAAACTGCTGAGGATTAATGGTGGCTAAGCTTTGATTCCCTTGTGGTGCACTTGGCTGATGAATTAGGAGCTAACAGGATGTAGCAGGCCCATTTGATGGGGCTTATCGGCATCACTATGTTCTCTGTGGCTTCCTCAACCTCTGTCAGAATGGGTGAATGAGTTGATATACCTAAGATTAGTAAAGTCCCTTGTGTTTTTTGATGCAGGCTGTCCAACATTTCCTGGAAAATTGCCAATTTATCTTGATGTCCAAGTAAAATATAATTCCCAGCAAATGTACAGTCATGCTGTTCTAATAATACTCTCCCTAAATATTGTGGAAGTAACTTTATGCCCGGAAATATGGTGAAGTGTTTCAATTCAAGCGTTCAGGAGAGCTTTGGATGATTGTATGGTCAGAAATGGTGCGAAGGGGTGCAGGGAAATAAAGGAAGAGATTGCATTGGGTAATAGAACTGGTGCAGATGGGATGGGCCAAATGGCCTCTTTCCATGCCGTATCAATTCTAACAAAATATATCCCTTTATTGAGGGGCAATAAAATAGCAATTGAAAAGATTTGAGTGTGACCAGAGATTTGGAAGCGTATGATTTCATCACACAAAACAGGCAGAGACAATGTCCCCTCAAGCAATCAATTTAAAGATATAAAAGGATGGCCGGTTATTCCCTGCTCCCACCAATTACCAAAGAAACTCGAGCAACTGCATTAACTTGAGGAATTGCTCTAATTGATTATTGAATCTGCAGTTTGACCTTGCAGTGTTTCAGAGAAAGGTCTTGCCATGTGTCACTACACCTTAGTAGCACCATTGCGGCAAAATAGTGCACAGCCCTTTCAATGTAATGTATCGTATCCTCTGGCTCACTGTCAGGAACCAGGGAAATTTATTAAAGATTCATGTTGCCTTTCAGCTGGTACATACTGGTCTAAAATCTGCAGTTCAAACTGTAAGTCGGTGCCGAATGCTCCTCCAGAAGCCAATCCAAGGTTCACTAAAATGTGTTCTTATTCTTAAGAGCGTCACATTTTGTCAAAAGAATTATTAATTGCATTTGATGCCTTAAAAGCCACAATGTCTGTGCCTGCCTCATGGTTTTAGATGTTATAGTCCACCTGCGAGATGGAAGTTGAACAAGAATTCTGCAACAGTTGTGCAAATGCAAGCTGCAGGATCAGTGGTGAGATGAAAATGAAGCTGTCAGAACAGGTGACCTGTGTTGATGTCAGGGCACAGATGGGAGCTCGCATGAGGCCTGCAGGCTTGTAAAAATAAAGAAACCAGCTGGGAACTGCCTTTCGGTGAGCTGGCAATTTATTCTGAACAAATGGGGCCACCTCGTCAGCTTCAACCCAAGAAGGAGCTTAAACACCATCTTGAAAAACATTCGGAAGTAATTTTTAATTCAAGGCTTAAAATTGCTTTTTGAAAAGCAGAGAAATTGCACTTTGTCACATTTATACTTTGTTTCTTGAGAGGTAGGAATGCTAATCTTTTAACACTTTTTTTCACCTGAATTCATCATTTTCTTTTAGACGGCAAGTTTTCCTTCATGCTTGAGTACATCTAATTGCAGATGTCGCAGACTAATCCGTTTATTTGAAATTTGCATATTACAGCGCAACAAAACGATTTTCGAGTTATGATTATGTCAACTATATATTTAATACTTTAATGTTATTTCATTTCTGAAGCTTTTTCCAAGCCTTTTAACTGTTAACTGTTGAAATCAGAAATAAAAGCTTCAGGAAATTTATTTTAGTGCCTTGGCAGAATTGTGGATAGCTACTGTCATGTTGGCTTATTAATATTCTACTCAATGGAAACACGTTTCATTATTGTGGTGGTGTTAGGATTCAAATAAATATAATGATGAATGCATTAAATTTTCCTAGTTTATTATTCTTGGAGGAAGACTCAGAAAATATCATCCTACATTGCAATCAAAGAAGATTTTATGACTACTGAAATGAGAATGAACTACCTATGATGGTAGCCATAAGAATGGTTTGAGACAGACAATCAATTGAGTTGAGGTAAAAAGGGCATAAACACTAATTTAGCTTTGAATAAGCACTTCCTGGCAATGATGAGATTCTGAATTATTACATATATGCAATCCATTCCGTGATTTCTTTAAAAAAAATTGAATATAATTTTCTCAGCAATACTTCTGTAGTTTTAAGGCTAAACTTCAAATTAGTTCATATACTAGCCCTACAGTTGACTTAACATGACTACTGTGATCTTCTCTGTTTCCAAAAACATTACGTAACTCATTTAAAATCCATTTGTTGAATCAAATCTTGCTGAAGGAAGGCATCTTAAAATGAATTGTAACGATTTGACTATTTTTCCTGCAGTTTTCAGCTTGAAAGCAGCAGGACAATATTGAAGGCATGACCAACAGTGGTAATAATTGAGGAGATGCTGATGTCATGGTAATGTCACTTACTCGACAAATTACTCGATGAGTAATTCAACTGTCCAGAGTAATACCCTGAGAGCATAGGTTCAAGTCCCACTATGGCAGCTGGTGGATTTTAAATTCAATAATCAATTCAAATGAATAATTATAAATAGATCAGCTTCATTGCACCAAATCACCACAGAAAAGTCAAAAAGGAGTGAAACTGGTTGAAGAATGCATGGGGGCATGTACCAGTTATAACTAGAAATGAGGTATCAACCTGGTAAAGCTACAATACAAGAGTACTTGCATACTAAAGAGTGGAAAAGCAGGCAATAGATTTAATCAGTCTCCTAACCAACAGATCAGATCGAGGTTCTGCAGTCCTGCCGTATTCAGTTGTGAATGATGATGGACTTTTTAGACAACTGAACTGGAGAAGGATGCGCCATTAATGTTCCCATTCTCAATGATGGGGGAACCCAGCACAAGTTTGTAACATTGGTAACCACTTTCTGCTAAAAGTGCCAAGTGCATGATCCATCTCAGCCTCCACCTGAGTACACTAGTATCCTCAACCAACTTGATTCACTCAATTAAGGAATGGCTGAAGGCTCTGGATACTGCAAAGGCTATAAGCTCTGATAACAGCCAACAATAATATTGAATGGTTCTTCAGAACTAGTTGTGCCACTAATTAAGCTCTCTCAATACCTATACAACATCGGCATCTACCCAACAATGTTGATAATTGATAATGCAAAAGTAGGAAAAATCAATTTGGTCAATTACCACTCCATTAGTCTCCTCTCGATGATCAACAAAGTGATAGAAGGTATCATTGACAATGCTTTCAATTGCCATCATATTGCAATAACTGCTCATTGATGCTTAATTTAGGTTTTGCCAGACTCATTCCCACCTCCCAGTTTCCTCTTGGCTCTAAACATAGAATATGAGCTGAGCTCAAGGCAGAGCGAGAGTGACTGTCCTTGATATCAAGGCTGCACTTTAATGAGAATGGTATCAAGGAGTCCTAGCAAAATTAAAGTCAATAGGAAACAGAGGGAAAGTGGTTGGTGTCATTGATTGAAACGTACAGAGTATTCAGAGGCCAGGATAGAATGGATGTGGAGAAGACATTTCCACTAGTAGGAGACACTAAGACCAAAGGGCACAGCCTCAGAATGAAAGGACGACCCTTGAGAAGTGAGATGAGGAGGAATTTCTTCAGCCAGAGAGTGGTGAATCTGTGAAACTCAATGCCATAGAGGGCTATGGAGGTTAAGTAGTTGAGTGCATTTAAGACAGAGATAGGTTCCTGATTAGTCAGAAGATCAAGGGTTGCAGGGAGAAGGCTGGAGAATGGGTTTGAGAAACATGATCGAATAGCAAAGCAAACTCAATTGATTGAATAGCCTAATTCTGCTTCTATGTCTTATGGTCTTATAGATATACCTAGCACAAAAGAAGATGGTTTGTAGGAGACAATCAGTCATCTCAAGACATTTCCTGTAGGAAGTCCTCCGGAATCCTAGGTGCAACAATGACGTTTTCTCTATCATAAGATCAGAATTGCAGATGTTTGATGATGATTTCACCACATTCAGCACTATTTGCAAACTCATTGGATGCTGAAGCAGTCATGCCAATTTGCAGCAAGACCCAGACAACATTCATGCTTGGGTTTATAAAACATCAGGTAATATTTATGCCACACAAGTGCCTGTCAATGACCTTCTTAAATAAATCAGAGAATCCCTATAGTATGGAAGCAAACCATTTGATCCATTGAGTCCACACTGACCCTTTAACGAGACCCATCCCATCACTATCCCTAAATGGCTAATCCATCTAGCCTGCACATGGCTGGACACTATGGGCAATTTAGCATGGCCAATCCACCTAACCTGTGCATATTTGGACTGTGGGAACAAACCAGAGCACTCAGAAGAAACCCACGCAGGCATTGAGAAAATGAGACTGGAATCAAGCCCAGGTCACTGTGCTTGTGAGGCTGCAGTTATAACCTGCAAGCCACCATGTCACCCCAAGGAGAATTGAACCATCTCATTGTCATTAAGTACATAACAATCCACATTCAAGAGGTTAACATTGACCAGAAATTGAATTAGACCATCCATGTAAATACTATGCACACAAGAGGAAGTCAGAAGTTGGAATTCTGAGGTGAGTAACTCACACCCTGACTCTCTAAAAGCTTGTCCACCATCTCCAATGCACAAGTTAGGAGTGTGAAAGAATATTCTCCATTTAACTGGATTGGTGCCGCTATTTAAGACAGGCGGTAAAAACAAGCCAGGGAACTATAGACCAGTGAGCCTGACCTCAGTGGTGGGCAAGTTGTTAGAGGGAATCCTGAGGGACAGGATGTACATGTATTTGGAAAGGCAAAGACTGATTAGGGATAGTCAACATGGCTTTGTGCGTGGGAAATCATGTCTCACAAACTTGATTGAGTTTTTTGAAGAAGAAACAAAGAAGATTGAGGACAGAGCAGTAGATGTGATCTATATGGACTTCAGTAAGGTGTTCGAAAGGTTCACCATGGGAGACTGATTAGCAAGATTAGATCTCATGGAATACATGGAGAACTAGCCATTTGGATACAGAACTGACTCTATGACTCTATGGTGTAGCTCCAACAACTATCAAGAGGCTCACACATTCAAGACAATGTAGCCCAATTGGTTAGTATGCAACCAATCAAATTAAGTGTTCACCCTTTCCAACACCACTGTATAGTGTCCATGGTGTGAACCATACCAACTCAACAAGGTTCCTTCAACAGTACCTTCCAAATCCTCCTCCAACTAAAGGGATGAGAGTAGCAGGCACCTGAGAGCACCACCACCCACAAGTTCCCATCCAAGTCTATATAACCAGATTAAAAGCATTTAATTTCCCTTCCCCGTGGCAATGTGGGTGTACCTACAGCAGATTGACAACCCATCACCATGTTCTCAAGGGTAAGTAGGAATAAGCAACAAACGCTGGTCTTTTCATGACAACCACATCAAATGAAAGACTAAGAATACTTACATTTCTTTTCAGTGTTTGTACTATGTATTTAATAAGGTCTGTTTGATAAATGGGATTATTAAGAGACAGTCTGGCATTTTTATCAGAAACCCACAGACAGCACTTTTAATTTCTTCTTTTTATGTGAAATATTGAACTCCAACCTAAAAGCTCCAGTTGATTTGGACTGCCTTTCTTCAGCCAGCAGATAGGATTTACAAATGGTGGAATGTTTTACTACAGCTTTCATTTTTCAGCTTGTCTTTTCTAATTCAAAAATATTATTGCAAAGTTAGAAAATGTAGTTGTCAGGAGAATGTATAAATAGGACCTTATACATTTCCAGACAATGTAAGCGCGTAGTATAACTTGAGTAATTGCATTACAAGATTTGTATTTGTTGTGCTGCCAGTCTAGTTGGAAATGTGATTACATTATATTTTCTGAAAAGCTCTAATATTGCCCGACGATCAGTGACCCAATCTGCAATGTGGCTGCATGGCTGTTGCAGCTGCTTAAAATAAGATGGTCATTTTATTGGGGTTGGATTTGCACCCCACCCCGCCTCTCTCTCTCATACACACACAAGATGCTTCAGCAGGACTCATTGGATAGGAAATTAGGTGGATTCCCACTCCCTCAATCCCTCCACACCCCCCAACAGTGATCCTGAGGTCAGTTTTCATACCTTCTCAACTGTCTTGGCAGCAACCTGTCGAACCTGGACCTTCCTTCACCAGTGTGACCCAATAATAAATCAAGCCACTGCCTTTATCCGTTGATCCATCGAGTGAGATGAATACAGATTAGTTCTACGGATTACTTTTTTTCTTAGGAGTCAGCAGAATTCTGAGAGCATTCTGGACAATAAATGATTTCTGTATAATGAATGTTTTGGTATTTGGGAATGATGTAGATCATTTATAACAAAGCAGGAGCAGAAAGGCATAGCCATATGTTAGGAATTCAGGGGAAATCAGGGGCAGGTTGGTAATTAGAATGTGCAGTTCATGCAGGAGAGGTATTGCTTAAATGAAAGAAATTAGGAAAGGCTTATGTGCCCTGTCCTTCTGCATCTCTGTCATAATGTGCACATACTACATGCCAGTCAAGAAACAGACAAAATGGAAAATAAAATATATTTTTGATAATCATTTCTAGCTTATCAGTCATCATTTTTATTAAGCATTTCATAACCCATTTTGCAGATACCTTAATGTCACATCATTGCTTATTAAAACTATTGAGGAAAGTATGATCGCAATTGACACTTGTGTCTGCTGTTTTGCCAAATAGGCAGAGTTCTATGCAATACTGTGACAGGGTACAATGAATCAGGACATGCTTATGGAAATGGTAACACTTTTCAAGAACTTACAGCTTTAAAATCATACTGGGTTTGGATAGCCACCAAACAGCAAAAAGTGGTGCAGATCATTCATCACCCATTGGAAGCTGTGGCTATATATTCCACTTCCTGTGTTAGGAAAATATTAACCCAAGCCTTCTACTTTGAATTGTTGTGCAGTGATGGCCCATTCTCACCCAGTTCCCTGTTGTTTGTGGTTACCATGTATAGAGAGCAGCAAGTCCAGCTATGATGTTTTTGGGAGCAAGTATATTCAGACACATTGGACTTCTGCCTGAATAATATCTAACTAGATTACTGCCAATGAGGAGGTAGCACCCTCAAGGAGAACCCACCTTTAGGAAAGAAGATAAAAATTTAGAAGGACAGTGATAAACTTTTATTCCTTTTCTAGAATGTAGAGTTAGGTGCAGATTACAACATTATTTCATCATTCAGTTTCATCTAATTAGCACCTCTATATTGAAATTATTGTGATCTAGGTTATTTTAAGTATGAATTTTACCAGAAACCCATTCATCCACAGAAATCTCCTGTTCCAGCACAAAGAAATAACCAAAGCATACTATAAGCATGCTTCACGATTGAAGATTTAGATTAGATACAGTGAAATTCTCAACCAGTTATAAAGAATAGTTTTATAATGTTGCTCTCCCAGATACTCAAGAAATCTCCCACCACCGAATTTTATCATGCCTGGCCTACTCTAAGTTGGTCTTTCCCAGTGTACAGTTGCTGTGTGCAACATAACTTGGTGATTCAACAGTTTATGGGAAGAAATTTTACAAAGCTTCAATCAAGCCCAAAGAGGATAGGATTTCAATCTAATCCTATCGTCTCCTCAAATTTACAGGAATTGAATGGAATGTTTGTTTGTTCCTGTTCTGTTTGTCACCTCTGAATTGCTAACTGTTGTTTAGAGAGGAAAGGCTTCAGAGCTGCAGTTTATGCGTCTTTGAATATCCTGGGTGCACTGCTGACACAAAAGGCTACTTGCAAAATGGTTTGTTCATGAATTATTCATAAATAGCAAACAGCATTCTTAATACATGGAAATAATTTCTAAAGTAAACCCAATTTTGAATGGGACTGCAGATGTTCCTTCAAAGTATTTCACAGACTCCTGTTAAGATAAATATTAACATGTATACGATACATCTTAAAGCAGCACTACTTTGCTTTCTTGCCTATTCTTTGTAAATAATAAATCATTGATAGTGGAAAATGTACAAAAATTAAGCTTTGCACAAAGTGAAGTTATTAGAAATAAGCCTTTTTTGCCTCCAATCTGTTTTTAATGAAACCAGGAGACTAGTTGCTACTTTGAATTTATCCCAAGGATGATAATGGACTGCACAAATGAAATCAGCCTATACAAGATCTGCAGGTCAGAGGAGCCAAATTACTATAAGACCCCTCCCCATTGTTGGCAGATTTAATTACAGCAAAAGCCACAGATGTTGCCCAGAGCCTTTGGAAATAACAGCTTCAGTAATGCTTCAGTCTGTTAAGGAGAATCTCTTGTGGTTTCCTGCAAAATAATATTTTATAAAGTTTTTGTACTTAACCAACTCTTTTAAGTAATCCTAGTTGAACTGTTCCAGTGGCCATCAGTTGTGCTTTTGATCAGCCTCCTTCTGCAGTTACATTAATAGCATCTGATCAATGACTAGAGTAAATCAATTTATGAAATAATCTGAATTACTCCTAAGGTATTCTTCTAATGTAACATGGTACTTAAATATTATTTATAAGTCTTATTGCTACATTACTGAATTGTGCTCGATATTTTTAGACATATGCTGAGTGGAAAAATTCAAAACACATCAGCAGTTTGGAGTACAGAACCTGTATAGGTCACAATCATAAACCAAGATATTGGTTATAATCACAAAACAACAATATTGTAAAGCACATATTATCTTTGAACAATCCAATCACTGTTGACTTTCAACATTTTCTCTTAAAAGATAACTGAGTAATCTACTCCCCTTTTTAGAACCTAGAGACCAAGAAGAATCCAAGCTGGGTCTCTGAGCTTTTCTTATTTAGTTGATTTGTGCCATGGGGGTGATCTGCAATTGAATTTTGTGCCTGTGGGGTAATAAGGAGAAAAACTCTCTGAACAATCCTACAGCATTCCAATCCAATGATATCTTTTCGAAAAATGTGCATGTATGAATATGTGTGGAAACAGAATCAGGCACAATATGGTATCTGCAAATTTAGGTTACCAATGCTTACTGTTATAGAGTTTTGCAAAACAAAACTTTAAAATTGGCATTGTGTCTTTGGCCGACATATGTCTAATATGTGTTTGGCCTTGCAGTATCACTTTATGCCAGTGATATTGCCACTTTATGCATTTGACACCCTCTCCCATGGGGCATTAAATCTATCAAGATGGTAGCAGGGAGTGATCATGAGGTTTTCATTCTGATTATACCCATTTTGAGAAGACTGGTGGGTTCATGGCCTTCTCACCCTGCTGTCACTTGAGACACTTAAGAGGGCAATTGATGGTCTCACCCCACTGGTGTTAGTGGGTTAACACTAACAGGCAGGAGTCCTTGCTATTTGGGAGGTGTGACAAGCAAACCCATAATTCAAAAGCATTCAGTCCCTGACTAAAGGAACCAGCATTTGGAAGCCCTGTGTGGGTGTAGTACTGACAGCAGCCATCACTTCCCAAATGCTTTCCCCTCCGGGCTTTGTCTCGCACACCATGGCCCTCGCTCCTGGGAAAACCCCGCTGCTGTCCAAGTAAGTGCCATCCCCGAAAAGAGGCAGTGAGGGGCTTTTGCCAGTTGCTCAGCCAGCTGACAAAATCACATCCATTAAATACTGCCCAATAATTCAAAAACTAAAGGAATTCAAGGGTGAATAGAGAATTCAGGGAGTTAATTCACAATTTACTGCAAATGTGCATGACCTTAGATATCAGGGGAATGTATTAAAACAAAATCAATTTATTGAAAAATATATAAACTAATTGAAAAAATCTAGAATTGAAAACTAAAATAGGAGGAGATTGAGGAATGAAAATGAGAAGCTTGATTTGAGATCACGTGAATGAAATCAGATTTCTCGGGCAAAGAGAAACTCTATCTGTTCCTAAGACATTCCTATTTTTCTGTGATCTGTCTTGATTTTATCATTAGTCAATCCTACTTCATTCCAAAAGCTTTCAAAGTCAGGTTGAGAATTGCACATGAAATAATAATTCAAACCATTTTTACTGCAAATGTCACTGAATAAGCTTTTCACCATCTTTTGAAAAAATTTTCCTTGCAAGTTTTATGAGCATTTTGTAACTAATCTTGGGACATTATCCAAAAAGAGATTGGAAGAACAGTAAATTTGCAGCAGTCTTCTACCCTTGTAATGCAATGATTTGCGCAATGGCAGTTAACTCTGTATTAGGCATCATTGAGTGTGGCTCAGGAGGAGCATCTGACATTACAATCTCTGCTGCATTTCCTGAGAGGAAGACAGTGCAGTAAAGGTATAGAGGAAAGTAAAATTACTGCATTTCTCATATTAAATGTATACCATTAACACATATTCCTTCAAAGTACCTTTAAATGTTTATTACCTTGAAATTTGTGATATGTCTGATTAAAATTGGTGTCATGGCCCTATGTTAGCTAACATTGTTTGAGAAACATTTTACCTAATATTTGTGTTACATGTTATCTTTTTAAAGCATAATTTGTTGCTTTTTTTAAAAAAAACACACCAATGTAACATTTACATAATGGAGAACTTCTTGAAAAGTGGAATCTGTTTTGAATGATCTGAATGGATGGCCTCCAGTTTCAAAAGCCTTTGACAGCTGTATTTAGTTGTACCAAATTCCATTTGTGCAAGACGGGAAAGCAGACAAGTGAGTTAGTTTGCTTACCACTGGATATTGGACACCAAAATGAAAAAATATAACCCTTAATCTCATTATTGGTTTAAAAAAGGAGCAGGGAGTTTTCTCTTGGGGTTTATCTGCTAATTCAAAAGATGGATCAGATGTTCTGATATCGCATGACTGCCATAGCAACAAGACTTTTGTGCCAGACATCATGAACTTCGACAGTGTAATATGGAAAAATGGCTCATCATGATGGCGTTCATGAATATTTTAGCAGATTTTTCCCATTTTCTCTTCATAATCTTCTGCAACAGTCCAGCACAGTCACCCCTTGGTCACAGGTGAAATTTCTGATGGCAAATATCTGGCCAGGTATAGTTTTTAGTGTATTACTAACAGGTCCATAAGGCACTGTTCAATGGTAATTTAAAGGATGCATCCATTCAGAAATGTTTCAAAATATAAAATGTGAGTGCGTGGCCCTTCCCAACCTCTTCTGTTGCGCAGTAAGCACCGAGTGAGTCCATATTCGAGAGTGTATAATTGCTGCCTCTGGTATTTTCTGTTCCTGGAGAGATTATTTGTTTCTTCTAAATTGTAACCTAAAGTTCTGTATGACACTACCTATAATGGAAAAACATATCAGTTGTGCTAGTTATAAAGGTCATAAAGGTCAAAAGCACAGAAATCCGCCCTGTGGCCCACTGAGCCTGAGTCGGTCAAAAATAGACACCTAACTATTCTAATCTCATTTTCCAACACTTTGACCATAGTCTTATATGCCTTCACATCATAAGTGTGCATTTAATTATTTCTATAATATTTATAAGAAATAGATTTATTTATGTATAGCACTAATTAGTTTATTATTTTCACTTTGTAAGCATATTACTGAAAGGTAATAGCCCTGAAATTCTTGGGGATAGAGAGACTGTAAGTCACACTTACTACTTCTATGCAATAAACAGAATTTGGGTCAAAATGAGGCCCTGAAGAATTCTCTCGCATTTGGATGATCTGTTAAGCTCTGTATCTGGGAGTGTGGCTGCTCCTTCTGCTGCTTTCCCTCCATGTCAGGTGGTATGTTGAGAAAAATTGAGTTTTCTGAAAACTTTTCCCTTAATGCCTTGAAAGACTTCAACAAAATTCATCCTCATTAAAACCTGACTTGAGTCTCTGAGGCTTTCTTTACAAATTTAGGAATATTGACCTTTTTAACAGGAATAAGCTATTTGGTTCTGCAAGCCTGGTCCACCATCCTGTATGGTACTAACCCACCTTCCTGTTTGTGCATGCCAGCACCCACCTATCCCACCCTCTTCCTCTGCCCGCTCCAATGATCATTGACTCCCTTGCCTATGAAAAATCCATCCCAACTCCGGCTGGTTTCAATACCACGGATGAACAATCTCTGAGAGAAAAACATCTTCTTTGTCACGTAATTGATCCTGAAGGGAATTGATTCCTTTTTCTGGTTAGAATGGCTCCAGTGGGATCTGTGAGTTTAGAAAACCTTTCTCCAGTGAAGTTCAGCATTTCCCAGTGACTCTGCTCTGCTTTAGAATGATAGGTTGGCGTACTGGAGGGCCCATCATTGATGCGACTTTTATAGGTGCCTGCAGCCCACGTGACAATGTGATTGAATGCAGTTATATGTGGGCTGAAAATGTGTTGCTGGAAAAGCGCAGCAGGTCAGGCAACATCCAAGGAACAGGAGAATCGACGTTTCGGGCATCGATTCTCCTGCTCCTTGGATGCTGCCTGACCTGCTGCGCTTTTCCAAAAAACACATTTTCAGCTCTGATCTCCAGCATCTGCAGTCCTCACTTTCTCCTACAGTTATATGTGGACCTTGCCTTTGAAATAGTTCATCTTTTAAGGACCCCATGTACTGTATGTACTGTATGTACACTCTGTTGCAACTCTGCCTGCTAGTTTGCTGGGTACACACAAATCTGTTTGCATGTTAACTTCATAACTTATAATGTACTTGACTTATCTAAATAAACTACCCACAGAGTTAATCAATTCTTAAGAAAAGATTATTAGACCATTAGCATTAATATGATAAAGTCATATAGATGTACAGCATGGAAACAGACCCTTCAGTCCAACTCATGCATGCTGACCAAGTACCCTAACCTAATCTAGTCTCATTTGCCAGCATTTGGCCCATATCCCTCTAAACCCTTCCAATTCAAATACCAATCCAGATGCATTTTAAATGTTGTAATTGTACCAGCCTCCACCATTTCCTCAGGTAGCTCATTCAGTCAAGCACCACCCTCTGCGTGAAGAGGTGCCCCTTAGGTCCATTTTATATCTTTCCCCTCTCACCCTAAACCTATGCCCTCTCTAGTTCTGGACCCCACCACCCTCACCAAAGAGTTATTGTACCAAAGAACTATTGAAGGTTGAGCAGAAATTTAAAGTGATTCTTGCAGATTGACACAGCTTACAGATCCTAAGCACAAACTCAACAGTTGACGCTACCAATAGCACACCTAAACAGGACGCATGGGCCTTGTGAACTTAAATATGCACCAAGGGAATGCCCAGCTTTCAAGCAATTTTGCAAGTTATGTGGCAGAAAAGGCCATTGGCATGAGGCATTGCATTAGTTAAAGGCTGATGTAGCTACATAGAACTATGCGTTGAATTGAACAGACTAAGCACAAGGAGTATCTTCAAACCATAATAAAGTCCATCCTGTATCTCACCAGAGATATACTGTATATGCAAAGTGGTTGATAAACCAGATCTGAAGATGTACAAAGTGGGACAAAATGGTAAAAATGTTTATACTGTTGATATCATTACACCATCTGAAATATTTGCAAAAGTTTAGAGTATTGCTCCTTAAAAAGTTGGTGATTGTTGGGTATATTGGCTGAGATTGACACTGAGTAAGTGCTAATGTACTATCCTTATGAATTCCACCTACTCACAGACATGGGAACCTGTTACGAACCATGCGATTGTAAAACTTGCAGTATACAATATTTCACCAATTACATTTGCAGGATGAGTAATGCTGGAGTTGAAGTACAGTCAATACTTAGGATTTGCAGATGTTCTATGTCATAGACAGATAATGCTGAGCCAACAATTGCATGTGTATAGCATACCATGACCTTGCAGTGGTCTCAGTCCATAGAATCAGACAAACATCAGAGATACAACAGAGAATGCGGCAGATAATTCAAGAGCTGTATATGTAAGAAGACTAGAGCACTTCTGAATTAGTGAAGCTAAAATCTCAGCTCTCTGATGTGGAGAGAAGAATGAAAATTCAAGAGGAAATGGATGAAGAACTAGCTCAGGATAAATCCAAATTTGAAGATACCGTAACTGAAATGATGATGTCTTTAGGGATAATCCTGCTCCACTCCCAAAAATGAATGAAGAGCTTGGGGAAAAAAAGGAACAAATCATTTGAACTACTCTCACTGTATCATCAATCTAATGAAAAGATCTTATACTCCACAACTACCTGATGAAGCACTCTGAAAGCTATTACTTCCAAATAAACCTGTTCGACTATAACCTGGTGTTGTGATTTTTAACAATGAAAAGATTAGTTTACAGGAAGATCTGAAGCACATCACACATCAAACAGAGCAGGCTCAGCAGGAACTGATGCAGAAACATCAGCTTGAGTTCAAAGCAATGCTGTAGAAACTGACCGTTCTGCTCACAAAACAAGGAGCTACAAATCACTACTGAGATAAGCCTTTCATTGGGCATCATTGTTGCCATTTATTTCAGAAAGTACCAAAGAAGGACATTGACAAAACCATACTACCACTGAACTGGCAAGTGGAAAAGGGACATTTTGTATGATGTAGAGCATCTGTGATGTGCAAGTGAATGGATTCTACTTGTACTCCAGCACTATTCATCCTGTATTAGGAATTGTTTCACTGATGCCTGCTGAAGGTTTTACATTCATAGGTTTTTCCATGGCATCTTGTTTTCAAAGAAAATTTAAAGGATTGAAAGAAAAAGTGTAAGAGGCTAGATACTTATCAAAACAGGTCAAGATGGAGAACATAAAGTACACCAACAGAAGATAGAATCAGAAGAATCCAGCCTGTACAACCAGAAGCTTTAAAATGAGCTGGGAGGACTTAAGGAGCAAAACAGTAAATGCAAAGAAGATTTTGATCACTCAAAATAGCTTGAAGAATTAGATCAGTCAGTGGCTAATCTGGAACAAAACCTGGCTGTAGTGCACTACAATAAGCAAATTCTGTAACAGCAACTGCACTCCCTGAAAAAACAACTGACAATGACATTGTCTGGAGGTGCCGGGTGATTGCCGTAGTCAAAGTTATCATCACAAGAACTGAATATATCTGCAAATTGCCTATATATTATTGAGACACATTCGCTCACTTGGTCTTGTAAATGGTTAAATCTTCTTGTGGAAAGGAGGAGGCTGTTGAGTGTGTACGTTGCCTTTAAGAACACTCTCTTTAAGAATTCAATATGCCGAACATGTACAAAATTGTGACTCTGCATGCTAACAAGTCAGCTGTGGTTTTGAAAGCTGCACACACAGGAATAGTTGATTTATTATAGTGTCTATTTCAGAACTTTATACTGTCTTTTACTGTTTTAAACAAACTAACTCACGGAGTTCATCAATAACTGACAAGCAACTAATTATCACTAACATGAGAAACATTTCCAATTATTTAATTTACCTGGGTTAAGCAGTGTCTCTGGAATCTCCAGACTCATGACAATAAAAAGACTTTTGAGTTATTCACAAATAGCTTCCAGAAAATGCCATGTTTGGGAATTTTTTAAAGCATGGTGCAAATGGTAGCTATTGACTAGAGCAGTTTGCCACTGAATGTGAGTCATGTGTGTAACTGCAAGATAAAGGCATTCAAGATATCTTTTTATAGGATTAGGCATAGAACTGCAATAGTTTTATAACTGATATTTTTCTCTATCTCTTGCATTAAACTCTATGCTTCCCCATCATTTACCTGTTCCTTGACCATTTTCTTCCTATCACCTGTACGACTGTGTGAAAATAGTTCCTGCTTATGAAAGCTGAAAGTCACTAAAGGGAAATAGGTGGCATTTGACCTTTCAAGCGATGCTCATTTATTGTGTCAGATTGTAGAAAGTGTACACAAAAGCACACAGACCAATATACTGTAATTTAGTAGAGGCTTTGATTTATGATAATCACTTGAATAAGTTTGAATTTGCGTTTTTTTGTAATGCAACATTATGGCTCAGGATTTCACAAAACACTCTGTTCTCTGTCACTGTTGTAAAGGCAACAGGTAATTTTCATCCAGTTCCAAAATCAGCAAGTAAAATGAATGACCAGTATCTTTAGTGTTGTTTGAAAGAGACTTCTTCCACCAACTAGAAGAATTCCCCATTGAATTTCCGAGAAAGTACTTCGTGATCTCCACTTTAAAACATCTCAAGCTGAATTTGTCATTCAAAGGACATAACACCTAACAGTGCAGCACTGATTGATACTTTAGCTTAGATCTTCCAATTTTACCTTAAAATCAGTGGGACGATACTTCAAAATTATATCAGTGTCTGTAAAATACCGTGGGGCCTGAGGTTATGATAGGCACTATCACAACTGAAACAGTGCAAGCAACTGCAATTTAACTCATGTGGTGGTACACTGGGTATAACTCAATTAGAAAGGTCTGCTGGAATTAGCATCTATTTTTTCCCAGATTATACTCAGAAATGTTTATGATATAAATAAGACATTCTTTAAAAGAAAAGTCAGTAATTAACTAAAAATCAGTAACTAAAAATGATTGATTCAGGTTACTCCCTGGCTCGGGTAAATCCAGTACTTTATTAGCGACTCATCTATTGACTGGTTACTCTGAAATTCAACACAATTTCCTTCAAGATCGTCTAATTCTTATAAACTGCTCAGGAGTTTGAAGGGTCCCAGTGCTTTAACCAATTCAAAGTGAAACCAGAGGAAATGAATGATGGATTAAGTGAATGGCCTTCAAAGCAGAGAAAGAGGTGCCTCGTAAAGACATCATTTAACGTAATCGGAAATCTGTAAGTGAATTATTTGAGCATTTGAATGAGATATATATCGTTCATTATTTCAGTCTTTCATTATCAACCACCTTTATTTTTCTACTTCTATTGATGTTCTGTTTCAAACTGCATTTTAAACATTCTGCAGTGTGTCATTACTGCCATGAAGCTTCTCCACCCTGATATTTCTCACTTGTTCCTAGCTCCTGTTCATACCTACCAGCTAAGGAATGTTAGTCAGCCTCATTAAATCAATTTCTAGATTACTGATGCAGATTATTCAGGAGATAGAGTGCTAATTCCATTAGATAAAAATTATTACTGACACATAACCAACTGGGTGATGTGTTCCAGCATGAATTCATTTATATCCAGATTGTTTTTTGTCGTCTTTAATTTGTACAGCCACACTTGTATAGTCAGTGAGAAAGGTTAAATAAATAACCTTGTGGAAGGGCTACAGTCAAATTTATGGGCAGAGATCAAAATGAATGCTCTTTTAATAGGATTATAAGGTTATCTAGGGTTGACAGAACACCAGACAAAGCAAGGGGCAAAGCCAATTTGTTTTCTATAACCATTTAACTTTTAATTTAACTATTTAATATTATTGGTGATATTTGTGGAGTCCCCATTCCTATGCATTCAAAAATCTGGACATTCCAACTTGCAATTTCTGATGTCAGTTTTCTGTGGACTGTGCAGTAAAAATGAAACCTGTGAATGATGCAGGAACTGGAGATGCATTGTGAGTTGGTGCAACAATGCAAGACAGGAAAGGCTAAGAAAGGAAATCAACATAATTATCCTTAATTAATATTTATTCCTGATGTATTTCTGCACAGAGATTGTGGCAGAGGTATTGCTAGCAGTTCTTATTCTTTAGAAGGGCTGGTTGCTAGGGGATGATGTCTGACTCTTTTGACAATTAGCTCATACTGCAACATAAAATAGTAATTTAATTGTTGTGGACTGTCCGTGGTTTGCCTCTGTTAACCGGGAATAGGATGTGACCTGTTCATTGCAATGCACTGACAGCTTTGTCAGCTTACACCTTGCCTAGCATTCTGACAATGAATAAAACTGGAAAATGGACGAACTCATTATTTATAATATTACTGTCTGTGAAATCTTGCTATGTGAAACCTCAGCCTGGATAAGAAGCCGTTACACTTCATTCTTTATTTCTGAAGCGTGTCATATCATTATATGCAGGCAAGATGTTTTCTTTGTACCATCCAGGGCTTAAAACGTGAATATATTTTTACTCCAGTAGAAATGTTTGAGCATGTTATTAATGTTTCACCAGAAATTGTCCCTCAACAAGCATGACCAAAACATGGCTGTTTCTGGTATGTTGCTGTTCACCAGTTGGTTCCTGCATTCCCCACAGGATGAGGCTTCAAAATTACATCAGTGTCTGTAAAATACTGTGGGACCCTGACGTTGTGATAGACACTATATAAATGCAGGCTCTTTTACTTTTGATGGCACTCCTGGCATGTGCTGCTTGTTCTGAGAGTGCTGCAAAGATTAAGGGGGGGGGGGGGGGGTTGGAATTTTAAGCCCAGGCTGTGAGTGAGGGGTTTTTGCCCGTCAGCGATGTTTCAGCTGCTGAGGAATTAAGCTCCCATTGCTCATTGAGAACGGAAACAGTGGCAACACGGAAGCAGGATGCAATATTTATGAGGCAGTTGTTCAACAGCCCTTTACCTGGGCCTCCTCCACCGCCGAAATCTAGCCACCCAATGCCTGGAGGAAAGACGCCTCATCTTCCACTTTGGGACCCTCCAACCACATGGGATCAATGTTGATTTCACTAATTTCTTCATTTCCCTTCCCACGGCCTTACCTCCGATCCAACTCGAAACCGTCCTCTTGAACTGTCCTACCATCTTCCTTCCCACCTATCCGCTCCACCCTACTCTCCGACCTATTACCACCAGACCCACCTCCATCTACCTATCGTATTCCCAGCTACCTTCCCACCCCCCCTTCCATTAAACTCTCAGCCACCTTGGGCCACCCCCATTCTTGATAAAGGGATTATGCTCGAAATGTCGACTGTCCTGCTCCTTGGATGCTACCTGACCAGCTGTGCTTTTCCAGCACCACACTTTTCGATTCTGATCTCCAGCATCTGCAGTCCTCACTTTCTTTATAGTTTAAATATGTCTAGATATATGAATGGTATTCACTGGGCAGGATCTTGTGCTGGTCCCTGTGGCAGGTTTACTGGTAGTTGAGGGGGGGGAGGGATTTCATTGCCACCAGTTTGAACAAGTCTGTTGTCAGGAAGGTAGGAGAATACTGAGGTCCTGCAGTGCCCAATTAATGCCCAGTTAAGGGCTTCATCTTACTACCACCTGTATTCACTCGTTGGCAGGTAGGGTGCAGACGTGATAAACTGACCCTGGTGTAGCTGCTTGTAGACTCCCAGGAAAGGTCCCCCTTCAGCTACTGAAGACTCTTCAGCTCAGAGGAATAGCACCATCCTATCCACTCTGTTTGTCGCCATCATCTGAGATCTTCTTTGCCTCACAATTTCATTAACTTGGCACCAACTCCATGCAAGGTGCCAAATCTGATTGTATGGAGTAGTCTGCACACGTTGTATGTTCAGTTGTTTGGAAGGCCTCTCTCTCTCTATACCTAACTGTACAAAGCTCTGGTATTTCGAGTATTGCAACATTTTGGTTGTGGGCGGCACGGTGGCACAGTGGTTAGCACTGCTGCCTCACAGCCCCAGAGACACGGGTTCAATTCCCGCCTCAGGCGACTGACTGTGTGGAGTTTACACGTTCTCCCCATGTCTGCGTGGGTTTCCTCTGGGTGCTCCAGTTTCCTCCCACAGTCCAAAGATGTGCAGGTCAGGTGAATTGGCCATGCTAAATTGCCCGTAGTGTTAGGTAAGGGGTAGATGTAGGGGTATGGGTGGGTTGCGCTTTGGCAGGGCGGTGTGGACTTGTTGGGCCGAAGGGCCTGTTTCCACACTGTAAGTAATCTAATCTAACCCGGGAACATGAGCCCCACAGATGTATAGACTGCTGATCTAGGGAACCTAATATTGTAGTACATAAGTGTGTTTTTGTATGGTATCTTTAAAGCCTTATGAATTTGAACGGCAGCAACAATTCCTCATGTCTTAGTCTCTGATTATGAACTGGCATTCTGAAGGTTTTAGGAATGAGTTTGGTGAGTTATTAAGTGTCAACATCTTTCTTACTGGCTAAAGTAAAATGAGTGTCTTTCAACTTTAGGCAAGGTAAACAACTCAAAGGTAAACAACTTGATTGGAGAGTAGCTGATCAAATTAATTTGGTAAACTGGTTCAGTCTAGTTCTTCTGTTGTAGCTTGAATGAGTATAACTACAGCTCTCCCATGCATAATGCAGATTTCAGGCAGAGTCAGTTTGGATCATGGTGAGTTGGGTGCTGGGTGGAGGTGCAGTTTTTCCTCCTCTTTGCTTAGTTTCTTTGCTATGTAGTTCTCTATTTTGTTGCATGGAGCTGTTGATGAGTAAATGCTAGGTAGCAATTCTGCTTGTGATAAATAGATGGTACAATTTAAAATATAGCAGATCAGCTTGACTGAGTAGAATGTACAACCTGTGGAATGTGGAAAGTCATGAACCATTGTCTGAGGTGAGTCTACATAAACTTCAATTCTGTTTGGGATCTTGAGCATTGAGAGTCACTGTTGTGTCTCCAATATAAATGAGACAGAAGACTACGTAGAAAGAACATTTAGGGACATGGCCACAGTGTAGCTTATAGATGTTCAGGCAGGTAAGGAGAGGGTGACTGACAAGCTGTCTGGCTGAACTAGGCAGGATAATGTCGGAGCCCTAACACAGTCTACATGCCAGTTAGTTTTCTGCTTTGGATACGTGAGGGCAAAACTACAGAGCCCAGTCAGTGACACCATTGGCAGCTTAGCAATACAGAAAAGAAGGGACAAGAGTGGAAGAGCAGTACTGCTAAGGAATTCTTTCATTGGGAGAATGGATAGGCAGCGTTCCTACAGCTGTCAGTTTGAATCCAGATTGTTACATTGCCTCCTTGGTGCCAGGGTCAAGGATGTCAAAGAATGGCTGCAGGACATCCTTCTAGGGGAATGTGAGTAGCCAGAAATCCTGTCCATGTCGGTATCAGTGACTTTAGTAGAAAGGACAATGGAATTCTGAAAGCATATTTCAGGAAGTTAGGAATAACTTTGTAAAATCTGACCTCGAAAGCAGTAATATCAGGATTGCTGCAAGAACCATGTACTCATGAGCATAGCAGCAGTAGAAATGAGTGATTGAATATATGGGCGAACATTGGTGTAGGTGGGAGGGCGTTAGATTTCTGAGGAAGAGGGACTGGTTCTGGCACAAGTAGAACTTAAGATGGATGGGTAGCATCTTGGCAGGACTGGGATGAACATCCTTGCAGGAAGTTTTACCCATGCTGCTGGGGAGGGGGCAGATTGGCAGGAGGATGGGAATCTAAGAGAGAGCTCCAATTCAAGGGATGCATAACTAGCAAAAAGATTGAAGTGTGTAAAATCCTGAATGAACTTGACAAGTTGAATGTAGCAAGGATGTCCAGGATTAGAAGACACTGTTTTAGAATTGGGGGTCACTCTTTCAGAGCAAAGATGAGGAGAACGTTGTTTTTCTCTCTGTGGATTTTGTGACTTTGGAATTCTCTGCCAGAGAAGGTAATGAAGACGGGGGTCATTAAATATTACTAAGCCCGAAGCAGATAGATTATTGTTAGGCAAGGAATCAAAAATTCTTGGAGACAGATGGGAGTGTGAAATTTGAAACACAAACAAATCAGTCATAATCTTATAGAATGGTGAAGCAGGATGGATGGGCCAAATGGTCTACTCTGCTTGTTAGGAGTTGTTTACTAAACTGTAAATGACAAACTAATGTTGGACATGTTATAAGTCAGGAAATTAGTGATGTATGTGATCTGGATAATAATACGTGACTTTAACTTGCAAGTGGATACAAGTCAACGCCAATACTGTGCAAGATGAATTTATGGAGTGTTTGAGATGTGTTTCTGAAACAGATATGTTGAGGAGCCGACTAAGAGATTGGGCTGTTTTGGATTAGTGCTGTGTAATGAGAAATGATTAACAACCTTGCTGTAAATGGGCCTTAAGAAAATAGTGACCATAGTATAATAGCATTTCATATGAAGTTTGAATATGACAGTTCATGCTGAAATGAATGTCTTGAATCCAAGCATAGGAATCTCAAGGTAAGAGGGGCAAGTTGGCCAGGGTGGATTGGGAAAATAAACTAAAAAATGACAGGCAGTCAACAAATGTATATTCTGCTGAGTTACACACACCCAAAAGCAAAGGTGAATCAAACATCTTTAACAAAATAAGTTAAAGATTGCATTAGATTAAAGGAGTGTCGCAGGTAGACAAAGCAGTGAGGAAAGCATTTGGTATGCTTGCCTTTATTGGTCAGTAGATTGTTACAGGAGTTGGGAGGGCATATTGCAGTTGTACAGAACATTGGTTAGGCAACGTTTGGAATCCTGTGTTCAATTCTGGTCTCCCTACTATCGCAAGATGTTGTGAAACTTGAAAGGGTTCAGAAAAGGTTTACAAGGATGTTGCCAGGTTTGGAGAGCTTGAGCTATAGGAAGAGGCTCAACAGGCTGGAGCTGTTTTCCCTTTAGCGTTGGAAGCTGAGGGGTGATTTTATGGAGGTTTATAAAATCATGAAGGGCGTGGATAGGATAAATACACAAGGTCTTTTCCCCAGAGTAGGGGAGTCTAAAACTTGAGGGCATAAGTTGAAGGTGAGAGGGGAAAGATTTAAAGGGACCTAAGGGACAACCTTTTCACACAGATGGTGGTGCGTGTATGGAATGAGTTGTCAGAGGAAGTGGTGGAGACTGGTACAATTACAAGATTTACAAAAACATCTGGATGGGTATATGAATAGCAAGGGTTTCGAGGGATATGGGCCAAATGTTGGCAAATGGGACTAGATTAATTTGGGATATCTGGTTGGCATGGACATGTAGAAGGGTCTGTTTCTGTGCTGTACATCTCTATGACTCTAACTGGCTTAATGGTAAACCTGAGGATTTGGACTAATTTAGGACACAGCCAAAAAGGACCAATAAACTGACTAGGGAATGGAAAAGATAATCTGGATGCAAGTTAACAAAGAAAGTAAAGGGTGAACTGTAAACTCTTCTATTGATATATGGAACGAAAAAGATTAGCGAGGATAAATGTGGACCCACTACAAGTGAGACAGGAGAATTTATCATAATAATTTCTTGACTTCCTCCTTCTCACTACACCCTTGGTTCACTAACTTTTTGCATGAAGACAGAATTAAAGTAATTGTTTAATTGCAATGGCACTTCCTTGTTCTCAATTAATAATTCTCCTGTTTAAGGAGCTGCATTTGCCTTTACTAATCCTTTTCATTTGACATTCTCATAGTTGCTTTTACAGTCTGCTTTTATATGCTTGTAAGTTTACTCTTGTACTCTGTTTTTGTTTTCCTCTTATGCAAACGTTTGGTCATCATTCACTGATTGTAAAGAGTTTCCAATGCTTAATCTTGCCACTTTTTCTAGTAACTTTACATAACACTACTTGGATCCAATATTTTCTATAATTTCTTTTGTTAGGACACTTTGACTTGTGTGTGTTTGCCCTAGAAAAGAGTGTATAACTCTTAAAATGTAAGGATTTGTTCTTTGACTATTAGTCATTTTGTTTTTTAACATATTTACACCTGGGACCCAGGTATTTGTGGCTAGCCAGCATTTGTTGCCCTTACCTTGTTGCCCTTGAAAAAGTAATGCTGAGCTTGCTTCTTGAACTGCTGCAGTGCATGTGGTGTAGGTAGACCACAATACTGTTCAGGAGGGAATTACAAGGTTTTGACCCGGTGTTAGTGAAGGAACGACAATATATTTCCAAGTCAGGATGGTGAGTAGCTTGAAGGAAAGTTTGCAGGTAGTGGCGTTCCTATGGATTTGCTGCACTTGAATTTCTAGATACAAATGTTTAGCTTCTCAGTGACATCTTGATCCTGTCACTAAGGAGGCAACATTCCATCCCTGGTGTCACATCCACAGCTGCTGAAACATCTATCTGTTCTCTGCATGATTGAATTCCTGATGGCTATTGCTCTTGCATTGTTTCTTTTCTCCTAGCTCTGGAGCTGAAGCAATCGAGGTACCACGGACATGGCTTATACAGGATTCTCCTGAGAAAACCTCTTGGCCGGCAATACCCCAAACTGACAGTGTGTTCAGGAGGGAGCTGGACATGGGGGCATGCTGCACTGCCTCCCTGGTGTCAGGTGATAGCCTATTCCCTTGCTGCCTGTGCACTCTTTATCTGCGCTGTGACTATCTCACTGTACATGCTATACATGAATGTCACAGTCTTGCAGATAATCCTCGGTGATTCTGCTCTTCAGATCCAAAATGAGGATTTTAAGTAACTTTCTGGACTCTGGAAATGTCTCTGTTGACCCATATCACACAAGAGGCATATTCCACATGTCTGAGCTGTCTTGCTTTGACTTATCCTTCCTTACTCCCCATATGTTTAATTACCTGGTTTAAAGAGTATTAAATACAGAATAGGGACATTACCATCCTCCTTATACACTTAATACTATTTACTCCAAACTAAAGCAGCTGCTCACTACCAGCCAACACATGTCTTCCCTGTGATGTTACTCTTGGATTTGTGTTTCAAAACTCAGGCCAGCTGCCAAGAGGATCGACTTTGCTCAGCTGTTCCTTTCCCCAGTTGCAAGTGAGTGAAAGCTTTGAGGCTTGGTGTGAAGCTACAGTCTTTCTCCAGTTGGGTTACATCCAGGCTGGATTCTGCCCAGCTGTCCCGCTCCTTGACCAGCCAGTAAATGAACGCCTTGATCAGGTTTGATGCTGCTCCTCCTCTCCCCAGCTCCAGGTATGTCAAGATGAAGGGCGGGCTGTTTAAGACTGAGGTGAGGAGGAATTCCTTCACTCAGCAGGTGGTCAAACTTCCAATTCTCTACCCCAGGCCTGTGGATGCTCAAAAATTGAGCAGGTTCAAGACTGAAATCAATAGATTTCTGAAGACTTTTGAGTTAAAGGGAAATAGCGATAGTTCCAGAAAATGGGATTAATGATATGATCAGTCATGTTCTAGATTGGGTCAGGCTCAATGGCCTATTCCGATTTTGACCTTTCTAAATTTGACAATCTATTCCCTAACAGAAAGAGGGAGAGAGAAAGATAACAATCAGTGTTATTGTTGTGTACCTGTTGAGGCCAACATTTGTTGGAAACAGTTTACTCACTGTGAGTAAGTGAGTGGTGAAGATGATGGAGAGAGATAAAGCTAGCTCCTGTAAACAGTGTGGTAGCTTCTATCTAAACAAGTCCTAGCTCTTTTGTATTTTGTGGTGGCATTTCTGCAACAAGTTCTATTTAATTGTGAAATGATCCATGAGGTGCTACATGTTAGAAAAGAGAATTAAAAAGGCTAGTTAATTATCAATGATGGCTTGTAATCCATTGGCGTTATCACATAGGTTCCAGCACCATGGAGAAATCCTGGAAATGTGATGAATGTAGCATGGGATTCAATTATCCATAACAACTGGAAATCCATCCATATGGACTGGTTTTCCCCAGCACTATGGAAAACTCGTGGGAATGTGAGGATTGTGAGAAAGAATTCCATTATCCATTGTAGCTAGAGATTCTTTGGTACAGTCACTCTGGGAACAGACCATTCACCTGCTCCATAAGCGGGATTGATTTTGTCTACCTCCTCTTTTAAACAGTGGCATCATGTTTACTGATTTCCAATCTGCTGGAACTGCCCCAGAGTCCAAACTTTGGAAAATTTCCCCAAGTAAAAGGAAGGAGGTATGGCTCAGGTACAGGCAGCTGGGATCAAGGGAATTCCTGGAGAAAGAAAAGGGATACAGGAGTTTATTGAAGAAGGGACAGTGAAAAGGGGGCACGAGATATCCTTGGTTAAGAAGATTAGAGTGAATTCAAAAAAGATTCTTTAAGTGTATTAAAGGAAAAAGAATAACTTGAGAAAGAATAGGAGCCAGGGCGCATGGTGGCTCAGTGGTTAGCACTGCTACCTCACAGGGCCAGGGACCTGGGTTCGATTCCAGCCTTGGGCAACTGTCTATATCGAATTTGCACATTCTCCCTGTGTCTGCGTGGATTTCCTCCCACAATCCAGAGCAGATTCGGTAAATTGGCCATGCTAAATTGACCATAGTGTTCAGGAATGTGTAGGTTAGGTGCATTAATCGGGGTAAATTTAGGATTATAGGGGAATGGGCCTGGGTGGGTTACTCTTCGGAGGGTCAGTGTGGACTTGTTGGGCTGAAGGGCCTGTTTCCATACTGTAGGGATTTTATGATTCAGAAGCCAAGACAATAATTAGATGTTAAGAGTATTTAGCATTGAAAGGGTCTGGGTTTTTTGCAGCATGTGCTTTAAATATTGGTTACCATACATTCTCGAACAGGTGGTCTTAACCTTCAGTGACCAAAGTGCCAAATGTACCTTCTATGGCTTGCAGAGAGCAAATCATTGTCTGCTCTTCAGAAATTACAATTTCACAAGCTGAAAATTCAACAGTAGTAAAAATTTAATCTACTATGGGAAAATTAGGAAGAAAGACCTGTTTGCTGCAAAATGTTAGGTATAACAGATGGTACTAGTGTTAATGGAAAAACAGTATGCTTTCTTGAGGCATCCCACTGAATATTTGCATTGTTATTTCACCAATCATAGAATCTTGTACAAAACAGTGAATTCCTACTCGATCCACATCGTCTGATACACAAAACATTCTTGCTGCTGCATCTGTTGGAAACAGGCCTTGGGAGACTGGGAAAATGCAACTAGATTGCAGGCAGAGAAAATGATACAGACACAGTCATTACATCCTCCACACTAAAAAAAGAGGGCTAACTGGGACATTTTTATTTAAGTCCATTCAAGAAATGTGAGCATTTCTCACGAGGCCAGTACTCATTGTCCATTCCAAATTGCCTTGGAGATACAACATTTTGAAGCTGTTGCAGTCTTGGAGGTGGAGATAAAGCTGCTGTGCTGTTATGGATGGAATTCAGGATTTTGACCCAACAACAGTGGTGAAGCAATAATATTGTCACATGTCAAGACGGCGTGTGACTGAGGAGATAAACCTGCATGTGGTCTTGTTCCATGCATCTGCTACTCTTTGCCTAGGTAATAGACATTGCAGATTTGGAAGATGGTGTCAGACGAAGATGGGTATGTTACCTTTATGTATTGTGTAGACAATGCACACTTGTCACTATGTATTAATGATGAAGGGATTAAATGTTAAGAATTGTGGATGGGGTGCCAATCAAGTAGGAAGCATTACGCTGGATGGTGTGAAGCTTCTTGAATATTGTTGGAACGGCAATTGTCCAGGCAAGTGGAGAATCTTTCATCAAACTCTTGACTTGAGCCTTATGACAATAGACTATAGGTGCAAGAGTAGGCCATTCAGCCCTTCGAGCCTGCACCACCATTCATTATGATCATGGTTGATTATCCGCAATCAGTATCCTGTTCCTGCCGTATCCCCATAACCCTTGTAGTGAACAGGCACTGGGGAGACAAGGAGGTAAGTTATTCAATGCAGAATTTCTAGCCTCTGATAAGCTCTTGTAGCCACCAGCCATGTGGCTGGCTCAGTTGAGTTTCTGGTCACTGGTAACTCCAGGATGTTGTCAGTGTGTGATTTAGTGTAGTAGTTGCACTGAATGTCAGGCGGTGCTGCTTGGATTCTCTCTTGTTGGAGCTGGTCTATGCATGGCACTTGTGTGGCATATATATTACTTGCCACTTATCGACCCAATCTGAATAATGTCCAGAACCATGAACAAGGGCCACTTTCAGTATCTGAGCAGCTCATCTGTTTTTCTTTTTGGTAGAATCTCATAAAATCCAGTAGAATCTCATAAACAATGTTGCTTGTGATTTTGCAGCAAACAATTTCCACCTCAAGCAACAGCAACTTTAAACAGTGAGGCACTACCCTGTCCTTTCTGGATGCACAGCAATTTAATGGAATTTTATATTCTTATTAATCAGAATTTACTGAAAAACAGTCACTGGGGAGTCTGTAAATGTGGGTTTTTGTCACAATTGAATAACCAGGATTTCACATTCAAATATTGACAGAGTAAAAGCTGATAATTCAGTCACATTTCTAATGAATTATCTTAGATACTTTCTTGAATAGAGTTCTGTTATCTGCATAACCAATTAGAGTCAGAAAATCAATGTGTAACGACAATATTGTATCACTGCTGACATAGAGATGCTGACGTCAGAGTAGTATAATTAGAGACCATTTGTCTCATCCATGGTAGAAAACAAATATATTTTACATCACATCACTTAACTGTATTTTGACTGAGTCTAATTTAAGATTCACAGCACACAGGTATTCACTCAGTCCACTGTATCATTGCTGACTCTTAGCTAGAACAATCCAGAACCAATTTCTCTGTTTAGTACTTTTCTATAAACTGTGTTTCTCTGGTTCAAATTTTTCTGAGAAAATCAAATCAGTGATTTCTATCTCAGCCACAACCTCATCTTCCCCATCCCTTCCACCATCCCTGCTTGCTAGGGTGTGATAACAGCAAACTGCCAATACAATGTCACTACGTCAGTCTCTGAAATTACAGAAGGTGAGCAGGCACAGAAATTGGAAGCCTGCTTGCCATTATGAAGCAAGACCATAAGATGTAGGAACAGAATTAGTCCATTCGGCCCATCAAATTGCTCCATCATTCAATCATGGCTGATATGTTTCTCAACCCCATTATGCTGCTTTCTCCCTGTAACCCTTGATCCCCTTACCAATTGAGAAGCTATCTACTACTAACTCAACACACACAATGACTTGTTCTCTGTAGGCCTCTGCAGCAATGAGTTCTGCAGATTAACCACTCTCTGGCTGAAGAAACATTTCCTCACTTCTTCAGTTCTAAAAGGTCATCCCTTCACACTAAGGCTGTGCCCTCGGATCCTACTCTCCCCATACTAGTGGAAACATCTTCTCCATGTTCATTCTACCAATCTGCTCAGTACTCTGTACATTTCAGTGAGATACCTCAACCCCCCCATCCTTCTAACTCCATTGAGAATAGACCCAGAGTCTTTAACTGTTCCTCAGACAACAAATAAGCAGGCTAATTGAGCATTGTTAATGAATCAATCACAATTTTTCACTGCCCACTGAATCAGACGTGGAAACTGTTTGGGAGTCTTTTACAGCAGCTGTGAAGAGTAGGTATGAGGATTGAAGAAGGAGCTGGTTGTTGAGAACAAGATTGAAAGGAGCAACAGGTTCTGTCGGGAAAGGTGGCAACATCTTCATATTTAGAAAAGTTAATTTCTTAGCCTGATTGAACCTTCAGTCATACATGAAGAGCTATCCAAAAAGGAGTGGGTTGTACCCATGATCCAACATTCTGTTCACAGCATAATCTTTAAGAATATAAGACATAGGAGTGGAAGTAAGGCCATTCGGCCCATCGAGTCCACTCCGCCATTCAATCATGGCTGATGGGCATTTCAGCTCCACTTACCAGCGTTCTCCCCGTAGCCCTTAATTCCTCTAGACAACAAGAATCTATCAATCTCGGCCTTGAAGACATTTAGCGTCCCGGCTTCCACTGCACTCCGTGGCAATGAATTCCACAGGCCCACCACTCTCTGGCTGAAGAAATGTCTCCGCATTTCTGTTCTGAAATGACCCCCTCTAATTCTAAGGCTGTGTCCACGGGTCCTAGTCTCCTCGTCTAACGGAAACAATTTCCTAGCATCCACCTTTTCCAAGCCATGTATTATTTTGTACGTCTCTATTAAGTCTCCCCTTAATCTTCTAAACTCCAACGAATACAATCCCAGTATCCTCAGCCGTTCCTCATATGCTAGACCTGTCATTCCAGGGATCATCCGTGTGAATCTCCGCTGGACTCGTTCCAGTGCCAGTATGTCCTTCCTGAGGTGTGGGGACCAAAACTGGACACAGTACTCCAAATGGGGCCTAACCAGAGCTTTATAAAGTCTTAGTAGTACATCTCTGCTTTTATATTCCAACCCTCTTGAGATAAGAGACAACATTGCATTCGCTTTCTTAATCACGGACTCAACCTGCATGTTTACCTTTAGAGAATCCTCGACTAGCACTCCCAGATCCCTTTGTGCTTTGGCTTTATTAATTTTCTCACCATTTAGAAAGTAGTCCATGCTTTTATTCTTTTTGCCAAAGTGCAAGACCTTGCACTTGCTCACGTTAAATTCCATCAGCCATTTCCTGGACCACTCTCCCAACCTGTCTAGATCCTTCTGTAGCCTCCCCACTTCCTCAGTACTACCTGCCTGTCCACCTAACTTCGTATCATCGGCAAACTTCGCTAGAATGCCCCCGGTTCCCTCATCCAAATCATTAATATATAATGCGAATGACCTCACAGTTTTCAGTTCCAATGAAGCATTGAGGTCCACTTTGCTCCTACAAACAGCTTCCATCCTCCAATTAACCACAAGTTGGCTATCCAGTACTCCTTTTGCTAAGCGGGAGCAAGTGAACAGATCAGTTTGTGTTCCATCTCTTAACTGCGCTCCCCCCCCCCCCCCCCCCATTTTAAAAGGTAAACTACAGTCCTTACATCCTTCTCTTAATTTCCATTTAACCGCCTCTTCAAGTAGATGTTACATACTCACTGTGTTAGACTCCAGCAAGTAGGTATATTTGTCAGCTCCTCATAGTTCTGAAACTATAGTGCCCTTTCTTCGATCTTTTAACCACAGGATCCTAGATCTATGGTACTGTCAGACCACTAAGCATGGGGAGCTTTGACAGTGGGGAGTTTAGCCATATATAGAAGCTCTTATCAATCCATGGCATGGACCTTTTTAAAAAATGCATTTAGATACTTGACAAAGTTATATCTCATTTCGATGAGGTTGAACACATCTGCTCACAAGCCATCAAACCTGCTTTTTCATCCTTGCTAATAACAGTCACATCTGCTTCAAGACATCTGATACCACACTCCAAAAGCCATAAATGCAGTTGAAGTGAACACCAGCACTTCCAGGGGTATCAGTTGCTCATAACCATGCAAAATTGGACTGCAGCGGCACAAGCTGGACATTGTCTAGTCTACCAACCAATTTTCTTAGGTTCTTAATATTTCACACCTGTAACATTGTAAGATGCTTAGCTTTATCTCGTAAAGAAGAGTACACTGCATTTTGTAAGCTCCTAAAGAACAGAAAACCTGCTAATAAAATATCAAATGGGTTCACTGTTTGCTGGATACCTAGGTCATTCCTATTTTCCAACTCTCAGTAACAGTTTTTCATTTCACATTGTTTACAGCATAATTGGCAGAAATTAAATCAGATAATTTATGTTCGTAGTCCTAATAGACTAGTAGGACATTAAAGTTTGTGTTCCTTTAGATTATTATGATTAAATATGGATCAACCAACTAGGGTCTATGTACCTGGGTTTATTTTGATTTGTAGGGTCAGAAAAATGTGTAGGAATTTCTAAATGAAATGCTAACATCAAGAAAACTAATACAGTAAAATACGTTAGTGAAATGTATTTGTTTTCTTGGTTCAGACGTTCTCACAAATAAGCATTCTTAAAATAATGCAAACTTGACACAGGATTGATGGCCTCATGGTTAGATTTGCAGATTACACAAATATAAGTGAAACTGACATAACAAGGATACAGTTTTGAAGAATAGTTGTATTAAACTTGAAATGTTAGCTCTGTTTCCCCCTCCACAGATATGGCCTGACCAGTTGTATTTTTTTCCAGGATTTTCTGTGTTTATGATAAGGATGCAGACTGATGTAGATAAGTCAAGTGAACAGGAAAAAAATCTGGCAGTTGGAGTATATGTGGGAAATTGAAGTTGTTCATTTTAACAGGAATAATGAAAAAACTGATAGTACTTAAGTGGAAAATGATTGAATGCGGAATTCTGAGGTGCCATTGAATGCATGATAGAACACAGTTGTTCTAATGCATGAGTCACAAAACATTAGTTTGCAGATACAGAACAGAATCAAGAAGGCCAGTGGAATGCTAGTCTTTCACATCTGAAATCCTTATGTAGAGTATGGTATACATCTTTAAAGAAAGTTGTAATTGTATTGAAAGTAGTTCATGGGAGGTTTACTAGATTAGAACCCAGAATGAGTGGATTGTCTAGTGAGGATGGATTAGACAGACTGGCCTTGCCTTCACTGGAGCTAAGAGGAATGGGAAATAATTAGATTTAAGTTTAAACAATAACCTGAATGATCTTGGCAAAGTAGATTAAGCTTAGGGTTCACACAAGGACAAAGATGAGGCAAAATTTGGGAATCAAGTATTGAGGGATAAATGGGAATGTGCGAAATTCAGAACACTAACAGATCTGCCATGTTGCTACTGAATGACAGTGTGTTTGAAGGGCAGAATAGTCAACTTCTGTTCCACATTTACATGTTTGAATGTTCTACCAAATATAATCTCCGGTATGACGGGGTTATTTGGCTCTTTCATGGACATGCCTATTGGGGAGTGGAAAAGACAGGAAGACTGGCAAAAAAACACTTCTCGTGCTAATTTCTCTGGTGCTGAGTTTGTTTCAGTAAGAGAAACATTCTGTCAAGCTTTATGCTACTTTCCCTCTCCATTCTCACTATGGCAGTACTGAGTTGAATGTTGTAGGTTGGCCAGCCTAAATAACATTGAAAACCTGGTCCTTGAAGCAATGTTATTGTTATAGTAAATGCTGTATAAAACAACTGCTGAGTCTGAAATGTGAAAAACAAGTGAACAAATATCTCTTCGTGACAGAAAGTGCTGGATGCATGCAGGGAATATGGTGACCTTTTTGTTCTTAAGGAAACTTTAGATTTGATGGGAATTCAAAATTGAATTTCCAGCACTCATGCTGATTTTAAAAAAGTGTCACATTGTTGTGAAAAATTGAGGTGTTTCAAAGGGAACCATGTTTATTGAGAGAAGTTGCGGTAGATGGACGCCTATTCTGTTGTACAGTCTTGGGCAGAAGACAGAAACAGAGAATTACATGAGACCAGGAGTTAGGGTGATGTTTCCTAAAGATAGTTTTCTTTGGACATTGGCCTGAATTCCTTATAAGGAGGACTGATAGACTCTAGTTTGGCTCTTATTTTTAAACATATCTGGCTTTGGAGACCCAACCCAGAGTTATTTCTGCTCAGAGAAGCTCTTGGGCCCAAGAACTTGTAGGCCTTTAGACCACATTGAAGTGCAGAAGGAATAGAAGAGAAATGTGGAGAGGGAAGAGACAGAAAATACTAGGAGCAGAGGAACTGAGAGTTTGGGGAGGGGTAACAAAGTGGGGGTAATTAAAAACTGGAGGAGATTGAAGAATGATTGTAACTTAAGATGTTAAATTTTCTATCATAGGAGGAAATGGTGAAAATAATATCCAGGCTAGGGGGATTCAACGAGTTATTGCCCATGAGTCATGATTTTGTTAGTGGCAAGATAACATCACCCACAATGTGGTTATAGATGACAAGGGCCTCATTCATGTGTGAACAAACATATTACAGAAAAAGAGAGGGGGTGGTGGTTGTTGATCTGCCATTGAGGTTAGTGTGAGTGGGATGAGGAGGTGGTTGGTGAGAAACATTCCTGAGAAGTGTGCTGGCCAACATAGTCCAGAACCATGGAGGATGGGACATAAATGATGCTGTGGTTTGCCTTAAGAGGGCAGTGGATCCAGAGGGCAATCCCATGGGAAGCAACTGAGGACAGGAATTTGTTCATCAGGAATTGGGTCCTAGGAAAATGGTGGCAGACAGAGTATCCTGAAGAATAATAAAGCGTAAGATCAGGGCTTGAGTGGCTTGTTGCTATAAAATGATAAAATTAAAGGTGGCGTGGCTCATTGAGGGGGCAGCCCAGGGGTGGGAAGGGGACGGTGGCAAAGGAGGAGTGTAAACTCTAGAAGGCTGCTTCTGAACATGCAATTGTCTCACATCCACAATAACCTCCTGCAAGAGGCAGGGGTGGGGTGGTGGGGGGGGGGGGGGGGGGGGGGGGAGAGGTTGGGGCGGAGGGGGAATGGAAAAGGATCGCTTGGTTCTTCTTACAGAACATACTACTTTAAGAATGCGGTCAAATTAATTAGAATAGCGCTTTAATCCATAATTACAAACATTGTAGGGAACATTTGTTAATTTTAATGAGGTAGAAGTTAGAACAAGAAAGTTTGAAATCAATTTTATATAATAAAATAATGACGAACAACAGAGTATTTTACTCTTCACAATTTTGAGTTCTGAAATCTGTCAAAGTTCTGAAAGTGTTAAGTAATTGTGGAAAGCAATGTGATATCATCTAATGGCTGCCTGCCCTTTGGTAGCCAACAGCAAGAAAAGAAGGGATTGATTGATCTGTGCTCATACCAAGCATATGATCTTGCACAAGCCTGATTGAATTAACAGAACAATGCTTGTTCCAAGGTGATAAATGTGCACTTGTGCACTGTGTCTGAGGTCAGACAAAACCCTAGCCACAATGTGCTTCTTCATTCAGCAGGACAATGGGTCCTGACCCATTGCTTTGAACCCACACATTGTGAGGATATTCTGGCAGTAGGAAAGCGTGAGTGTACAAAGTCTAGATGCATTCTATCCCAGCACCACAGGGAATCATTAGTGATGTGAGTAACCATATGAGGAGGCTGCTGCCAACCTAATGGCATAGCCAAGCTTTTCAGCCCTTTTAAAGATCATTACATTCGATGCAAGTTTGAGAAATAAAAAGAAAAATAAAGCTTTTGTTTACTATAATTGATCGCATATAAATGGATTGCCACATAATCTCAGTGTGTTTCTTGGAAGATAATTTAACAATTAATTACAAAATGCTTGTTAGCACTTGCAGAATGTACTGGAATCTAATTGTGCCTAATTATACTCAAATATTTAAGATAACCCTAGGAGGGAAAAAATTGCATGCTGAATGAGCACTGCTTAACAACCTTACCTTTAAAGTCAATAATGAAAAAGTATAATTATAAAGTTAGTTGTTTGGTAAAATTAGTTGAACTTCAGGATGACTGAATAAGCTTTTCATCTTGCACTCATCAGGACACTTTGCAAGAAGTCCCAAAGTACATGGAAAGCCAGCATTCATCCTGTATGAGAGGAAACGGTTGATTAGTTGGCAAATAGATTCTGGTTGGTAGATACGTTGTCATTGAGAATGCACCAGTTAGTTATAAAAAATGGAAGTTTTATTTATATTTCAAAACAGGCAGATTGACTCTGATCAAAGCATTACCTGCAGAAGTGAACCAGAGAATGGCTGTCACAGCCAAAGGGATATATTGTGGATAGAATCCATCAGCTTTTCGACTTAGACACCTTGGATCACATGGGCACAGGAATCCATATAATTACTCATTTGTGTAGAGGACAGAATATCTTTTGGGCATGGGCAGTCAAGTAAGTTTCCATTTCAGATAGGAAGATCATGTACACACAGTGTCTTATCTGTTTCAACTCAACAAAGTAGGTGAAAGCCAGTTCATTTCTCAGAGCAGTGCCTTGATAAATCAGAGTCAACCTGATTGATTATTGATGTCGGTTACGTGTTTGACAATAGGCTGGTTTAAATTCCAGATTCTATATTTGATTCCAACCTTACCATTTGCCATTGTGGGATTTGAATTCATATCCCTAGAACAACAGCCTGGGCTTCCTGAATTACTAGGACAGTGACAGTACCACTACCTCAACACCTTCCTTCATTTCGATTTGGAGATGCCGGTGTTGGACTGGGGTGTACAAAGTTAAAAATCACACAACACCAGGTTATACTCCAAAAGGTTTAATTGGAAGCACACTAGCTTTCGGAGCGTCGCTTCATCAGCTCGATCGTAACACAGAATTTATAGCAAAAATTTGCAGTGTGATGTAACTGAAATTATACATTGAAAAATTGATTGTCTGTTAAGCCTTTCATCTGTTAGAATACAGTGATAGTTTCACTTCTTTCATGTGTAAATCACAAAACCCTTTTTTTTAAAAGTTGCATTCTTGGGTTAGCTGTTAACAATGGTGATAGCTAGACAATATGTTGAAGGTGTTAGCCCCCTGTGTTCTCTGTCTATGACCTGATGTTTAGATTGATTCTAATCTAAAAAGTGAGATAACAGAGTTTTACATAAATTCATGCAGTTTTTGAGCTGAGTTCTACATGAATGTATGCAGTTTTTGAGCAAAGTGCAATGTAACTCTGCAAGTACAAATTCACCACACAAAATATGTGTGCATGTGGGTCTTTGTCTGTCTGTGTGTGTGTGTGTGTGTGTGTCTATCTGTTTCCATGCCGTACATCTCTATGACTCTGTGACTCTATGTCCTCTGATCTGATTGCTTGCATCAAAGGATCTTAAGGAAATTTTTATTTTTAAATTCATTTGTGGGATATAGGCATCACAAGCTGGCTTTGTCCAGGATAGTGTCAATCTTCTTGAGTGTTGTTGGGGCTGCACCCATTCAGACAAGTGGGGAGTATTCCATCACACTCCTAACTTGTGCGTTGTAGATGATGTACAGGCTTTGAGGAGTCATGAGGTGAGTTACTTATCATAGTATTCCGAGCTTCTGACCTGCTCTTGTAACCACTGTTATGTGGTGAGTCCAGTTTTAGATTAGATTAGATTAGATTAGATTACTTACAGTGTGGAAACAGGCCCTTCGGCCCAACAAGTCCACACCGCCCCGCCGAAGCGCAACCCACCCATACCCCTACCTTTACCCCTTACCTAACACTACGGGCAATTTAGCATGGCCAATTCACCTGACCTGCACACCTTTGGACTGTGGGAGGAAACCGGAGCACCCGGAGGAAACCCACGCAGACACGGGGAGAACGTGCAAACTCCACACAGTTAGTCACCTGAGGCGGGAATTGAACCCGGATCTCTGGCGCTGTGAGGCAGCAGTGCTAACCACTGTGCCACCGTGCCGCCCACAGTTGAGTTTGTGGTCAATGGTAACCCCCCCAGGATATTGTTAGTGGGCATTTCAGTTATGGTAACACCATTGAATGCCAAGGGACAAATGTTACTTGCCATTTGTCAGTCCATTGTCCAGGTTGTATTGTATTTGAACATGGACTGCTTCAGTATCTGAGGAGTTGTGAATGGTGTTGAACATTGTGCAATCATTGGCGACCATCCACACTTCTGACCTTATGATGGAGGGAAGGTCATTGATAAAGCAGCCAAAGATGGTTGGGCCAAGGACACTATCCTGAGGAACTCCTGCAGCGATGTCCTGGAGCTGGGATGACTGACTTCCAACAACTATGACTATCTTCCTATGTGTCAGGTATGACTCCAACCACTGGAGTTTGCCCCCTGACACCCATTGATTCCAGTTTTGCTAGGGTTCTTTGGTCAAATGCAGCGTTGATGTCAAGAGTTGTCATTGTCACCTCACCTCTGGAATTCAGCTCCTTTACCCATGTTTGAACCAAGGCTGTAATGAGGTCAGGAGCTGAGTGGCCCTGGCAGAACCCAAACTGGGTGTTGTTGAGCAGGTGCTGCTTGATAGCACTGTTGATAACACCTTCCATCACTTTACTGATGATTGAGAGTAGACTGATAGGCTGATATAATTGCCAAATTGGATTTGTCCTGCTTTTAATGTATAGGATATATTTGGTCACTTTTTCACATTGTCTGGTAGATATCAGTGTTGTAACAGTACTGGAACAGCTTGGCTGGGGAGTGAAAAGTTTTGGAGCACAAGTCGTCAATGTTATTGCCAGAATGTGGTCAGGGCTCATAGCCTTTGCAGTGTTTAGAGTCTCCAACCGTTTCTTGATATCATATGGAGTGAATCAAATTGGCTATTTGCAATGCCGGGGACCACTGGAGTAGGCCGAGATGGACCTTCGATTTGGCAGTTCTGGCGGAAGTGCTGCCGAAGCTTCAGCCTTACCTTTTGCACTGATGTACTGGGCTCTACCATCATTGAGGATGGGGATCTTTGTGGAGCCTCCTCCTCCAATGAATTGTTTAATTATCCACCACCATTCTTGACTGGATGTGGCAGGACTGCAAAGCTTAGATCTGATCTGTTAGTTGTGGGATTGCTTAGCTCTGTCTATCACTTGCTGCTTATGCTGGCTACATTGGTTGTAATCTTTCAAAATTCCTTCGATTTGGAAATTTTCAAATCTCAAACGTAACCTCACTATTCAAGAAAAAAGGGAGACAAGAAGCAGGAAAGTTTAGGCCAGTTAGTCTAACAGCTCACATTGGGAAAGTGTTAGAATCAATAATTAAGAAGGTAGGAGCAGAATATTTAGAAAATTACAATACGATCAATTGGAATCTACATGGTTTTGTGAATGGAAAACCATGTTTAATGAATTTATTAAGGGCTCTTTTAGAATATTTCAAGGGGGTTAGATAAAAGGGATTCAGTGTATGTAGTATGTTCGGAGTTCCATAAGGCATTTCATAAGCTGCCTCATTAAAGATTAATGCCGATCAGCTCCTCTGATTTACTAACATGGACAGGTGATAAGTTAATAGAAACCTGAGTTGGGAGAATGGGTAAATTTCAGGTTTGCAAAGTGTAACTAATGAACTGTCAGTGTTGAGTTCTCAACTATTTAGAATCTATATTAATGACTTGGATCAAGGGGTTGAATACATTGAAACCAGATTTCCTGATGATACCAAGATGGATGGGCCAGCAAATTGTGAGGAGGATACAGAGAATCTGAAAAGGGATATAGATAGGTAGAGAGGAGAAAGATTTGGAAGATTAGGTATGTTGTGAAATTATCCACCTTGGCAGGAAGAATAGAATAGTGAAATATAAGAATGTTTAGATGGAGAGAGTACAGAATGCTTTGGTAAAAAAAGGTATCTAATGTCCTCTAAGAACAGGAGTAGGCTATTTAGACATTAAACCTGTCCTGTCATTCAATACATTCGTGGCTGATCAAACACTTCAAAGCCTTTTACTCATCCCATCCTCATAACCCTATATCCCACTGTTCATCAGAAATCTATCAATCTCTATTTGGAATATACTAAAAGATTGAATCTCAACAGGCCTCTGTGGTAGACAACTCCAAAGCTTCAGAAGATTCTGAGTAAAAACATATCTCCTCATCTCAAACCTAAGTGGCATCCTCTTCCTTTTTAAACTGTGCCCCCAGTTCCAGACTCCCTAACCATGGGAGACATCATAGCTGTAACTACCTTATCTATCCATTTTACCTACTTTGTAGGCTTCAATGAGACCACCTCTCACTCTTTGAAATCTAGAGAACACAGACCCAGTTTCCCAATCTCTGTTTATTGGACAGTCCCGTCACCCCGGAAACAAATCTGATGAACTTTCATTACACTGCCACAAGCTGCAGAGTTAGATTCAGGTACAGCAAGTAATTGCAGAAAAATGTTTTCTGTCATTCACAATTTCTGAAACACCAAGGTTTGTGGTGTTACTTAAGTAAGGAGTGGTGTAAAAACAGATGTACACTTTGAGGTAGAAAATCTTAAGGAAAAAACAGTCACATCAACAGTGCATAGAATTGATGGATAAATAATAGTAGTAATTTTATTCCATTAATTTTATTTCCATTACTTGCACAGAATCTTGCTGGATTTGAATGCTCCTGAGAAGGGTGACTTAAAGCACTTTTTCACCAAGCTTACAGTCCCAGCACAGAGCTCACATAATGGGAGCACATGCCCAAGATTGAAATAGTGTAGCACAGGATAGATGATAAAATCTATGTTCCTGATATGGAGCCTTAGTAAACATATATATTTATATGGAGGCATGGAGATTAGCAGCTTGTAATTGAGTGCTAAGAGCATCTATTGATGTACAGAAGGGTCTTTGGGGGTCAAGTCCATAGCTCGCTGAAAGTGCCTACACAAGTAGATAGGCTGGTAAAGAAGGCGTATGGCATGCTTACCTTTATTGGTTGAGGCATCGAGTACAAGAGTCAGGATGTCATGTTGCAGCTTTAAGACTTTGGTTCGGCCACACTTAAAGTATTGTTTTCAATTCTGGTCGCCACATTACAGGAAGGATGTGGAGGCTTTGGAGAGGGTGCAGAAGAGGTTTATCAGGATACTGCTTGGATTAGAGGAAACAAGCTAAAGGAGAGGCTCTAAAAACAAAGGTTGTTTTCTCTGGAGTGGCAGAGGCTGAGGGAAGACTTGATAGAAGAGATTATGAGATGCATAGATAGAGTTGACAGTCAGAATCTTCTCCCCAGAACTGAAATATCTAAAACTATAGGGCATGCATTTAAGGTGAGAGGGGGAACTTTCAAAGGAGATGTGAGGGGCAGACTTTTTACAGAGTAGTGTGTATCTTGATGAAGCTGACAGGGTTGGTGGTGGATAGGGACTTTTAGACAAGCACAAGAATAAGCAAGGAATAGAATGATATGGACCAAGGGCAGGCAGAAGGAATTAGTTTAGTTTGGCATCATGTTTGGCACAATATCGTGGCTGTAGGGCCCGTTCCTGTGCTGTTCTACCTGATCTCTGAAGTCAAATGCTTATTAGGTGCTTGTGTTTTATTAAAACTCTATTCTTTAGATGAACATGTCCAGTCGGCAACCTCTCAGAGAGCCTTTGTATTAAGTGGGCAGCATCATAAAATCCTCTATAATGTTTTATCATTTACTGTGTCTAAAGTCTCAACAAGCTTCAGCAATAGTTGCAAATCTTTGAGATCTTTGGTCACTTTTATATTGATACTAAGTCACACTTTTTTTTTCCCCTTAATTATTGATGCTTCATGTTTGGAAAGCTAATTCTTTTTAAGTTCACCTGTTTTATTTTGTGTGGAGCAGCTATTATATAAACCCACAGTTGCATTTCACCTAATTTGAGGAACTTTGGACCACATCAAAAATAAATTATCTAACAAGACATGTGATATCACAACCATCTGCTTGTTTGGAAATCTGCGAGTGGAATGATCAGTATGCAGATAAATGCTATGTGATGTGCAGCCTTCTTGCCTCTAAAATGTGCGAGTGGGTGGTGATGGCAGTCTGGCTGGTAGTGTTTTCATTGCACAGGTAATTTACTGAGCAGAATGTAACCTGGAGGCGGGTCTCTGGAGAGCTGAGTGCACTGACTGCTCAGCTTATATTGATGAGGAATACAGAGCACCAGTCATGCTGTGCAGACTGACAGCAGTGTTCTGCCTCCAGTGATTTCTGAGGGACCAGATTACCATCATGGCTTGAAGATTGCCTCCACATGGATTGTAGAGTTCACAGAAATTGTCTGTTGTAGCTATTCTGCATTGAAGCAACAGTACTTTGACTCAGTCCTTTTCAAGGGTTTTTATGTTCCAATGTTGTCTGTGTCACACAGTTTTTACAATCTATTTCTTTATCCTGCCGTAGTGTGAATATAGATGCGATCAAGAGCATGTAACCTGCTGTTCTATGTATTATTTTCCTGGTGTATGGGATATTTAAAATTTAATGCTCGCCATTTTCTGCTGCAGTTATTTTGGCTCTTCATTAGGTGGCATTAGAAAATCAGTTGGGGATCTATTCCACTCACCCCCCAGAAATTCCGCCAATTCTGGCACCTCCCCTGTGAAAATGATCTTAGTCAAAGGACATTGCTATAGGAGATCCTCAGGACGTGACATCGGGCCTAACTATCTTCAGCTGCTTCATCAATCAGCTTCCATCATAAGATCAGAAATGGGGATGGTTGCTGGAGATGGCACAATGTTCAGCACCATTTGCAGGTCCTCAGTTACAGTAGTACTCCATGTCCAAATGCAGCAACACTTGGACAATATCTGGAGTTCATAATGCAATGGTGTTACTATCCTCCACAATCAACTGGGTATGAATTGAATACAACTAAACCAGGAAGAAAGGGAGGAAGAAGACTAGAAACACTAGACTCAATGTTTTTCCACAGCTGCTGCCTGACCTGCTGAGTTTCTCCGACACTTTCTGTTTTTGTTTCTGAAAGGGAGTAGGGTAGGATTAGCTGTAGCTCCAATAGCTGATGTCTAACTAGTGATCCTGTGGAGAAATATGAGTGGCGTATGGTGAAGACGGTGGTTGATTTCAGTTCTGTTTATACTTTCTCCTCCCAGTTCCCTGCAACCCAGCCACCCTGCACCCTTTGCCACTCACTCCAACAGAATTATCTGTAAACATCCTCTGCCTGTTTGAGAATAGTCAATCTGAGTGAAACAGCTGAGCTCAGTTGATGCTCTGGAATAATAGTCCTGCACCATCTTTACGCTTAGGAGATAAGGATGGGAAATTAAAAATAAAATAGAGATAAGCAATAAGAAATAAAAGGTAATACACTTTATTTCAAAATAACTTTACATAATCCAGTAATGGTGAATGCGGTTTCCTGAGTTGATTTTGATTGCCAGAGATAGACTCTAGGTTTTATTTTAACCTAATCATTCCAGATTCAAATCCAGCTCCAGCGGAAAAATGATCACGTTCTCTGCCTTGTAGTGGTCCTAAGCAGTTTTTGGCATAGGAGCAGTCATTAGTCATTCAGACTCGTAAGCCTGTTCTGCCATGCAGTCTCAGTCAAATGCTTAATGATCTCACAACTGCACAAATTAACACCATATTGAAGTCATAGGTGATACCAAATGGCTGGTACAGGAAACAAAGGTGCCACAGTTCGAAATTAGGCTTGGATCAATGTATTGCATTAACCAATGCTAATATCACCCTCACCTTGCAAATAAATATTTTTTGTTTATAATTTTTGTTCAGCCAAGTGTGTGATTGACATAATGTTTAAACGTCTTTAAACCCAGCAACTGAAAAGTCTGCACAGACAGGATTTTGTAACTTGATAGGGCAGGTGCACTATCTCGTCCCACCTGCCTCATTTGTAGCTTGGCAAGAGGGAGTGAATCAATCTGGTTCCTTTGGTAAAAATGTTAGAATTTCGGTTCTCAGGGTCAACAGAAGGCAAGTGGAAATATTCCTTCTGCACTAGGCTCTTTGTTTAGGCCCTACTACTGACTAGTCAATCAATGACTGTGTGCTTGAGGGCTTTTGTGGTGACGTGGTAGTGTTCCTACCTATCAGTCAGCAGGCATGGGTTCCAATCCCACCTATTCCAGAGGTTTGTAATAACATCTTGGAACAGGTTATTTTTAAAAGGAAAGAACAGTGCCTGGGAAAATATGAAGAACCAGCTCCCACTTTCTCCAAATATGAAGAACATTTATCATTTAAAAATCAAAGGAAGTGGCAACCTGTAGGAGACAGCTAAAATTACATGTTAACCTTCAATCATTTCCTAAATGAATGCTTCCTTAATTGTACAATCTTTTAGCCTCTTTCTGAGCTTGAACTTTGTTGTTCTATCAATCATTGTACAGAACCTCACATTGTCAGGACCACATTGAGAGTTTGGTTGTACAATGCCATGATTGTTTATTCACAGATTTAATGGGTAAAGGTGTTAGGAGTGATGGTTAAAAGTGCTGAGCACAAATAAATGAGAAACATCGAGTACAGTTCTGACTTTATAGATAGCAGTATTGAGCCCAAAGGTAATGGTAAATTTATTTGATTAGGTTAGTTGGAATATTGCGCGCAGTTTGAACACCTCCATTATAGAGAGGATTTTAAAGTCATAGTAAGCATTCAGTATAGATGCAGTAGATAATGCAGAGTTAGGAAACCATAGTTGAGGTAAGGCTTGTAATACTTGGATTATTGCAACTCATTTTATGAAGGATTTTAAGAGTGAAAAGTGAAATTTCTTATTAAATTTAAAGACTTTGAAATAAGTCCATATAGGCCAGTATTCCTGTCACCGTCACCCTTTATATACACATGGAGAGCCCTTGATATTGATCCAGCTCTCAACGAGTGAACAGGAAATCTCACACTGTTGCTCTTATCTGTCAGCCATGGCTCCCTGACTGGACCAGATTAACAGCCCCAATCAGGGAACTCATATTCTTTGAGGCCCACTGGGCTGACCTTATTACAATCACTATAACTTTCACTTAAAAGAAGGCAAATGTTGCTCTGCTTCATTCATGCTTTTGAAGTAATATTTGTCTGAATACATTTTAAATGTTCTGAGCTTTGCTTAAATTCAGTTGAAATGTTTTGAGGGAAGTTATTCATTTAAGAAGAAATATTAATAATGTAGAAATTGACATTTTTCTTTGTCAAATTGTCATTTATTACTGTGGATGAAACCATCCAAAAGAATTGAATACTATTAATTTTAATAAGTCTTACAATTTATGCTAACTAGAAGGTTATCAAATAATGAATCCTAATGACTTGAATTTCAAATGAATGTAAGAGATTCCACCATTAATGAGTAACTATTCTAACTGAAGACGTTTGGCCTTTGGTGTTATTTTTCCTGAAATTGGATTTTGAATCTGTACACATGTTCAGATATAAATGGTGGCTCAAAGTGAAAGCAGAAAATACGAGAAACATCCAGCAAATTAGTGCAGCATCAATGGGGAGCAAACAAAAACAGACCTTTCATTGACCTGCTGAGTATTTCCAAAGTTTTCTATCTTTATGACTGATTTCTAGCATCCATTGCAGTTTATGTTTGTGTGAGACGTGGCCGGTGGGATTGTCTCTGGAGGAAATCCTGTTTGAGAGATTCATTATTCAGTCGACGCTGAATTATTCTGATTTAACTTATACAACTTTTTTTTTTCTGTGATAGGTCAGAAAATCCTTCACCACAGAAGTGACGTTTTGGAAACTGTTGTCCTGATCAACCCTTCAGATGAGGCAGTGAGCACGGAGGTAAGAGAACAGCAGGAAGTATACAGATGGCAAAGAGCACAATGGAATGAAATAGTGAAGAAAGAATATGAAAGTTCAACAATGATTATTCCGTGCTTTAATGTGCTCCCTATTGGTTTTGTAGTTTGAAAACTGATTTTACATTGTGCAGATCTGGTCCATGGTGGTAAAGGGATAACTTAATTTGGTCGGGTTCTAATCTCTTTGTGGAATGTGCAGCATAAGCCTGGACTAACAATGAGTTCACAGCTTACCACACAATTCAAGGATTTCAGTTCAGCTTTTTCATAAATCTAGAAATGAAAAACTGGTATTAGTAAAAGTGACAATGAATAGAGAAGGCAACATGGTGTTAATATCACTGAACACCAAATCCCGAGGCACACGCTGATGATGTTGCAGATGTGGGTTCCACCAAACCAGCATCGATTTATTATAAAAATCATCTTGTTAACAATTTGTCCTTTTGGGAAGAAATGTGCTGTTCTTACCTAGTCTGATGTACCTGTGACCCCAGATCTATAGTAAAATATTTGACTCTTAACTGCCCTCTGAAATGGCCTACCAGTCACTCAGTTCAAGAGCAATTAGGTATCAGTAATAACTGCTGGCCTTGCCAGTGAGGTCTACATCCATGAAAAAATAAATTGAAAATAAGAACATTTATTTTACTGAATTCCTTTCTTTTTGGGGGTAGGGCTTCTATTTAATAGAATGAACTCACTGAACTCTTCAATTTCTTCCTTGAGAAAGCAGAGAACTAAAGTCCTCAGTATGAAGAGTGTTTCTGTCCTTTGCTGTATTAAGGAACATTAGGTGGAAACTTATAGAGGCCACAGTGACATGGGATTTGTGGCTGAATGAACAAAGGTCACTGTTGACATCAGGAACATTGGAGTTGGTCAGAGGACTGGGATAAATATAGTCTTATGTATTAGTCATTGTGGTGGTATTGGATCTGTGCAGAGTAAAGTAGGGACCACTGTTAAAAAGAGTTCAAAGTCAAGGTTGTATTGTATCAGGGAGACAAAGAGGCATTTGAAGGGGATGACTGGGAGAGAGGGAAGATACTCAAGGTGTAAAGAGGTATAAAGAACAGTACTGGAGGGCATGCTAGACCACGGTGATCACTTCCATGGCCTCAACAGGGAAAGTGAAGAATATCAGGGTGAACATCATTACGGTGTAATGCCAGGGTTCAGGGTCAATGAGAACAGTTGAATATGAAGGTCAAAGTGGTGGTCTCCACATGGAGACATGTTGGGGAAAATGGGCTCTCGGGTAATGAGGGTAAAGAGGATGTGAAGGTTCTAGAGGAGTTGGGGGTGGGGGGAATGCAGAGATACCTGGAAACCAGATGGTGCCTGGTATTGATGGTGTTCACTGTGAGTTACATTCCCTGCCACCACTTGCCATTCTCTAGATGTGAAATGCATCTGCGAAATTACTGGGAGGGGTGGAGTGCAGAGTCAGTGTCAGTTTCCATGTCTGCTCAATGTCAGAAGAATGAAGGTGCAAATACATGAAGCAAATGCTTTCAAGTTAGAGACTCATTTCATTTGCAAACATTTCAGCGCCTATTTGCAATACATGCAGAGTTAACATGCTCAAGGTTTACATCCTGGTCAAAGGCAATTTGCTCCATGCCATTGGTCCTTCAAAATTAAGCATCGATGCTGACGTTGGTAGCAATGAGTTAAAAAGAGGCCAGTGGTGGCCCAAGGTAACCAATTATTCATGCAGCGTACAAGGCACTGATGGAGATGGAGACCATTGCTTCACCATCTGCAAGTTTAACAATGTTCACACAGAAAGAACTGTAAAGGTGAATGATTGTGGGTCTGGGATGGGAAGGAGCTTGGATTGCAGCAGGTACTTCCTTTAGATTGTAATATCCTGGTTAAACAGCTTGGCAATACCTTCACTGAGCAGGAGGCAGCATGGGAACTGAGAGCTCTAGGTGGGGATTGGTGGCTGGAGGTGGGGACTCAGAGGTGGAGGCTGGGACTGGGGTGGGGACTGGGAGGTGGAAGTGGGGGCTGGCATTGCAGTGGGGGTTTGGGGCTGGGGCCCGGGCAGGAGCTTGGGCTGAGTAAAAGAGACATGCCACTGATTATCAGCATCCGGTAGCCCAGGTGCAGCCCCAAAGGGTGAGGAACCCTGGGGTCAGGGAAGGGCTGCAATCTCAGGGCCCCTCAGGATGTGTGGGATCTGCAGGAGGCCCAAAAGTTTTCATCCCCAATGTATTACCCGAGGATGTGAGGCATAGTCTTGATGCTGTGATTCCACAGTGCCAGATGCTGGAGCAGGACCTGAGGGCTGTAGGAATGGGTGGCTATCCTTCCTAGTGGCTGTGAAAGTGCTGGCTGCTCTGAGCTTCTCTGTGACTGGCTCCTTCCAGGCAGTTGGGGTGATCTGTGTGGGATCTCACAGTTGGACACCCACAATGCATCAGGATGTTCCATCTGATTGATTTTGATCCCATAAGATGAGTTCCATGCTGCAATAGATTGGGAAACACGCCTGGTTCTAAGGTTCAGAGTATTAGTGCACACGCAACACTGAGATTACTGTGGACTTCATCAACATGAAGGGGGTTCCATTCCGTTAATGTTCAGGTGTTCTGTGATTAATGTTACCATTTACGGAGGTGTGAGTCCACTACCGTGCAGCCAACGTGACTACTAAACTTGCAGCACACTCCTATAGCTGGTGTGTTTCAGCATGAGAGGCACCCGACTTACAAGGCTGATTCCTTCCTGGGGATAAGGGCTACCCACTGTGTCCTTGGCACAGGACACATTGTACAATCCCCTGATCGCTGTGGAGATACATTGCTACCCTTGCCTGGACTCGGGTTATAATGGAACATATGATGCGACCATCAAAGGTGCAGTTTCACTGCATGGACTGACCCAGGGAGGGGCACGGGGTGTGGGGGCTGGGAGACAAATTGAAAATACTGCAGGAAAGGAGGCAACATTCCAAGGAGGGGGATGACCACTTTGAGGAGGATATCATGGACTAAGAAAATCACTGGGCAAGATGCTAGAGCTTGGTCTGCATTGTGGTGACAAAGTTCAGCCTTTGTTCACTTTGTTTGTGGAGGCTGTAAAAAGAAGCCCTTGTTTGGAATTATCTGATTGTTTGTCAGTGTGTGGTATTTGCTGATTGGACTATGACAGGTTGCAAGTGTCCTGTGGGCTCTGAGGACAGAGTAGCTGGGTCTTAGAGAGGGTGTTTTAAATGGTGTGTAGCTAGGGGCGGGGAGGTTGTGTGTGACATGTTGGTCAGATGGTGATTAGTATGAGAGAAAGGGTTGTATGTGTCAGCCTTGCTAGCTCTGTACCATGAGCGGTGTGACCTTGTGGCTGCTGTGCCATTATGTTGCCAGTGAGGAGCAGCACTGGATTGCCTACTCTTGCTTGGGTGTCATAGAGCCATGGAAACAGACCCTTCAGTAATGCACAATGGTATTTCAAAGGCACAAGGCATGCGGTTTATTGGGGAACATCCAGTGAGTGGTGAATCATTCTTGGACAAGGTAAAATGGGGCTCAAATTGGATGAAAGGAACTCTAAAGGGGTGATAGGTTATGAGGTGCATTTCGTAAGATCTAGTAAGACATCTTGCTAGACTTAAGCAAGAAATACTGCAAAAGACTCAACGCAATTTGCATTTTCAATATTCAGCCTGTGGAAACTATGAAACAACCATTAGGGTGTTGACTCCATGGCATTACAAGCTTCTTAGGTGTCTTGAAAAGAAAGGAAACCAAGGGCAGGATTTTAAGCAGGCTGCAGGATCCAGATGTTGGACCAAATGGTGCACTGACCCCATACTTCGCAGAAATCAGACTGGGGAAACCTGTTTTCCCTGAGGTCACCTCCTAATTGACCACTTAAGCCCACCACTGAATGAACTCTCAGTGACATTACCACTGCCATGATGTCTACTTTTTAGAGGGATATGGGCCGGATGCTGGCAGGTGGGGTTAGATTGGGTTGGAATATTTGGTCTGAATAGACGAGTTGGACCGAAAGGTCTGTTTCTGTGCTGTACATCTCTATGACTCTATAACAGCCTCATTGTCACTTTTACTAACACCAACTTTTAATTTCCAGATCCAAAAAATAAAGCTGGATTCAAATTGTCGAACTGCTATTTGAGTTCAAGGTTATTATTTCCAGGCCTGGGCTTATGTACGAATTCTGTAGAGATATGTATCCAACCAAGTTAATGCTGTTTCCCACTTTGAAAAGTTCTGCACAGCATAAATACAAATTGATACTGGACCCCTGATTCCCAAACAAATGAGGAGTAACAATAGAGCATCAATAGCTCGACCAAGATAGCTCTGTGCTCCTGAGGCTTCAAGAGCTACAAGAAGAAAATATTGTTACAAAATGGAGGTGCAGTCAGAAAATTAAAAATTAAAAATATTTTAAGGGGTTCATTCAGAATGTAGGTCTCTTATAGTCAGAAGCCGGGAAATTATAATGGGGAACAAAGAAATGGCAGAAGAATTGAACAAGTATTCGTGTTTTCTTCTTAAAAGAGAGGGCACGAGTGATCTCCCAGAAATGTTCAAGAACCAAGGGTGGAATAAGAGGGAGGAATTGAAGGAAATCAGTAAGAAAATGGTTCTGAGGAATTAATGGTGTTAGAATCTAATAAATCTCCAGGGCCTGATAATCTACATCACCGAATACTACAAAAGGTGACTCTGGAAATATTGGTGCATTGTTACACATCTTCATAAAATTCTGTAGACTCTGGAACAGTTTCTGCAGATTGGGAGGTTGCAAATGTAACCCTACTAATTAAAAAAGGAAAAAGGGGAAAAAAACAGAATTGCAGACTAGTAAGTCTAACATCAGTAGTGGGGAAAATGTGACAGTCTATGATAAAAGGCACGATAACGAACATGAAAACATTCATGGGAATGGACAAAGCCAGTATAGATTCATGAAAACCTTTTGAGGATGTAACTAGTAGAATAGATAAGGGAATTGATCTGAATCAGTGGATGTGGTGTATTTGGATTTTCAGAAGATATTTGATAAGGTTCTTCGTAAGAGGTTCATGGAACAGTTAAAGCACATGGGATAGCGGGTAACATATTGGTATGGAGTGAGCATTAGTTGACAGATAGGAAAAAGAACATGGGAATAATTAGGCCTTTTTCCAAGCAGCAGGCAGTGACTAGTGAGGTATTGCAAAGATCCGTGCTTGGGCTCCAGCTATTCACATTATACATAAACAACTTAGATCAGGGAACTAAATGCAACATTTCCAAGTTTACTGACAACCCAAAACAGAGCAGGTTTATAGGAAGGATGCAAGGAGACTTCTAGGTGATTCAGACGTGTTGTGAGTAGATAATCACACAGCAGAAGCTGGACAATGTGGCTAAATGTGAAACGATACACATCAATGTGAAAAACAGCAAGAAGGAGTAGTACTGAAATGGTGATATATTGGGAATTGTAGATCTGCAAAGGGATCTAAATGTCCTTGTCCACCAGTCAATGAATGTAGATGGGTAGGTGCAGCAAAAAATAAGGAAGGCAAATGGTATATTGGCCTTGTTTGCAAGGGGATTTGAGTTCACAAGTAGGGGTGTTTTACTGAAGTTATGTGGGGCCTTGTGAGACCTCAGCTGGAGTATTGTGTGCAATTTTAGTCTCCCTGCCTAGACTGATACCAAGAGTGGCAGGACCGTCCAATAAGGAGAGATGGATTTGGACAGACTAGATGAAGGAAAGATATTTTCTCTGGTTAAGGAGCTTAGAAGCAGGAACACAGTTTCAGTCTGAGGATATGAGTAGGCAATTTAAAACAGAGATTTGGAAACATTTCTTCAATCAAAGAGTAGTGAACCCTGTTGAATTGTCTGCCACAGAAGACTGTGGTGGTCAGGTAACTGAATATATTCAGGAAGGAGATTAATATGTTTTTAAAAGGCATCAAGGGGTATGGGGAGGAAGTGAGTTTATGACATTGAGGTGTAGGATTGGTTATAATCATACTGAATGGTGAAGCAGGCTCAAAGGGGTGAATGGCCTTCTCCTGCTTCTGATTTCTATGTGTAACCACTCTGGATGAGAAACCTACCAATGCCAGATATTGAACTAAGGTCTGGCTTTTGCTGCTGCCAGCCCTTGTTTGACAGGTGGACACTACTACAACCCTGCCTGGCACTCCTGAAAGTGGGGAGGTCATTGTTGTTATACAGATTGGCTGCACACTTATCATATCACCTTGCAACAGGAAGCTGATCCACCTGAAGGTCCACTCTGATTACTTGCTGGCGAGTTTTCGGATACCATTTGCTCAACTTTACTGCCTGCACATGTACATGAAAAGTTAACCCTGTGCTTCGGCACATATCTTTTTCCATACGTGTGACAGAAATTTCCCAACTCCTTGAAATAATCTCATTGAAATCCACATGAGTTTGAGAAAGGTTGACAGGGTCAACGCTGAGTTAATAGTTGAGAACTAATGCACAAGGTCTGAGAAGATGCAGTTTGGATGTAGGACTGAGACCAGAAGAGATTTGCTCAATCAGGCTGTAACTCCTGAGTACCTGACAAAGACGGGTGCAATAGTTTGTGATGAGGGGAGGGGTGGAAAGCTGAGGTGCCCAATGATGTCATCTGCAGCTTGTAAATTAGAAACAATAGTGATTTGAGGGGCAATGTGATCTGAGAAGGAAGACTTAAGCATAGGAATCCTGTCATCTTTGATATTGCAAACCTGAGCTGACCACAGCTTCAGCAATGGTCACTCCAATAATCACAAATGCAGTCTTCTCCATTGGGGGAAGGAGGTGTGTGTCACTTTGTCTTACAAGAGTGAAGGAGATATTTCACTGAGTGTATTGCAGTGTGGTTGTGTGATGAGCCTGACCTTGTGAACTGGCTGGCATTGAGTGTGAGACTTATAGCAGTAACATGTGAGGTAAAGCTATGAATTTTAGGTATGATTGGTAGAGATTGTTGGTGGGTCAGTGATGCATTATGCATTATCCCATGACTGAGGTTAGTGGAGCATTTGGTAGGACATGACATTCGATTGCACATTCACTGAGCTTGACCACTCATGTGAATCATTGAAGTTTTGAATGGCACTGCATCCAGGACCTTGGGCTTAACTCCTGGAACTGAGCATCATCATTATCTGGTCTTTGACCTTCTGAAAGATTGTCTAGGGAATGTCTCTGCTCCTGCTCAACCTGCTCAGTTCCCCATCAGGAAATCTTGGAGCCCACTCTCCCTCACGTTGTGCCATTGTCTGTTCCATGTCAGAATGAGCTCCGTGATGAGCTGCAGCAATGCCTTCACCCAATGTGGGAGTTATAAATTTATAAACTTTACCCAAGCCTCCATTACAGATATTTATTTACTGGACAAACCTTAAAGGGTTAATTTCTAAAATGTATCACTGTAGTTATTTTGCTTTTCATTTCTAAGTCACCTGTCCTTTTCCTAGGTACGTCTCTTGATCACTGATGCTGCTCGACACAAGCTGCTGGTGCTAACTGGACAGTGCTGTGAAAACACTGGGGAACTAATTCTGCAATCCGGTTCATTCTCCTTTCAGAACTTCATTGAAATTTTCACCGATCAGGAGGTAAGTGTAAAGAAATTAGAATAGTCCATTGCTCGTGGAGTTTGGTTATATCATGGTGGTAGTAAGTAACTGCTTTGAACTGGTGTTGAAGCAAACCATGCTGTCAGTGAAGCTTACTGTGTGTGCTCACCTTGAAATGTGGTAAACATGCAGTTTTATCTTAATTTGAGTACCTTTTGCACGTAAGGCAGAAATTCCAAACTGTAAATAAGTCATCCCACTGTAGTTCTCTTCCAAAGATGTTACTAGCACCAACTATCGGATTGGAACTAAAATGGTATTTTATATTTCATTGAATCATCTGTATACATTTGTATAACTGCTTTATTCATGAAGCCTGAGGTTTCAAGTTAAAATAAAATCAGCCATTCTTTACAAAGTTTCTTACATCCCTGGATGACCAGTTTGGAAGAGGTGGCAAGAAAATTACCTAAAATCACATCAACATATGAAAACATAAATGGGAACATAGTCCTTGTATACTTCGTAAAAGATGGGAATTTGCTGAATAGAATTGGAACTAAGAAAAGTGAGACTAAACAAAAACAGATTATCTTTATAATTTAACCAGACAAAGTTAAAATTACCAATTCAAAATATTTACATTTATTTTGATTTTGGAAAGTTCAAATGGAAGGATACTGCATTGTTTATTTCTGAAGCAAGTATTCCGTAATTATAATTTATTTTTGGGGAACTGAACACAGCACAATCTAATTATAAAATGTTAATTGAGGTTTAGCAGAAATAACTACTAATTACTTATTGTCTTTTATTCTGCTGGCAGATTGGAGAACTACTGAGCACCACACATCCAGCCAATAAAGCCAGCCTCACATTATTCTGTCTTGAGGAAGGTGATTGGAAAAATACAAACCTGGAAAAACATAACCTACAGGACTTCATCAATATAAAACTAAACTCGGTCTCTATTCTACCAGAGATGGAAGGACTTTCAGAATTCACTGAATATCTCTCCGAATCGGTTGAGGTACCATCATCCTTTGATGTGTTGGAGCCCCCAGCATCAGGAGGCTTCTTGAAACTGTCAAAACCTTGCTGCTACATTTTCCCCGGTGGGAGAGGGGACTCTGCTTTGTTTGCCGTGAATGGGTTTAATATGCTTATCAACGGAGGCTCCGATCGCAAGTCATGCTTCTGGAAATTGATTCGACATTTAGACAGAGTCGACTCAATCTTGCTCACCCATAACGGAGCTGATAATCTCCCTGGAGTCAACAGTTTGTTGCAACGTAAAATAGCAGAACTAGAAGAGGAACAGTCGCAAGGGTCCACTGCTAACAGTGACTGGCTGAAAAATCTGATCTCACCTGAGCTGGGGGTCGTTTTTCTTAATGTCCCGGAAAATATGACAAACTTGCAGCCTAATTTTAGGGTCAGAAGGAATACTGAGGAAACCTTTCTTACTCTCCAGTACTTAAATAAATTGTCTATAAAGCCAGAACCCCTGTACAGGACTGTAGGAAATGTTATTGATCCAGTAATACTTTTTCAGAAAATGGGTGTGGGAAGATTAGAAATGTACATTTTAAATCCAGTGAAAGGAAGCAAGGAGCTACAATTTTTCATGCAACATTGGTCCAGCAACAACAAGGCTAAAACTGGACTAGTGTTACCAAATGGCAAAGAGGCAGAAATTTCATTTCCATATTTGACTTCAATATCCTCACTGATTGTATGGCATCCGGCTAATCCAACTGAGAAAATAGTCCGTGCCCTGTTCCCAGGAAATGCTCCACAGTACAATATTCTGGATGGATTAGAAAAGCTCAAAGATTTAGATTTCCTTAAACACCCAGTGGTAACTCAAAAAGAGCTGTCCATTGGCTTGGCTGTCCCAAATGTTAAACAAACCAAGATGAAACAACGGAGTGATAGCAAGGAGAGTCTCAAATCTAATTCTAAGCCACCCGCTGCAAAAGGAGTTAAGAAGGAAGAAACACCAGAAGTGGCAAAACCTACTGCAGTTAGTCAACAGGAGGCTGTTAAAGAAAAACTGCAAAAGGTAGAGAAAAAGGAAAAACCTCCAGTTAAGAAGGAAAAGACCAGAACAGAGTCACAATCAAAGGCCGAAGAAAAGGAAACAAAAGCAAAAGAGGACACAGCTAAACAGGAACTTGAAGAAAAAACAGTGAGAGATGACAAGCTAAAAGCTGAGAACAAACCCAAACCTGTCAGGGAAAAAATTGTGAAGAAAGAGGTTAAAGCAAAGAAACCAGAAGACAAGAAGAAAGAGGAAAAGGAAGTGAAGAAAGAGAGCGTGAAGTCAGAGGCAAAGGAAGATAAAGCAGTTACTAAAAAAGAAAAGGTTATTAAAAAAGAAGAGAAACCTAAGAAGGAAGAAATAAAGAAAGAAGAAATAAAGAAAGAAGCAAAGAAAGATATTAAAAAAGAAGTGAAGAAAAAAGAAACCCCAGTGAAAGAGGTAAAAAAAGAAGAAAAGAAAGAGGTGAAAAGAAACGACAAAGATGTCAAGAAAGACCTGAAAAAACCTGCTAAGGAAACTAAAAAACCCATCCCTGCAACCGAGACCAAAAAAGTACCAACAAAACCCAAAGTGGAAAGGAAAACTGAACCAATAAAGAAGGAAGACTCTACGCCAAGTAAGCCAAAGGAGAAAGGAAAGCCAAAACCAAGCAAGAAAGAGACCAAAATGGAAACTGTTGCTGTGGCAGGGGCAGCAGCAGCAGCAGCAGCAGCAGTGACTGCGGTGACTGCAAGTGAACTTGAGATTGAACGATCACGAATGTCTTCACCAGAAGATTTAACAAAAGACTTTGAAGAACTTAATGAAGAAGAGAAAAGAGAAATGCAAGGACCCGTAGCCCCATCAGAAAATGCAATAAATAATGAAGTGCAAGAAGCCACACTTGTGAAAAAGACAGGGTTTATAATTCATGGAGACTCTTTGGAGACAGATGAATCTCCTGATGAGGGAATAACAACGACTGAAGTCGAAGGTGAATTTGAGCAGTCTCCTCAAGAGTACATTGAAACTCGAAATAAGGTTACATTAGAAAAATTTGAGGATGAAGGTGCTGCTTTTGAAGAATCTTCTGAACCTGGAGACTATGAGGAAAAGGCTGAGACAGAAGATGTTGAAGAGCTAACAGAAGATATAGTAGAAAAGATGCTTCCAGGCAAAACAGAACATACCTTGACTGGCACAAAGGTTGAGACCGACGACATTGAAGCAGAAGAATTAATTGAAACTGAAGAACCAGTTGAAGATGACGAGATAGAAAAAGAAGAGACAGAAGAGTCTGAAGCTGGGGATGATCACAGGGAACGAGAAGGCTTTCCAGAAAAGGCTGAAGAAGAGGCAGAAGAGGAAGAAAAGAGAGTTGATCTTAGCAAAGAAGCTAAAATTTATGCACAGAAAGATTTAAGTATGGCTGAAACCACTGAGATACGTAAAATAAAAGCTCCATCCCCTGATGCAGCTTTGGATAAAATCTCTGCACTCCATTCTTCAATTATTGATCAAACGATGCTGATTCGTAATGAAACAATGCCAACTGATTTTGAAAGTGAAATAACCGTTTCTGATGAAGAAACCCATGAAGAGCCACCGGAAGAATTTACAGCTACATCAGGTTTTACTCAATCTACAATTGAAATTTCAAGTGAACCTACCCCAATGGATGATATGTCCACACCGAGAGACATTATGAGTGATGAGACCAATAATGAGGAAACTGAGTCACCTACTCAGGAGTTTGAAAGCATGACAAAGCTTGAAACTGCTGTCTTTTGTCAGGGTCATGAGGGAGCTAAGCTTTCTCCAGTTCCTGACACTTACAATGGACTCTCAATAGAAACTTCAAAAACAGAAGTGACACAAGGTGATGATTATCCAGCATCAGCCTCAACAATATCTCCTTCATCATCTCTGGAAGAAGACAAGTGCTTTAAATGTCCATCACCAGGCATCTATATTCCTAAGTCTGATGAATTTGAAAAACAGAAAGTTTTAGAGAATGAAAAGCAAGCAAATCAGATAAAAGATCTTGAAGCCAAATTAAGCCCCGCACGAAGTCCAGTTGGTTCTTCACCACAGTCTAGATCACCTTTGAGTGATCAGAATGTCAACTTTGATTTGACTCCATCAGATATCAAGGCATCCACAGATCTTACAACCTCTGACCACGAAACTCCAGATGATCATTGTGCTAGTCCTGAAGAAAAAACACTAGAGATGGCATCTCCCACACAATCTGGTTCCCCTAGTGCTGGCCACACTCCGTTTTATCAGTCTCCTATAGATGAGAAAGATAGTAAAGTCGCAACTGAATTAACAGGAAAATTGCCAGCCCCAATTATTATTGAGACTGATGACATGAAAGCTGATGAGACCAGTCCAAGATATAGCCCCATGGATGAACCAGTACCTGATTCAGAATCACCTGTAGAAAAGGTTCTATCTCCATTACGAAGCCCACCAATGTTGGGTTCCAGTTCACCTGTTGATAGTTCTCCTAATGATGGAGAAGAATTCCCAGTACAGTTTCTTGAAGGTGCAATGGAACTCTCAAGTGATAAGCTTAAACTTCTTTCTTCACCCCATCTTTATCCATTTAATGACTTTTCATCCAGCTCAGTTGCACCTGAAAAGCAACGTGCAGCAGATTTCGAATTGTTGACTCCCAAAGATAGTTTCAGCCAAGAATGCAAAGCGGAAGAAAATGCTACTGCAACCTTCCCATCACTCGGTCCCTTTGAAACTCAGAAAACTGCAGCTGAACTGTCCCCAACTCTGGTGGATCTCAGCCAAATCGGTTCTGTTAAAGAAGACAGCAAAATGTCGATTTCTGAAGGAACCACATCAGACAAATCAGCTACTCCTGTCGATGAGGTGGTAGCAGAAGACACTTACTCCCATATTGAAGGTGTGGCTTCAGCTTCAACAGCATCTCTTGCCACAAGTTCCTTTCCAGAACCTACAGCAGATGATGTGTCTCCCTCATTGCATGCAGAGGTCGGATCCCCTCATTCAACTGAAGTTGATGAATCCCTCTCAGTGTCTGTTGTCCAAACGCCTACAACTTTCCAAGAAGCTGAAGTTTCACCTTCTAAAGAAGATTGCCCAAGGCCCATGTCGATTTCCCCTCCAGAGGTGTCTCCAAAGACTGCAAAATCCAGAACTCCTGTACAGGAAGTGAGATCACCCGAGCATTCAACAATGTCGGTAGAGTTTAGTCAGGAGTCACCGGAACAGTCTTTGGCTTTGGACTTCAGTAGACAATCTCCTGAGCAGCCTGCTTTTAATACCAGCTTCCAGCACATATCGGAAAATGGACCCACTGAAGTAGATTACAGTCCATCAGATGTGCATGAGCCTGGATTTCTCCAGCATGCTCATCCAACACTTGACAGATCATTCTATGGCCAAGAACTGGATCATTTGCAATTCGGTTCCACCCCACCAACAGAGGCTTCACCATCATCCTCATCTGCTCGTACACCACAAACCAGTTCTCCATTACAAGAGGAATATGGTGTTTGTACTTCAGCCCTATCTGGAAAACCAGTTAATATTGAAGTGCCAATGGTTTCAGAAAGGGTATCATCTGCCCAATCACCACAGGGAACTTCTCCACTGCAAGATCAGGAGGAGCTGCAAATGTTTGACCTTTCACAGCCTCTTGCACTTGCAAAAGAAGTATCTCATCTGCACATGTCTGATTCATCAGGCCCAGGCCCACTGCAGGAGAAGAGTCCAGTAGGATCATCAATGATATCTCCTTCTGAGCAGGTATCTGCTGTTTATGCATCACATTCCTTACCAGAGCCTGCCCTCTGTCAAAGCAAAATTCCAATAATGCAGTCAGACATGGGAGAAATTGAGACATTCAGCAGCAAGCAAGAAAAAGCCAAAGATGGATATGAGCTTGAAGATGACCATTTTGCATCCAGATCAGTGCACCCAGCAGAGGTTCAACCTGCTGTTGAAACATGCTTTAAGACTCCGACTTCATTCCGGCTCAACATGGCTGACCTTTCCCCTTCTTTCATCAATCCAAGCCCATTAGAATTCTTTGAGCAAGATGACATCGCTGAAGATCTTGAGAGACCACTTACGCAAAGCGGAGGAGGCCAGCCTCCATCTGGTGGAAAGCAGCAGGTACGGCAATGTGATGATACCCCGGGAACATCGGTCAGCGAGTCTGCTCCATCCCAGACTGATTCCGACTTTCCACCTGGAACAGAGGAATGCCCTTCGATCACTGCGGATGCTGCCTTAGACTCTGAAGATGAGTCTGAAACTCTCCCGACAGACAGAACACTTGTACACAGACAAATAGACCCCCCACCTGTTCCACTGATGGATCCTAGTCCACCTCCACCACACCCAGACGTTTGCATGGTTGATCCCGAAGCATTGCCTACTGATCAGAGCTTGGCAAAGGCAGATAAGCCATTGAAGAAAGAGGTTAAAGAGAGAACAAAGACCAAAAAACAGGCCACAAAGACCAAGTCTTCCTCTCCTTCCAGAAAAGCTGACAGCAAACCAAAGCATTCCAGTGCTCCTTCCAGAACAAACCCGTTAGTATCTGCTAAGGAATCGGCTGATAAAGCAGCAAAAACAGCTTCCCCTAAGAAGAAGGATTCAGTGGAGAAAGGAGCCAAGCCCAACACTAATCCAGAAACAAAGAACACCCGAGGTGATGACAAAGAAGCAAAAAATGCCACAAACACCACAAATTTAAAATCTGCACATACAACTAAAAATCCAGGTAAAAGATCTCGATGTGGTACAGTGACCTGGTGTATTGAATAATTAAATTTAAAACCAGAATGTTATATTTTTTTAAAGTTATTTAAAACATTTACATTCTTTCAAAATGTTTCTTTGCCTGGAAGTTCCACAGGTGTTTCCTTTTTCTTCCCTCCATAATCTTGATGAAAACCCAGGAGGAATTCGTAACACTGATCCCACAGACTTTAGATTTGCGATTGCCTCCTATTCTCTGCTGTGAAGGACAGCACGCATGTGTGTTACTAGGCATGGTCACACCATATAACTTACATCTTCAAAAAGCCAGTTATCCATTACTCCCCTCCACATGGGACTGAATTTTGTGGCCCCTGAGACATAATCTATCTGCAATTTAACTAGGCTGTGTAAGGCCTAGTTTCTGGATTAGTGGTGCTGGAAGAGCACAGCAGTTCAGGCAGCATCCAAGGAGCAGCGAAATCGACGTTTCGGGCAAAAGCCCTTCATCAGGAATAAAGGCAGTGAGCCTGAAGCGTGGAGAGATAAGCTAGAGGAGGGTGGGGGTGGGGAGAGAGTAGCATAGAGTACAATGGGTGAGTGGGGGAGGGGATGAAGGTGATAGGTCAGGGAGGAGAGGGTAAGGATTGTCCAGGGATCTTCACCACCACTAGGGGTGGGTCCTACACAGCCTTCATTTTGAGTCTGACGGACCCCAAGGTAAAAGTCTGACCCCGACCCCAACCCCAACCTTCTCTCCGCCTCCCTCCCGGGCCTCAGCCTCTTTCTGCTGTGAGCCCTCCTCCCTCTCCCTCACATGTACCTGGTCCTGGAGTGGTGGGGGAATTGAGGAAATGTTTGTGGAGAAATCAGTTTAGTAACAATTTCCTTTCGTGTTTTGGGATGCCACAGAAATGTCAATAGACATGAATTACTTAATGAGAAAAGAGAATGATACCTATCTGATAAAGCCATGAATTACAAAGTTCTTTGCTGTTAATTGCTATGGAACTGTGTGTATGGTACAGCAGCTCTTTTGAAGATTCCTAGAGAAGGATGTCATTAAGATAGCTGAATCCTATGATGATTTTAGCATTTCTCTTTCTTATTCATTCATCGGTGTTCATGGGATGTGGCTGTACTTGGACAGATCTGCATTTATCACACATCTTTAATTGCCCAGAAGGCAATTAAGATTCAACCACATTACTGTGGGTCTGGAGTCACATGTAGACCAGACAAAGTAAGAACAGCAGATTTCCATCCCTAAGTAACATTAGTGAACCAGATATTCTTGTGTTAGATCTGATATCTGGTGTGTTTGTTATAGAGTCACAGAGTCATAGAGATGTACAGCATGGAAACAGACCCTTTGGTCAAACCTGTCCATGCTGACCAGATATCCCAACCCAATCTAGCCCCACCTGCCAGGACCGGCCCATATCCCTCCAAACCCTTCCTATTCATATATCCATCCAAATGCCTCTTAAATGTTGCAATTGTACCAGCCTCCGCCACTTCCTCTGGCAGCTCATTCCATATACGTACCACCATCTGTTTGAAAACGTTGCCCTTTAGGTCTCTTTTATATCTTTCCCCTCGCACCCTAAACTTATGCCGTCTAGTTCTGGACTCCCCGACCCCAGGGAAAAGACTTTGTTTATTTATCCTATCCATGCCCCTCATGATTTTGTAAACCTCTATACGGTCACCCCTCAACCTCCAACACTCCAGGGAAAACAGCCCCAGCCTGTTCAGCCTCGCCCTATAACTCACATCCTTCAACCCTGGCAACATCCTTGTAAATCTTTTCTGAACCATTTCAAGTTTCACAACATCTTTCCGATAGGAAGGAGACCATAATTACGTGCAATATTCCAACAGTGGCCTAACCAATGTCCTGCCAACCTCCCAACTCCTGTACTTAATACTCTGACCAATAAAAGAAAGCATGCCAAATGCCTTCTTCACTATCCTATCTACCTGGACACCACTTTCAAGGAGCTATGAACCTACAGTCCAAGGTCTCTTTGTTCAGCAACACTCCCTAGGACCCGACCATTAAGTGTATAGGTTTTGCTAAGATTTGCTTACCCAAAATGCAGCACCTCGTATTTACCTGAATTAATCTCCATCTGCCACTTCTCACCCCATCTGGCTCATCTGGTCAAGATCCTGTTGTAATCTGAGGTAACCTTCTTTTCAAACTTACTAACTGTACCTCTTATGCTCACATCTAAATCATTTATGTAAATGACAAAAAGTAGAGGACCCAGCACCGATCCTTGTGGCACTCCACTGATCACAGGCCTCCAGTCAGAAAAACAACCCTCCACCACCATCCTCTGTCTTTTACCTTTAAGCCAGTTCTGTATCCAAATGGCTAGTTCTCCCTGTATTCCATGAGATCTAACCTTACTAACCAGACTCCCATGGGGAACCTTGTCAAACGCCTTACTGAAGTCCATATAGATCACATCTACTGCTCTGCCCTCATCAATCCTCTTTGTTACTTCAAGAAACTCAATCAAATTTGTGAGACATGATTTCCCATGCACAAAGCCATGTTGACTATCCCTAATCAGTCCTTGCCTTTCCAAATACATGTACATCCTGTCCCTCGGGGTTCCCTCCAACAACTTGCCCACCACTGAGGTCAGGCTCACTGGTCTATAGTTCCCTGGCTTGTCCTTACCACCCTTCTTAAACAGTGGCACCATGTTTGCCAACCTCCAGTCTTCCGGTACCTCACCTGTGACTATCGATGATACAAATATCTCAGCAAGAGGCCTAGCAATCACTTCTCTACCTTCCCACAGAGTTATTGGGTACACCTGATCAGTTCCTGAGGATTTATCCACCTTGATGCATTTCAAGACATCCAGCACTTCCTCCACTGTAATATGGGCATTTTGCAAGGTGTCACCATCTATTTCCCTACATTCTATATCTTCCATATCCTTTTCCCCAGTAAATGCTGATGCAAAATACTCATTTAGTATTTCCCCCATTTTTTGCAGCTCCACACAAAGGCTGCCTTGCTGATCTTTGAGAGGCCCTATTCTCTCCCTAGTTACCCTTTTGTCTATAATGTATTTGTAAAACCCCTTTGGATTCTCCTTAATTCTATTTGCCAAAGCTATCTCATGGCCCCTTTTTGCCCTCCTGATTTTCCTCTTAAGTATACTCCTACTGCCTTTATACTCTTCCAAGGATTCACTCGGTCTATCCTGTCTGTACCTGACATATGCTTCCTTCTTTTTGTTAACCAAACCCTCAATTTCTTTAGTCATCCAGCATTCCCTATACCTACCAGCCTTCCCTTTCACTCTGATAGGAATATACTTTCTCTGGATTCATGTTATCTCATTTCTGAAGGCTTCTCATTTTCCAGCCATCCCTTTACCTGTGAACATCTGCCCCCAATCAGCTTTTTAAGGTTCTTGCTTAATACCATCAAAATTAACCTTTCTCCAATTTAGAACTTCAATTTTTAGATCTGGTCTATCCTCCATCACTATTTTAAATCTTACGGAATTATGGTCACTAGCCCCAAAGTGCTCCCCCACTGACACCTCAATCACCTGTCCTGCCTTATTTCTCAAGAGTAGGTCAGGTTTCGCACCTTCTCTAGTAGGTACATCCACATAGTGAATCAGAAAATTTTCTTGTACACACTTAACAAATTCCTTTCCATCTAAACCCTTAACACTATAGCTGTCCCAGTCTATGTTTGGAAAGTTAAAATTCCCTACCATAACCACCCTATTATTCTTACAGATAGCTGAGATCTCCTTACAAGTTTGTTTTTCAATTTCCCTCTGACTATTAGGGGGTCTATAATGCAATCCCAATAATGTGATCATCCCTTTCTTATTTCTCAGTTCCACTCAAATAACTTCCCTAGATGTATTTCCGGGAATATCCTCCCTCAGCACGGTTGTAACGCTATCCCTTATCAAAAACACCACTCCCCCTCCTCTCTTGCCTCCCTTTCTATCCTTCCTGTAGCATTTGTATCCTGGAACACCCACCTTACTAGTTTAAATCCTCCCAAGCAGCTCTAGCAAATCTTCCTGCCAGTGTATTAGTCCCCTTCTAATTTAAGTGCAATCCGTCCTTCTTGTACAGGTCACTTCTACCCCAAAAGAGATTCCAATGATCCAGAAATGTGAATCTTCTCCCATACACCAGCTCCTCAGCCATGCATTCATCTTCTCTATCCTCCTATTCCTGCCCTCACTAGCTCATAGCACCGGGAGTAATCCAGATATTACTACTCTCGAGGATGTCCTTTTTAAATTTCTGCCTAACTCTCTGTAATCTCCCTTCAGAATCTCAACCATTTCCCTTCCTATGTCATTGGTTCCAATGTGGACAGTGACCTCTTGTTGGCCCCTCTCCCCCATGAGAACATTCTGCACCCTCTCTGAGACATCCTTGATCCTGGTACCAGGGAAGCAACACACCATTCTGATTTTTCGTTGCTGGCTACAGAAACGTCTGTACCTCGGACTAGAGAATCCACTAACACAATTAATCTCTTGAAACCCGATGTACCCCTCATTGCATTAGAGCCAGTCTCAATACCAGAAACTTGGCTGTTCGTGCTACATTTCCCTGAGAATCCATCACTCCCTACATTTCCAAAACAGCGTACTTGTTTGAAATGGGTATAGCCATAGCACACACCTGCACTAGATGCCTACCTCTCTTACCTTTCTTGGAGTTAACCCATCTCTCTGACTGTATCTGAGACTTTTCCCCTTCCTGTAACTGCCATCTATCACATACTGCTGCTGTTGCCGATTCCTCATCACTTCTAACTGTCTCTCCAACCGATCCATTCAACCTGATAAGATTTGCAACCAACAGCATTTATTGCAGATATAATCTGCAGTAACCCTTAACTCTCATTAAACTCCCACATCTGATAAGAAGCACATACTAAAGGCCACTTTTGCTCCTTCACAATCTACAGACCCAGAAAATATCACTGTCTTATTCCTCTACAAAACACTAATCAAAATTAATGCACTGAGAAATAAATGGCCTTAAGCATGGGACCTGCTTGGCTATGTTTGAAGCTGTAATTAACTAGGGAGAAAGCTGATGCTTTGTCTTTGCCTTTATCTCCCCCAAGTGCCTTTGTGATTTCCTTTGGGTTCTAGAATAGAGCAACACAAAAAATGCTATTCCACCCAGTAAATCTATGCCAGCTGTTCTAAAGAGAAATCCACTTCATCCTATCACTCCCCCTCCCTTCCATCACTGCCATCTACACCCATCCTTCCCTATTTTCTATCTCAAGGTATTTATCCATTTTCTGTCTGAATCTATATCCACCCGAATGCCAGGGAAGAGAGCGTTCCAAATCTCAACTAATCTTGGATAAAGATTTTTCTTTCTGCTGTCTCTGGTTCTAGAGCCAATTAACTTAAATTACGTTACATTTGGGCCATTTTGTAATCCATTGTATAGCCATTAGAATATAAACTGTTGCTATCTAAATCTTTGTATTTTTATTTGCCTGCGTCACATCCCTTCAGTGTTTTTGGTTCTAACAAGAACAATGACAGCTTCTCTGTAATCCCTTATCCCTGGAACCAGTCATGTAAATCTGCTCTGAACTCTACACAAAGCCATTGCATTCTTCTCTGGGATACCATAGTGTTTAAATTGGCACATAACAATAGGAGTAAGTTAGCAACCAAAAAACTAATGAACTTTTCAAAATGCTATTACCCAAAAGATTCCTTATGTAGACTGGTGAAGTCACAGTTAACAGGTTTCCATCATGTATGCATAAAGCTGGAACACTTTAACCAAAGTAAATACTAATCTGTTTGCTGCACCTCAGATCTCAGTCTCAGATTTAAATTTAACAATTGACACAGAGTTCATAATAATGGCATCCACTGTATTTTTCCCATTATGGCTCCTCCTCTATATAAACAGACTTAAGCAAGAGATTTCATATTCATTTTCAAGGGGAAATTGTTTCATCAGGTATTTCAAATTTTCCAGCCTGCTAGTTAGTTTAATATACTTTTGTTAACAAATTTTAAATTGTTCTTCCTCCCCTTGCAGTCTCCTCTTCCCCTCCATACCCTCATAGCCTCCTCCTTCTCCTCCCCCCCACTTATCCTTGCACCCTCCAAATTTTTGTTCTCCACTCATCTTTGCAGCCTCCTCTTTTCTGCCCTCCCCTCCTAGCAATCACTGCTTCACTGTCCCCTTCCCCCTGCAAACTTCATCCCTTGAATCGAAAGCTGAGGCTGAGAAACCGCCAACAGTTATCTCAGAGACTCCATCACTGCAACCAATCCTGTGATTGCTGCTGGTAGGTGAGGAACAGAGAGAGGAAGAGGAACAGCCTGTGATTGGAGAAATGTGAGACAGACAGAACTTTGATTGGAAGAGAAGTTCCTCACACATTCAGTCTCTCTTGTGTACAGCCAGGGCTGACCTCGTCCTGATTGACTGTGATTTGGGGGGGGGGTTTCCCTTTCAACCTACTGATGGTAGCAGCCCTGGTGAACAGCACTGGAAGCACCACTCTCTTCTGGATGCTCAACTGCAAAATTTAAATTGAAATATTTGGGCAGTACGGTGGCTGTGTAGTTAGCACTGCTGCCTCGCATGGACCTGGGTTTGATCCCACCCTCCGATGACTATGTGGCGTTTTCACATTCTCCCTGTGTCTGCGTGGGTTTCCCTTGGATGCCTCAGTTTCCTTCCACAGTCCAAAGAAATGTAGGTTAGATGATTAGCCATGGGAAATACAGGGTTAGATTAGATTAGATTCAATTCGATTTGATTCCCTACAGTGTGGAAACAGGCCCTTCGGCCCAACAAGTCCACACCGACCCTCCAAAGAGCAACCCACCTGGACCCATTCCCCGACACCTAACACTCTGGCCAATTTTGGCAGGATGCTCTTTGGAGGATAGTGTGACTTGATGGGCCAAATAGCCTGCTTGCACACTGTAGGGATTCTGTGATATGTCTCTGCACAGAGTTTTCACAGTGCAAAATACCTGTGACCCCGAGGTCAGTTTTTTTTGCCCATTAACGATGTAACAGAAAGTTAAATCTTGCGGTTAAAAGTGTAAGTGCATGAAACAAGATAATGTTGAAAACAAAGAATGATTAGTAATGTCTACAACAAAAGCTAAAAATGAAGGGAAAAGCCACTCAGTCAATATTGAGAGAAAAGAGACCAGTTACTGCTTCATGTATTGATCTTTTGTTGAGATCAAAAATTGGACTAGATTTTCTGGCAAAGGTTCTTCTATCTGAATTACATTTTATATTAACACCCAAATCAGCCAACAATTTGGAACAAGGAAGGCATAGACACCTCAAGAATTGCAAATCACTGCAAGTTTCTGGCCAGTTTGCAAAGCTGTGCCACTACCTTCATGAAGACAGCATCTTCTATTTAACCTCCCCTGAGTTTCATGAAGTTGCTGCACTTACACATCAGTTTCCCATTAACGAAGTTATATCTTGCAGTTAAAAGTGTGCGCACGTTCAACAATTTGATCATTGATAATGAATACCATTCAACCTGCCCTGCCCAGAAAGTGAACAGTTAAGGGTAGAATCTAACAGGGACCTCAGCAATATGAGCGCCGGTGAGATTTGTGGCAGAATCACATGAGAACTACAGCCTATCCTGTCCTCGGGAGCAACTTGCTCCATCTTTTATGCATTTACTCAACAGTGAGCCATATTTCTGTCTAGCAGTGGTGAGTTACCAACTCAGTGGGGCTATAGCTTGTTCAATGCCTTATTAATGACATGATTCACTTCACTAATGTTCAGCTTCCCATATTCCCAGCTGCCCTGACCAAGCCAGATATCAAGAATTCTCAACATGGAGGTCAGAGTGGGTATCCAGCACCATCAGCTCATTGATGGCTGCAAGGAGGGTTTGTGCTCCTCAGCACCAGAGTCTCCGATCACAATCCATAGGCAACAGATACGTGTACCCTGACCCACTGATGTTGGCGTCCAACATTAGCAAAACCCTCATGATCCTCATTGCCAACTCTCTGATCCATCAGCAGAAAGCACCAGCAACCATCAAAAGGCTGCTGCAAGGATAGTTTCTGTGGAGGGACAGGCACCAGCCCATGGTTTGGAAGAGGTTGCATTTCAGGGTTGATAGCTTTCTCTCTTTGCACTCGCTCACTTAACACCTCCCTACAAGGTCGCAACATCCACGCTTTGCCTTACCTTGACAGTTAGCTCAGTTGCATACCGGGCCTTGCTGGTCAGCACTCCTCTGACAAGGGACACTGTGCTACATCAAACTCACACCTGCACCATGTGCCAGCAGCTTAAGCAGCAAACACACCGCACGTGCTACAACAGGCAGCCATGTCTCAAAGGCTCAGGAGAGTAGTCTGAGGCACCAATCAGTCAGGGGTCCCAGCACCGTGACTCAAGAGCAGCCGATACCAGTCCAGGAGATTGGTTATGGTTAGATATCTTATCAGCGTGATCTCAGTCTGTGCCTCTGCATTCAAGAGAGTGGGTCATAGTCTGTCAATGGTCTGGGGCTTGGGGGAGCTAGGGCAATGCAGTTCTGGAGATGTATTGGCGTCAGTCAGGGGTCTGGGCACCTCTCATCCAGGGCTCTGCACTTGGCAAGGTCAGCTCAGGGACTGAGGGGGAATCGGTGGGTAAGTGAAGACTCGTGTGGCCATGTTAGGTGGAGACCTGGGCAGGTGAGAAGGCTATGGAATTCATGGGAAGGGCTATCAGGAGGGGTTCTGAACATTCAGAGGCCTCACTGACTTGTAGAGACAGAGTCTGGAAGCCAGTGGCTAATATGTACTCACTGTCATCTTCCATTGTGGTGAAATTTGAAAATATATATTGGGAAGAAAAATGGCTGCAGACATACATGGAGTGGAAGGGAGTAGGTGTCCCATGCTCTGGGTGGGGGGGGGGGGGGGGGGGGGGTCTACAAAGCCCACAAATCAATGTTACACACAGAGCCATGTCCTGATCACAGACGTGCCCCAGATATCACTGACCTCTTCATTCAGATGAACACTTCTGGAAACAGAGGGCAGGGGCAGAATATCAATATTTTAGCACGAGAGGCAATAACCCATGTCCCTGTGTGCACCTTGTTCATTTTGCTTTCATATGTGGCAACAGACTCTATTCATGATGCATCCAGCCTGGACATGAAGTTAGGCATTGTGTTAGCACAGTAATATTCAGGGCTACGCAGAGACTCAATAAATGGGTGCAATACAAAACCGTACAAATGTGGTACTTCATATACAGTGCATTGTTCACCCATGCCACCAAAACGGCTGTAATAGGTTTCTTTCTTACTTTCCCTCCCGCTGCATCTCAGTATGTACCAGCTTCTGCAGCTGAGCTGGAGGAGCTGTTGGCCCTGGAGATATGATCAGGTAAACCCAGGGGGTGTTTGTGTCTGGACAAGGATCTTGTGCCAGAGTCAAGTGAATTCTCAACTTGAATGTCCAAGGCTGAGAGGTGGTGGGGAGAGTATAGTGGATGGTGCTGCCACTTCAGGAATGTCCTGAGAAGAGACTTCTGAGGGGCATGTGTTTCCTCCGGCTGGGTTCCCTTCAGACACTTGCCCTTCTTTTTGAGAGGAAAGGAGATCTGGAGTAAGTGGCCAGTACCCATCTCCCCCTTTGTCCTGAGGCCCACTGGCTGTGGTGATGGACTGTACCTGGACCTGTCTGTCAATGCCAACACCAGCCTGTCTATGGAGGCACTGAATTAGTGGTGCTGGAAGAGCACAGCAGTTCAGGCAGCATCCAACGAGCAGCGAAATCGACGTTTCGGGCAAAAGCCCTTCATTATTCCTGATGAAGGGCTTTTGCCCGAAACGTCGATTTCGCTGCTTGTTGGATGCTGCCTGAACTGCTGTGCTCTTCCAGCACCACTAATCCAGTATTTGGTTTTCAGCATCTGCAGTCATTGTTTCTACCTTGTCTATGGAGGCAGCCAGACCATCACATGCTTAAGGTAACTAGATTCCCATGGAGTAGCTGCCATTGCCTCTCACATCCCTGTCTGCTCATCTTGGTCTTCCCTGTGCCCATAGATGAAGCTCTGGTGAAGCAGGCATTCCTCCATCAAAATTGTAGACATTCTGCTGCTACATGCAAGGCACAAAGGAGAGAAGCCAAGGCAGCCCTTGGTTAGAAATGGTGTGCAATGAGTGAGGCTGATAGTAGGGAGACTGTGAGGTGTACGTGAAGTGAATGAAGAGTGGAACCTGTTGGACTGGTGGGACAATGATGTCTCTGCATCTCAATGGAAGCAGACCCGGTCTTTTCCTGCAAATGATGGAATTCTCTCTTCATCATGGGTGAGGGGTCTGAAGTCAGGCCTGATATCTCAACCAACCTTGGCCCTATTGTGGGCTGCCTTCTGGAATGAGAGAAAGGGAGGGATTGAGTAAGATGACAGTAGGTGGCACGGCTGTTAGTGCTGGTGAAGGTGGTTGAAAGCAGGAGGCCTGGGTATCTGAGGAGACAGTGCACAGGCCATGCAGGGTTAGTGATGTTGGAGCCGAGGAATCATTATCATTGTGTCATTATCTCCTCAGAAAGATTTCACAGCAAACACTTTCAACAAATCCTCAGATGTGGTGTTTGATGATTCAGTGCTTCAACTTTTAATGGTTTTGATCTCTCCATATTTTATGACTGTGCACAAAGGATGGCTACAATTTAATCTGGAATAATCCCATTTATCAGCCCCATGTTTATTGAAACATTTGTCGAGATGGGATTAATTTAGTTCAAGGGAATATTAAGCTGTTCAAAAATGTCCCTATGTCTTTCAAAATCCACAACAAGTGATGAACTTTGCCCATCATTGGGTAAAGGGATCATTTGATTGGGAACTCATTTATAAAAGCCTCCAATTCAGTTCTCTGTTAGAGTTGACCTTACTGAACTCACCCACAAAGAACTGAAGCTCACAGAACGGTAGCTTAAGGAGGACAAAAAAAATTAAATTGTCATTTCTGTTCTAAATCACAATTTGGTGCTTCCTTTGGAATGTGCACTGGGGCGGAAGCTTTTGTTGGTTTCAAAATAGAACTGAATATGAGGCTGAACAGATCATTGGTAGTAAGGTGATACCATCCATTTGGAATAATAATACAAGGCAAAAGATGCCTCCTGTATTTAGATAAGAAGTGTTAGGCCTTCAGTGATTGAATTGTCTACCAATGTGCACTGTCTAGGCTTGATGAAACACATGATCAATGTTATACTGTATAAGCAGCACCACCTCTAGAATATACTTAATACTAACCTCAAGGAGATGCATGGAAAAACTGGGCAAAAAAGTAATTGATTTAAATATTGTTGGTGGATTATTGTGTTTAGAACAAAACATGACATTTTCTTTCTGTTCAGTAGAATTAATTTTTGTAATGCCATTCGAGTGAAATACTGTCCTCTGTCTGTTAAAGCTTCCAGCAGCAGTAAGGCAGCAGGCATGCTATCAGTGCCTCCAGGACCTCCTGTGTACCTTGACCTGGTATACATTCCAAATCACTGCAGTGCCAAGACTGTGGATGCAGAGTTTTTCAAACGAGTGAGATCTTCCTACTATGTAGTGAGTGGAAATGACCATGCAGTGGATGAACCAAGCAGGGCTGTACTGGATGCTCTCCTGGAGGGCAAGTCTCAGTGGGGTAGTAATATGCAGGTATGCTTACAAAATTCTTCCTTTCAAAACATTTTATTACTTTTTATCTAATTTTCCAAATGAATCCCATTGAATAGCATACTTACAATATTGTAACCTTTTATTTGTACTGTATGCAGTTGTTTTCCCATTAATGTTACTACTGATAAGTTGGAGTGAACACTGAAGTTACAATAACGACAAATGGGCACATCCACCAGGAATATGCTAATGAACCTCATTGCTGGCTGCATTACTGTGATGAGTTCTTAAGCCTTCTCCTGTTTGTTCTTACGGTATAATGGCTGAGTCTCTGTGGCTTAATTTCTTACATGCTCTTCAATGAAGCAATAACATCTTGTTCCTTGGAAGTCTTGTAACATTTGCCCTTTCTCATTTCTTGTAATATTCAACATTACTGTGTCCTCAAATGAAATTCCTAAATCCTAATTGCTAAAGTTATCTTTAAGCATTTTGGTTTCCTCTTTGACTTATTAATATAGGGCTGGAGTTTAGGCAACCATACTGGCAGCTTTGAAAGCTGGGTATTCCTACTGAGGATCATATGTGGCCAATTAAAGGTCTCATTGCCACCGGTGTTTTCTCCTTTCAAGAGAAGGCAAATTACAGGCCAGAAATAGAGGTTAACCCAACGGCCAACATGAGTGAGGAACTTAAAGTAATTAATACCCATGCAGAAAGAGTATGAAAGAAACTTAAAGGATTAATGGCAATAAATCTCTGAGACACTTTGTGTGCATCCTGGGGATCTAAAAGAAAGAGCTGCAGAGATGCTGGATGCACTGGTTTGATTTATCAATTTTAACAGCTGTACAATACATTGGTAAGGCCACATTTGGAGTCAGCCTGCTATCGGAAGGATGCTATTAAACTGGAAAGGCTGCAAAAAAAATTACTACTGGAACATTTGAGTTATAAGGTGAGGCTGGATAGTCTGGGACTTCTTTCCTTGGAGCATAGAAGGCTAGGGAGTGACCTTATACAGGTTTATAAAATCCATGAGGGGTGTAGATGAGGTGAATAGCCAAGGGAGTCCAAAACGAGAGATTTAAGGTAAGAGGAGAAAGATTTAAAAGGGAGCTGAGGGGTATCTTTTTCACACGCAGGGTGGTGCCTATATGGAACAAATGGCCAGAGGAAATGATAGAGGTGAAAACAGTTACAACATTTCAAAGGCATTTGGTTCGTTGCATGGAGAGGAAAAGTTTAGAGGCATATGGGCCAAATGCAGGCAAATGGGACTAGTTCAGTTTAGGAAACCTGGTTGGCATGGATAAGTCAGGCTGAAGGGCCTGTTTCTGTACTATATATCTCAATGATTCTGAAATACCATGGCTTAAAGCGATCCTAAGGGATTGAAAGTTAGAAAATGTAACACTGCTATTGAAAAGTGCGAGATAAAAAGAGTGAACTACACATTACCATTTAATTATTGATCTGTGATGATTCTTGGTCCATCAGTACCTCAAATTTAAAATTTGATTTTCTTTTTCAAATCCCTCTACAAGATTGCACCTCTCTGTCTCTATATAATACTCCTGTTCAAATCTCTGCACTCCTACTAGCCTGTTAAGTATCCTGAATTTTCGTTGTTCCCCCAATTAGTAACCATTTGTTCCTTCACTGCCTTGGCCCTGAGCAATGCAACTCACGCCCTCCTCCCTCCATATTTCTCTCTTCTGTTAAAACAGTTCATGAAACTTACTAATCAAAGCTTCTTGTGATCTGCCTAATATGTCTTTAAATAATTCAGTTGGAATTTTATTTGAAAGTCGTTGCTGAGAAATACCATAGAGGACTTTTTGACATTAATGAAATTGTGTTTCTGCTGCATTTTGTAAGATGTGAATTCTGCTCCAGCCAGGAACTTATTCACCTCTCTTTTGAGTGTTAATAAAGGGTCAGTACTCAGAGCTGGCAACTTGTTTCATCAACTTCACTTTCCTCATATCTTCATAACTGATTGAATCATGAATAACAGAGACTTGATTGTTTCGTGGATTGTACCTGCAGTAGAGTTTCATCGTGGTTTTCTGTTGGATTTTAGGTTACTTTAATCCCAACCCATGACTCAGAAGTCATGAGGGAATGGTACCAGCAAACGCATGAGAAGCAACAGGACCTGAACATCATGGTACTAGCAAGTAGCAGCACTGTCGTCATGCAAGATGAATCGTTCCCTGCGTGCAAGATCGAATTGTAACTGGGAGTCCCATATAACCAGAACATTCAACCAGTTGTCTAAGGGGAAGCACTCAAATGGAAATTTTTAAAAAAATGAGGGAAAGCAGATATAAATGAGTGTCTGCTGAATATTGTACGATAGATTTGTTATACAGGTCACTAGCGTGTAACACTTTCCAGACTATTTAGTTCCTATGCTAAGGCAACACTTTCGTATTCCTAAACAAGTAACAACAGGGTTTAAAATACTTGAATCAGCCAAGCTCCGTATCCATTACGTTTGGGCTGTGGTTGATCCTCGTTCAGGATTTTTATGTTTTGAAGAAACTGATTTAGTGAAAGAAAAGCTACATGATTCTTACCTGTGGGGACAGAACTTTTACACAAAACTAAACCACCACAACAATAGTTGAAACGTGTGAAATTTAGCTTTTTAATGACTACAATGCTGTGCAAAGACAGTACACAACTCCATGTGGTAATGCAACATGTGCTAAACTCACAAGTATTTTGAACCCTATTCACGTAACCAGCCCATCCACCCACCGCCCATTAATATGCAGAGATATTTAACTAAGGCATGTTCCCTGTGTACCAGCTTCTTGACAGATGTAATTCTGCATATGAACATGGCATATTGCCATTAAGCCTTGATAAAACTGCATGCTTAAAAAAAAAGACAGCTAATATACTTAAGCAGAAACCAAAGGAGTTGGGAGTACACATACTAGTCATTTTGCCTTAGACAGTGACTTGAATGTATTGTGATCTAGGTTGCACTTTTTTTAAAAAATGAGGCAGACAACAGATCAGCAGTAAAGATCAGTATAGGACAGTAGTTTGGGTAATGCTGTGAAGTATGTGGGTGTGAGTGTGTTTGTATGTGTATATGACCCTACAATATCCTTAAGACCAGTCATAGCATATGTTAAAATGTGATGTATGCTTTATTTTCTAATTTTTTTTAAGCAAGCACAGGTTCAGGTGGAATTGGAATATTGAAGAAGAATCATTCCAAATATGCAGAAAGTTTTCTTCTTTATAAGTTACGTTAACATATTATTAATGAGGACCCTCCATTCTTGTTGCAAGAATTATTTATTTTTATAACCAAAAACATCAATTAAGGTTTAATGGGTGGATCCATGATGTTGATTTGGGCAGAGTGTGCTCTTGTAACTAACTAAACCATTGGCCATTTATAATGCTAAAAAATCACCTTATAGAAATCCTTATAATTGAATATTACATCCATGTTTGACATGATCTTATAATGTGCAGTCACTGGTGTAATATTGTTAACGTTGTACAGTTCAAAATTGAATTGTCTATTTCAAATTCTATTTGAAAAAGATCCAACAGTGGAAAAGCACTTTGCCATAACTACTTCAACATGTTGTACCTACACAACATTTGTAACCATAAAATTTTGTTTCACCTGAAAACAAACTCAAGACACAATTGTACAGGTGTAAGTCTTAAGTATACCAGATTGTATGATGAACAGAATTGTAGCTTTTTGTTATATAAAGGGTTTAGAAAAGTTGAATGCATTTCTTCTCCCTAACTTGAAAAGTGTGGGAATACAGTGTCAAAACCTGGGAGGCACTCAAACAAAATCATCTTATATTGTACTGGTTAAAAAGAAGTGCTGCTTGTTTTGGGGGAAATAAACTAGGCAATTTCATGTTGTACCATACTGAACTTCCATTAGGGATATTGCTATTGGAAATATCAGAAATTTCAGAAAGTAACTTCCACTGTTTAAATATGTCTGTAGAAGATGATATTCATTGGTCAGTTGAAGATTGAAGTAAGGCTGGAAAAAATAAAGCTATTTTTAGTCAGATGGTGTATCCGTTAGCAGTTCAGCATCCACTGAGCAGTGTAATTAGAGTCTTCGTATGCCATTAAGATATTAAGACAATTGCAAAACTCTTTGTAAAGATTGGTCATACTTTAGTTCCTACTTTCCTAGTAAAACTAGTAAAGAAGCTTGCACATTTTGTGAATGTGATATTTTTGAGTTAAGAATGTGTTTTTTTTGCTAAACACATTTGGTTTGTTGAATCAGGGAATATTCAATTTAGGAGTAGCACAGGCTTTGAAATGGTTAATAAATGCTTACAGGTTCAAACAAGTCATACTGGGATCTTGATTAAGCCAATAAACAGTAGTGCACTATAAAGCTCAATGCGACATAAGATGTGAAAATGAAATGCTAATGATAATCTGAAGCCCATTACCTTCTGGTAGTTTGGAATCAGCCTTGTATGTTTGCTATTTCATGGTTTGCAGTTTCTCAGTTAAAGATTGAATGGCTGAGAGCACGATGCTGTCTACATCTTTGTAACAAGGATATACTTCTCTTTTATACCAGTTTGACAGCAGTTTATTTACTGAAATATTTGCAGGTATTCACCTGCAGCCAAAAGTTTCATTGGATTATGGTATCATCTAACATTTAAATGTTGAATTCTATATTGAAATTTTAAATTGGGATTTAAATATTATGGCCTCGTAACTACTTTGGTGAAAAGCAGGGATACTGTATAGCTAGTGTATACACCTTCCAGAACACCTATACAGATTATTAGTTACAAACACGGATCATTACTTTTAATTGCATTTTCCACCTGACACTGATTCACAGCAAAATAACTGCATGAGGACAGTGTAGGCTTACTGACCTTTTCATAACCCTTCATATCTGATTTAACTTCCTTCTCCATTGTGGTCAAAAATATCCACTGTTGGATCTAACTAATGAGCCTTAGTCTGGAATTAGGTGACCCTTGACCCCACTGGTTGTAACCTTGTCCGATATACAATTTAAATAGCTGCTTACCCACAGATATGACCTCATTTTTGTATAGTACTTTTTTTTTTAAAAAGGAAAAAAAGCTGATTGTTTTATTTTTAAATACTTTATGTGAACAAAAGTGTGATGCAAAGTTGTTTTAACAGAAAATGAAAGCACCATTATGTTTGCACTGTTTTTGTACACAGCTTTCCTAATGTGGGCAGGCTTCATCAGAGTCAAATTTTTCATGTGGCTTCAGATACTGAACTTATGCAATATTACATTGTATTATAAAGTTTTGTTATTGTGGTATTATTTGAAGATATTTTTCCAAGTAGGTTATTTAAGAAGGATTACTGAAGCACATGGTTTTAAATTATTTGTTTCTGCTATTTGAAATCAAAACACCTTTTCTTAATTTTAGCTTCTGCAATTAATGCCAAAACTCCAAGTAATTTTAGGTAATCTAAAAGTGTTTGTTTTGTATCTGTATTGTTAAATGCCAGCTAAGTTAAATTCCTTCCTTTTAAAGGACAACTTTTCACCCTTGGTATCCTAATTATAATTATGTAGAAGTTTAAAAAGTCAGTGACCATGTATTTTATATTTGACTTGTTTGAGCTGCTCAAAGCTGCTGCTGTCTAAGGCTGTTATTGCTGTGCCATGGTCCTCTGACATAATTTACCAGAGGTGAGAAAATTCAACTCAACATTCTAGCCCTCTTGTTAGCTACACTGTCAGGACAAGGTGCAAATGAAGCCTTTGATGTTTCCTTCAAAGACAGGATTTTTAAACAAGTCAAGCCCCGATACTATTTCTACATATCTTCTACTAGTTGGCTGAAGAACAGTGTAGCAGAGGCTGGGAGCAGATTGAAGGTGGGAGGCATTTTATCAAAGTCCAAATGTGACACCAAACCACCCACTTCCTTCCCTTTGTGCTCATTGCACGTCTGACTAGCATGATTTCTCGAATCATGGAGAAATACAAATATTATTCAAAAGATTCAAGCAAATTATTGAAATGGTTCTTCATACAGGGGACCATCCTTGGCACAGCTTTGAAAACAGACATGAAAAATGTGATAGCCTTGGTTTTGTGACTCCAATTTCTTAATACTAGTAACTTTTGTTTTATACTAATTTATTTGAACACAGCAGTTTTAAAAATTTAGTTCCATTACAGTCCATTGCTACAAAATTATAAACTGTGAGATCAGAGCTACTGCATTTCTTTTTTTATATTAAACCCTTTTCAATTGGATAGCTCTTTGAAAGAGTAGCAAAAGCATGATCAGCTGAAAAGCCTGCTTCAGCACTGTATGGCTTTCATCTAAAACCAAGGGTTACATTTAAAGATTTTGTAATATAAACTGTTCTAATTTATTATTTTTGAAATGAGTTTGTTATGACTGTTTCAGATAAATTGCCCTTCCCTACAACTCTTTGGAATCATAATGAATCCTCTAGGTAGATAGTTGTGTTATCATGTGTTAGGAACATTGAAAGCGTTGAGAGAATGTGCATGTGGCATGCTGTTTAATTGATGTCCCTGTATAAAATGTTTTTGGACACTTGCTTCAATTTCCTTTGAATGCATCTTTACACTTTTTCAAATGGTACTGGTTCAAGGTTGCATACTTATTTGCCCAGAGCAAGGTACACAAATGTACAGCAGTACATGACGTTTTGCTGGTGGTACACTTTTTCATAGGGGCTACATTTCTTCAAATGCATTGTACTTTTAAAGCTGAACTTCCCACAGGACCCTTTCCCCAGCTCTTCCTTTTCATTCTTTTTTTTCTGAAAAACAGTAGGATATTCCATAGGAGTCACTTTTTTCAGCATACAAACGAAACATCAAAACCTGGCTTTCAGAAACGAGATTCAAATGCAGTAGGAAAGCATGGAATTAAAATGATGACAACAAATACAGAAATATGGGAAAGGGGGGTAAATCTCTGATAGTCAAAGTGTGCATTTTGTAAGAAAAGAAAGCGAGTTACGTTTTATGATTGCACCCATGTTTTGTTTTGCTGTTTCATGTTTGTATTTCCTGCAGACATGAAGATCATTTTACTAAGTCAGACAATTCATCGCTGTGTAATTGTGAGATTGCACTATGGTAATAAATGTCAATATTAAAAGGATCTTGGTAAGAAGCCAAACTTTTGTGCTGTGAAAACATGGAAACTTCATGGTAGATTTTATGAAATTAGTTTGCCTGAATTTAACAATTCGTACAATTTTTTTCAGTGTGATAATTGGTTAAAAGCCTTCAAACTCACAATGTCAGTAAGGTGAAAATGATTGCGTACTTCTTTCTGATGGTTCCTACGGATTTTGAGGATCAAAGAGCTAGCTGTGATGAATTGCCATAATTAAGTGGGTTTGAACATGTTACATTCCAACAACCAATCATTTTTTTTGAAATAGACAATCTGCTGATATCCTGCCATGGTTAATTTTCTTCCAGATTTATATACTGTATCCAAACTAATACACTAGGCTTTGATGAAACATTTGTTCATAATCCACTTGCATGTTTAAAGTTTACAATGCCACTCATTTCCACCTTACTACAAACAGGTGCCCGTTGATGGTAGTTTGTGGATCAAACGGGTATACGTTGAGAAATCTGTTTTAATTATAAGAACAATTATGTACATTAAAATTGTGATAGTAAAAATGGCGAGGGAATTGCTCACTTTTAGACATCAGAATGAATGTGTGTTTGGAGTTCTGAGTGTGTTTTTAAAATGAATCTCATTATAAAAGTTGAATTTTGTGTGTGAGGCACCACATTTGTAGCAGTGACCATGATGATATGTCAGTTGATTTACTAAGTGATACTGTTTATGGGATGTTTGTGACATTACAAAGTAATAGTGACCAAAAACTGTTCATGTCTAATGCCCGGGTAAGTGACTGCAACCAATTCTGTGACTGCAACCAATCTTGTGACTGTCCAAATTTACTCTCATCCTTAATTCACAGATGTTCCGCTGATGACTTGTAAAAATGAATAGACTGCGAACATAAAATATCTGCTTAAACACTTGCATGCAGTTTTATCTTCCAAATATGGAAAGCACCAGCCTCACAGCTGGCTGAGCAGCAACTCACAATCCTCCCATTATCTGAATAATGTTTTATGTGTCAAACTGCAGCTGTGTATGGTATTTATGTCTTATAATCCTGCAAAATTCTAACCAGTCATATCTAATGTAGAACTTAGTTTTCAGTGAAAGTATTATGTAGTGCTTTTCAGATATTGTGTGCAATATCCCCTGCCACTGGAGTATTTGATGTAAAGGGAACAATTAAATTAAAACCCACAATAAAATTAAATTCGACAATTGGGTTATGTTTTTTTTACAGCAATTTTTGTGTAGTATGCATGAAATGTGAGCCAATTCCTTTAGCAGACTAAATAGGGAAAGAAGTTTTCTTTTGCTTAGGAAATCAGTAACGCAACAATTTCTCTCATTCCTGGCAGCAGTTTAAATCTTGCATCAACTAAATGGGATCTCTAGGCATGCAACAATCCTATCAACGGGCAGATAAGCAGCCAACAATACTGCAGTATTCATACAGTAAACCAAAAAGATAACATTTAATATCCTTCATGATCATAGAGTCACTGAGAGCACCACCTCGATTTCTGTTTTATTTTGCACATGTGCAGACTCCAAAAGTGGCTGTCAGTTTTACCGGAGAAGTGAAACATAATGACAGCTGTCCTGACTATGCCACAATGTTGAATTGTGTTATAGATCGCTTGATAACTCCTTGCTTCTAAGTCACAATATTGCAGCATCAAACTACAAACTTCCTGATGAAGGGCTTATGCCTGAAATGTCAATTCTCCTGCTCATCAGATGCTGCCTGACCTGCAGTGCCTTTTCAGCACTGCAATCTCGCGTCAAATTATAGCCCCAAGGTTTGAAGTCTAGTATTACACTTCAATCCAGGATTGAGAGTGACAGTTAGCTGCATGCTAACCCAAGGCTAGCTTGCAAGTTCCAGTAAATACAAACAGTTCAATGAAAGGTGAATATGAAGTTGTCCTAGCTAACATCAATCAAAAATAATTAATAGTAAAGTTTTATTGGTGTGATTTTTTGTAACATTTGTTTACAAAGTAGTGACTAGTTTCAAAGCTAATATTGACTTTTAGCATTCCTAAAGACATGGTTTTAACATTAACTTATTTTTGATGATAAAGTTAGTATTCAGAATTAAAGATGACTTGAAAGTCTTGCCTTCATAATCCCAGGACATCTCAAAACCAATACTTTTCAAGTGGAGTCACTTTTGTAATGTCGGAAGTGCAGGAACCTATTTGTACAATAGCATCCTGCAAACAGTAATGTGTTAAAGTGCATGCCAACTGTTTCTTTGATGTTCACTTAGGGATGAATAATGACCAGGACCAAATGCTTTGCCCTTCTCCAAAATAATGCCATGGGGATCCCCATTCAACAGCTCATCTGTAAGGTAGTACCTCTCACAGTGAAAAATTCCGTGGTGGAACATCAACCTTGATTTTCATTCTTGAGTGAGAATCTGAATCCACAGCATTCTGAGTCAGAAACAATAATGCTGCAAACAAAGACACAGTAGAATGAGGTTTACTGACTTTGAGCTCTGGGTCATGAGGAGAACCTCTTATATGGAAAGAGCATTGTACAAAAATGCCAGTTTCTGCATCGTTGGAGACTAGATATAAAATGGTTGTCAAGACTCTGGAGAAGTCCCTGCAGGTATAGGTACAACATTTGAAAGACATTTGGATAAGTGCATGACTAGGAAAGATTTGGAGGGATATGGGCCAAATGAAGGCAGGTGGGGAGAGTTTAATTTGACAACATGGTCTGCATGGACTGTTTGGACTGAAGAGTGTTTCCATGCTGTATGCCTCTGACTCTAAGTCCAATAGGCAGATTGATATAGGAATTATGCTGGAAGTTTGATTTTCTGGTAGGCAATTCACCTGCTGCTCAGGACCTTGTAACAAAGTCTCCAACTCTGAGCTGTCAGATGTTAAGACTGTTTAAAAATTGGTCTAACACTTGGCTAACAATACAACTGACCACACGACTAGACCCCTAACTGGTCCCCACTCACCTACTGGTTGCAAATACAATGAAAAGCTTTTAATTACTTTGCCAAATACAGCAGACAGTACTGGAAAAAGGGATCCACCATGATTCTTTTTGCAGGTCTCTTTGTGGATTATTGCACTGAGTGGATCCTGCATTTGGTATTTTACCAAAAAAAACCGATTCCAGATAAGTGGACAGTTTTCTGTCTGATCGGTATCACAGGAGCTTTGACTCTGATCAGAAGAATTCGGCCATGATCTGAATTGTTGAATTGCCAATACAGCTTAAAATGTGGAGGCAATTGAGATATTTAATTTGACTGCAAAATTAGAACTAGGAGACACTGGTTTAAAGTTACAAATCTGAGCAGGATTGGAAATGATTTTCCTACACAGTTGTCAATATTAACTACAACAAGTGAAGTTAAGGCCAGGTGGATTAATGTTTTAAAAGGTGGACAAATAACATTGGTGTAGAATGATATAAAGGAGTTGTACATCACCAGTTCTCTTCCAATCCTCTGTAGAGATGATGGTTAAATTAGAGGCCCAAAATCAAGTGTTAAGATGGGGAGGGGAGTTGGGGAAATGATAACATCGGTTAGATTTGCAAATCACAAACCACAGAAGGATTTGAACAAATAGTTGATGAACTACTCAGCAGAAACTTTGGAATGAAAATTAACATCAACATTCAAGCTGAATAAAGAACACAAGGAGTGATATGTAAAAGCTTTGATTTGGAGTGTTTTGCAAGGAACGTGAGACTTGGATGGGGGAGATTGTTTTACTACAAAGTTTTGAATTGGGAGTTTTGAGGAAAATGGAATGGATCAGCTTAGACAGATAAAGTAACAAATGATGAAGATCTGAGAATGAATATAAATTTCTTGCTCATAATTACAAAAAGCAAACACAGGTCAGGGCACATTTTAACAGGAAATGGTCCAGTAAGAGATGTGAAGATTTCAGAGAAAATGAGGAAGGAAGAGAATATCAATGTTAGATGACTTGAAAAATGAATTATTGGAGAATAAAAAGACTACACAGAGTATGTAGACATGGAGGTTAGTATTTGCCAAATGGGAATGAGAGAATGAAATACAAACTAAGAACTTTTGGAGGACACATTAAACAATGGAGATATGAATGCTAATGCACAATCTAGATTTTATATGGATGGGTAGATTATAAGGTATACATGACCGGTAAATTTGCAATTTTTTGGTCCATGATTTGGGAATGGCTGATCCAGCAGGGATGTGCTACTGAGACTTAACACCACCCTCAATTAAAAAAAGGAAGCAGCCTCTAAAGAAGCATTTAATATTTGATATTAAACGATCCACTCAATTCTTCCCTGGTTGTTCAAAAAAAAGTAAGTGGTCACTTCATGATTTTACAGAAGATGAATCATTCAAGGCCTTCATAATAACAAGTTATTTCAAATGAGCCCAGGGCTTATGGGTTATGCTTAACTAAATGAGGCTGCACCCTTGGTGGAATTGAATGATTTACAGATAGATCAAGTAATTGAGTATGTGTTTTCTTTGAGGAGAAAGTGAGGACTGCAGATGCTGGAGATCAGAGCTGAAAATGTGTTGCTGGAAAAGCACAGCAGGTCAGGCAGCATCCAAGGAACAGGAGAATTGATGTTTCGGGCATAAGCCCTTCTTCAGGAGAAGGGCTTCCTGAAGAAGGGCTTATGCCCGAAACGTCAATTCTCCTGTTCCTTGGATGCTGTCTGACCTGCTGCGCTTTTCCAGCAACACATTTTCAGCTATGTGTTTTCTTTGGCCCATATTCTACCATAGTCATAGTCTAAATCATTATAATAGATTGAAGGTAAATATTTAAGTCAAATCGAGCTGTAACACCTCTGCTGCTTTAACTATAATGCTATTTTGTAGCTTTTGCAAAATTTCCCTTACACCTCTGTGCCTTGGCAACCCTGTCAATTCTAACCAGTTTGTAGTACAACATTATTTTAACATATTTCTCTTAAACACAATCACATATTGAAAGGATCAATAATTGTTTTGAACATAGATCATCTTTCATAATGAAACCAATCATTAGCAGGTCAATATGAGACTAATTGCAAGGAGAGGAATAGAACCTTGTTATTTGTTCTGTTTCTGACGTACTGCACCATCCAAATTATTGTTACTACAAACCACTTTCAGCTTGTATTAACAGAATTAGATGTCATCCATTATTTTATTAGGAATGAGTGCTGAACTAAATTATTAAAGAGAAAATGCAATTCACCAGATTCTCTCATAATTTTAAATATCATGAGAGATAAAAGATTTGTGTGGTTATCAATTTTTCTTCGTTTCTTCAATTTTTGTTCTGTCCTTTAACACCATTGGGTAAAATCAGGCTGGGAAGTTGACATTTTGGAGTGGCTTTTAACTTCCGTAAATTGGAAGGCTGTTTCTCTGTATCCAATTATGGGATGTGGGAATCACTGGCCAGGCCAGTATTCATTGCCCAACCCTCTCTGCCCTTGAGAAGGTGGTGAGTTCAAATAGAACATGGAACTTATTCCATTCCTGATCTTCCTTGTTGCAATTTAAAAGAAAATGAACTGATATGATTAAGGACCTATTGGGTATTTTAAGCTAAGATTTGAATGGAAGAGCAATAGTTGTTAATCCAGTGGTCCAAACCAGCTAGGATCAGAACTAAGGTACCTGTGTCATGGCAACCAAGAGAATCAGCAAGTCTTTTTCCAACCTCCAGCTGGAATTTGTGGTCCTCCCTTGACCTAGCTCCCCTCTTGTCCCTGATCAGTTTTCCTCTGGCACTAACCAAGTAATCAACAAGGCAGACAGAATGCTGCCTTTTCTTTTGGAAGAATTGGACACTAAGGTAAGGATGTTATGCTTCAGTTATACAGGATACTGGTGAGACATGTCTCAAATACTGTGTGCAGTTTTGGTTTTAGTTAAGGAAGGTTGTAAATGCATTACAAATAGTTCAGAGAGTGTTTATTAGATGATATCTGGAATGAATGGGTTGGCTTATGAGGATAGGTTGGACAGTCGGGGCTTGTTTCTCACTGGAGCTTAGAAAGATGAGGGGTGACTTGATTGAAGTGTATCAGATCCAGAACAATCTTAACAGTGTTTAATAATTAGGAGTCATCCTTTTAAGCTAGATAACAATTTTTTTTCTCTCTCTCAGTGAGTTGTATGACTTCGAAACTCTGCATTTATAGGCATTGGAGGGGTGGTCATTTTTAAGGTGGGAATAGTTGGCTCCGTGTTAGGTGCAGGAATCAAAGGTTATTAGGGGCAGGTGGGAAAATGAAACTTGAGCACAAACTGATTGGGGGCTGAATGAGAAGGAATCTTAGCACAAAATGTCTGTCTGAAACCAGTCATTGTAAAAAATGTAATGTCATCTTTCAAATGTATAAAAATCCACAATGATTTCCAGTAAAGTTGCCTCAAAATAGAAATGCGCTGATTTAAAACATTGATTAATTTTCCTGCAGACACAATTTGTGATTAATATCACACTATTTGCTTTAAAAATCTACTCATTTTTGAAAATTGGTGAATAATTTCCAACTGAAACACATCTTCATAAATGGGAAATATGCTGAGATTCACTTGTCTGCATTTTCATTCTGAGCAGGGTAACAGACATGCTCATTCATTTATAAAGAATTCAGATAAAATTAGCATAAAACTGTTCATGAATGCATTGTGAGGGCATTGTGATGTCCTGAGGAATGTAAATTACTTTGCTAAGACAAGAGATTTTCTACTACCTTTTAACATATCTCCTGCCAAATAATTTTTGAAAATCATTCATTTTTTAAAAACTAGAGTTCTCAAGTTAGCATCACAGTTCTCCAAACTTTGTGAACAGAAGTAGAGATTCAGGGTTCAAATAAAAGCAAATTACTGTGGATGCTGGAATCTGAAACCAGCTTTGACAAAGGGTCAGTTAGACTCGAAACGTCAGCTCTTTTCTCTCCTTACAGATGCTGCCAGACTTGCTGAGATTTTCCAGCATTTTCTCTTTTTTGGTTTCAGTAGGTTCAAATCCTGTTACGGTCCAGCTGACAGACTGCAAAGTCACTCATTATTTTCACAAGCATAATTCTTTCATTTAAAAAAAAGGCATGTCTCCTGAGATCACACAATGGAAACATATCACCTATGATGTTTTTTAGCAACATCTTCATACTCTGTTTTCTTTCTGCAGCAGCATCTGTGAATCTGCAAGTAGCATTAGTTGATTTGAATAAAATTTGAATTATTCTCTTAAAATATCCATATTCCTGCTGAGAAATTGTGGGAGAGTGATGCACAAGATTAACACAAATGTCTTTCTTACTATTGTATGGTTGTCTCCCTTGGTGTCACTCAAAGAAAGGTAGAGTCCAATTTTCATATTCTATCACTATTTTCCAAAGTTTTAGAAGTATTCTACATTGGAGAACAATTGTTCTTTTTGCTGAACACGTCCGTTGAAGTGACAGGAGAACCCATCAGATGTGGAAAAGCCCAGGGAAATGTTTTAATTTGAACAATGTCACTAACTGCAGGGGTTGGAATTATTGCTTTGTCAATCCTGCAGTCTCAGCAACGAATGCTTTCCAAGCTTGTTCCAATGCCCAACATTATAATTTACTCATTAGACATACGTTCAATTTCAATTTCCACCTCTCTATAGGCGACCCTCTAAGTAGATTTTAGAATTAAGGACTGTCATAGAATCCCTATAGTGTGGCAACAGGCCACTGAGTTGAGTTGACACCAACCCTTGAACAGCATCCCACCCAAACCCTATAACTCTGCATTTCCCAGACCTAATCCACCCAACCTACACATCCCTGCACACTATTGGCAATTTAGTTTGGTCAATCCACCTAACCAACACATCTTCGGACTGTGTGAGGAAACCCACACAGACATGGGGAGAATGTACAACTCCAGACAGATGGTTGCCTGAGGACAGAATTGAACCCGGGTCCCTGGCACTGTGAGGCAGCAGTGCTAATCACTGAGCCATCATGCTGCCCAAGAAAATGGTTTTGGTCATACGATCCCTACAGTGCAGATAGAGGCCATTTGGCCTATCAAGTCTGTACTGACCCTCATGACCATCCCACCCAAACCCTGTAACCTCATATTTGGTTAATCCCACCTAGCCTACACATTGGGTTAACTTAGCATGCCCAATCCATCTAACCTGCACACCTTTGGACTGTAGGAGGAAACCAGAGCACCCAAAGGAAACTTACACACAGACACAGGGAGAATGCGCAACTTCCACACAGACAGTTGGTCAAGGCTGGACTTGAACCTGAGTTCCTGGCAATGTAAGGTAGCAGTGCTAACCTCTGAACCACTGTGCTGCCCCATTTATTAATTGTTTTCCTTCTTTTGTATTTTACAATTATAAACAGTGGATTTAAAGCAGCCATACAAGACTTTTTTTAAAAACTGATTCAAAAATGTTCCAGTTTCGACTGTCAGCACGGGAATGCAGGCAGTTGGTGGAAACTCTGTCATTTCACTACATTGGAGGAGTCCCCTTGCTAGTTAATAGCATGGGTGGATAGAATAAAGAGATACTGATTCACTTTTAATTTAAAAAAAACATTTTGCATTGCTTTACCCTAGTAATGCAGAGAAGTGAAAATCCAAAATTATGGTTATTGTTTAACCAAAAAAAAGGACCCAATTTACAAGTAACAAATGTGAACAGGCTACAGAATAGCCTAACATCTCAGTCTTGTCCATGAGAATTCTGGTTGATGGTTGGACAGGCAGATAAATCAAACACAAAAAATTCAAATTCCACTCTCATGCATTTTGACCAATCTGAGCAAAACAGAATTTTGAATCCAGCCTAAACCTCACAAACACCTTGCATTTATTACAATTAGAATTGTGGCGACAAGAGCAAGTCAAACCATGAACATTTTGAGACTAGTATCTCACCTGCTAACTTCCCAATGTGTGTCCACAAGACTCCAATATCAGGAGTCTGATGCTGTGACAATGCTGTAGCTTTTGAGAGGTTATTTTGTCCTAGATTTTTGAAGAGAGGTTATAAGGCAGAGATGTCAAACAGTCTGGGGTAATATAAACAGCTTGGGAGGCCTTGGGGGATTTGTTTAACAGCCTGAATGGATGTGGCAGTTCTCATAGATCAGGATTTCTACATTTTGGTTCTTCAGTAGCATCATAAGCTATTGGTGTTTCAACAGAGTTGGAAGATTCAAAAATGTCTCCTGGCTGCTACTCTCTCTGAACTTTCTCTTGATGTTTTTTGTTCCCTCCTGGATTGGATTGGAGAACTGTATGTGAGAATCTGCATCTGAATCTTCCTTTTTTGGCAAGGGGTATGTTTATGGGATGTTACTATATTGAAACAGTTGATCAGTAATAGTTACCATATCTATTAGTCTGTTCAGTTTTCCAATTATTCTGTTAAGTTGTAATGGTAAATTACTCTTTAATTTGTTTTCTACAGTGTTTAAATAAATTGTGGTTTGCATAATATCGAGTACTTTGACCAGTCATATTGCATCTGGAACAGACTCTTGACATTTGCCTTTAAAATAAGAAAAGGTTTGGGTCTAGGCTATCTTCTTAAAATATTTTGAGGGAATCTGGCCTGGTCCATAGCAATTTAATACTTTCTGTTTATCTGGATGAGTGCAGCTCCAATAACGCTCAAGAAGCTTGACACCATCCAGGACAAAGCCACCCACTTGATTGCCAACCCATCTATCCTGGTGACTAGGGGAACAATTCCACCATGTGACATTGTACTAAGCCAGGATCAAATAGTTTTGATCATTGGTCTCTGTTGAATTAAATACTCTGAACAAAGATGGTGATGGAGTATAATATTTAGCCTTCACGTTATTACTGGAAAGAAAATGGGACAAAATACTCACTTTTGCTCCAAAGTGCTTACAGACATTAAACCATGACAGACACCATTTCTTGACATGAAGCTGGATATTACACTTTCCATCCATAACACATAAATAGCACTTAAGTGAAAAGAAAAATAAATCAAATGATAACTGTAACCTATTTTTCAATAAAACATGACATTAGAAGGAAAGAAATATATGAAATATATCACAAATCATGAGGCTGCTGTAACTCAGTCAAGATTACAGGTATCAGATCAAACTCCTCATAAAATATGCCTTTAATGTACAGCTGTTTAACAAAGGAATAAGTTCTACAAAGGCTTTAACTTCAATTCTAAAACACTACATAATGTTTTAAATGTCACTGTGAAACTTTTCTTGCTGAAAGGACATATTAATGACATCTTACATTTTACAGCACCTTTATCTTCGTAAAACATCCCAAGTTGCTTCATAGTGGTGTTAGAATACATGTGGCACTGAGTCACATAAAGAGCTATTTAGAAAGGTGATTAAAGGTTTGGACAAAGCAGCAGATTTGAAGGAAGATCACAAAGGAGGAGAGCGAGATAGAGAAATTTACGATGGGGCATCCAGAGGTCAATGCCTTAGAGGCTGAACAACAGATAGAAGAATGACAAAACAGTATTACTGTTCACAAAACTGAAAATGTTTTCTGTGTATAAAACACCAGGGCCCAGACCTTCCAGTCTGAATAGTTGGAGACTGGAAATACAATTCACAATATGTGACATGACCCTTTAGAAGACCCTATATAATTGCTCCATGGGAATTGCTCAGGAAGCTCAAACTTCAAATAAGCAATTCCCTGGACCCTAGGATCTCCTGGAAACCTTGAGACCAGAAACCTATGACAATTCTGAGTTAATTGTGCAGGAAATGTTTAACTGAAAGCTAACTTTTTCATAACTACAGAATTGGCCTCCAGATTAATATGCAAAATGTATGTCTATGAATCAGAGAATCATAGAGATGTACAGCATGGAAACAGACCCTTCGGTCCAACCTGTCCATGCCGACCAGACATCCCAACCCAATCTAGTCCCACCTGCCAGCACCCGGCCCATATCCCTCCAAACCCTTCCCATTCATATACCCATCCAAATGTCTCTAAAATGTTGCAATTGTACCAGCCTCCACCACTTCCTCTGGCAGCTCATTCCATACACATACCACCCTCTGTGTGAAAAGGTTGCCCCTTAGGTCTCTTTTATATCTTTCCCCTCTCACCCTAAACCTATGCCCTCTAGTTCTGAGCTCTCCGCCCCCAGGAAAGACTTTGTCTATTTATCCAATCCATGCCCCTCATGATTTTATAAACCTCTATTAAGATCACCCCTCAGCCTCCAACGCTCCAAGGAAAACAGCCCCAGCCTGTTCAACCTCTCCCTATAGCTCAAATCCTCCAACCCTGGCAACATCCTTGTAAAGCTTTTTGAATTCTTTTAAGTTTCACAACATTCTTCCGATAGGAAGGAGACCAGAATTGCACACAATATTCCAAAAGTGGCCTAACCAATGTCCTGTATAGCCGCAACATGACCTCCCAACCCCTGTACTCAATACTCTAACTACCTGTGAATCCATTTTCAAGGAGCTACGAACTTGCACTCCAAGGTCTCTTTGTTCAGCAACACTCCCTAGGAGCTTACCATTAAGTGTATAAGTCCTGCTAAGATTTGCTTTCCAAAATGCAGCACCTCGCATTTATCTAAATTAAACTCCATTTGCCACTTCTCAGCCCATTGGCCCATCTGGTCAAGATCCTGTTGTAATCTGAGGTAACTCTCTTTGCTGTCCATTACACCTTCAATATTGGTGTCATCTGCAAACTTACTAACTGTACGTCTTATGCCCACACCTAAATCGTTATATAAAGATGAAAAGTAGTGGACCCAGCACCGTTCCTTATGGCACTCCACTGGTCACAGGACTCCAGTCTGAAAAACAACTCTCCACCACCACCCTTTGTCTTCTACCTTTGAACCAGTTCTGTATCCAAATGGCTAGTTCTTCTTGTATTCCATGAGATCTAACCTTGCTAACCAGTCTCCCATGGGGAACCTTGTTGAACGCCTTCCTGAAGTCCATATCGATCACGTCCACCACTCTGCCCTCATCAATCCTCTTTGTTACTTCTTCAAAAAACTCAATCAAGTTTTGATTGGGAGATGCCGGTGTTGGACTGGGGTGTACAAAGTTAAAAATCACACAACACCAGGTTATAGTCCAACAGGTTTAATTGGAAGCACACTAGCTTTCGGAGCGACGCTCCTTCATCAGGTGATTGTGGAGGGCTCAATCGTAACACAGAATTTATAGCAAAAATTTACAGTGTGATGTAACTGAAATTATACATTGAAGAATTGATTGTCTGTTAAATCTTTCATCTGTTAGAATACAGTTTTAGTTTCACTTCTTTCATGTGGAAATCACAAAACCCTTTTTTAAAAGTTGCATTCTCGGGTTAGCTGTTAACAATGGTGATAGCTAGACAATATGTTGAAGGTGTTAGCCCCCTGTGTTCTCTGTCTATGACCTGATGTTTAGATTGATTCTAATCTAAAAAGTGAGATAACAGAGTTTTACATAAATTCATGCAGTTTTTGAGCTCAGAGTTCTACATGAATGTATGCAGTTTTTGAGCAAAGTGCAATGTAACTCTGCAAGTACAAATTCACCACACAAAATATATGTGTGCACGTGGGTCTTTGTCTGTGTGTGTGTGTCTGTCTGTCTGTCTGGGGTGGGGGTTGTGAGTGTGAGAAAGTGTGTGTGTGCGTGTGTGTGTGTGTGGTGAGTACAGAATGTCTTAAGTCTGTGAGGGGGTGCATGTGTGGGTGTGTGTGTGTCTATAAGGGTATGTGTGGGTGTCTGTGTGCGCGTCTGTGTGTACCTGTGTCCGTGTGTATCTGAGAGTGTGTGTATGTAGGAATATCTGTGTGTGTGTGTGTATAGTGCAATGGTGATCACCTGTAATGTGACATGAACCCAAGGTCCCGGTTGAGGTCCTCCCTATGATAACCGAACTTAGCTATCAGCCTCTGCTCGGCCACTTTCCTCTGCTGCCTGTCTCGAAGTCCACCTTGGAGGATGGTCACCCGAAGGTCCGAGGCTGAATGTCCTGGACCACTGAAGTGTTCCCCAACTGGGAGGGAACCCTCCTGTCTGTTGATTGTTGTGCGGTGCCCCTTCATCCGTTGACGTAGCCTTTGCTCAGTTTCCCCAATGTACCATGCCTCTGGGCATCCTTGCCTGCAACATATAAGATAGACAACGTTGGCTGAATCACATGAGTACCTGCCATGTACAACGTGGGAGGTGTTCCCATGCATAATAGTGGTATCTATGTCCACAATCTGACACGTCTTGCAGCGTCCACCGTGACACACACACAGACACACTTTCTCACACTCACAACCCCCACCCCAGACAATCAAGTTTGTGAGACATGATTTCCCATGCACAAAGCCATGTTGACTATCCCTAATCAGTCTTTGCCTTTCCAAATACGTGTACATCCTGTCCCTCAGGATTCCCTCCAACAATGTGCCCACCACAGACATCAGGTTCACTGGTCTATAGTTCCCTGGCTTGTCCTTATCACCTTCCTAAAACAGTGGCACTACGTTAGCTAACCTCCAATCTTTCGGCACCTCACCTGTGACTATCGACGATACAAATATCTCAGCAAGAGGCCCAGCAATCACTTCCCTAGCTTCCCACAGAGTTCTAGGGTATACCTGATCAGTTCCTGGGTATTTATCCACTTTTATGTGTTTCAAGACATCCAGCACTTCCTCCTCTGTAATATGGACATTTTTGAAGATGTCACCATCTATTTCTCTACATTCTATATCTTCCATGTCCTTCTCCACAGTAATTACTAATGCAAAATACTCGTTTAGTATCTCCTCATCTCCTGTGGCTCCACACAAAGGCCACCTTGCTGATCTTTGAGGGGCCCTATTCTATCCCTAGTTACCCTTTTGTCCTTAATGTATTTGTAAAAACCCTTTGGATTTTCCTTAACTCTATTTGCCAAAGCTATGTCATGTCCCCTTTTTGCCCTCCTGATTTCCCACTTAAGTATACTCCTACTGCCTTTATACTCTTCTAAGGATTCACTCGATCTATCTTGTCTATACCTGACATATGCTTCCTTCTTTTTCTTAACCAAACTCTCAATTTCTTTAGTCATCCAGCATACCCTATACCTACCAGCCTTTCCTTTCACCCTGACAGGAATATACTGTCTCTGGACTCCCATTATCTCATTTCTGAAGGCTTCCCATTTACATATATAAAAATCAATTTTTTTGTTAGTGAAACATTTGGACTTTGAATTAGTGGAATATCGGTCATTGATCTATTTTTGAAAAGGGGTTTACAAATTAACTATATCAGTCTTTGTGAAACCATGATTTTAAACCATTATGTGCCAGGGATCTGCTGGCTGAAAGGACTCCTGAAGTGTTAATGGAGATGTGTTTACATTGTGGGACAATGGGAGAGAGAAAACATTAAGCTATTAGATGTACAGAGTCTGGATTGAACAAGTTTTATTCTTAATTAAGTTTGAAGAAACTTGACTGGGGTCAGAAGCAAGTATACAGTTACCTAGTGAAGAAGATATTAAGAGCAGTTAAGGTACAGTAAAATAGTCTGTGAAACTTCTAGATGAGGAGTATTTATCTAGAATCCAAGATATCTGTTGTGAGAAAAGGAAAAGGCTTCGCAGCTTACAGGACAGGAAATGAGAAGCAGTTAAGTCAAACCTGCAGATTTAATAGGAAAAGAAAATTTCGCTGGATTTTGATTAAAGTGATGATTTTGGGCAGTGGATTGGATTTTGTTATTGTGTGTATTTTGAAATTTGTCAAACCTTTGAAGACAGCTAGCTTGGTTTGTTTGATTTTTTTTTGTGTTATTGACTTCTGTTTTATTGTTAAAAGTAAATCTGCAGTTTCGTGTGCTAAGGTTTCTGTGATAGGCTGCTGCCATGTCATATTAAAGAAAATAAAGCCAGATTTCATTCCAGAATCTGATGTGTTCAGGAGTAATATCAGCTGCATCATAACAAATTACTCACACTGGATCTTCTCAACCTCAATCATCTGACTCTTCCCTGACCCTCCTGACCTGATCTGACTGGCTCTAACTCAACAGCTCCTTCTACATTGACACCACCCCAGCTGCCACCCCACCCACTTAACTCATCCACTTTACCCACTTCACACAACAACACATTCAGCCATGTACTCACGCTAACACAAGAATTCCTGGTCATTTAAATTGTTACGTACCAGAACATGGCGGCTGGTACAGTGAAAAGCAGTGTGGCTCCTGTGTGAATTTCCTTCAATGATGTTTCCAAGGTTTCTATGTTAAAGAGCTTTGCAGAATTCTTAAACAGAAGATTGGCAAAAAAATATGAGGAAGGTTAACAAAATTGGAAATGACTGTAATTACTGACTGCACCTGTGGAGAGAAATCAGAGTTAACGTTTCGGGTCCAGTGACCCTTCCTAATGAAAATGAGGAAGGTAAATGTGCTTTTCTTTGTCTTGTCAGCATCAGAAACAAGGGCTCCAATGTTGGCCAAAGATTTAGGCCCCTATATACATATGAAATAGATTGACCACGCAGAATACTTCAGAATAGCCAGATGATATCACAAGTATACAATAAATACAAATTCACTGTTTCCCCCCCTGTGTTGTGCTCCTACTGGAACATGCTAGATGCCTGCTGATATCTATAGGTGTCTGACATCCATTTTCTTTAATACCCTGTATGGTGTTTTTTAAAAAAAACCTTGTACATAACTACCACCTCATTCTAAAGTCATTACACAGTAATATACTTTTTTGTAGAAATATAGTCATTGCCATTTTGTAAGTCGCACATCCAAAATGTAAGAATAACCAGTGAATGTTTGATGGTATTAGGTTAAGACTAAATATTGGTCAGCTAGACTCATTGTTGTCCTTTGAAAGTGCCATGGGGTCATTTATATTCACCTGAACAAGTAAACAGGGCAGCAGATTGTTATCATCTGAAAGACAGCACTTCCAACAATGGGGTACATCATTGAAATGCCAGTCAAGCTTATATGTTCAAGTCTTAGATTGAAGCATTGACTAGAAGCAAAATTTAAAATTATATTACAAAATAGAAACAAAAGTTTAAATTTGATTTGAACTGGGTGACAAGAAGGGCACAACTTGACACATTTCCTTGGCAAGGGAAAAGAAAAACAGGTTTTGCATTCCTATTTGATATTTAGAACCCATTCTGGAACATATACAATGTATAATGCATATTTGTAGTATATTGTTATTATTTGGGAACTTGGATTCTAAACTGAAGGAAAACTAGATTTTAGTTTCATCTGAGAAGGGACTGTTCTGCTTTTAACAAAGCTCATAAGGTCTTCGTGAACAGTGAATTTCCAAGAAAGCGTGTGATATAAGCTAGATAAAACTACCCAGGAGAATTGTTTAAGAAATTAAATTTTTATTAAAGGCGTAATTATTAAAGACAGACAAGGCACTACAACCAGGATTCAGTTGAGAATGAGGTTCAGCACTCCCTTCACTAGTGACAGACATTAGCAGCACTGTTCACAATCTGCACTGCAACAACTCACCAAGGCTCCTTAGACAACACCTACCAAATCTGCAATCACTATCATTTAGAAGAATGAGGGAAGCAGTTACATGGGAGCACGTCACCTCCAAGTTCCCCTACAAACCCCATTCAAAATTCTAATGTGCAAATATATCGCCATTCCTTCAGTGTTACTGGGTCTAAATCCTGGAACTGCCTCTCTAACAGCATTATGGTTGTACCTACATCAAGTGGACAGTAATGTTTCAAAAAGGCAGCTTGCTAACACCTCAGGGCAACTAGGGATGGGTAATAAATGCTGCCCTACATTCCATGAATAACCTTTATTTAAAAAAAACTGCAGAGGGAATGTTAGCTTATAGAAATCCAGGTTTTTACAGTTGGAAAAGATGTCTTAAAATGGTTTTTCAGCAGTTTAAGTAGATAGGGTTTTTCTTAAAACATAGCTCGGAAAAAAAATCAGTGAAATAGCTGGTGTCTGTGAATGTTGGGTGAGAGACAGTAATGGAGAGAATCACATCTGGTTAATTTTTAGAAATTCAATGAAAGGAAGTGTTTTAAACTTTCACAGTTGAAGTGTTACTTGACGAATTGGGTGTCTGTAAAGGATATTGCTGGAACAGGGTTTGAATTTTAATGTTTGCTGTTTATATTAAGATCTAAGTTGTCTTATATACAGAGGTTTGTTTCTTTTTTTATATGATGAACTTGTATTCTTTTGTTAAAAGAATATTGGCAGATTAGTGTGAATATAATCAGTGACTGCCCAGTAGAGTAACCAAGCTTCAAAAATAAAACTTAGAATCTATCAAACCAAGTTTGTCATTCTGAGAACTGACTTTTCCAATATTATTGGCCACTGGAAACATAACTGTGCAGATACTAGGTAAGCATATGGTTAACCTAGGATCATATATTTTTAAAAAGCACCTATTGGACAGGGGAGGTCTGGATGAGTCTCCAGTGCAAAATAAACTGAGAAAACTTGTTTTTTGACAAACAGCGACCACTAGAAGAAACAAATGAAGTACACAGCAGGTTAGCAATATTGACAATTGAATGGCAGGTACATTTTAATGTGCATAAATGTAAAATCATACTTGTTGAGGAATGTAACTAGGAATAATGTATTTGTTTAAAAAATGACACTGAATGATACAAGCCCATAAGAAGGCCTAGGAATTCAAACACAAATGCCTGTCAAGGGCAAAGTTGGTGGCTTTGAAGACATCAACAAGATAAGTACAATTCTGGGTTTTACAAATGTAGGCAGGGAACAAATATAAAGAAATATTGTGGAATTTATACATAACATTGGTTATGCCAGAATTTAAGGACTACGTACAGTTATTCCATTTAGAGAAAGATCATTAAAGCCATTAATATACAGTGAAGATTCACTAGGATGATATGTCATAGATTTGGCTATTCACACTGAAGCAGAAAAGACCAAGAAGAAATGAAATATATATATATTTTTAAGTTAGAAAGCAATGGGAAAGACCACTTCTCTTGGCTGAGGATTAAGTCACCAGGAGCGATCAGTTGAAAGTTAAGACCAAAACAGTGACTAGGAAAGCGTCTTTATTAGGTCACTATAGTAAAGAATGCATTGCTGTAGGGAATAATTAAGGCATGAAGGAAAAAAAAACAATCATACTCTGCATGATTTTCCAATTCATTGGCTTCAGCAAAAAAGGGTGATGTGCTAAGAAGGTTCAATATGAGTGGTTGATCAATAAGCTCAATCCTTCATCCCCATTAACAGATGAAATATATATTGCTAACTGCTATTTTAATGCAAAGCCGAACAACCAGGCAATTCTGCTCCTACTTTCTGGACCTTTCAGGTTTAGTATGTTTCTGAGAACCTCTTGTTTAAGAGAAAAGTAACTTCCATCTATAGAGTTCCCCATCATAGTCACAAGATTTCCACAAAGACTTAGCGTTGTCATTGTTGTTGTGTGGATAAATATGGAAGGCAATTTGCACTTGCAAGTCCCTTCAACAATTTATGAAACAAACAAATCAAATAATGTTATTGGCAGTGCTGATTGATGGGAGACATTTTGTGAAGACAGTAGAGGAATTTCTGTATTTGAACAGAGATATGTAACATTTTAATATTTTAATAGGCAGATGGAATCCCAGCTTTTCATTTTATTTTAAATATATATTTGGCAATGCAGAACTCCACCTGTACTGCACTCAAATGTTGGCCTAGCTCATGTCCCTCAACTGAAGCTAATATCCACAATCTTCTGACTTAAGAAATGATAGTATGAACAGTGAGCTGAGGTTAAACTATAATCAAATATTTACATGTAAAGTACATTTACAAACACTGAATTTCCACAGGCTGCTGATCCATGTTTATTTCAGTGTCTGAATAATCTTAATTTAGCCTGTTGTTTCTTTAATTCATTAAATATTACATCAATTTTGCAGTAGAATAGTAGCAATATAGGCCATCAGTAGATGCAACTTATGTTTCTGACTGCATAGTTATTGTACTATAAAATTATTCTCACCTCTCTTATGTTCCAGTCTCTCTTGCTCTTTCAGAGTTATATTTCATTACATTGTCATTTCTGTGTTCCTTATAACATTGACGGTTTAAATCTTATTCTTTATTTACATTGTTGTCTCTATGTTCAAAGGTGAACAAGTCATTTTTTCTTTGCTGAGAATGAAGTAATCATCATTAGCTCAGATGTCAGAGGGTGTGGATGTCAGGAATCAGGAAAATAAGAGGTTTGTGAACACAGGTACCACAGGATGGACATTGGAAAGCAATAGTACCATGGTAGTCACAGAGGGACGACGAGCAGGAATAGCCCATTCATCCCTTTGAGCCTGCTGCACCATTCAATATGATTATAGTTGATCGTCTATCTCAGTGCGATATTCCCGTTTTTTCCCCCTTATCCCTCAATGCCTTAAAAATCTTTATAAAAAGTTCTTTCTTGAATATATTCAGTAACCTGGCCTCCAAGCTTTCTGCAGTAGGAATTCCATTGGTTCACTACCCTTTCGGAAAAGAAATATTTCCTCATCTCAGTCCCATATCCTGAGACTGTGTCCCCTGGTTTTAAACTCCCCAAGCAGAGAAAACATCGTCTCTGCATTTAGTCTGTACAGCCCTTTTAGAATTTTATGTTTTAATCAGATACCCTCTCATGTTTATAAAGTCTAATGAATAATGGCCCAGCCAAACAAATATCTCTTCATTGGACTATCCTGCCATTCCCAGGATCAACCTGGGAACTTCAGCGGAGTGAACCTCCACTGTACTCACTCTATGACAGTTGCATCCTTAATTAAGTGGGGAGAACAAAGCTGCATATAATACTCCAGATGTGACCTCATCAAAGCCCCATATAACTGCACTAAGACATTTCTACTTTTTAACTTGAATCCTTTTGCAATCAGGGCTAATAAAACATTTGTCTTCCTAGTTGTTGCTACACCTACCTGTTTACTTTCATTGACTGGTGTACATCTAGATCCCTTTGTAGCTGCACATTTCCCAATATATCACCATTTAATGAATATTCTTCCTTTCTATTTTTCACACTGAAATGCATAATTTTACATTTAGCTGCATTGTACAGCTTCTGCAACATGTTTGTCCACTCACTCAATTATCTAAATCACATTTAAGTTTCCTCCTCACAACCCTGCACAGCTTTATGCTGACAGCAAACATGTAAATATTGCACTTGGTCATAGTCATATAACATAAAAATAGACCCTTCGATCCAACTCATCCACACTGACCAGATATCCCAACCTGACTTACTGGTTCTCTTGTGTAGCTCATTGATACATATCATGAATAGCTAGTGCCCCAAGCGCTGATCCTTGCAGTACCTCCCTAGTCACCACCTGCCACTCAGATTTATTTCGACACTCTACTTTCTCTCTATCAACCAATTCTCACTCTATGCCAATAAATTACCCCGTGTCCCATGTGTCTTAATTTTGTCTACTAACCTCTTATGAAGGATCTTATCGAAATCCTTCTGAAAATCCAAATACACCATACCCATTGGTTTTCCCTTATCTATTCTACTAGTTAAATCCTCAAAAAACACCAGTTGAAACACCATTTGTGAGTCATGATTTGCTTCTATAAACATGTGCCTGCTTTGACCAATCTGTTAATGCTTTCTCAATGTTTTGTTATCACATCTTTTATCATAGATTCCAACATTTTCCCCACTACTGGTATTAAACTAGCCAGTCTGTATTTCTTTTTTTCCCCCCCTTCCCCTCTTTTTAAATAGTGTTGTTACACGTGTCACACTCCAATCTGTAGGAACTGCTCCAGAGTCTATAAAATTTTAGAAGATGAGAACAAATGAACTTCTTTTAGTATTCAATGATATAGATTATTTTGGGATAATGGTGATTAATCCCTGGAGATTTGTCAGACTTTAACACCATTAATTCTCTGGCACCATTTACTTGTTGATACTGATTTCCTTCAATTCCTCCTTCTCACTCGACCCTTGGTTCCCTGACATGTCTGGAAAGTTAGCAGTGCCCTCTTGTGAAGACAGAACCAAATAATACGTTCCAATTCTTCTATCATTTCTTTCTTTCCAATTCTAATTACCCTGGTTTCTGACTGTAAGAGACCTGCATTTATCTTTACAAATCTTTGCTCTTCACGTATTTATAGAGGCTTTTACTGTTAGTTTCAATATTCCCTGCAATTTTATTCTCTTCTTACTCTCTTGATTTGTTTTCTTTGTTGAATTGTAAAATGCTTTTTGGGTCGAACACTATCCCTAATTTCTTTTGTAAACCATGGTTAAGCCACCAATCCTCTTTCATCCTTGCACCAAAAATACTTTAAATTAAATATACTATTATAAAGATTAAGGAAATAAAACTAATATGCATGTTGCTTTTCCTTTTCCCCTATATGGAATAGGAAAGTCATGAGCATATCCCTTTAGTACTGCAAGTAGTTTTTGCAAGTAGCTAGACTAGAACCACTATGAACTCCCAATTATTTTCTGAATGATTATGGGCAAATTAGTAAGGCTTTTGGACCAGCAGGTTAGTGCTTCATAACAGCAGTTCACACTACCATATAATTCTTTCCAAAAATATAGAACAATGTTTTATACTCATGAATACTAGCTTCTTTTCATTTCTCTGTCCTATAGCTTTCTACAGATTTTGTCTATTTAAATAATATTCAGTTCTTCCATTCTTCCTCCTGAAGTGAATAACCTCACATTTTCCCAAAATATATTCCATCTGCCAAGCTTCTGCCCATTCACTTAACCTGTCTATAAAGTTCTGCAGACTCTATCATTCCCACCATTATTTTGGTGACATCCACAAATTTGGTGATAATGCACTAACTTTTCTCATCCAAGTCATTAATAGATATTGTAATTAATTGTGACCCCTCCCTACAACACACGACTCAACGTTATCTTCTTGAAAATGTTCCCCTTATCCCAACTGTCTTCTCCGAGTTGGCCAATCCTATATCCCTGTCAATGCACTACCTCTAACACCAGGACTCTTATCCTACATGTGATACCTTATCAAATGACTTCTGAAAATCCAAATATATGACATCAATTGCATCCACTTAATCTTTCCTGCTTATTACCTCCAAAACTAGATCCCATAAAATTTGTCAGGCATGATTTCCCCTTCATGAAACCATGCTGACTCTTTTTAAACAAAGGTTTTACATTGGCAGTTTTCCAATTCTGAGATTTTCCCAGAATCTAAAGATTCCTAGAAGGTTACTACCAATGCATCCATCTCTATAGCGAGTTAAAAATCACACAACATCAGGACACAACCTGATGAAGGAGCAGTGCTCCAAAAGTTAGTGCTTCCAATTACACCTGTTGGACTATAACCTGGTGTTGTGTGATTTTTAACTTTGTACACCCCAGTCCAACACCAGCATCTCCAAATCATCTCTGTAGCTGGTTTCTTTAATATCCTAGGATGCATTCCATCACATCCAGAGGATTTATCAGCCCATTGGTTTCCTAGCATCATTTCTCTAGTAATAGTTATGGTATTTATTTTCTGTGCTCTTTTTGTGTCTTAAATAACTAGTAATTTTAGGATGCTATTGGTGTCTTCTAAGGTGAAGACTGATGTAACATATTTATTCAACTTCTCTGCCATTTCCTGTCTCCCTATTATTATATTCCCAGTCTCATTCTCTAAGAGGCCTAAGTTCACTTTTGCATGTCTCTTTTTTGTATATTTAAAAAAGCTCTTGTTGACTGCCTTTATATTACTTGCAAGTTTACTTAAGTTTATTTTCTCTTTTTTTTTGGTTGTTTTTTGTTAGTTTTTAAAAATCCCAATCCTCTGCCTTACCACTGCTGGACTAGGGGAGGCAACAGCTTACTTGGATTGTGGTTGAACTGTTAACCTACAGAGCCAGGTAATGCTCTGAGGATCCGGGTTCAAATCTTGTCATAGTGGATGATGGAATTTAAATTTAATAAAAGTCTGGAACGGCAATGCCCATGAACTCATTGTCAATCACTGGGGGAAAAACCCTCTGACTCACGAATGTCCTTTAGGGAAGGAATATACCATCCTTACCTGGTCTGGCCACATGTATCTCTAGACCCACAGCAATATGGTTAACTATTAACTGCCCTCTGGGTAATTGGCGATGGGCAATAAATGTTGGTCTGGCCAGTAAATCTCACATCCTGTGAATGAATAATTTAAAAGACTACTCCCACTCAAGTCTGGTAAGAATGCATTCGGTCCTAGAATAGCAACATAATGAAATTTCTTACCCTTCTAGATTATTTGCTTAATATAAGCATCAAGTTTTTCAAAATCCAGTTTAGCACGAATACTTTGGTTTTATCTCATTTTAAAGTTTACTCTTCTCAATCTTCGTATCCTGTACTGTAGGACTTGTCCCTTCCACTTCATTTCTTATTTGAACATAAAAAGGAGCCACTGTCTTCAACAAAAAACCTACTCCAGCTTTAATTTCCATGAAAAAAAATCACTCAATGACCTTTAAGGACAACATGATGGTCTTCCAAAAAAGAAAAGCACAGAAGTGGTTTTGCTAGTTTGATATTATACTTCTATCAATTTAAAACAGAGTTATTGGGCACAAAGCTAAGAGCAGGAACATAAAATGAAACAACACAGAATTTTATATGGTGTGCATCATCCATGGATTTCTAAAAATTTTCAAATAAAAGTCATGATTTAAAAGTGTTCAGTAATAAACAACTAAACATCCACATTTCTATTTGATGACTGTTGTTTGCTAGTTTTCTTGCTTGTTTGATGTATCAATGGGTCTGTGATGGTCTGAAACAGACTTGATTTGGGCACATAGCATGATTTAACAAAGATAAAAATGCATACTCAAGGGTTTTTTTTTAAACCATCTTTAAACTCTTAGCAACCAAATAAAAGATAATACATCAATTACCAATATTTTAAAAGTGGAATAAGGATCAAATCACTTTGTGAATCATTCTCTGATCATAACTTATTACTAATTATATAAATTTCCACCAGAAATCAATTTTATAATGAGGACTTTACTGCCATACAAACAACTTGAGACAGTATCACAACTGCTAACCTTCTCGGAAGATTATACTCTCCTAATGGCATTGATATTTGTTTCTAACAATCTTACAAAATATCCATCTCCTTTAATAGAATAGATGACAAAATAGTATTTTCTGGAAATAACTGGCTTTTTATTAAAACATTATAATTAGATGTTGATTTAGGGTTACTGTGAAATAACAATATTATGTTCCAAAGCAGATGTTCAGATTGAAGTGGCTATGGAAAAAAAAACGCATATTTACAACGTTGAATTCATTGATCAGCAAGACCCAAATTATTTATATTGCTTTAACGCTTTGGAAATGATGAAAGAATTATGCAGATACTGCAAATGGCACAATTTTATCAAATTAATAGGTCAGCCTAATCACTAGCACCAAGAAAGAGCAAAGCGAGGTTTAATTTGCGGCTTTTGCTGCTCGTCTGGCTTCTCTCTCTTGGCGAGCCTTCTCCTTCAACTCTCTTTCCCTCTGAATCAGTGAAGCACGTTCTTCTTCCCATTTTTCTAACTTCTTCTCATACTTAAGGATTTCTTCAGTTTCAGATGATGGGAGATTTTCTTTGACCAGCTTGTCTGTCAGTGTCATCAGACTTTCAGTTTCAATCTTTCCAAGAGATTCCAGCTCTGCATAAAGTTTCTATCAAAGAGAACCAAGATACCTGTTACTGTCTAGAAAAGGAGCTTCCACCAGTTTACAATCAAATGCATAGAAACAGTATTAGGAACCAATAAAGCAGAAAGAATTGTGTGTATGTGATGTGCAAAGCAATTTGTTCTTAGTGTCAGTGCCATCCATCCACCCTTTGTCCTCCAGTCCTGTCAAGATAATCAAAATGCTGAACTAGGTGCTGTGAAGAACTATGAAGAAAAACTTGCCTGTAATACTGAGATAAGCATTACTTCTGCAGGGAGTATCCACACACTTTTAATAAAATAGGAAATGCGCCAGATAAATCAGACTATAAAATACAGGAACAAAATTAGACAATTCAGTCCATACTTTAGCATTCAATGAGATCATGGCTGATCTCAAATCCACTTTCCTGCCTTTTTCACAACCTTCAATTCCCTTACTGACTGAAAATCTGTCTATCTCAGCCTTGAGAATATTTAATAATCTAGCATCAACAGTCCTCTGTGGTAAAGAATTCCACAAATTTACTATACTCAGAAAAGAAATTCCTCCTCATCTCTGTCTTAAGTGGCTAACCTCTTATTTTGAGATTATGCCGACTGATCCAAGGCTCTCCCACAAGTCGACAAGTCAACTCCTCAAAGAAGCTTACATGTTTCAATAAGGTCACCTCACATATTTCTAAATTCCAATGAATACTTACCCAACTACTCAACCTCTCCACAGAAGGCAGTCCCTCCATATCTGGTATCAGCCTAGTGAAACTTCTCTAGATGCCTAAATGCCAGTAATATCTTGCCTTGGATAGGGGGCACAAACAGGGTTCTAGCTGTGGTTTGACTGTTTCTTTGTATAGTTTTAGCAAAAAAAAACTCCCTACATTTATATTTCCATTCCTTTTGAATTAATAGCCCTTCCTTGCTACCCACGGAACATGTTTACTAGCTATTTGTGATTCCAAATCCCTCCGTGGGGTAGTTTTCAACACTCTTGCTCCGTGTAGATAAAATACAGCTCTTCAATTTTTCCTGCCAAAATGCACAACCTCATTTTCCTATATTATATTCCAGTTGCCAAGTGAAAAGATGGATGGTTTTGTTGGGAATGCATATTTATCTTTACAAATCACCTTGAGAATTGGAAGATATTGAACTGTTTGGCCACTTTTTGGAATTAAAAAGTGTTAATTTCCCCTAAGTGCTGGAACACCTGTTTTTGGAAAAGATTATGGGACATTTGTGCTGATGGTTGTCGACCAGCCATACCTGGATTGGACTTGTGTTTCAAACATCTGGGAAGTCAAGAAGAAAGAAAAGAGAAGCAGCAGTAAGGTGCAGCAATGTTGCAACTTCTTTCCTTCCACTCTTATGCAGATTGATATTTGGGAACCTTGAAGTCAACATCTCAGTATTTTTATGCCTTTGCAAATCATGAGAAACTGAATTGTGACCACTTAGCAAAGACTAGGAACCAGTTTGATTTCTCACTGAACTGAAGCTTTGTTTAAAATATCTTTGTTTGAAAGATTTTACAGCTGTAAAGGGTCTCATCAATTTCATTTTCTCAACAAGAAGCATAGTGAAGTGTATGGATTTATCAATCTCCTTTATTTTACAGACCATTGGCTAATAAGGGGAATATTTTTCCTGTGGATTTTTTTTTTGGCAAGTATAATTTCTGCAGCCTCCTTTGTATCCTGTGTGTGAAAGAGAATTTGGGAATAAAAGGAGATATAGTTCTAACTCTGGATTGTACCTTGGATATTAGTCAATTTGACATTTGTTTTAAAGACTCACTTTGTGTTATAATAAATGGATTATTTTGAGATTTTTGAAGAAGTCTGTTGGAAGTCTCTTCTTTCTGGATAGTTGACTGAATTTTAACAGTGTGACTTGGGCTCAGTGGGACTTCATTAACATTCCTCCCAGCACAGTTTTAACAACTTTCATCTGTCATCAGAACTGATGACTCAAGATTCTTTAAGAAGGGCAGAAACATGCAAACAGTGAAATGGGAATCAGGGAAAACTACCAAATACACCAATCAGAGAGAGAGAATATGGCCAAATCTGGGCAGAATACGTTAGGAAGCATGATAAAGCTTTGGAGAGGGTGCAAAGGAGTTCTACCAGAATCTACTTGAACTTCTCCTTTATAACAAGAGGAATCAAACAGAAACGTTAGGATATTATGCTTTTGTTATAAAGGGCATTGGTGAGATCACATCTCGGATACCGCGTGTCATTTTAAACTCTTTACTTAAGGAAAGATAGAATGCATCGGAGGTGGTTCAACAAAGTGGTACTAAACCGATACCTGGAATGAGCGAGTTATCTTATGATGATAGGTTGGACAACCTGGGCTTGCTTCCACTGGAATTTGGAAAAGCGATAAGTGACTTGTTTGAAGTGTGTAAGATCTTGAATGGTTTCAACAAGGAATGAGGTTCAGAGGTGACCTTAAACAGGTTTATAAAATCATGAGGGGTCTAGATAGGGGTTAATGGTAGGTGTATTTTCCCTAGGATGGGGGATTTCATGACTAGGGGGGAGTATTTCTAAGGTGAGAGGTGAAAGATTTAAAAAGTTAAGGGGCAACTTTTTTTTTTAAAGAGAGGATGGTTCATATAAATTACGGTGGCGCGGTGGCACAGTGATTAGCACTGCTGCCTCACAGCACCAGAGACCCGGGTTCAATTCCCGCCTCAGGCGACTGACTGTGTGGACTTTGCACATTCTCCCCGTGTCTGCGTGGGTTTCCTCCGGGTGCTCTGGTTTCCTCCCACAGTCCAAAAATGTGCAGGTCAGGTGAATTGGCCATGCTAAATTTCCCGTAGTGTTAGGTGAAGGGGTAAATGTAGAGGTATGGGTGGGTTGCGCTTTGGCAGGCCGGTGTGGACTTGTGCCGAAGGGCCTGTTTCCATACTAAGTAATCTAATATGTGGAATGGACTTCTTGAGGAAGGAGTGGATGAGGGTACAGTGACAATGTTTAAAAGACATTTGGATAAGTACATGATTAGGAGAGGTTTGGAGGGATATGGGCCAGGAGCAGGCAGGTGGGATTAGTTTAGTTTGGGATTATGTTTGCCATGGACTGATTGGGCCAAAGGGTCTATTTCCATGCTGTATGACCCTATCACTCTTGTAGATCAGTTCACAACTAGGGGGGCACTGTTCTTAAAATTTGGAGTCATCCGTTCAGGACAGAGATGAGGGGAAGACATTTTTGGTTCTGGACTTTTGAACTCTGTGCCTCAGGAAGTGGTGGAGGCTGGGTCACTGAATGTTTTTCACACGGAGGTGGACAGACTCTTGTTAAACAATGAATCAAGGGTTATTGTGGTAGATGGGATTGAGGAATTTGAAACACAAATGGATCAGCGTATTCATATTAAATGATTGAGGGGCTGATTGGTCTATTTTTATTCCTATTTCTTATGTTTGTATGATGTCATCAGAGCAAAGAAAATTAATGGAGGATTCAGCAGAGAAGATCAAACATTTGAGGAGGTTTGAAAAAGTAAATAAGGAGAAACTGTTTCCAGTGCCAGGAGAGTCAATAACCATAGGGGATTTTCTAAAATGGTGCTGAGAATGAAAGATTTCAGAAAGGTTGAGATGAGTAAAACCTAGGCAGTTCACCTTAGAACACTAGAAGAGTCCAAAAGGCAGAGATGAGCTGCTGGGACTGCAAGTGTTTAAAATTATATATTAAGGGCTTGAAGGAAGGAAGCACATGGATTATAGCCAAATTTCCAGATGACACAAATATAGGTGGAGAGGCAATTTGTAAGAGGGATCTACTTTACGGTTTGATAGATTGAGTAAGTGGCTAAAATGTTAGCAAATGGAGTTTAATGCGGAAAAGTGCAAAGTTGTTAATTTTGGAAAGGAGAACAAAAGTACAAAGTATTATTTAAATGAAGAAAAACTCTAATAAGCTGCAACACAAAGGGACTTGGGGATACTTGTACATGAAATACAGAAAGCTAGCACACAGGTGCAGCAGGTAATCAGGAAGACTAGTGGAACATTGGCTCTTATTTCAAGGGAGTTGAAGCATAAGAGTAATGAAATCTTATTGAAACTGTACAGGGTGCTGGCGATCCCTCATCTGGAGTACTGTGAGCAATTATAAAAGATATCAAGACTTAAAAGGATGTTGAAGGAATTGGAGGATTTGAGCAATAGGGAGAGGCTTAAAGGGCTAGGGCATTTTCTTCAGGGTGTAGGAGGCTCAGGGGTGACCTTATAGATGTTTACAAAATTAAGAGGGGCATGGACAGGGTGAATAGCCAAGGTCTTTTTCCCCGGGCAGAGGAGTCCAAAACTAGGGGTACAGCTTGAGGGTGAGAGGGAACGATTTAAAAGGGACCTGAAGGGCAACTTTTTCACGTAGAGGGTGCTGCATTTATGGAATGAACTGCTAGAGGAGGTGGTGCAGGAGGGAACAATGATAACATTTAAAAGGCATCTGAATAGGAAGGGTTTTGAGGGATATGGGCCAAATCCTGGCAAATGGGACTAGATCAGTTTAGGATGTCTGGTTGGTGTGGACAAGATGGTGCAAAGGATCAGTTTCTATGTTATGTAATTATGATTCTATGAGTAGATTTTATTTTGCAGTAGTTAATAGGAATTGGACATACTGCCTTAGAGTTATGTACTGACAGTAAGTTCAGTAAAATCTTTTAAAAGTGAATTGGATACCTACTGGAAAGAAGTGAATTTGGAGAACACGAGGAGAAGATTAGGTGTGTGGGACTGATTGTACAGTTCGTTTCATCAGCTACCGAAGATATCACAGGTCAAATTGGCTCCTTCTGTGCAATATAATTGTGTGATTCTCACCAACAGGATCTTGTTGCACATGTGTGAAACCAATGTTGTACAAGTAGGAGTTGCTCTGTACTAACAGGGATACTAATTATAAAGCAAAATCTGACAGAGGTTCCCACAATTCATTGCTGATCTTCACCCTCAACTTTCATCCTGAACCTTTCCAAAATCTGAATCTAATTTCTACAAACCATTTCTCCTTTCCATTATATGAGATTGTGCTATTCACTTTGGCCACTGTTGTGATCACACTTTGGAGTTGTCACGTTCTTTAACTAAGAAGCTAATTAAGACTAAAACTTTAACTCTTGAAAGCAGAAAGCAGCTCAAAAACTGTTAAGCGTTTTGTAAATTATGAATTAATTTGATGTGGATAGAACTATCAGTAATAGAATTTATGGTATGTCTGTAAGTGTGTACACGTACACACACATGTATGTGTACACATATGCTCTCTCTCCCGCCTCTCTCTATAATAAGAAGGGAGTGGTGTTTAATCTAGCTGCTGCCTGTATCTTTTGTATAGCAATCAGTATTTGGAAGATACTCTTTGACTAAAGGTATTCCCTTACTAAATAGAAATCCACTATTTGACTTAATTTTTCAATAATCTTTGGAGAAACACAAACACCTAGTGGCATAATAATTATTCTTTTAAAAAAAGAAAAATATTGTCCCAAGTGATTAGTAGCAGTTATTAGCTTAAGTTGGAGGCTCCTTGTCATTCCATAGAGAATTCATCTGTTCAACAGGCAAAAAAATTAAACATCTTCTTGGTCTTGGGATAATTGAAAGTTTGGTTCCTTCAACTTGATACCATGATAGAAAGTCAAGTGAAGCATACATATTAGCAAGAATACATCGTACTTAAGGAGAAAGTGAGGACTGCAGATGCTGGAGATCAGAGCTGAAAATGTGTTGCTGGAACAGGATGCTGCCTGACCTGCTGTGCTTTTCCAGCAACACATTTTCAGCTACATCGTACTTAAAACCAGTAGTGAAAACAGTGCCACAAATTATGACAAAATTAAAAATCACATAACACCAGGTTATAGTCCAACAAGTTTATTTGGAAGCACTAGCTTTCGGAGCGCTGATCTTTCTTCAGGTCTTTGTGAAGCAGAACCATAAGACACAGAATTTATAACAAAAGATTACAATGTCATGCAAATGAAATGATAGATCTTTTGCTATAAATTCTGTGTCTTATGCTCCTGCTTTGCAACCACCTGATGAAGGAGCAGCACTCTGAGAGCTAGTGCTTCCAAATAAACCTGTTGAACTGTAACCTGGTGTTGTGTGATTTTTAACTTTGTCCACCCCAGTCCAACACCAGCTCCTCCACATCATAAATTACAACAAGCAGTCTTTGAAAAAAATGGAATTTCTCTTGTGATTATTATGTCATCTAACCCCAAAAGGTCTCAACAGTCAAATCAATTTTTAAATTACAACCTTTGTAACAAACCTCACAACAACTCTACCATTTCTATGGCCAGCATTTTTATGTCCTTGATCCTTTAAGGATCACAGATCCCTCTTAAATTGAATGGATTCAATTCCACCACAGTCTCTGCTTTGTTAGCATCCCAGCTGTTGGTAATACTGAACAAATGATTCCAGTGAAGCCTGGCTTGATGGACCATAAATTTTATTTTTGCAATTTAGTTATTGAGGTGATCAGTCATTGAACAGGGGTGACCTTATAGAGGTTTACAAAATTATGAGGGGAATGGATAGGATAAATAGACAAAGTCTTTTCCCTGGGATCGGGGAGTCCAGAACTAGTGGGCATAAGTTTAGGGTGAGAGAGGAAAGATATAAGGAGACCTAAGGGGCAACATTTTCACGCAGAGGGTGGTACGTGTATGGAATGAGCTGCCAGAGGAAGTGGTGGAGGCTGGAACTATTGCAACATTTCAGAGGCATTTGGATGGCTATATGAATAGGAAGGGTTTGGAGGGATATGGGCCGGGTGCTGGCAGGTGGGACTAGATTGGGTTGGGATATCAGGTCGGCATGAACGGGTTGGACTGAAGGCTCTGTTTCCAAGCTGTACATCTCTATGACTACGTTCACAGGAAGCTGCCATTGTACTTCTCCCAACAGAACAAAAGTTCATGGCACAAAAGAAAATAAAAACAAAAGAGCTTTATATAAGATAATTTCAAATTATCTTATCAGAAATAGCGAAATGTAAGATTCAACTCTTATTCACAGCAATATACTTTTTAGACAATCAACATCCAGATGATTACCCTCATCTTCACAATAAAATTTCTTAATCATTTGACAAAATCACAAATGTTTCCTTTTAGTAACTTTCTGCCAATTCACCAGATATGATTCTCTCCATGTCTCTCTAGGTTAATGAATTTTCTAAACCTTTAACTACTTTGAGGGTGCTAAAACAACTTAAGACTGCCTTTCAGCTCTGATAGCCTGGAAACTGCCAGAACTAAAAAATATCCTGCTGCGAGAATTGATCTTTTCTTCTGGTCCCTGATCATTAAAAACTCACATCAACAATAAGCCACAAATATCTTAGCAGATGGCCTGTTAGTCATTGAGCTTAAATCAAATGCTTTCTCAAAAAGGCTGTATTTAGCTCACTCGTCTGAATAGTTTTCTGTGCCTTTTAAAAGAACAGATCAGACCTTCACAACACAGGAAAAAAAACATTTATCTCTATTTTAGAATCCAAGTTCCCAATTAATAATATAAATTCCATCACATAACATTATCAGTCATCATCTAAAATTTTGAGAATAAAGTAAATTCCTAAAATATCATATTCTAACAAGGTTAAATGTAAACAAGCCTGAGCAATGACAAAATATTACAATATTCAACTTTCTAGGCAGCTCAAACCACTGATCTTTCTCATTCACTTTTCTGAAATATGCTGTGTATGCTCTTATTTTACACTGTTTGCAGCCTACAAAGTTAATAAATGGGTAAAACAACTGAAGAATAGCAGAGGATGTTTGAAGAAACACTTAACACATTACAAAACAAGTATATACCCTGAGAGGCAAGAACTCCATTCACAGAGAAATAGCCATGGACAATTAGAGAGAGAAGGAACAATATAAAACAACAAATATTTACAAAAATGCAAAAAAAACCGATCCTGCTGAATGGGAAAGATACAAGGGCCAGCAAAGGGCCACAAAGCAGCTTATAAGCGCTACTATAAGGGATTATTAATGGAAATTTGCCAAGGTCACTAAAATCAATAAGAATAAATGTTATAGTTACATAAAGGAAAAGCAGATAGTCAGGAGCAATATGATGGGAATGGTGATGCATGTTACTTATATGGACTTCCAGAAGGTATTTGATAAAGTCCACATAAGAGAGTGCTAACTAAGGTAGAAACCCATGGAATGAAGGGTAAGATCCTGACCTAGGAGAAAATGAGGACCGCAGATCCCGGAGATCACAGTCGAAAGGTGTGGGGCTGGAAAGCGCGGCTGGTCAGGCAGCATTTGAGGAGCAGGAAAGTCGATGTTTCGAGCACGATTCCTGATTGAAGAGCTTATGCTTGAAACGTCGACTCTCCTGCCCCTCGGACTAGCTGTGCTTTTCCAGCACCATACTTTTCGACTAACTTACTGACCTGGCAGGGAAATTGATTGAATAGCAGGTGACAGAAAGTAGGGATAATGAGTAGGTACTCAAATTGACAAGATGTGACCAGTGGTATCCCATAAGAATAAGTCTTATAGCCTCAATTACTCACTTTTATTCCCAATTATTTATTAATGACTTGGATGATGGCATGGAAAGTCAAATACACAAATTTACTGATGACAAAGTAAGGTGGCAGTTAGAGACTGCAAACGTTAGCATAGAATTACAAAGGGATATTGAGCTGGGCAAAACGGTGATAGATGAGTTCAATGCAAGTGAGCGTGAAGTTATCCATTTTGAATCTTAAAAGGCTAGATCATTGTATTTTCCAGATGATATAAAGTTAAATACAATGGATATCCAAACACATGTAAGGGTTCAGGTGCACAGATCATAGAATACCACAAACAGATGCAGAAAGTAATCAAGGAGGCTAGTGGAATGCTGGCTATTATTTCGAGAGCACTAAAAGCAGAAGTTACTGTGTAGTTATATAAAATACTGATTTATCTGGGCATTATGTCTTAGGAAGGATCCATTAGCCTTGGAGGGAGTACAGCATAGGTTTACAAGAAAGATACCTGGACTTCAGGAGTTAAGTTATATGGGGACATTTTACAAATTAGACCTGTTTTCTGTAGAATTGAGAATATTAATGGGGTTACCTTATCAAAGTCTTCAAGATATTACCAGGAATAAATAGGCCAAATAAAGATAACCTATTTCCACTGGTTTGGGATTCTGTAACGAAGGGACATATTAGGAAGCACTTCAACACACAAAAGGTGATTTGGAACTCTCTTCCATAAACGGCAGTGAATACAGGATCCATTGTTAATTTTATCTTTGTGATAAATTTTTTTTTATTAAGTGAAAGTATTACGGGGTACGGACCAAAGGAAAGGAAATGGAGTTAGGCCATGTTCAGCTTTGATACCACTGAATGGTGGATCGGGTTCGCGGAGTTAAATGGCCTACTCATGTTCATATGTTCCAAACTTTTGTACCTTCATCAATTAAATTCAATTTCTCAGCCTGTAGTACTTAATGATATTTTGCTTCACAATTAAGTCTCAACACAACATCAAAAAGTCACAGGTAGACATGGTAGTGAAGAAGGCATTTGGTACGCTTGCCTTTATTACAAAGGGATATTGAGCTGGGCAAAAACTGTGATCGATGAGTTCAATGCAAGTGAGCGTGAAGTTATCCATTTTTAATCTTAAAAGGGAGTATAGGAGTTGGGAGTTCATGTTGCAGCCGTACAGTACATTGGTTAGGCCACTTTTGGAAAACTTCAAAGGGTTCAGAAAAGATTTACAAGAATTTTAAGGGTTGGAGAGTTCAAGCTGTAGGGAGAGGCTGAATACACTGGGGCTATTTTTTTTGAAGTGTCAGCGGCTGGGTGACCTTACAGAAATTTGTAAGATCATGAGAGATATGGATAGGGTGAATAGTCAAGGTCTTTTCCTCAGGGTAAGGCTGTCAGAGGCTTAAGATGAGAGGGGAAAGATTTAAAAGGGACCAAAGGGGCTGTACATCCATGACCCTGAATGAAGTACATGGTACCGCCAAAGCATTTTAGTTATAGAATCATAGGGTTGTACAGCATAGAAACAGACCCTTCGGTTCAACTCATCTATGTCGACCAGATATCCTAACTTAATCTAGTCCCATTGCTAGTAATCGATCCATAAACCTTTCCTATCTATATACCCATTCAGATGCCTTTTAAATTGTACCAGCCTCCACCACTTCCTTTGGTAACTCCTTCAATACATGCACCACCCACTTTGTGAAAACTATGCCCCTTAGGTCCCCTTTAAATATTTCCTCTCTCAGCATAAACCTATGTCTTCTAGCTCTGGACTCCCCCACCCCAGGGAAAAGACCTTGTCTATTTTGTAAACCTCCATAAGGTCACCCGTCAGCTTCTGAGACTCCAGGGAAAACAGCCCCAGCCTGTGCAGCCTCTACCTATAGCTCAAATCCTCCAACCCTGGCAACATCCTTGTAAATCTTTTCTGGACCCTTTCAAGTTTCACCAACATCCTTCTGATAGGAGGAAACCAGAATTGCACACAATATTCCAAAAGTGGCCTAACCAATGTCCTGAATAGCCACAACATGACCTCCCAACTCCTGTACTCAATGCTCTGACCAATAAAGGAAAGCATGCCAAAAGCCTTTTTCACAATCCTATTCTACCTGTGACTCCACTTCCAAGGAATGATGGACCTGCACTCCAAGGTCTCTTTGTTCAGCAACACTTCCCAGGACCTTACCATTAAGTATATAAGAACTGCTCTGATTTGCCTTTCCAAATGCAGCACATCACACTTATCTAAACCAAACTCCATCTGCCACTCGTCAGCCCATTGGCCCATCTGCTCTAAGGCACTAGCTAATTGTTTTGAAAAAGCAAGAAATAAAAGGGGGCAAGTAAATTTGGCAAGTTAGAAATAGCTCAATACAGCATGTCAAAATAGCAGCATTGTCATTGTTGCTAGGCCAAAAAAATCTCTAGTGACATGTGGCACATCCCTGTAGAGATACAGTGCACTGCCTTGAATCTTGATTTGCTTGTCAACATACTATTTCCCATTTGAATCAAGGTCAAGGTACTGAATGGTTGTTTTGTAATGAACACTGATGCTATTGATCACACACAAAAAAATCCTGACCAGTCACATCCATCCAAACTACTTTTTCAACAAAAGATGAGTTAACCCTATGTTTATCTAATAAATGTGATGGAAATACAACTGCTTTAATTTGTTGTATGAAAAAATTTCAAAATTAAGCATTTAAAGGTAAATGTAAAATATGCTGGAAGAGTTGCTTAAAAAAACTAAAGTAAAACAAAATTTTCTTTAGTTTTTGTAATAAATGCCTCATTGAGAAAGGTCTGAGATTAGATTCTGACATCAAATAATACATTAGGGGATACTGGGAAGGAACATTTAGTGAAACAGTGATCTCAGACTCTCCTGGGACATTTTTGCAATGCCATTTTGCACAAGTGTTTCTCGATATAATTGGTTTTAAGACTATTTCAGTTCAGTTGACTTTCAATAAACACAAAATAGAAAGAATATTGACGGAATGAGTACCTTAAATTTGTTGAGGTAATCTGTAAGTTTTGATTTCTCATTTTCATCATCTTCGTCATCTTCAAATGCAGCATCTTGTTTTGTTTCCTGTGATTCATCTGTTGCCATGGATTCACTGGTCTCAGATGCTGCCATCTCCAATATGGTTGCCATGGCATCCACCTGTAGAAAATGAGCAGCAATCTCCAGTGATTTCACCAGCTAATAAATCAGCATTTGTGGCTGGTGTTTTGGAGACTATGCTCCAGTGCCCTGATTTACTATGACTCCTTAGTTAACCAGGAACCTAAGATCATTTTTAAGTTCAGCTTTAATTGTGTCAACAACAGTCATGGAGTACATGTACAGTCTGTTTCATTTTGCAACGTACATGTTAAATTTCATCTCTCAATATTCTGCCCACTTAGATATCTTAAACTGGTTCTCACTGAGCTAATTGTTCTGGTCCCACTAATCTTCAGATTGGTTTTGTGAATCCAGATCGGTTTTGTGAATCCAGATCATTAATATGAATTAGAAACAACAAAGTTCTCTTGGTATTCAGAATAGAAACAGAATATTTAAAGCCTTGGAGATCATCGTATGGCCCATCATGTCGATTCAGCCTGATCCCACTTCCCAGCTCTTGGTCTATTGCTTTGTAGGTTATGGCATTGCAAGTACTTATCAAGGAATTTTAAAAATAAAACAGTCAGCTTTATCACCTCAACCACACTTTATGCATGAGTTCCAGACTCCGTCATCCTCTGGGCCAAACGTCTTCTCGACAGGTCTCCCAATCTTTCTGCTATTTCCTTTAAATCTCTATCCATTTTGATTAACCTCTCTGCAAAATATACACACTGTTTCAGCCTCCCCATAACTTTATGCAATTTCCCTTGAGCTTCCTGTTCCAAAAGAAAACAACAGTGGTCTCTCCAAAACAACAAAAATACCAAGTGCTAGAAGGACTGAGTGGAGAGAGAAGCAGAGTTAATGTTGCAGGTACATTTCAGCAGTCTTTTGCATGCACGAAAATGCCATGGAGTAAGACTCATGAGACTGTATTTTGGAAAGAACTGAAAAGCATTTTGTCAAGCTGCAAAAATACATTAGCAAAACAAAACACACAAGAATATGAGAAGTAGGAGTAGGAGGAGGCCTGCTCAACTCCACTTTCCTACCTGCTCTCCATATTCCTTGATCCTCTGAAAGATTGCCCTTTACAAGCTTTCATTATATCCTTTAATGGACGTTGCACAACATATGAACATAAGAAAAAGGAACAAGGAACTAGAATAGGCCATTCACTGCTTATAGCCCACTGTACTATTCAACAAGATAATGGTTAGCCTGATATTAAACTCAACTCCACATTCGTCAATACTCCCGATATCTTTCAACCCTCTGCGATAAATAGCTCCAAAGACTCTCAATCCTGTGAATGAAGAAACTTCTATTTATCTCAGTCCGAATTGATCAATCCCTTAACTTGTACCCCCATGTTGCAGATTTCCCAACCAAGGGAAAGAGCCTGAGTGCTCCCCTTCAGAGAGTTGTATGTTTCAATAAGATCACCACTCATTCTTCTATTGTATTGCAGACAGTTTAAGGTCAATGCACAATGTATAGAAACCCTCCCATCACTGGAACAAATCCATCGAATATATGTTGGGCTGCCACCAAGACAAGTGTATCCTCCCTTAAATATGGAAACCAAACCTACGTACAGTATTTCGGGTGTTATCACTCTCTTTCTGGATTCATGAGCTCTAAGATTGCTAATAAGTCCATTTGCTCTAGTTGGCAGATGGACATACAAGGCTTATGGTACTTGAAGAATTGTATAAATGGGTAGTTTGGCATTTTACTCTCTTCAGTGGCCTTCACTTTGCCACTGCATGTTTCCCACAAAGTCTCTCAATGTATTTGTTACCTTTCTGGAAAAATATTCTCAATTTTGGTCAGTCACAAGCTAGGACTCCTATGAATCATCCCATGACCTTGTGATGCTTTGAGGACACTCAAAGTATTTCCTCTGAGTTCAAGAGTCTCCTACTACAACTGAGTCCCAGGTAGAGCAGTAGCTTTGGCATTTTGGCAAAATTGTTTATTCTTGTCCTCAAATCCTTTGCACTGAACACCGACATGTTTCTTGCTTTCCTAATTGTCTGCCGTACCTGCAGGCTAACTTTCTGAATTCAGCTCACCACTACATTCTTATGGGCAACTAGGAATGGTCAATAAATGCTTGTTTAGCCAGTGGTGCCAACATCCCATGAGTGAATTCAAAAAACCTTCTTCAGTTCCACACTAGTCACTTTGAAAATGAACATTTGCAAGTTCCATGCATTTTAAAAGAAAGTTATGCTCTTCTTTCCTGAATTTTTAAAATTCACTTAGAGGACGTGGGTACTGCTGGCTGGTCAGCATTTGTCTGTCCCTAGTTGCCCTTGGGAGGGTGGTGGTGGCGGTGAGCTGCCTTTTTGAACTGCTACGGTCCATATGCTGTAGGCTGACCCACATCTTCCTTAGGGAGGGAATTCCAGGATTTTGACAGTAAGAGTGAAGCAACAGCAATATATTTCCAAGTCAGGATGGTGAATAACTTAGAGAGGAACTTGCAGATGGTGGTGTTCCCATGCATCAGCTACCTTTGTCCTCCTAGTTAGAAATAGTCATGGGTTCAGGAAGTCCTGTCTAAGGATCTTTGGTGAACTTCTGCAGTGCTGAAACACTGCTGCTACTGAGCCTCGGCGGTGGAGGAAGTGGATGTTTGTTGAGTTAGGCTGCTTTCTGCTGGATGGTGTCAAGCTTCTTGGGTGTTGTTGGAGCTACATTCATCCAGGTAAGTGGGGCAGTCAGGAGATGAGTTTCTTGCCATGTATTCCTAGCCTCTGATCTGCATTTGCATTCATTGTGCTTATGTGGCAAGTCCAGCTGAGTGTCTGGTCAATGGTAACCCTTAGGATGTTGATTATGGGGGATTCAATAATGGTAACACCATTGAATGTCAAGGAGCTTTGGTTATATCGTCTCTTACTGCCTGACACTTGTGCAGTGCAAATGCTGCTTGCCACTTGTCAGCTCAAGTCTACATATTGCCCAGATCTTGCTGCATTCAAACTTGGACTGTTTCAGTATCTGACGAGTCACGAATAGTGCTGAACACTGTGCAATCATCAGCAAACATTTCACTTCTGACCACTTACTACCAAAGTGAATAACTACAGACTTCCCCACATTATACACCCATCTGCCACCAAAGGTGATTTAAGTACAGCCAGTTTATTTAATCCCTCCTCTTTATCAATCTTTAGCCATTCAGTGTCTCAAATGCCTTTGTTTTAACCATAACTTGGAGAAATCTTTATCATAATTAAAGATCTATGCAAAGCACTCATGTAGCGTTCCAGTATGTTCCTTCTTCGCTACATACAGACCTTTTAAGGTCTGTAATTAGCTCAGTATTCACTTTACTCCTCCTCTCCTTACTTTACATGTCCATGGAAGATTTTTTGATTCACGTTTATGTTAACTGCTAGGTTCTTCTAATCCTGTGCCTTTGCTTCACCTCCTTCTATGTTTCACCTTGATAGCTTCCAGTTTTGAAAAGGATGTCGCTGGATCATTAAGCCAGAGACCTAGATAATGCTCTGTGGAACTGGGCATGAATTGCCTCACAGTAGATGGACAAAACTAAATTTTTTTTTTTAATATCTAGAACTGATTGCCAAACCCTGTCTATGATCTACAAGGCAGAAGTCAGGAGTCTGATGGAACATTTCCCACTTCGCTGCAAAACTGTTACTCCAACATCACCCAAGAAGCTTGACACTATCCATGAAAAAGCAGCCTTATTTGAATGCGCCACATACACAAACATTCACTCCCTCCATTACTGTTGAACGATAACAACAGTGATGACAGCATGTGTTATCTATAAAATGCACTCCAATAACTCAGTAAAGGTTCTTAATAGCACGTTCCAAACCCGTTACGACTTCTGACTACTGCCACCTAGAAGGACAACAGCATCAGATACATGGGAACACCCCCACTTGCAAGCTCCCCTCTAAGCTACTCACCATCCTAACTTAGAAATATGTTGCTGTTTCTTCACTGTTGCCAGGTCAAAATCCTGGAACTCCACCCTTGATTGTGCTGTGGATCTACCTACAACAAATGGACTGTGGCTGGTCAAGCAGGTAGCTCATCTGCACCTTCTCAAGGTAAATAAATGGTCGTCCAGCCAATGTACCCAAGAAGTTCTTACATTTTTGACTGCAAAATTCAAACACAAAGTTATAAGCATCAAAAATAGCACACCACACCATGTTATAGCTTATTCTTATTATTTCACAATTCCCATTACCAGGATCAAACCTCCAAAGTCAATATTTTGTGCGCAAATGGGAAACTCAGGAATATAAGGTGATAATTAAGTCCCACAAACCTGCTTCCCCACTCAATATGATCACAAATGATTTGCATCTTAACTTCACCTACCATCTTGCTTTCTTAACACCTTGACTAGCATGTATCTTTCAGTTTCGGTATTTAATTTTATCACCAACCTAAACTCCAAAGATTTTGTACTAGATTGCCCCTGCTCTTTGCATGAAAATTAATCTGTTTAGCAAATGTGTACAATCTGTTTCATGTGACAGACTTGCCAATACTATCATCTTGTGTTTGTTTGAAAGATGCTCAGAAAAAAATGAAGCAGAGTGCGAAATAACTCTTAATCTACTCCTTACCATTACTACCTGCAAGATGCAAGTAGCATAATTCAAAGAACAATTCACTTAGCGTGCTGCAGCTTTACATCATAGGAAATAAAAATCTGTAGACACTTTCAAATTTGCTTAAAATGAGTCAAGTAAATACTTCACTTCAAAACAGGGTGGCAGCAGATAGAATAACAGGATAGCTCATTGGCCCAAAATCAAACCAAGAAGTAATGTCTGGCAAGAACACAGAATGAATCCACAAGAGTACTTCACCAATGTCAATCAATATGATAAGGGCTTCCCTTCAATAATTGTCACTCTGTGCAACTACAATGTCATGATGACATTTTTGTTATGTGCTAAGCATAAGATTCTCTGTTACCAATCTAAGCTTCATTTCCAAGATGTATGGTGGGATAGGTGTTTAAATGAGGAGCTCTTTATTCACTCCCTTTGTTAATTTTCAAGCTCCAATCATTTCTAAAGAAAGGAATAATTCCAGGTTTCAAGTTAGTTTGCCGCAGGAGCTGGAATTATAATCACGAACCTTACAAGTCTTGCCAGGCGTTAATTTGCACAGGACCATGGAAGACTTTCCAGAGATACATAAAGGGCTATCCATTTGTAAAATTAATCAGTATTTTCATTTATTACAAAGAGATATGAAACATAACAGTTCACTTTAAAAGTAATTCATTAGATTTTGGAGTCAGCAGCAATCCAACTGCACCGCTGCTCAACTCTTAGGAAGTTGCCCAAAGATTGAGTAATTGCTGTGGTATGATTTTTTTCCTTTCCTGACATCAGTTTAATTCTGGCACCTAGTCAAGGGGATCGCTTCATTGCAGCAGGCAATCACAGTGAAGTAATTAATCACAACAACCAGGAAGTTAAAAGCATTTAATTACCCTTTACTTCTGATTTATGTTCTCAAAACCCCAAATTAATAATTATGCTTGGATTTAGATAGAAGCTCAAATATTAAATTAAACCAAAATGTGGAACTTTTAAGAATTATAATGAATAAATCTGACCGTCTGCAGATACAAAAATAACTTTTCTGGGTCAGTAAGGGGACTCAGCAATTATGAAGACATTTATGCCCCAGTAAATGTGGTGAAGATGGGAATTTGTTGCAGACGAATAGAGAGGTTCTGCTTTCTGCATCCAATACACAATATGTGGTGCTCTGTGTCAAACTTGAATCAGCAAGTACTTACAATTTTTTTGTCCAGTGCTTAAGTGCTCAGTGCAAGTATGGAAAAATAATTGCTTGAAACTAAAAAGGATACAAATAATTTAAACCGAGATACTGTACAGCAAATTGTATGTAGTATATTAAGAGTTTTTCGACAGGAAGACTTATCACAAACAAATAGATCTGAAATTGATGTTTCTGCCTTAACTCTCTATGGTTCAGAGTCATTGAACTAGAATGTAAGTGGCTGGCGCTCTGTATCTAGACATATCCAGACAGTTTGCTCCAGAAACTGGTCAGACCTTGTAGAAAGATGCAGGTTCTGGTCAGGGTCGATGTCACTGATAGTAGGCAGAATAAGGGGAACATATAGGAGATAAAAAAACAAGGCTTTGCAGATGTTGATACTATCTAACAGACATAATTCATTTACTACCATGTGAAGATAAGGATATAGAGGGCTAGATGGAATGCCAGAACACAGATCGTGTCATTCTGGAGCAGGAGGTTGTCCAAAGGAGGGAGAGAGTAGGTGATTTGCAATGTGGGAGTTGTAGGGGATTCAATAATTGAAGGTGCAGATAATACTTCTTTCACGGAAGATTGAGACTCCTGCAAAGTTTGTCGTTTATCTGCTACCAGCATGAGATGCATCTCAAACTAGTGTGAGTACAGAGCAAGGACCTAGTCACGGTGGTTCATATTGGAGTGAACAATCCAGGCACAAGTAGACAAGATGTCCTGCTTACAAGGTACTAGGAACCAGGTGCTGAATTAAAGAACAACTAAAGAAAGGGTTATAGCCAAAGTTCCCTTTAAATCGCATAGGTGTACACCTATACAACAATTGGGATGATACGAGGCAGGGATCAAATAGGCCACACATACACACATAGGGACTTTAAAGGAAATTTTGCAAATGTTTATAATTGTATGTTAATTTTAAACGGTCTAATCATGTAGAAAAGTCTCTAGTGCAAAGCAAGCAGGAGTTTGGAGGAGTATTCTTTATAATCTCTGGATTACTAGGTAATCCACGTGCAATTTATGTTTGGGCTAAGCAGAGTTGCAATGTGACCATGAAGCTGATGGCTTGCTGTGATGAAGAGAAAATCCATTTCACGGTCTCAGTATTGGGACACGGGTGAACTACACCCATGGGTCAGGCTGCATAGAAACTAGATTCCTGAAGGAAAGCATAAAATGAGAGCACAAAGGCAAATTAAATACTTGGTAGGCTGGTTTGGAAAAATAGCATTAATAACAGTCCAATCGCAAACAAAAGGGAAGAAAGTAGGCTAAGATGTGACCATTTAGCATTACAGGTGAAGAAAAACAAAAAAATAAAACAGGAGGGAGAAATAAAAAAAAAGGACTGAAGTTACAAAATACTGCTAAACACAAAGAATGAAAGAAGGTTGGAATGTTCTTCTGTAAATTGTTGATTTTACATCCGAGTTTGATTGACTTTTGTTAACCGAGGGTATTAAGGCTATGGTAAAAAGGCCACCAAATGAAGTCAGGCTGGAGACCAACTATGCTTGAACTAAAATGCAAAAGAAGCTTGAGTAGCTAAATAAAGTCCTCATTCTGCATTCTTGATGCAAGTAAAACAGTAAAGCTAAACCAAGATTTAGCTAGCACAAATTAATCTTTCAATAGACAATAGGTGCAGGAGTAGGCCATTCTGCCCTTCGAGCCGACACCACCATTCAATATGATCATGGCTGATCATCCTCAATCAGTATCCTGTTCCTGCCTTATCTCCATAACCCTTGATTCCACAATCCTTGAGAGCTCATCCAACTCTTTCTTAAATGAATCCAGAGACCGGACCTCCACTGCCCTCTGGGGCAGAGCATTCCACACAGCCACCACTCTCTGGGTGAAGAAGTTTCTCCTCATCTCTGTCCTAAATGGTCTACCCCGTATTTTTAAGTTGTGTCTTCTGGTTCGGCACTCATCCATCAGCAGAAACATGTTTCCTGCCTCCAGAGTGTCCAATCCTTTAATGATCTTATATGTCTCAATCATATCCCCTCTCAGTCTTCTAAACTCAAGGGTATGCAAGCCCAGTCGCTCCAGTCTTTCAGTGTAAGGTAATCCCACCATTCCAGGAATTGACCTCGTGAACCTACGCTGCACTCCCTCAATAGCCAGAATGTCTTTCCTCAAAGTTGGAGACCAGAACTGCACACAATACTCCAGGTGCGGTCTCACCAGGGCCCTGTACAGCTGCAGAAGAGCCTCTTTGCTTCTATATTCAATCCCTCTTGTTATGAAGGCCAGCATGCTATTAGCCTTCTTCACTACCTGCTGCACCTGCATGCTTACCTTCATCTCTCTGTACTGCCCTTTACCTAAACTGATTGCATTTAGGTCGTAATCTGCCTTCCTGTTCTTGCCACCAAAGTGGATAACCATACATTTATCCACATTAAACTGCATCTGACCACTCACCTAACTTGTCCAGATCACCCTGTAATCTCCTAACATCCTCATCACATTTCACCCTGCCACCCAGCTTTGTATCATCAGCAAATTTGCTAATGTTATTACTAATACCATCTTCTATATCATTAATATATATTGTAAAAGGCTGCACTCCCAGTACTGATCCCTGCGGAACCCCACTGGTCACTGCCTGCCATTCCGAAATGGAGCCGTTTATCACAACTCTTTGTTTCCTGTCAGCCAACCAACTTTCAGTCCAAGTTAGTACTTTGCCCCCAATACCATGCACCTTAATTTTGCTCACTAACCTCCTATGTGGGACTTTATCAAAAGCTTTCTGAAAGTCCAGGTACACTACATTTACTGGATCTCCCTCGTCCATCTTCAGAGTTACATCCTCAAAGAATTCCAGAAGATTAGTCAAGCATGATTTCCCCTTCATAAATCCATGCTGACTCTGACCTATCCTGTTACTACTATCCAGATGTGTTGTAATTTCATCCTTTATAATAGACTCCAGTATCTTTCCCACCACTGAGGTCAGGCTAACTGGTCTATAATTTCCTGCTTTCTCTCTCGCTCCTTTCTTAAAAAGTGGTACAACATTAGCCACCCTCCAATCTGCAGGAACTGATCCCGAATCTATCGAACTCTAGAAAATAATCACCAACGCATCCACGATTTCTCGAGCCACCTCCTTCAGTACCCTGGGATGTAGACCAACAGGCCGCGAAGACTTATCAACCTTCAGACCTAACAGTCTCTCCAACACCAATTCCTGGCAAATATAAATTCCCTTCAGTTCAGGTCCTTCAGCCACTGTTACCTCAGGGAAGTTGCTTGTGTCTTCTCCAGTGAACACAGACATGAAGTACCAATTCAATTCTTCTGCCATTTCTTTGTTCCCCGTAATATATTCCCCTGTTTCTGTCTTCAAGGGCCCAATTTTAGTCTTAACCATTTTTTTTGCCTTTTACATACCTAAAAAAAAACTTTTACTATCCTCCTTTATATTATTGGCCAGTTTACCTTTTGTACCTTATTTTTTCTCTGCGTATTTCCTTCTTAGTAATCAAATGTTGTTCTTTAAATGCTTCCCAGTCCTCCATTTTCCCACTTATCTTTGCTATGTTATACTTTTTCTCTTTTAACTTTATATGTTTCTTAACTTCGCTCGTCAGCCACGGCCACCCATGCCTTCTCCTAGGATCTTTCTTCCTTTTTGGAATGAACTGATCCTGCAACTTCTGCATTATACACAGAAATATCTGTCATTGTTCCTCCACTGTCACCCCTACTAAGGTACTGCACCATTGAACTTTGGCTAGGTCTTCCTTCATAGCTCCATAGTTCCCTTTATTCAACTGAAAAATTGTTGTTTCCGATTGTACTCTCTCCCTCTCAAATTGCAGATTGAAACTTATTGTATTATGGTCACTACTTCCCAATGGCTCCTTCACTTCAAGGTCCCTGACCAATTCTGGTTCATTGCACAATACCAGATCCAGAATTGCCTTCTCCCTGGTCGGCTCCAGCACCAGCTGTTCTAAGAATCCATCTCGGAGGCACTCCACAAAATCTCTTTCTTGAGGTCCAATACCATCCTGATTCTCCCAGTCTACCTGCATGTTGAAATCCCCCATAACAACTGTAGTAACATCTTTGCGACATGCCAATATCAGCTCGTGAGTTAACTTACATCCGACTTCCAGACTACTGTTTGGGGGCCTGTAGATAACTCCCAAGAGGGTTTTTTTTACCCTTAGTATTTCTCAGCTCTATCCACACTGACTCTACATCCCCTGATTCTAGGTCAGGGACTGAAGATCATCCCTTACCAACATGGCCACCCCACCCCCTCTGCCCGTCAGTCTGTCCTTACGATAGCATGTGTAGCCTTGAATATTCATTTCCCAGGTCCTGTCCACTTGAAGCCACGTCTCAGTTGTCCCTACAATATCGTATCTGCCAATTTCCAAAACAGCCTCAAGCTCATCCATCTTATTTCTAATGCTTCGTGCATTCATGTATAGTATTTTTAATTTGTTACTGCCCTCACCCTTCCCATCAACTCCTATTTCACTCAACCTTACAGCCTTTCCTTATACAATTACACGGTACAAGGCCAAGACTGAACGAACTGCAGACACAAATTCAGTTTGGAAGGTATGTAATGGAACCATTGCTGAGACATGATTGCAAGATAGTCAAGTCTGGAAATTGAATATACCAGTTGTAAGGTCTGCAGGAAAGGCAGAAAAAACGGTAGTGGGAAGGAGTAGCCTTCATGATTAAGGATGAAACCATAGACGATAGGTGAAAAGTATTAAAAGAGTCAAACAGATAGTGAAGATTTCATGGATGAGGGTAATGCTGCCTGTGTGGTGTACATGGATTTCCAAAAGACATTTGATACAATGCCGCAGAGCAGATATATGAGCAAAGTTAGACCTCATTGAATAAACAGAACAGTAGCAATGTGGACACATAATTGGTTGAGTGAAAAGAAAGAGAGTAAAAATTCAGGGACTTTTTTTTGGTGTGGAGGATGGTTTGTGGTGGAGTTCCCCAGGGTGGTATTGGGACTTTTTCTCTCTCTTTCATAATATATTAATGACCTTAAAACTCTTGCACAGAGGACAATCCTCAATCTTGCAGATGATACAAAACACGGTACACTGTGAGGAGGACACTGCAGAACCTCTACCTTGTCAATTTGGTGAAGTGGGCAGTTAGGTGGCCATTGAACTTCAACGTGTAGAAGAATGAGGTGATGTGTTCGGTAGGAAAGAAATAGAGAGACAGTATGAAATAAATAATCCTACTCCAAAGGCTTTGCAGGATCAGAGTGACCTGGATGTAGTCATTAAAGTTGGCAGGACTGGTGAAGAGAACATTCAATGAAAATGAATGGTATCTGACGGCTTTCTGATGAAGGGCTCCTGCCCAAAATGTTGATTTTCCTGCTCCTAGGATGCTGTCTGACCTGCTGCGCTTTTCGAGCACCAATCTAATCTTTCTTAATAGGGGTAACAAGTACAAGAGCAGAGAGGTTATACTGAACTTATACAAGACACTTGTTTGTCCTCAGCTTGAGTACATGTACAGTTCTGGGTGTCACACTTTGGAAAGGATATAAACATGTTGGAGAGTACAGGTCCGGGGATGACAAATATCAGTTATGAAGACAGATTGGGGCTTTGTTCTACAAGTGGAGAAGGCTAAGAGGAGATTTCAAAGAAGTTTTCAAAATCATGTTTGGCCTGGACAGAGTTAATTGGAAGAAATAGTTCCTGCTTATAAAAGGATCAAGAATGAGAATGTGTGGATCTGAAGTCAATTGCAAAAGAAGCAAACACCATGTGAAGAAAAAGCTTTGTCAAACAGCGAGTAGCTCGGATCTACTGCCTAGAACTGTGGTGACACCCGGTTCAATTGAGGCATTCAATATGCAAAGTTACTGTGACTAGAGCAGGAGAATGTCACAAAGTCATAATGCTTCAATGCTTCACAATGGTTCAGTGCCAGGCTTCAGCCATTTACCTTCATGACTTAGAGAAAGGAAGTTGAATAATGCACCCCAGGTTTACTGACAATATAAAACTCATTGGGACAGTTAACTGTAAGGAGGACACAAAGAGGCTACAAATGGATTTATTCAAGGAGAAAGTGAGGACTGCGGATGCTGGAGATCAGAGCTGAAAATGTGTTGCTGGAAAAGCGCAGCAGGTCAGGCAGCATCCAAGGAACAGGAGAATCGACATTTCGGGCACAAGCCCTTCTTCAGGAACGTGGAGGGGGAAAGGGGATGTGAGAAAGGGGGTGGGAGGGGAGTGAGTTGGCAGTGTGGCTGGGGAAAAGTATGAGAGATTTAAACAGGTTAAGTGAAATAATGAACAATAGGAGGCAGGTGGCATACAGTATGGTAAGATGTGTCGTTATTCACTCTTTAAGAGAAAAGTTGAATTTTTTTAATGGTAAGAAACTTTTCAATTTTTATGGTCATAAAGAATTGGGTATTCTCACTCAAGAAACACAAAATGCATGTGACACACCGTAAGCTAGATCGAAAGAGTGGCATAACAGAATAACCATAATAAATGTTCCAACTGTTTGATGCAATACAAAGTACAAAAGCAAAGAAGTTATAAATGAATCTTTATAAGATATTGGTTTACCCTCAACTGAAAATTCTGCACACTGCACTTGAGGAAGGATGTGATGCCTTCAGAGAGACTTCATCAAAGTTTCACAAGAGTAGTTTCAAGGGATGAGGAATTTTAGTTACAAGGCTAGGTTGGATTGCTCTTAGAGAAGATAAAATAGAGAGGAAATTTGATAGAGATGTTCAAAATCACAAGGACTCTGGCTGAAAAGAGCAATATTGTTCATATTGGCAGAGGTGTTGAGACCGAGAGGACACATATTTAAAGATGATTTGTAAAAGAACAAAAGGCTAGGAGAATTTAATTGCAGCAAGTAATTCATTGGATTGGAATGATGGAAACTTACTCATTCATTGCTTTAAAATAAAACTGGACCTGAAGTTAGAAAATATCTTACAGAGCTACAGGGAAAAGATAGCAGTGGAGCTAGTTGAATTATTCTTGTAATCCATTCTAGGATTTAATGTACATTAGGCAATTAGGAATGTTGGTATTTACAGCAAATGGGTTGGAGTACAAAACAGAGAAGATACAGGTTTGTGAGACCACACCTGTATACTGTATGCAGTTAAACACTCTTATCCAAGGAAAGATACATTTGTTTTGGGGGAAGTACAATGAAGGTTCATTAGATAATTCCTGGGATGAGGAAATTTAGAGACTATTTTCTGCAATTTAGGAAAATCAGAAGTAATTTCATTCAATACCAATCGCTTTCCGGGGGAGGTTGACAGAGTAGACACAGAGATTGTTCCCTGGCTGGACAGCCTAGAAATGGGAGTTAATAATTTATGATTGTAATAATTTAAGATTGACATTTCAGCAGTGTTATGAATTCATAGAATCCCTACAGTGTGGAAGCAGGCCATTTGGCCCAACAAGTCCACACTGACTCTCTGAAGAGCATCCAAACACTTTATCTACTGTGTCCATTGCTCTTGATGTGGTCTCCTCTACTTTGGTGAGGCAGAATGCCAATTCACAGAATGTTTCAGGGAACATCTCTGGGACACACGCACCAAACAACCCTGCCTCTTTGTCACTGACCACTTCAACTCCCCCACCTACTCCGCCAAGGACACGCAAGTCCTGGGCTTCCTCCATTGCCAAATCAAAGACACAAGGAAGAATACCTAATTTTCCACTTTGTGACCCTCCAACCACACAGAATCAACATCAATTTCACCAGTTTCCACATCTCCCCTTCCGTATCTCAACCCAGATCCAACTCTCCAACTCAGCACCACCCTCTTGAACTATCCAACCTATCCACCTTCCTTCCCATCTATCCGCTCCACCCTCCCCCTCTGACCTATCACCATCACCCCCCAACTGCATCTACCTATTGCCTTCCTAGCTACCTTCCCCCCAAACCTCCTATTTATCTCTGAGCCCCCTTCCTCAACCCACATTCCTGATGAAGGGCTTATACCCGAAACATCGATTCTCCTGCTCCTCGGATGCTGCCTGACCTGCTGTGCTTTTCCAGTGCCACACTTTTCGACCGAGGTACCTGGCGCTGTTAGGCAGTAGTGCTAACCACTGTGCCGCTCCAGTGGAATTCTGTATCCCAGAGGACTGCACTTGTTCAGCGTCCTGTACATTCAAGATTGAGGCAGATTGTTGAGTTATAGGGCAATCAAGTGAAACTGGGATCAGGCAGGCAAGTGGAATTAGATTGCTGATCAGCCATGATTACATTGAATAGTGGAACAGTCTCTGGAGGCTAAAGGACGTACTCCAGTTCCTCTGTTCAATTTGCAGTCACAGCTCATTCAACAAGGTATAATATTTTCAAGGGATATTTTTTATGGTGATGGTCAGGGTGGCTCAACAGTATAACAACATTTTAATTCTGAGAACATGCAGCCTTCAGAAGTTGTCCTGTTTCAGCAAAGTATAAATGGAAAATGCTGACTTGCATCACTGCCACTGCAAATTTCAGGTTTTTTTTTACAATACAGTACTACAAATATTGTTGGACTATACTACCCACACCACTTGGAAATACATAATAAACAACATTTTAGTTAAAAGTGATTATTTATTTAGTGACTAGCTTTATAAATCAAGCATCAATTCATCCAATAGTTAAGTCTAATATTTTAGAGCAGTGCATCCTATTGCCATGACCAAAAACATAACAAACACTTCCCTGAATCTGCTAAAGGATCTGAGGATACTAACAGCAACAGACAGTTTGTTGGCAATTAAATTAGATGGTCAATTTCCAGCATCATGTGGGTTACTGCTCAGCAATTACCCTCAGGCATAATGCAATCTTAGCAGTGATGATGTGGTGTCAAAGAGGAAGATATTCTATCCTTTGCTGAAAATGTGTTTCATTGTCAAAATAGCTTTCAAAAATTGTTCAATTAATTCATCACATTCTGTTTGGAGAAGATACGCAGATTAAAAATCAATAGAGTCCATTAAAATGCATTGCTCTGCAAGGGGTCCAGAAATGAAAATAGCTCCCGATTCGAGGACAGAGTCCCTGGACTGACTGACTGCATGTCAACGAATGCTTTTGTCCGTATTGTGACTGCTGCTGGCCAAATTATTATACAAAGGCAGGGCAATCAGGTCAAACAGGAAGAACAGCTATTGCAGAATGTTTAAGCAATGTTTATGCTCCAGACCTGCATACCATTCTGAACTTAAAGAAGGAATACCGTTTATATGAATGAAAATATTTGAAATTAACTAAATGAAATTTTGATGCCCGAGACAGGACAGAGAATGATGACTATAAAAATAATTGTATGTGTCACGTTCTCCCGCTTGTGCAAGTGGATCAGCTCTACAGTCTATTTCATGCTCTTAAAAGGGAGATCAAAATATATTAAAAATATTTCACATTTTGCCTTTGAACTAGATATTTTGGCATACTAAACACAGTCAATTATATCATTCGCCTTTTACAGTACAGCAGCATGTCAGAGTACCAGGGATCATTGATTGATACAGGCTCCGTTCCCTATTCCATTCAAGAGCTAAATGAAAAGGAAAGGGCTTGAGTTGCCACAATTCACACTCACCTGTGCCCTTAAAGTGAACAATGAGTATCAATGAGAGTGGATACAGGAAGCCGGAATGCAACACATGAGGTTTATAAGCAGAGTGAATTTAATAGAAAGTAGCATCCCCTTTTAGCAAAGCGGAATTCAAATGAAAAAATATGCTATTTCATTATTACTTACCGTTTCTTTGCAAAGCTTTATTTCATTTGGTGCTGTCACTGTATTCTCCATCACATTTAGTGCGCGATTAAAGTATCCTGGGATCCACATGAGGGGCATGTTGGTGTAAACAGCACGGATCCCCTTAGCTAGTTCAATTTTTCCTGTTAATGATGATCCACAATTTCAGAAAATTAGCAATGTATATAGGATCTAAAGCAGTACAAACATCCTGCAGTTTTGAATATCCAGGGGTATTCAGATTTTTAGAAATGATGGACAAAAAGGAAAAGGAGGTGGGGTAGCATTGCTGGTTAAAAAAAAAACATTAATGCAATAATGATGAAGGACATCAGCACTTGTGAAGTGGAATCTGAAGAGGTGGAGTTTAGGTTTTGTGCAGTGAGAAAGGAATATTTGATGATCTAGTTGCATGAGGCCCCTTGAGGAAGAGTTAGCATAATATGAGTGAATTCTTCCGTAAGGTGGAGAATGAGGTAGATGACTCTGAGACTAGAGTCCGGAATCTAAGTAAAAGAAATTATGATGGTATGAGGCATGAGCTAGCTATATTTGGAAACATTACTTAAAGGAATGATAGTGGGTATACAATGGCAAACATTTAAAGAGCACGTGGAGGAACTGCAGTAACTGTGGCACAAAATCATAATGGTAAAGATGGTCCGACCATGTTCATCAAGGATTGGGAGCACGTTAGATTTCAGCAAAGGAGGGTGAAAACATTGATTCAGAGGGATGAAATACAGTACGAATAAGCTTGTATGGAACATACAAACTGATAAAAGCTTCAATCAGTGCGTGAAGAAAAAAAATTCAGTGAAAACAAACACAGGTTCCTTGTAGTCAGAAATAGGGAAAGTTATAATGGGGAGCAAAGAGATGACAGACAAGTTAAATTCATATATTGGTTCTGTCTTCATAAAGGATGACATAAATACAGTCCAAAACATGTTGGAGAGTGCAGGGTCGAATGAAAGAGAGGGAATGAATGAAATGAGGACCATTAAGGAAATTATGTTGGGAAATGGATGGGTTTAAAGGCTGATAAATCCCCAGGGCCCAATAGTTCACATCTCAGAGCATATATTTGCCCTACAAATAGTGGATGCATTGGTGGGTCATTGTTCAAGATTCTATTAACTCTGGAAGAGCTTCCATAGATTGCAGGGTAGCTAATGTAACCCCACTATTTAAAAACAGAGGTACAGAAAAAACAGGGAATTACAGACAGGTTAGTCTGACATCATTGAGTTAGCATGCATTCACAAAAGGGAAAATCATGCTTGACAGAGCAACTGGAATTTTTTAAAGATGTGAATAAAAGGGAGGAGGCAGTAGATGTGGTTTACTTGGACTTTCAGAAGGTTTTTGATAATGTCTAATGTAAGAGATTAGCATATAAAATTAAAGTGCATAGAATTGTGGGGAGCTTTCTGATATGGATAGAGAACTGAGTGGCTGACAGAAAGAAAAGAATAGGTAATAAACAGGTCGTTTTTCCAAGTGGTAGGCAGTGAATAGAGGGGCACTGCAAAAGCTAGTGCTTAGACTCCAGCTGTTCACAATATTTATTAATAATTTAGATGAGGGAACTAAATATAAAATCTCCAAGTTTGCAGATGACGTAAAGCTGTGTGGGAAGGTGAACTGTGAGTAGGATGCAAACTTGGACTGAGACACTGATGGTGAAGCTAAGAACCCATGGGATCCAAGCAAATTTTGTTAACTGGATCCAGAAATGTGAGTGGCAGGAAGCAGTGACTGATAGTTATGGGGTGATTTTCCGATTAGGAATCTGTGCCCACTGGGAATGTAGGAGGGTTCATCAGTTAGTTCAGAGATAATACAAAAATTGGTAGGGAGGTAAATAGTGAGGATGATAGCCCTAGGTTACAAGAGGATATAGACAGGCTGGTCTGACCGGCTGATCGGTGACAAGTAGAATTCAATCTAGATAAATGTGAGGTGGTGCACTTGGGCAGGTCAGACTGGGCAAGGGAATACATGACAAACGGTAGGACCTTGGGAAGCAGTGAGAATCAGAGGGACCTTGGTGTGCAAATCCACCAGCCCACTGAGTTATAAGGACAGGTGAATAAAGTGGTTAAGATAGCATGTAGGAAACTTGCTGTTATCAGCTGAGGCACAGAGTTTAAGAGCAGGGAGATTATTCTGGAACTGTATTGTGTGCAGTTTTGGAATCCACAGTATTGGTGGGACATGATTGAACTGGAGAAAGTGCAGAGGAGATTTACCAGGACATTGCTTGGGCTGGAGTGTTTCAGTTATGGAAAGAGATCGGATAGACTGAGATTATTTTCCTTAGAGCAGAGAAAACAGAGGGAGGACCTGATTGGGATGTATAATATTAGGAGGGGCATAGACAGGGCTGATAGAAGAAACCTTTCTCCTTTGTGAGGGGTCAATGACTAGGAATGGCAGGAGTGTTGGAGGGGACATGAGGAAAATGTTCTTCACCCAGAGGGTGGGGAGAACCTGGAACTCACTGCCTGTAAGGGTGACAGAGCCAGACATCATCATTAACATTTAAGAAATAATTGAATGCACACTTACGATGCACACAAGGCATACAAGACTGTGGGCCCAGCCCTGGAAAATGGGATTACAATAGTTGGGTAGTTGTTTTTGACTGGCACAGACTCAATGGGTGAAGGATCTTTTTCTGTGCTGTAAACCTCCATGACTCCATGCATCAGTGTGATTTGGACAAGTTGAGTGAGTGGGCAAATGCATAGCAGATGGAGTATAACGTGAATAAAATAAAGTTATCCCATTTCAGTATAACAAAACAGTAAATCAGATTATTATCTGAAGGGATTTGGAAAGCAGGAGGTGCAATGAGACCTGGGTGTCCTTGTACACCAGTCACTTAAAATAAGCATGCAGGTGCAGCAGGCGGTGAAGATGGCAATGTTATATTAGCTTTCATGGTGAAAGGATCAAATACAGGAGCAGGAATGACTTGCTGCAATTGTACAGGCCTTGATAAAACCACATGTGGTGTACAATGCAAAGTTTTGGTCTCCTTATCTGAGGAAGGCTACAGAGGGAGTGCAATGAAGGTTTACCAGACCAATTCCTAAGATGGTAGGACTGACATCTGAAGAGACTACATTCACTGGAGTTAAGAGGAGTGATTTCATAGGAATCTATAATATTCTAACTGGATTACACAGGGTAAATGCAGGAAGGATGGTTCCGATAACGGGTGAGTCCAGTACTAGATGTCGAAGTTTCAAGATACGGGGTAGACTACTTAGCACTCAGCCTAAGAGAAATCTCTTCACTCAGACAGAGACAAACCTGTGGAATTCTCTGCCTCAAAGTGGCCGAGACCAAAACATTGAATGTTTTTAATAAAGGAGTTGCATATAGTTTTTAGGGTTAAAGGAATCAAAGGACATAGGGAGAAAGTGGGTACAAAGTGGATGATCAGTCATGGTCATATTGAATGGCAGAGCAGGCTCAAAGGTCTGAATGGCCTACACCTGCACCTATTTTCGATGTTTCTATATATATCTAAGTAAAATGGCATATTAGATATATTGAAGAAAACAGTTGTTGTAAACACACCAAGAAATGCATGTCCCAGAAGCTGAGAGCTAAATCCAACAGTATTGTTCTGCTTCAGTCCAACCAAGTGCAATGCTGCACCCAGATTCCTCTCATCTTCCCACTAAAAAAAAACAGCAGATTGTACACAAATAAGGATAACTGATGAGACACATGTATTTGATCTGAAAATTGTACATTACACAACCAGATAGAAATCTATCAAGTAGCTATTAACCAAGATTTATTTTTTCAGATATAGATTTCATTTTTTGTGGTTTCTTCCTGCTTCCAATACCCTTCATTTCTCTTCAGCAAAACGTCTCAAGCTGAGTTTTTCAACAAACTGAGACCTAATTTCTTGCACTTGCTGAGAGTGGAACAGCAGGGTATGGGATTAACAATTAGCTCTAATTATAGCATTTTCTCCACACAACATGTGGCATGCTCACCATGCTTTTCTGTTTTTGCAAGAGTTAGTAAATACACAATCAGATTAACTCATATAAGGGTAAAAGTCAAAATTGCATACAAAATTATACACAGAAGCTGAAAAATGCAGAAGGAACGACAAAAATAAAATAATTAGGCAAACCGACACAAGATAAAAGAAATAGTCTGAAATCTTTGTAAATCTCGACAACAGCCTCTGATTGAAATCTTAGTAGGAATTTTGTAAGGAATTACTCCACAAAGCTTCTTTTAGTCACCCCATGTTATAAGCTGTGCAAAGTGGGTAAGTGAAAATAATGGGATTACTGTGAATTATATCATATGCACATTAATGTAAAGACAAGCTACTTAGCTGACAAATGGTTGTTGTTTGTCATGTGCTTTGAATTGAAATTGCAGACCTGCCAATATCCCAGATATCTCTGGAATGGCATGTTATACCACACTGGGTCATTGGTTAGACTGTACCGCAGCAAGCTTCATGATGAATCAAAGACTATATTTATGACACAGCCAAGAGCTGGCATCATAGGCCTGCCACATGGCACCATGAAAAGAGGAGGATAAGCCCCATAAATAGGGATGAGGCTGGAGACTGGTGGGGTGGGGACAGTCAGTGAGCTGTCTGTTACGAAATCTGCTGACATTAAATTTTAAAAGCTGATTCTAATCAGCACTTGTTAACACTAAAAAGTAATTTCTAGCATCTGCTCATCTCTTTTCCACAGACAGCTACAGCTTGGATTTCTAAAAGGTAGATTGTGTTTCACTAATTAAATTACATTCCTTGATGAAGTAACAGAAAGGTTTGGTGAGGGAATGTAGTGAATTTTGTCTACATGGATTTTAGTAAAGCATCTGACAAAGCACTATATTAAAAATGCTGGTTAACAAAGTTGAACCTTATGGAATAGAAATGTCAGAATCAGCTTGGATAAAAATTGGTTTGAGAACAGAAATGTAAGTGGTTGATTTTAGGATTGGAGCATTGTAGCTGGTAGTATTTACCATGGGTCAGTGCAAGGATCATTGCTTGCAAGTGACTTAAATTTTACAAAACAGAATAAAATTTCCAAGTTTGCTGATGATACCAAACTAGGAGATGTGAAAACAGTGATGAGGATAAAAAGGACACAGGAAAATGAACAATATGTGGCAAATGGAACTTAACAGACAGGAGTAGGGGGTGTATTTTGACAGATGCAATAATGGGAGGCAATACAGAATTATTAGTACAATTCTACAAAGTACAAAAGACAGCTAGGCCTGGACAATCATGTGCATCATTTTGAAGGTGGCAGGGCATGTTGAGAGAGTGGTTAGTATACATTATTACACTTTTACATAGATATATTTTTATACAAGATTTATATTTTTTTATACAAGTATACATTTTTAGAAGTAAAAACCTAAGCATAGAAATAAAAAGGTTTAAAGCCCAATTATTAAACTATAATGCAAAAAAGGAACTTTGCTCTTGGGAAGTGGTTCACATTTAAGGAAACCAAATAGGCTGTAAGAGTGGTGGAATCTTCCATTCACAATTTCTTCACTGATGGTGACCTCCACAGGTGACAGCTGGAAGTTTGGGAACTGGGTGGGAACCAGTGGATTATAAAACTTCAAAGAACAAAAAACAATCCATTTGAAATAGGCAGAGGAAGAAGAGGGAGAAAGACTAAATCAGCTTTTTTTAAAAAAAAGACTACCTGTAAAGTTTTCATTTGGATTTCTCACACATATAAGGTCATAGAGTCATATAATTGCACATCCTGGAAATAGACCCTTCGATCCAACTCGTCCATGCTGACTAGATATCTTAAATTAATCTAGTCCCATTTGACAGCATTTGGCCCATATCTCTATGAACCTTTCCCATTCATATATCCATCCAGATGCCTTTTAAATGTTGTAATTATACCAGCCTCCACCACTTCCTCTGGCAGCTCATTCCATGCACACACCACCCTCTATGTGAAATGTTGCCCCTTAGGTCCCTTTTAAATCTTTCCACTCTCATCTTAAGCCAATGCCCTCTAGTTTTGGACTCCCCCACCCCAGGGAAAAGACCTTGGCTATTCACCCTATCCATGCTTCTCATGATTTTACAAACCTCTATAAGGTCACTCCTCAACCTCTGACATTCAGGCCTATTCAGCCTCTCCCTATAGCTCAAACCCTCCAACCCTGGCAACACCATTGTAAATCTTTCTGAACCCTTTCAAGTTTCACAAAATCTTTCCTATAGCAGGGTGACCAGAATTGCATGCAGTTTTCCAAAAGTGGCCTAACCAAATTCCTGATGAAGGGCCTCTGCCAAAAACGACGATTCTCCTGCTCCTCGGATGTTGCCTGACCTGCTGTGCTTTTCCAGCACCACACTCTCGACTCTGATCTCCAGTATCTGCAGCCCTCACTTTCGCCAAGCGTCCTGTACAGCTGCAACATGACCTCCCAACTCCTATACTCAGTGTACTGACTAATAAAGGCAAGCATACTAAATGCCTTCTTCACTATCCTGCCTGCCTGCACTCCACTTCCAAGAAATATGAATCTGCACGCCGAAGTCTTTTTGTTCACCAATACTTTCCAGGAACTTACCATTAAGTGCGTAAGTCATACCCTGATTTGCCCTTCCAAAATGCAGCACCTCACATTTATCTAAATTAAACACCATCTCCTACTGCTTGGCCCATTGGCCCATCTGATCAAGATCCCATTCTACCTGGAGATAACCTTCTTCACTATGCACTGCACCTCGAATTTTGGTGTCATCTGCAGACTTAATCACCATATCTCCTATGTTCATATACAAATCATTTATAGAAAATGATGAAAAGCGGTGGATGCAGCACCAATCCCTGTGGTTATCGGCACCCCTCCATCTAAAAAGCAACCTTCCACCACCACCCTGTGAGATACTGTGTTTTAGGTTATCTTTACTAACTCATTCACCAGCTCATTATATTCATTAATACCAGATTTCCGTTCATTCATAACTCTTTACTAACGCATTGTTTATTATAACAAGGTTTCACTCATTTATAAAACGGCGGTTCTGTAGTACATTTTACTAACATAAGATAGATCAAATTTAAAACAACCCTTTCTAATCAGAACAAACCTTTCAAACCCATTATTGTATTTTATCAGCCCGTGCTACCTCTGAATAAGTGCAGCACACAGAACAATACCATCCCCATCATGTCTCCACAAAACAATATAATATTAATCTGCCCTTACCATCTATCTCCCAGACCTGAACAGATTACAGAACTTCAAACAAACAGTTTCCCCAGTTAGTATATAGTTGTTAAATACCTTTTAAGTGGGCTGTTATCCCTTTAAGAAACTAACCAACAAAACTGCGCTTCCATGAAACTGGATGAATGAATGAAACTGACACCAGCAAATAGTAAATAAATCTTACAACCCAGCTGCTGGGGTAACCAGCTTAATATCCTTTATTCTTTTATTAACTACAGATACAATTTCGAACTAATTTAGAGCATATAAGCCTAGTACTTTTACTAACATTTACTAACTTAAAAGACAAAAGGACTAACACTCTTAATTATGCAAGCAGACCGGAGAGACACTCTTAATCCCATCAGAAGTAGCAGCCAGCACTTAGTACATTTTAATCCATCTCCTGTCTCCCAGGACAGAACTTCCCAAACCTTTGCATGTTGTAGATAAACAATGTAACACCATAGTGATGGAATTTTAATATATGTCACAACAGTGTATAAAGGGGCTCTTGTAAGAACTGTATTTCAGGATTCTATTGCCGCCTTGAATTTGTGCAGCTTGTGGTTGTTGAATAAAGAGGCTATTTTCACCACTCACCAATTCTGGCCATTATTTGAACACGATCCTACAACCCTTTGTTTTCGAACTTCGAGCCAGTTCTATTTCCAAATGGCCAGTTCTCCCTGTGATCTAACCTTGCTAATCAGTCTACCACGAGGAACCACATTGAACACATTACTGAAGTCCATAGAGATCACATCCACCATTCTGCCCTCATCAATCCTCTTTGTTACTTCTTCAAAAAGCTCAATCAAGTTTGTGAGACATGATTTCCCACAGACAAAGCCATGTTGACTATCCCTAATCAGTCCTTGCCTTTTCAAATACATATACATCCTGTCCCTCAGGATTCCCTCCAACAACTTGCCCACCACTGATGTCAGGCTCACTGGTCTATAGTTCTCTGGATTTTCCTTACCAACTTTTTTAAACAGTGACACCATGTCAATCAACCTCCAGTCTTCTGGCACCTCACCTGTGGCATCAATGATACTAATATCTCAGCAAGGGGCCCAGCAATTACTTCCCTAGCGTCCCACAGAGCTTCTAGGGTATAGCTGGTCAGGTCTCAATGATTTATCCACCTTTACACGCTTTAAGACATCCTGCACCTCCTTCGCTGTAATATGGATATTTTTCAAGGTGTCACTATTTACTTCCCCACCTTCTCTACGTTCCATATAAAATGGTGATTTGCTAATCTGTTTCTTTTTATTTCCAAAAGATCATTGATTACTGAATTTATAAATCTTTATCAGCTACGATTTTGATAGAAATCAAAGCTCATTATGAGACTTGTCTCATGAAATAATTTAAAGAAACGTGTCTCCAAACTGCAAATATTCAGCCAGAGAGTGATGTTGTCTATGTTTAAAAGACCTACTGACCAATTTTAGGTAAATGAGCTGCAGTGATGATGCTTTTACATTGCTCTGCACTATCAAATGCAATATTATAATTGATCTACAACTGAAAGACGACAATAAAAATACATGAGTGTTTTAATGCTCCACGTGATTGCCTTCCTTAAATTTGTCAGGATTAATCTGTATATGCACAAGATGAAACAAGTAAAATCATGGTTTCATGAAGAAAATAAAACAATTCAATTCTGTTTGTGGTTCTTAATGTTTGCCATCACAGCATAATGGGTCATGGAATAATTATCCTGTTAATTGTTAGGACTGCTGTTCTATTCAAGCACCATAAGTACAAAAAGTAGAACTAATAAATAGGATTGTTATGTTTAGATGCGAGCATCATGTAAAATGATTAGAAAACTTATACTGTTAACCTTCAAGGTTGCACGCTGCAGTTTGCATATTTAAAACGTGATCAAACAACAATTTTATCTATAAGTCAGATTTAAGAATATGCAGCTACTGGTAACAGTCAAAATGTCGAGATGAAGTGTTGAAATTTAAAAGCAAAGATCATTTATGAAGTAATTGCTAAGAATATATTTTCCATTTTTTGGAAATTATTGCATTTCCAACATTCTTCATTGGGATTATTGAAGTGGATTTAAGTTTATTTTCAATATATTAGGACCCTCCAAATGTTTAGATGTAAGCAATGTTCTAAAGAATGGAGCTCCATATAACTATAAGACTCCTGTTACCATCTCTCACTCATTGTTTAGTCATTGCAATGAACTGTTGTAGAGAAGAATGTACATGGAATATATGGTAAAGAACAGTCCTTTTGGCCCAAATGCTCCCCACAAGTATCCACCCCTCCTCAGTTATCTTTATTCACTTTTGCTTGTGCTTATCTAGCTTCCCGCTCAATGCATCATCTTCCCTTGAATACATTAATACTGAAGACAATCTTAATGCTCCTTTGTGCCTGCCAAAATGTGACTAACAAATGAAAATGCAGATGCATGCAGAATTAAAATTGTATTTCCACTGGGAAAAGAAATTCCTTGGCATCTTGTCACAACAATTCAACTGCCGAATCAGAGTTACACAAACATTTCATAACCAGTGTATTTTTTTACCTTTAATTTTGGCTTACTATGTAGATATTTAAGTAGAACGTAGAGGGAAAGAAGCTGTGTACATGGCTCATCAAATGCTTCTTGTAGCATAACTTCATTGACAATAGCTATCGCACCTGGAAAAAGAGTAATATTTTCATCCTTACAATTATTTTAGAAATAAAATACGTTCAATTGAGGCAAAAAAACTATCATATAAACACCGTTTTCCTTTCTAGATATGTACGAGAGTTGTTACATAACTATTGCACACAACATTAGAGCCACTGAGCAATGTATTTGCCAATCTTTTAAATAATTGCTGAAATTGTCAGATGCATCTTTTCATTGTGTAGTCCAATCCTTGCTTACTCCCCAAATGTATAACCTTAATGAATATTGTATTTAAGCAACTCAGTGATATTCTTTGAAAGAGTAATATGTTGGCTGCATACAGAGGAACTGGATGTTCCAGACTTAGATTTTCAGAAGGCTTTTTATAAGATGCCATAACAAAGGTTATTGCAGAAAATTAAAGCTCATGGTGTTGAGGATGGAGGTGGATCCATATTGATATGGATGTAAGACTGACTAGTTGACAGGAAACAAACAGCAGGCATAAATTAATCATTTTCCGCTTGGCATGACGTAACATGTGGTGTGCCACAAGGATCAGTGTTGGGACCTCAATTTTTTTACAAATTAGATAAGTGAATTGGATAAAGAAACCAAAGACATGATTGCTAAACTTGCTGATAATACAAAGATAGGTGGTAAAATAGGCTGTGTAGACAACACACAACAGAGAGAAAGATAGACAGGTTAAGTGAGTGAGGAAAGACCTAGAAAATAGAACAATAATGTGGGCAAGTGTGAGATTGCCCATTTCAGCAGGAAAAATAAAAGAAATAAGGTATCTAAATGATGAGAGATTGCAGAGCTCTGAGATGCAGAGGGTTCGGTGTGTCCTAATGCATGAATCACAAAAAGTCAGGATACATATCTAGTAAGTATTTAGGAAACCTAATGAAATGTTATCATTTATTGATATGGGATACAAAAGTATGGAAGTTATGCTTCAATTATTCTGGGCACTGGTGACACCACATCTGGAATAACACGTACAAGAGAGTCAGTATTCCTTTCCAAGAGAAACCACCAACAGATCATATGGACTGTCTTGTATGGGCACAAGCACAAAAGGAGCAGTCTGAAGAAATTCAGAAAAATTTCACTCCCATCAAGGAGTGAAGTTCCAATGAGCTGCTGGTGCCTCTCTTGCTGAGAACATGGCTAAGAGGAATCAATAACTTGAGTTGTACAAGGCTGAATATGAACAAGCAATCAGGGTTGCCAAAATAAGGAAAGTCAGTACAGCTACAACTAAGGTTACTCAGAAGACAGCACCCAAACAGAAACTTGCTAAGCCAGTAAAGTCTCAGACACCACATATTGGTGGAAAATGCTAATTATCATCACTATATCTGTACAATAAAACCTAAATAAGGTAACAGAAGCGTCCTGGACTAATAACTGGAATGGGTAGTTTGTCTTATGAGGAAAACTTTGAGAGGCTAGGCCTGTATCAGCCAGAGCTTAGAAGAGTAAGAGTCAGAGTTGATTGAAACATATATGGTCCTGAGGGGTCTTGACAGGGTGGTGTGGAAAGATTATTTTCTGTTACAGAAGGTTGTACAATTAAGGGTCACTATTTAAAAAAAAGGGATCTGTTTAAATATTAAGACAGATGAGAAATTTTATTTCAGAAGATCAGGAGTCTTTGGAACACTCTCCCTCAAAAGGGCAAAGGCAGCTGATACATAGGACCATCATTACCTTCAGTTTCCCCTCCAAGCCTCTTATCATCCTGACTTGAAAACACATTGCTGTTCCTTTTCTGTTGCGAGGTCAAAATCCTGGAATTCCCTCCCTTGAGGGCATTGCCTATCAACCCATAGAAGGCGGACTGCAGCGGGTCAAGAAGGCAGCTCACCATCACCAGGGCAACTAGGGATGGGCAATAAATGCTGGCCAGCCAACGATGCCCACATCCCACAAATGAGTAAAAAAAGAGGGACAGAGTTCTTGAATACATTTCTAAGGCAGAAGGAAATAAATACTTGATAGGCAAAGGGTGTGAATGATTATCAGGGCGATTAAAATGCATGTGAAGAAGGGAGATCAGCCATGATGTTAATGAATGCTGCAGCAGCCTCAAGGAACTGAGGGCCCTACTGCTGTTCCTAATTTGTATGCATGTATAAAGTGCTGGAGAAGCTCAACAGGTCTGGCAGCACCTGTAGAGAAAGAGAAACACAGAGGGTGGAATTCTATAGAGACCCAAGCAATGTGGGCTATGGGAAACTGAAGGCAGAATCACGTGAAAAGTTCAACGGGATCTATCTTGACATTAGGGAGAAACCTGCTATATCTCTAATGCATTTGCCAAGTAGTACTCACTTACTGATGCTACAATTTGACTCATTAACATTCAGATTCCCGTCTTAATGAGTGGTGGATAGCAGCATGGACGAGTTGGACCGACGTGTCTGTTTCCGTGCTATACATCTCTATAACTCTAAGTTCAATATGACATGTCTCCACATGGAGGAGATTGGTGGAAATGGGCTGCCAGTTTGATGTGAGGTAAAAATGGGACATGAGCACTGGAGGGGAGGTGGTTATCTGGCAAATAGGCTAGATGTGGCATACTGCTAGAGGTGGATATTTAATAATTACTAAAGCATATGGTATCGTCAACCAATTTAAATCAATATTAATAACCAGAATCTCACAGATCATGAAATGTTAGCGCTTAATTCCAAGGTTAGACTTGTAGCACACTTCTGTCCTTTGTACAATAAACAATTTTCCCACTTACACTTTAGATCTTCCTCTTTAATAAAGGAGTCAATTAGTAGATTAAATGTGAAGTTGTCTGGAAAAATTCCATATTGTATCTGCAAAATAAATTGAAACATTGAACAAAGAGGATAATAAATCAACAACAACCAAATCAAGGAAGTTTACATTAAAAATATCTTTGCACTTAACATTTTCTGTTAAGCTGGCTCAGACAGCCAAGTACAGAAATGTTCTGAGTTAGCAATCCCACTCCATATGATATCCCTAACTGTCACATTTTCATTCCAGAGAAATGGGGATTGGACTGAGTCAGACCTGACTCAGTAGCACCACTCACTGTAGGGCAGATAGCAAGCCCTCTGGGTAAGGAAACCCAAATCCGTTTACTGAGACATATTACCCTATTGTACTGATGAATGCCAGTCCTCACATCTCATCCCTCATACATCCCATACCTCCTCTATAGCCAATCACCGAATATTCAATCCTCAGAAGCCACGCAATAGCAATGAGAATCCTTTGAAATGGCCATTTTAAAAAAACACCTCGATCAACTGAAGAAAATATTCAGTGAAAAATAAATCATACTGACAGCACGGTGACTCAGCACTGCTGCCTCACGGCGCCAGGGACCTGGCTTCATTTCCAGCCTCGGGTGACTGTCTGTATGAAGTCTGCACATTCTCCCCATGTCTGTGTGGGCTTCCTCAGAGTGCTCTAGTTTCCTCCCACAGTTCAAAGATGTGCAGGTTAGGTGAATTGGCCATGCTAAATCACCCATAGAATTCAGGGATATGTAGGTTTGATGTGTTAGTCAAGGAAAATGTAGAGTATAGGGGAATGGGTCTGGGTGGATTACTTTTCAGAGGGTCAGTGTAGGCTTGTTGGGCCAATTGGCCTGTTTCCACAATGTAGAGATTCTATGGTTCTATATAAAACTATCGTCCACTTATGAGGAAAAAGTCCCTTAAATTGGCTGTTTAGTTGCAAGAAAACAAATAAGCAACAACTATTGAGAAACTACAAGGACAGATGATCCTTTTATAGCCTCTTAAATTCATCAAACTGTGAACCCAACCTGGTCAGCTAAGTGATTCATAGCTTTTGAAACTTAGCCAAACATTCATAATAGTTGAAAAACAGTGACTCTAATGTTGACCCCCAGTAATGTATCTTACTCTAATCAGAAAACAACTGTTCATCAAAAGATGGCAGCGGAATAGGACGTTTCAGTTGGAGCTCATCCGTTCCATCCATTCTTTTTCTTTTCTGTTGCATTTTTTTCTCCTCTTCTCAGCCTCATGGTCTCTGTGCCTCCTAACCTGTGAACCTGCAGCATTGGTGCCTTCGAACCCCTTGCCTCCATGCTGACCCGAAGAGGCATCCTCTCTGCCTGGCATACCGGCCTGGTGTGGATGCCTCCTGGCCCTGCGTGGTGGTCTCTTGACCCAGCATGGAGATCTCCCAGCAGCCCATCATGGCAGTTTCTCGGCTAAGTATGGTCTCAGCGTGGACTTCCGTCTCAAGGTGACTCCAGAGCGATCCCCCAGCCTTGTGAAGCTTGGCACGATCTGGAGCCAAAGCCTAGTGAGAATGGGAGGCTAGATGCCAGCATGGACTGGATTGGAAGAGCTTTGTACTGAACTTTTTTTTCCTCTATCTTATAAATTATTCCTAATATCTGCAATGCTGGACTTCTTAATTGTCTATTTTTCCTGTAACTGTAACTGAAGAAGCTGTACCTCAGGGTCTTGTACTTAAGATGATGCCGTAAGCAGCAACGTGTACAGTTTTCATTGTATACATTTGAACACATGTGACAACAACGCTAATTCTAAATGGTTTTTCTTGTCAGTCAACATTGGTATGGGCAGATTTGTGCAATACAAATATCGCAGTGTCAGTCGTCTGCCAACATGCTACCTCCAATATCAATGTAAAATTTCACATTTGAAGCATGCTTCTAAAACAATAATTGACTGCAGACTGGCAGAGTTTTTACTGACAGGGTGCACCAGGTCTCAACTTTCGACTCTTTTACCGAGAGCTGCAATCATTGGTTCGCTTCTATTTCATTTCCTCACCAGGGAGTGTTTGCAATTCAAGCCCCATTCTCTTATTTGTGTGCTTTCTATTACAAAATTTGCTACAGTTCAACTTTTCGGGAGAAATGGATATAAGCTACAGAATCTGGTTGAGTTTGCCACAGTACTCCAGAAGGAACAAGAAGGGGGAAGATGAACCAAATGATAGAAAATTCAGTAACAAAGAACATAGAGATATAAGTACACAAACCTTTGAAAGGACAACTTGAGAAGGCTGCTAAAGTGAAGATAAAGAATCCCTTTAATAAAGTTTTATTAATGGAGGCACAGATTATAAAAGTGATCTTGAAACTTTTGAAACCACTGGTTCATCCTCATGGAAACAATGGAGCAGGAGCAGAACATTCCTGTGCTCTGTGTGCAATACTCTGTGTGCAATCTAACCTTTGTTCTATATAATCGAAGCAAGATTATTTTGCCCTCATGCTCAAATCCTCTGATGGTTCAATTCTAGACAACACCACTGATGAAGACTATTAAGCTGTGTGATGATGCAAAAGAAATTTACCAGAATGGTACTGGGTGAGGACTTATTTTTGCAGAGAATCTGGGCGCATTGGCTTTAGAGAAAAGGATGCTAACAGAGGATTTGACAGAAGCATGCAAAATCATGATTATGTTAACAGTAGGTGAGGACAGACCATTCTCATTGGAAGTAGGGTAAGTAGCAAGATGTTATGGGATATTCAGATGAGTTAGTGATAGCAATAGAAGTTGGGAGCGGTGGGGGGGCGGCGGGGGGATGTAATATTGATCAAGCAATCAATTACAGCAGTGAGGAGGGATGGTATCTTGCAAGGATTATCAAATAAGGCCAAATGAGTAGAGTTGAAATCAGATAAAGGGCAAACAAACTGTTAAGTGTGTACTATGATCAAACAGTCTCCAAACAGGGAGAGAGAGAAAAGACTAAATATGTAATCAAACTTCAAAGTAGTACAAGAATAATATAGCAGTAAATAGTAGGAATCTTAACTACCTAAGTATTCACAAGGATTGTTTTATGATGCAAGGTAGAGACAGAACAGTGGAGTTAATGAATCTGGAGTTAGATTTAAACTGCCAGCACAAGCACATTGCACTAAATGGACTCTTTTCAGTGTTTTATCATTCTGTCATTCTATGTGTCAAAAAGAATTCTAGGGACCATTACTATCAGTGTTTCATCAGTAATGAAAGCCTCCAGATTGTTATAAAAATTCAATTGTTTAGGGATTCAAAAGTTGCTGATCGTCTAAGAGTTAGATAACCTTGCCTCTACTGCTGTATTAAAACTAAATGCATCATTTATTGATGCATAAGTAAAGCAGAAAACAGATTCTCTATTCCAGCTCCTCCATTTATTTTAAATTATAACTAGTGGGCTGAGATTTTGCCTGGGCGCAGAGGCACACTGCCCCCACGTGAATCGCCATGCTTTGATTTTTGTTTGGAGGAAATCCAATTTGGCTGTGATATTTTGGGTGTTGGGAATGTACAGTGTGTATAAAACCCAGCTGTCCCAGCTGAGGTCAGGCTCCACATTGACGTAGGAGATGAAAATCTGATTTTCTCTCACACACTATTTTCTTTTGGTGGTTTTTGAGTCCCATTGAAAGCACACCAGGTTTAAGGACTTGTGATGCAAACAGAAAAATCGCTGAGGAGTTTGAAACCTTCTGAAAAGCGAAATATTTTAACACAATGAAATGGTACTGTTTGGTGTACTGTAATTTGGATGTGTTTTAATGCAGTTATTTAATCCAGGGATATGTGCAGCAAAGGTGAGTTGATGTTTACATTGACTGACATGTGTAATTACTCAGATGCATTATAGTAATTTTCCATGGAGAAACTAAAAGAATGCATTTTTAAAAATGTTTAAAAAAGGTCTTCCATTTTCACACTTTTGTCTGACTTCATCAGATGGCCAGACCCAGCTGCTTTAAAGTAAACCTTGTTTTTGAAGGGAGAAAAATGATTTGTATCCATTCACTAACAGCACTCTGCTTTGAAACATAAATGGATATCTGTTCAGTAGGTGCAGTTGGAAATCTTGTACAGATAGCGGTTCCATTATGACTGTTTGACTGGGATTCTAAAGCTGTGCAGGTGCACTTGTCGAGTGAAACTTTCAGGAGTACACAGTAACAAATCTGTCTTTTTGTTTCTTGTTTGATTACAAGCATAATAGGCTTAAAAGATTATAACTTTTCACTCTTTGGGTTATTTGGTTGAGTATCAACGACTGAATTTATATTTCTATTTAAATAGTAGAGGTCTAATGGTTTGCAACGGTTTTAAAATATTCTCCATTTTTACTGCACTCCTCCCAAGAACAATAAAATGTGCATTCTGGGTGAGTGCTTATGCAGGATGCATGGGTGACATTGAGGTGACATGGGTTATAGGGAAGGTAAATGGAATGCTGGCTTTTATTTCAATGAAGTATAAACTTAAGAGATCTTGCTAAAATTATACCTGCACCAGTCCAATCACAGTTGGAATCGTGTGAACAGTCCTGGGCCATTTATCTACGGAAAGTTATTGGAAGCATATCAGAGAAGGTTCAGTAGACTGAGACCAGGCATGGAGTAATTGTCTTCTGGGGAGAGATTGTTCTTGGAATGTAGAAACATGAGAGGCGATCCTCTAGAAATATAAAAAATTCTTCAAGGCCTTGGCTGGGTAGAAGTGGTTGTTCCCCCTTCTGGGAGAGTCTATCACCAGTGGGCATAATCTCAGAATATGGGGTGAGATGTTTAAGACAAAGATGAGAAGATATTTCTTCTCGGAAGGTGATGAACTTAAGAATTTATTTACCACAGAGGGCTGTTGAGGCTGGGTCAGTAATTATATTCAAGGCTGAGACTGTCACAGATTTTTGAACATTGAGGGAATCAAGGGTTATAGGGAAACTGCAGGAAAGTGGAGTTGAGGATTAACAAACCAGCCGCAATGTGAGCGAATGGTGCAGCAGACTTGATGGGCTAAATGATGGACTTCCAGTGTTATTGTCATATGGTGCCAGGGAGGTAGTAGGGAATGCGGTAGGTGGATGAGTGAGGATTGAGCCTTTTAAAAAGCTGAAGGTTGAGTATTGTTTTGCAGTACCCAGGCATCCCTTCTAGCCAGCCTGCCTTTGCGCATACTTAGAGTCAGAGATGTACAGCACGGAAACAGTCTGTTCGGTACCAACTCGTCCATACCCACCAGACCTCCTAAATTAGTCTAGTTCCATTTCCCAGCACTTGGCCCATATCTCTCCAAACTCATCCTATTCGTACAACAATCCAGATGTCTTTTAAATGTTGTAATTGCACCAGCCTCCACAATTTCCTCTGGTAGCACAGTGGTTCGGTGATTAGCACTGCTGCTTCACAGCTCCAGGGACCCAGGTTCAACTCCAGCCTCAGGCGACTGTCTGTGTGGAGTTTGCACATTCTCCCAATGTCAGCGTTTATTTCCTCCGGGTGCTTTGGTTTCCTCCCACAGTCCAAAGATGTGCAGTTAGGTGAATAGGCCATGCTCAATTGCCCATATAGTGTTCAGGGATGTGTAGGTTAGATGCATTAGTCAAGGCTCAATGTAGAGTAATGGCGTAGGGGAATGGGTTTGGGTGGAATTCTCTTCAGAGGGTTGGTTTGGACTTGTTGGGCCAAAGGGCCTGTTTCCACATGTCGGGATTCTAAGCTCATTCCCTACAAGCATCACCTCTGTGTGAAAACATTGCCCCTTAGGTCCCTTTTTAAATCTTTCCCCTCTCACCCTAAATCTTTGCCCTCAAGCAGTCCATTACCAATCACAAAGTACACTGTGAAAGTCCCTTGCATGTTCACATATGGCTCAGGTATGTATCTTGCAACCTGCAAAAGTGCACAGATCAAATATTCCCGAATCCAAACAAAACTTCAGCCCGACGAACCAGAGTCAGAAATTTTCCTTGTTTTGTAAACATTTAAAATACATTAAAACATTAAAAAGTATGTATTTTTAATGTGCAAATCCACTGTAGTGACCTCACATCACTCAGGGTTATTCACTGACGTCATTGCATAGCACAGTGCATGGTAATTTGGTAAAAAACAGATTAAAACTGACACTGGAAAACATATGTTTCACATATCAGCATAATACTTAGTCACCATGACAAACTGAACCATGTTTTAACTTTCTAACTGAAAATGTTATGACCATAAAAAATGCAAACTCTATATTCTGGTCTAAAATAAAATGCTTTAGAAGATAAATTGTTTTCCTTTTCAAATGCAAATATTGACTCAGCATTTGAAAGAAGTGAATTTGATTTTTTTTCTAAGTTTGCAGACAGAGAGCTAAATTCTGCTTGAAAACTAAAATGCATTAATGTGAAAAATGGCCAAGAGGTGCAGGTAATTGAGTGATATATTTTCGGTTGCCGTCCCTAAATCTTACTGGGCCATTTACAATGCCATTTACTTCTTTCCTTAGTTTCGCTATTCTCTCTATTCTGACTGTGAGAAAGTGCTCATTATTCTCTTGTCAAACAAAGTGGCAATCTCATGGCAGAAAGGAAGATCTAGACTATGATCTTTGAGCTAAAAATCCCCTTCAGGATGTTAGCAGGGACCTGTCAGAAAATATTAGATCTATTTATTACTAAAGGATGGAGTTCTGGCATATTACTCACAATTTGGCAGCAGCAATGTCACACATGATTAGAATTCCAATTTCCAACCTGCGTAAGCATCAAAAATCTTTCTCATCAAATGCTTCATGCTAGAATTCTCACAATTATTATAAAAAGCTGCTTCAGTGTTTTGATGAAGTTCAATGTGAGAAAAAATCTCTCACAAAGTGATCAGTCATTCTCCGGGAGCACATTTACCAACATTCTGATAACACCGTACTACCAATTTTCATAAAGACAAAGTTCTAACTCAGCAACCACATTGTGACTCAAAATGAGATAATGCTGCCTGTGTGATTGATAATGCCATACGGAATTACTTGCTAAATGACTAGATTCTTGCTTTGAATGGGAACATTTTCTGCTTTACTTATGTTATCAGTGTTTCTTTGCTGAACTCCATCTTGAGCATATACCAAAGGCTTAATTTAATGCACTATCATTTCTGTGATGAAGTTTAAATTAGTTTCTTCTAAGAACTACGAGATACATATAGAGGCCATAACTTAAAAATTATTTACTGAAAGGTCCAATCTTTAGAAAGAAGTCATTTCTGACAAATTTTCAGATCAATCCCAGTAACACTGGAACAGAATTAAAATATAACCTTCACCCATTCCAATTATCTTTTCATACAGTGATGCATTGCTCTTTATTTTCCTTAAAATGTTCCCCATTGCAATGTAGTGTTTATCCAACTAGATGGTTTACTAATTGTACCTGGTTTCTCACAGTGTGCAAGGCCTTGTCTCTCGCATCATACTTCAAGCACTGTCGAATCCAGCTATGGATAGTCCAATCTCTTAGATACCAGCAGTTTGGACTATGTCGAAACCTAAGATGTAAAATAAAAGTTACGAAGCCGTTCCATACATACATACAAACATACACATTAGGAGCAGGAACACACCATTCAACTCTGAGTCTACAAAGCATCGAAAAAGATCATGGCCGATCTGATTGTTATATCAAATGCACATTCCTGCCAACTCCTGATAACTTTTCAACACCTTGTTTAGCAAGAAACTATCTACCTCTCCATAAAAATATTCAATCAATCATTCTGCTTCCATCACCATTTGAGGAGAAGATTCAAAGGCTCTCAACCCTCAGAAAAACAGCTTTGTCTCATCTCTGTTCTAAATGGGTGACCCTTGATTTTTAAATAGCAATTCTTGGTTCTGGATTCTCTTCTTCATATCTAACCTGTCAAGACTCTTCAGAATCATAAACATTCTAATTAAGTCACCTTTTAGTCTTCCAAACTCAGCAGATCCAACATTCTCTCATAAGACAGCAATCCACCCCACAAAAATTCGACGTATAAGTCTAGTAAAGTCTTCTCTAAACCACTACTGACAAAGTTATGACCTTCACAATCTCTTAGATACTTGAACAGTTCATGCCTAAAAGCAGCAAGATCTGGATAATATTCAGGTTGGGCTGACAAGTAGCATTCACACCACACAAATGCCACACAATAACCACGTCCACAACAGGTAATCTGACAAGGGTCCCTTAACATTCAAGGGCATTACTATTGCTGGATTGTCCACTAACAACATATCAGAGGTCACCAGGGACTGGAAACTGAACTTCAAGCAGCCATGTAAATATGGCAGGTGCAAGAACAACTCAGGGATCAGGAATCCTGCAGCACATAATTCATCAAAGCCTGTCCACCATCTACAAAGCACAAATCAAGAGTGTGCTGAAAACTCCTCACTTGCCTGGATGAGTGCGGCTCCAGCAACAATCGAAAAGCTTGATGCCATTCAGGACAAAGCAGCCTGCTTGATTAGCACCAGATTACAAACTCGTTCTATCAGTGATGCACAGTAGAAACAATATCTGCAACATGTACTGCAAAATTCACCAAGACTCCTCAGACATCAACTTTCAAACCCATGACTACTACCACATAGAAGAACAAGGGGCAGCAAATTCATGAGAACGCTGCCAACTGCAAGTTCCCTTCCAGGTCACTCACCATCCTGACTTGAAAATACATTGCTGTTGACACTGTTAGTGGGTCAAAATCCTGTAACTCCCTCCCTAACATCACAGTGAGCCTATCCACACAAAATTGACAGCAACAGTTCAAGATGGCAGCTCACCATCACCTTCCACAGGGCAATTAGCAACAGGCAATAAATGCTACCCAGGCAGTGAAGGTCATTTTCCTAAATGAACAAGAGAAATCATAGTACCTAGTTTGATGTACATGTGACTTTAGACTCTAAAATTTCATTAACTCTTAACTGCTGTCCGAAATGCTTAAACAGTCAGTGAACTCCAGGGCAATTAGGAATGGGAATCAAATGCTGGTTCTTGCCAGAGACATGTATTTCCTATGTTCGAATTCCAAGAGCTAGGACAGACATGATCATAAGACCATAAAATGTAGGAGCAGAAGCAGTATTCAACAATTGATTCTGCTCTGCCATTTGATAAGATCACAGCAGATCTGAAGATCTCCAACTCTACTTTCCTGATGTGATGAATATTTGCTGTAAACCTCTGTGATTCCATCAGGGAAAGATAAATAAGTAACAAATGTGCATATGACTATTAAATAACTACATTTGCAATGCTGCTTTTTGACACCACCAGCATACAAATCCCTGAAAATGTAAAATAACTACGTTTTAATATAACCTGGGATTGAGAATAGGAGTCTCATAGAGTTGATAAAATGTGGCACTAGAAAAAGCACAACGGGTCAGGCAGTATCTGAGGAGCAAGAGAGTCTATGTTTCAGGCAGGACCCTTCCTGAGTCTTGCAGGGCAAAGCATCTGCTGAAACTTCTGAGAATCCACTCGACCTTCTGCTGTAACATCCTACCCCACCTCATGACAAAGAAGTAATATACAATGACTAAATACGGCCATTCACTTTGTTGTGGAGGAGAATGGTTCATGTCGTGTCTTGTGTCTCAGGGCTCTTTTGTGGAGAGATTGCTATTTGGTCTGTTCTAGTAGTTTGTGGCTTGTAATAGTTTCCATGTACCTAAGAGTGACTGCTGTCTGACCCTAATAAGTTTCTGCAACATTTACTTGCACTATTATATACAACATATTATAAGTACATCTCTCACTGGTACAGATTCTTCTGCTTTTTCCATTACCATTTAATTATCATAATCTTTCTCATTTTCAGGTTCTGCCAACTTAAGACATGAGTGTGAGAACATTACAGAAACTTTCCTACGTTTAATGTTGTACATAAAATATTCCCCAAGAGTGAGGCAACTAATGTCTGATGTACTTAAATCTGAGAGTTACTTCAAGCTGTTGAACAGGATTGCCAAGTTAGTATACTACCACATATTTATACGATAGAAATACAGAAGGCATGACTGCAAGCTGAAGTGGTTCTATAACATACATACAGCACAAACTACCTCAGTTTAATACAAATTTAAATTTTTAATTGCTATTGCAAAAATAGAGGAACATTTTCACCATTTTCTACTTGAAAAATTGTGCTTGTTGAGTTTATTAGACAGTAAAACCCAAAATATACTCAAATTACCCTTCAAATATTTATGTAATTTTATCCAGCCATTGATATTTCAAAATACATCTCTAAAACTATAAAACTGTAATACTCATCTACAAAGTGCAGCATTATTTCTGTAACAGTTTTTAAAGACCTGGAAGATAACAAGATGAGCAAAATGCAAATATTATGTAGGTTAGGATCAAAGTATTTCCAATGAAATTTGAAAGGGTTCAAAATATATTTACAAGGATGTTGCCAGGGTTGGAGAGTTTGAGCTATAGAGAGAGGCTGAAGAGGTTGGGCCTATTTTCCCAGGACTGTCAGAGACTGTTGGCTGATCTTATAGAAGTTTATAAAATCATGAGGATGGATAGGGTTAACAGTCAAGGTCTTTTCCCCAGGTTAGGGAAGTCAAAAACTGGAAGGCATAGGTTTAAGATGACAGGGGGAAGGTTTAAAAGGGCCCTAAGGGGCAACTTTTTCACGCAGAGAGTGATATGTGTATGGAATGAGCTGCTAGAGGAAGTGGTGGTGGCTGGTACAATTCTAATATTTGAAAGACATCTAGATGGCTCTATGAATAGGAAGGGTTTGATAGGATATGGGCCAAGTGCTGACAAATGGGACTAGATTAATTTAGGATCTCTGGTCGGCATGGGCTGTTTGGGCCGGAGGGTCTGTTTCCGTTCTGTGCATCTCTGTGACTCTATGACTCTAAATGGGTTACTGAAGTTTTAGTCTCAACTTCTGGAATGGATGTTGTTAATCTGATTAACGTGGCACAGTAGTAGTGTCCCTACCCCTGGACTGGATTCAAGTCCCACATGCTCTGGATGTGTGTAATAACATTGCTGAATAGGTTGATGAGGAACATATGAAAAAAAAGCATATAGTAGCTTAAAAAAAACAGTCACGCTGATTTTGGCAGTGGGATGGTCACACAGTTGTGTGTAATAGCACTCCAGAGGATATAAAAAGTATTGAAATGAGAGGGCTCTTGTGGCAGTATCTCTAGCTCTGAGCCAGGCTGCCTGGGTTCAAGTCCCCCAAAATGCCCAGAAGGGGTGTAAAACCACCTTTGAACAGGATGATAAAGAAAATATTTATATAGAAATGAGAGGTCAATGAAGTAAAGCTGAGCTTTTAAGTTATTGCACAAATAATGCCAGATTTTGTCCCAACATTCGAAGTTTTCACCTCAAACACATACTTGGCAGTAGTAGTGACAATATGATGGTAAATTAATATGTGAGTAATATGTAGCTTTCCTCATACGAACTTATGAGATATAAATTCTAAGCATTTAATCTTGAGATATCCTGAAAAGATAGCAGGCTTCCACTTTCATTGACATAGGAATCACAATCCCCACCAGAGATACATCTACTCCAGAGATGTTTGCGAAAATAATGTTGTGCATCAAAGATGCTAGCTGGTGATCTAGGATATAGTTACAATAGTTCTGCATGGATTCCACTTTGTGTAAATTTTATGGCCGACAGTCATTTGTAGCAGAGTTTTCCCCAGAGACGTCTAAGCTCTGCCACCAGCCTCAAATAGGATCAAAAGGACTGCATTGTGTAGAAACATTCATTCATTGCAATTTCCCTTTGGAGCATCCGATTAATAGTTAGTGGTTGGGCACTCAAAAGGTGGAGATGAAAATGTGTTGCTGGAAAAGCACAGCAGGTCAGGCAGCACCCAAGAAGCAGGAATCTTCTTCCTGAAGAAGGGCTCATGCCCGAAACATCGATTCTCCTGCTCCTTGGATGTTGCCTGACCTGCTGTGCTTTTCCAACAACACATTTTCAGCTCTGATCTCCAGCATCTGTAGTCCTCACTTTCTCCCACTCAAAGGTGGAGGGCCAGTCAGAGATCTTCCAGCCTGAAAGCAGCAGAAGGAAACCAAAGTAGGTGAGGGGCAGAAACTTTCAAAACCTTTCCAAATTTTTTATTGTTTTAAAATAAAAAATGACTTTTACATGTGGCCACAACTTCTCTTCAGGGTGCCCAGTGCTGGCTGCTGGACTCAGACAGAGAGAGGGGCAAAGAGGACCTTAGTGTTGGCCTGGAGTGCTAGCCCCTTTTTTCTGCCATTACTTCGAAAATCTCAGTGTATCATCCACGTCATGAATATATATTCTAAATAATTTGGACCCTAGCACCACTCAGCGTGGCGTTTCACTAATTACAGGTTGCCATCCCGAAAATGTCCCCTTTATCTCAAATCTTAGTCTTTTAGCCAATCCTCTATACTTGCTAATATTACCCCCAACACTACAGGTTCTCATTATAATAAGTTGCCGTACATACGGTGCCTTATTGAACACCTTTCAAAAATCCAAATATGTTGCATCATCTGGTTTCTCTTGATCTATCCTTCTTGCTACCTCCTCAAAAGAACTCTACTAAATTTGGCAGGCACGATTTCCCCTTCATGAAGTCATGCTGACTCTGCCTGTTTATATTATGTATAGTTTATGAACAGAGGTTTGGTCCTCTTATCTAAGGAAAGATACACTGACATTGAAGGCAGTTACAAGAATGTTCACTAGATTTATTCCACATGGAGAGGTATTTTCTTAGGAAGAGAGAAATTGAGTAGGTTTGACTCATGCTCATTGAAGTTTCAAAGAATCAGAGGAAAAGTTATTATAACATACATGATGTTTAGGGGGATTCACAGGGTGGATATAACGATGTTGTTTCCCCAAGTGAGAAAGATCAGGACCAAAGGGCACAATCGCAATGTAAGGGGTTGCCCATTTAAGTCAGAGGTCTGGAGGATTTTGTTTGTTTATCTCAAAGTTGTGTATCTGGGGAATTCTTTATTATGGAGGGCTCTCGAGGCTGGGTTGTTAAGTGTATTCAAGGCAGGGATAAACAAATTTCTGATCAGTAAGGAGACCCAAGGGTTACGTCAATTTGGCAGGAAATTGGAGTTGAGGGTTATTAGATCAGCCATGATCACACTAAATGGTGGAGCAGACTGGATTGGCCAACTTCTTATGACCTAAACGTACAAATGTGAAGATATTGGCCTTTGTCTAACTGCTGCTGACAAGATTAATCATGAATAATCATTAGTTTGACAAAGAACATTGATGAAAGGAATGCAGTAGCTGGTGTCTATCTGGTATTTAAGAGAGATAAAGTATCAGATACAAAAAAAAACAGGCTAACACAATTCAGGCTTAGAGAAAAGGAGACTCAGTACCAGCTTGAATAAAAACAATACTGAAGAATGGAGAACAGCAAGTCAGTCAAACCTATAACTTCTGAAGGTAGCTGATGCTTGGGAACACCACTCACAGCATTCCCTCCAAGTGATGTAACACCCTGATTTGGAACTCTACCAATGTTACTTCTGTTAGTGGGTCAAAATCCTGCAACATCCTAATAGTAGTGTGGATGTGCCTGTACCAAATGGATCGTAATGGTTTAATAAGGAGCCTCACCCTTGCTAGCAATGTTCTCATTCTAAGATTGAATAAGGAAATGTTAATTTTTAAACTGTCATATGATACTCAGTGGTGTTCTCCAGGATTCAGTGCCTAGGACCAGTATTGTTCTCACCCTATATAAAAATGATATAAATGTTGGCATACAGAGTTAAATTTCAAAATTTACCAAAGATACCAAAGTTAGAGATGTAGTAAATGAGGATGATAGTAATTGAATGCAACATAAAGATAAATACATACATACAACCAGAATGGACAATGCAACCATAATTCTAAAGAGTGTACAGCGACAGAGGGATTCATAAACACGGATGTTTGAAGGCAGCAGGACATATTGAGAGTATTGTTAGCAAAGTATATTCAATCTTGGATTTCTTAAACAGAAGCACTGAGTACAAAAGCAGGAAAATTGCTGAGAAGAGAATCATGCTGCCAAAGGGTTTTGGTGGTGTGTGGTCTACCTCAAATCTGGAAAGGAAAAGTGCCACAGAAATCTGAATAATGGGCTAAGAAAGCCATTGCATGCTACAACCATGCAGTAATTATGAGACAGTATTTTCCATGAACAGAATGGAATCATCATCAGTCCAAAAATATATTCTACATAAGCATACAACTAAATGTATGAATTTCTCTGCCACTGTGATGGCACGTATAATAGGCTGTACACCCCCATGGCTGATGAAATCAAGTAGCATGTTCCTTCAGTTGTCCTTCAGAGGCAGAATACAGACCATGCTCGGCCAGTCCTTGTCATAAAACGCAAAGCACAACTACTTTTAGATGTGATTGTGAGATTGAACATCACAGCTGAATAACCCGGTGCACTAAAATTACACCGAAAACTGATTTGAGATATTGAATTAAGGTTACGAAATGACTTATTTACACTTGTTAAAAACAAAATAAACAGGAATATGTTCTCCACAGACAAAATGTTTATGCTCAAGTGTTTTTTTTTCAATAACTACACTGCTTTCTCCAAGGCATTGCCATGGCTCATCAAAAACAAATTAGTAACCAATCAGCATTCTTTTTCTTCTGTCATGTAAGTTGTTGTGATTAAAATTTTATATACTTATATTCATCCAAATGAAGATGAAATTCTTTGTGACACATCTCTCTTTCAGCAATATTCAAGGTCTGTATTAAAGGTCAAGATAACGTCACCATAGGTTTACCAGATCAAAGGGCTGTTCTCTCATTAGACGGAGTTAACCTGAGGGTCACCACACTTCAGGTGAGGTGAAAGATTGAAAAGGAGAGTCCTTCATGGTAACCTCAGCCAATGTAGGAACTGAACCCATACTGTTGGCGTCATGCTACATCCCAAACTAGCCATCCAGCCAACTGAGCTAATGAGCTGATGGCTACCATGGCTTGAAGGTACTTAAATCCCCACTCCTTTAAATATAAAAAGCTGGCAGATGTTTAAAAAATGTGCTGCTAGTCTATATTGATGGTTAGGCCATTTGGTGTAAGTTGGAACATTCAATTGTGATCTTTTCCTGTACGTTCAATAGATTGCAATGTTGCAATTTCCCCAGGGATACTATTACAGTTCAGCCTATTATGAATACTTCATTGACTTTCAAAGCTCTAAGCACCAGGGACGGCAGTGGTCAGCACTGCTTCCTCACAACACCAGGGACCCAGGTTCAATTCCAGCCTCGGGAGACTGTCCATGTGGAACTTGTATGTTCTACCTGATGCTGTGAGTTTCCTCTAGGTGTTCTGATGTCGTCCCAAAGTCCAAAGATACGCAGGCTAGGTGGATTGGTCATGCTAAATTGCCTGTAGTGTTCAGGGACATGTAGGTTAGCTGGATTAACCATGGGAAATGCAGAGTTGCAGTGATAGGCTAGAGGGGTAAGTCTGGGTGGGATCCCCTCTGGAGAGTCAGTGTAGACATGTTGGGCCAAATGACCTATTTCCACACTGTAGGGATTCCATAAATCATGCCTTAGGAGGTGAGGTTCACAATATGATTGACAACTTTAAGAGCTGTCTTTGGTGGCTGTCACACAAAATAATATATTGCTTTTAAAATAGATTGACCACTTGTGCGGAATTAAAATCTTTGTATGTTATTTTTAATATTGTTTGGTGGGAAGCGAGTATTGATGGGCATTCACTGCCCATTCTTGATTGCCTTTGCAACTATAGTCACCATAAGCAAGAACTGCTTTCAATTCCAGATCACTAATTGAATTTAAGTCCCATCTGTTGTCATGACAGAATTTGAACCCACATCCCCAGAGCATTAGCCTGGGTCTCTTTCCCACATTTTTCAAGGCTGAAAAATGCCTTCCGAACTATTGCTCACTACCTGCCTAGTGTGCTCCTTCTGTGTGGTGGTCACCCATTCCCTATCGTGCCTATACTTCCATAGGCTGAAAGGTATCCACATCCTGAAAGGCACCACCCATGAATCTTTTAGTTCTGTGAGTGCTCCAGTGCTCTGTAGACGTGGTGGGGTGGTTGGCGTCAGTAGTGGTTTGGAACTAGTGAAGGATAAGTGGGTCTACAGTCTTGTCTCCTGGGGATGTCAGGTCAGAGCCTGGGATCTTGCTGAGGTGTAATTAGGGGTGTGTGAGGTAAATATGGGGTCAGTTAAATAGTTGCACAGGAGTTAGACTGTGTATTTAATGGTCTAACCTTTCTTTTTTAACTATTTAGTTAATTTAATCAAACCCTCAAATTCACTGATTTAAACGCAAGTTTCCAAAGGGTTCTGGGTATTGGGGAATTGCCCAGTGGAATCTTGTGATTCCTCAGAAATTCCTTTGGAGTTTGCTTTCATAAGAATTTTGCAGTATCCCCATGTGCAACACCCAATAATGTGGGAATAAAAACAGTCTGCCCAGTAGAAAATCTAGTTATGATTAAAGATTAGATAGTTCAACACTGGGTTTTGCAATGGAGTTTGGTGGGAAGAATGGTTTTAAACAACTGATAAAATACATCACTTTCTGCAGTATATTTCCACAAAAAGTGCCAGTTTGTAACAAATGCAGACAAAGGCTCAAATGAAATACTTATTGACAGTAGTCTGGGTCACACTGCAGCAGTGGTGAGTCAGAAGCCTCAAGCGATATTGTACCGGCACTTCGGTTCATGACTGGTTCTTCTGTATGAATTAATACATTTTCCAGGTTATTTGAAAGATCGTGAACTTATTTTTGCTGCTGGCATTAAACTATAACTCTAAATTGCTTGCAGGTTTTAAATGAGATATAATCAAGTGTAGAGTTACTTATATTCAGCAACATTGGCACTTTGATCATTATAAGAACCTCAAATCTTTGGTTTAAAATCTTTTGTCCAGCAACAACATATTCCTTGCGAAATTAAGGTTCCTTCTCTTATTAAGCAGTCTCTCGCACCTGACTACAATCCACTTCATTATGACTTAATATTTTCAATAAATTGAGGGGTGTTAAATCTCATTACTTTTAAGCTTTGTTTTTTGGAGTAAACTCAAAACCATATAATTATTCCTTTCAAGACCACTCTCTGGGTTGCAAACAGATTCCATGCTGAGGTATGTTTGTAAGTTGATTTTAATGCAAATTGGAACACAATGCAAAACAACATAAAATAGCTGTTCATAGCTATGAAGAAATGTTTGCATGTCAGATCCTTAAAATATTATTACTGGATCTCATTCAGAAGTACAAGCATTCCTAAATCAGATATTCATAAATCAGTGCTGCCTATAAGAGTTTTGTATTCCAATAGGAAATAAATTTAAGGTAAGAACAAGTCTGAAATGTTGCTTCACTCTCGCTCTGACTTGCAAGTTTCTATAATCCAGCTTACTATTTCTAATGTTTTGCAGCTAATCCTCAAATCTCCTACCAATGGTCATCAAGCTGCATAATGTGGAAGTTTCTTTCTACTCCTTACCTGTCAGTCGGGGGTCGGTGAGCTAGGTTGGCTGGGCAGCTGGTTTGTAATGCTGAGTGATGCCAACAACGCAATTTCAATTCCTGTGTGAGCGAAGGTCACCGTGAAGGTTCCATCTTCTCAACCTCATCTCTCGCCTGAGGCATGGGTGACCCTTGAGTTAAACCACTCCCAGTCATCTCCCTCTAATGAGAAAGCAGCCCTAAATATGATTCTCTGGCTCTATGACTTTACTTCTACCTATGACACATTCAAATCAAACCTTCCTGTAACTCTTGGAATCCCTGCAAACAGGTTTCCACACATCTCCACAGAAACAGCCTTAACAAAATCGAATGAGACATTGATAAATTATTTTTCCTCATGGTCCTCTAGTTCTCTGCAGCCTCTGAAAGAGTCAACTATATCTTCCTCTGACAATGTTTAGTTCCATGAAACTAATCTTGCTCGCTTCTAGGCTTTCATATTTGAAAGTCACACAAGTTCTTCAGCATTGACTTCTTGAATGCTGCCTGCAGAGTTCCTGAAGGAGCCAACCATGTCCCCTTTCCTTTCCTGGTTCAATGCAAAGTCAGGGTCACCTACTGCATATGCTGTTGATACCTATCTCAACCTATCCAGCACCATCACGACTTATTGGTTGCCTTTGTGCATTCATCATGGTTGGATCACTGAATAACTACACTTTTCTGAGCTAAGTAAACCAAATCTTTACCTTAGATTCTTTTCTCCCCCAAAAAGCTGATCCCTTCACCCATTTAATGGCTCAGGCTGAAACATACTGTTGTCAGTATCATAGTCAATCTTGAATTGAGATTCCAATTTCATATCCTTTCTCTCAAAATTACTTCTCATTTCCACCTCCAAAATGTCTCTCTTCCTCAGTCCATCTGTCACTTCCCAAAGTGAGTATTCCAATGCACTGATATTCTATACTTTATGCTCTGTAAACTTAAACTCACCCTCCTGGCCTATGTGTGACTCCAGACCCACAGCAATGCGGTCGATTTTTAACTGCTCTCTGGGTATTTAGTGATAAACATTGGCCTGGTTGGCGATGCTCACATCCCATGAATGAATAAAGAAAAATAAAACTGCAACTGCAGTGGTGCAGAAGGCAGAAAAACAACACCTTCTTGATAGCAATTAATGGTGGGCAATAAAATTCTGACCAAGCCAGTGCTACCCATATCCCATGATGAGAGTGCATCAATGATTCAGCCTCAGCTGAAGGCGACTACACTGCCATTCTAAGGGGACTTTTGGCACAAACACACAGAAAGGCTGCTTGTCAGTATTGGAATGCCTTTGAAGTACATTTTGCTCTACTGCACACTGAGCAATGTAATACCGACAGCATGACCCAGTTGCCTATGCGGCAAACACACTGCATATGCACTGCCCCAGAAGCTGTCTGCTCCTTATTTCTGTCACAATGCTGGTTTGGTACAAGGTTACTTTGCCCTTAGGTTTTTTCAGAGCGGGGGTAATTGGCCAGGGTCCATTGTATCTGAAGTTTGAATGGTTCATTGGGGCGTTGTTGTTTACCTCAACAGATAATGCTTCAGGCCAAAAGCTTGAAAGGTCTTTTGAAATCCTCAAGGGCGCGTGGCCAGCTCTCTAGCTGTGCAGTTCAATTCAGTTCAGGAGAGAGTTGAGTAAGAGTCATGGGGAAACTGGAAGCTTCTCTCTCTTCTTCTGCCCCTCTGATTTCAAACTGGAAGTTGCCTGTGCCTTTTTTTGCTGTTTGTGGTAAGGGATGTGTGTATATGTGTGTATCGTGTGTGTTGCGAGTATTTTCAGAACAGCATCAGTAAGTCAGGTTTAGATAGAATAAGTTATCCAGTATTCTGTTTTCAGTTATTTGTGTTTCATTCTGTAATTGTGTAAATAAATTTTGTTTGTTTAAAACTTGAGAGTCAAACCAGCTAATTTACTCCTGGAATATCCATCATACACTTAGTTAAAAGCAAATAGCAAAGCTATTGTCTGGGCTACATGCTTAAAAATATTTTGAGGGGTCTGGCCTAGTCCACAACATTTTGAAGTAAAGATCTTCAACACCTTATGTACTATAGTATTCCTTTCATTTACACCTGGCGTAAAGGCGAACCATAGTCTTGGAGGACCATAAGGCTGCTGTCTCATTGCTAGGGGAGCTGTGCTGGAGGAAGCAGGACCTGAAGACTGTGGCAGCGGGAGGCCATTTGGTTCTGGTGACTGTGCAGGAACTCTAAACCTGAAATACTATAGATGGGTATCTATAGTAGCAGGGGTGGCGAAAGTATAGGATATAACAAAGCCAAATTTTAATATTTGTTATTTATGATACCTTCTTAGATAGGTAGATAGATTACTTACAGTGTGGAAACAGGCCCTTCGGCCCAACAAGAATACACCAACCCTCCAAAGAGCAACCTACCCAGACCCTACATTTACCCCTTCACCTAACACTACAGGCAATTTAGTATAGCCAATTCACCTAACCTGCACATTTTTGGACTGTGGGAGGAAACCGGAGCACCCAGAGGCAACCCATGCAGACACGGGGAGAATGTACAACTCCACATAGACAGTTGCCTGAGGTGAGAATTGAACCCAGGTCTCTGGTGGTGAGGCAGCAGTGCTAACTACAGAAAAGGGGCACTACGTGTGGTTTCAAAATTCCTTGACTAACGAAGGGGGATAAAAGTACCAGGGATCTTACTCTCAATCACTATTCAATAAGCTGCTTAAAAAAGTAAGTGAATTATGCTTCAATATATTAAGGAGGCAAGATTATTTTATATTGCAAGCTCTCAATATCTATAACATCTTCACAGCACTGGGATGTAGGAGTCACTGGTTGGGCCAGCATTTATTGTCCACCTAATGCTCAGAGGGCAGTTGAAAGTCAATTACATTGCTGTGGGTCTGGAGTCACATGCAGGCCAGACCAGGTATGCACAACAGTTTCCTTCCCAAACAGGCATTAATGAACCAGGTGGGTCTTTATGACAATTGATAATGGTTGCATGGTCAAGCTTAGGGTATCTTTATATTCCAGACTTTTAAAAAAATTTCACCATCTGCTATGGTGAGATTCAAACCCATGACCCCAGAGCATTAGTCTGGATTCTGGATTACTACTACAGTGACATTACCACTATGCAACCACATCCCCTATACCACATGGACTCTAAGTAGTTCAAGAAGGCAGCTCACGAGTACCTTAAGAGCAATTGGGGATGGACAATAAATATGGCCCAGCAAGTGCTGCCCAAATCCAGTGAATTAATAAAATCTGAATCACTCATCAGAGCAAGACTCACACAGTTTCTTTCTTCGTTTCTAATGGCAATGTTTTTCAAGTTTCTTAGTAAAGATCTCTTGGCCCATAAGTCTCCTATACAATAATAATACATTCCTGAAATATCTCAAAGTGTTGCACACAATCAATTCCTTTTGGAGCACAATGACTGTTCTTTAGGGAAACACAGCAGCCATGTCTCACAAACAATAAATATGACAAATGAACTGCTAAGCTGCATTTTTGGCAGTAATATTCTTCTTAAAGATACTGTGAATTACAAGAGAAATAAAATTAAATTTACAGCATTACTTCTGGGTTACTAACTGGAACCTCTAACTCCGAAAACAAACACTTCAACACTCCCTTTGCTGAGGACTTATTATAGTTCTAGCTATTAATGTCAGAATTGAAATATTTCACTTGTGAAACCTCTGATTAATCACTAAAGGATTAATAGCTAAAGGATGGTTGAGATTAAAGACTCCTGTTTCAAACTTTCCTTTGGATGGAGTTTGTACCCTCAAGTCAAACAAGAGGGTGGGTGGCTGATTGGAAGTAACCATTGCACACAGACTAGGAGCTTATTGTGAAGTTTAGTGTTCACTAAGTACAAAGAACTATGGTATTGGTTGACTTACTCAATACAAAGCGCAAGGTAGGGGAGAATTTTAAAATTAATCCACAGGATGTTGACATTGCTGGTTCTGGCAGCATGTGTTGGCCTTATGACTGTGGTGGAGCACACCCGACTTGTTGAACTTCTGTAGTTTTTGGGGTAAAGGTAATTCACAACGCTGTTAGGAAGTCCAGGATTTTTACCCAGGGACCGTGACGGAATGGCAACGTATCTCTATTTCAGGATGGCCTTGTATCTGCTGCCTTTGTCCTTATAAGTGATAAAGGTCCCAAATTTAGGTGTTGTCAAAGGAGCCTGGGTGAGTTGCTGCAGTTCATCTTATCGATGATATACAAACTGCAACTGTAAGTAAGTAAAGGAAGGAGTGAATAGCAAGTTTTGAGAAGTTTTGTAGCTCAGGTTGAGTTCTGGATGTAGATTTGCTCACTGAGCTGGAAGGTTCGTTTTCAGATGTTCCATCACCATACTAGGTAACATCTTCAATGAGCGTCCGAATGAAGCACCAGTGGTGTAGCCCGTTTTCTACTCAAACAGAGGCTCACTGAAGATGTTACCTAGTATGGTGATGAAACGTCTGAAAATGAACCTTCCAGCTCAGCGAGCAAACCTACATCCAGAAGGAGTGAATGTTGAAGATGCTGGTTCAATAATGGTGACAAGTTAGGAATATTCAAACAGGAGTAGAATATTTATACCCTCAAGTTTGTGTTGTTATTGAGTTAGATCTGGGTAGATCTATATCTCAATACTATTTGCCTGTATTGAGATAAACACTAATATTCTAGGCGCTTTTAATGATTTCTATTCATCAGCGCTAAATTTACATCATTTTGAAAATGGAAAGAGATTGAAAATGTGTTGTTGTATACTGGGGCCTAGAATGTTGTGACAAATATAACCTGGACAAATACTCCACCATCATTTCATTGGCAATGCGTTCAGGACATCGACCCAAAGTACACCACTATAATTGATCTCACTAGTTTTCAAGCAAGGACCAAATGGAGGGGTGGAAAGAAGACAGAGTTTACACCAGTAAAATTAATGATAAAGTCCTGACGAAGGGTTTCAATCTGAAATGTTGACTTTCCTGCTTCTCAGATGCTGTTTGACCTGCTTCGCTCTTCCAGCTTCACATCTATTGACTGCGACTTCCAGCATCTGCAGTTCTTAATGGTATCCTTTCAAGCAATAAATTTTGGTTTTTAACAGCTATCTGATGCAACAGGCTATGGAATGTATACATAGACTGCAAACTCGGAATAGTAATCCAGGGATTCTTAGCTAATGTTCTGGGGAGAGGGGTTCCAAGTCCATCACAACAGATTGTGAAACTTGAATTCAATTAATTGGATTTAAAAGATAGTTTAGTTGTGACCATGAAAGTACTGAATATTAAATAGCATCTGGTTTAGAAATGTCCTGTACGGATGGGAAATCTGCCAGCTTTATCAGGCTTGCCTCACATGAGATTCCAGACCCACAGCAATGTGGCTGAATCTTGAATTCTCTCTGAAATGGTCTAGCAAGCCACTCGCTTATACCTAACTTCTACCAAGTCTGTTAAAATGAATGAAAACAAATAGACCGTTGACCAAGGCACCAAAAATGACAATGGTACACACCGCCCTTTTATCCTGAAAATCCTCTTTACTAATGTTTTGAGTCCTGTACAAAAATTGGCAAAACTGTCCTGCAGTCCAGTCAAACAGATGCCTGATATTCCTGAACAGATATGTGGAGAACGATGGTGTCTCAGATATCAACATTACCATTCTTGGTAGGTCCCACCAACAGTATAGATCAACCAGAGGAGGTGATACAGTTAGGAAGTCTCATGGTATTAGGTTAAACATGAATAAGGTGGATATGAACATGCTGATCACCACTTCACTCCTCGGCTGATGACTCAGTACTCCTCCATGTTGAGCAGCACTTCGAGGAAGCACTAATGGTGGCAAGGTTAAAAAATGAACTCTGGATGAAGTTCTTCAATATCCATCACCTTATTCATGTAGCACCATTACTGCCCAAGCTGGCCAAGCCCCAAAGGACATCAACTGCTAGACTGAATTCTGATGAGGGAAACATCAAGGAGGAAGAAACAAATCTTGATCTTGTCCTCCCCAATCTACCCGTAGCAAGTGCATTAAATTTGGGCATCCATCTTAGGATATCATCTGCAGCATTAGAATTGTATTCAACTGTAATCTGTAACCCCATAACCTAGCATATCCCCATTCTATCTTAACCCCAGGTCAGTAGATAAATCATGTTTCAATGAAGAGTGCAGGAGAGCATATCAGATATATGTTAAAAAATGATGAATCACTGTGACGAAGGTAACACACAAACAGAAACAGAAGTAGGCCATTCAGCCTCTCAAGCCTGATCCATCCTTCAGCGGCTGATGTGTGGCCTAAGTCCATATACGTGCCTTTAACCCATATTCCTTAACATCGTTGCCTAACAAAAATGTATCTATATCAGATTTAAAGTGAACAACTGATTCAGCATCCCCAGCCATTTGTGCAGGAGATGTGCAAATTTACCACCCTTTATGTGAAGAAGTGCTTCCTAACATCTCTCCCAAATGGTCTGGCCCTAATTCTCAGACTGTGTTCTCTTAGTTCTAGAATCTCTAACCAGTGGAAATAGTTTATTGTTATCTATTCTGCCTTATCTTGCTAATATCTTGAAGATTTTCATCAGTTCATTCCTTAACCTTCTAAATTCTGGAGAAAACCGCTTCATTTGCATAGTGTCTCCTCATAATTTAAGTCCTGAACTCAAGGTTTCTTTCTTATAAACGTACATTACACTCCCTCAAACATGTCACTAACATGTCTCGTCAGGTCATCCTGCTGAAGGACTGTTGTTTAGCATTTACTTTACTTTGGACAGGCACACAGTAATGAAACAATATAGTTCACCAAATTGAGGAATCCCTGGTTCTAAGGTGGCTAATGGCAGGGGGGAATGGATGGATGTGTCTGGGCCTACTGACTGTGATAATAAGATTACATTACAGACAGTGTGGATACAGGCCCTTCGGCCCAACAAGTCCACACCGACCCTCCGAAAAGCAACCCACCCTACATTTACCCCTTCACCTAACACTACAGGCAATTTAGCATGGCCAATTCACCTAAACTGCACATTTTGTTTGGACTGTGGGAGGAAACTGGAGCACCTGGAGGAAACCCACGCAGACACAGGGAGAATGTGGAAACTCCACACAGACAGTTGCCGGAGGCAGGAATTGAACCTGGGTCTCTGGCGCTGTGAGGCAGCAGTGCTAACTACTGTGCCACCATGCCGCCCCAATGACTTTTTCCATTTCTTAATTTGATTACCTGATAGTGCTCATTCTGTGTCACTGCATTAATGCTCTAAATTGTTCTTTGATAATGACATCAGTCCTGTTGTAAACAGCATCAAAGGTTACAGAACAGAATTTGAACTGCTTGCAATCCCTCCAAATGTAAAAATAATGTCTGCTTGACATTTAAATGAAGAGACCCCGTGTTGAGAGTTGGTTTAAAATGCTACACAACAGAAAGCAATTCCACAACCAATAATCAGGTCTAAGCCTGGCAGTCCTGCCACATTTGATTGCAAATGGCCAATTTAACAAATCACTGAACAAAGGGTCCAGGTTTATACGCATCTTCAATTATGGGAGAGGCCAGCTCATTAATCTAAAAGGCAAGGCTGAAGCATTTCAAATAATTATCAGCCGTAAATGCCAAGTGAAAATTACAGAGCGATCTAAACATCACAGGTAGTTACAATGGGGGACATTAATTACTCATCTATCAACTGGGATAGTACTAGCATAAGGGATAGTGAGGGACAAAAATTCTTAAATTGTGTACAGAGTAACTTTTTACAGCTGTCAGTATCCAAATCAACAAGAATAGAGACACTGCTAAACATGGTTCTCAGGAATAAGGCAGGTCATCTAGATCAAGTGAGAAAGGGAAATATTTAGGAAACAGTGATCATTCTATAATACGTTTAAGATGGTTTTGGAAAATAACACTGGTCAATCAACAGCAAAAACACTCAACTGGTGGAGAGTAGACTTCAGTGGGGCAAGAATACAGATAAGCCAAACAGAATGGAACCACCGATTAGCAGGAGAAACAGTGGCTGAACAATGGACTACTTTCGAAGAGCATATTCCCTCAAAAGGGATAAATAGGAAAAATAAATCAAGCGCTTTGTGGATAACCAAAACAAAAAAAAACAGATAGAAATGACTTCAAAATCCTGGCACACTCCTTAATGACATTACACCTGCACAAAATGGATTGAAGTGGTTGAAGAACTCAGCTCATCACCACCTTCTCAACGGCAACTAGGGAGGTAATAATATGCTAGTCAAGTCAGCAATTAATTAAATAAAAGATGAAGCTCCAAGTAGTGAAGGGAGGGCTGATGCACTTTGTAAGCAAGAACATACAGCAACAATGTAAAATGAAGAGTACTATTTTAAAGTGTGTGCAACAGCAGAGACACCTTGGTCCATACACCATTAAATGTGGCACAGACCTGTTAGTAATGCATACAGTGTCCCAAGGATTGTTGAAGGAATGGCCACACTTTTTAAAAGCAAGCTATCAGCATTTACTGTTAGCTGACAGTAGTGTTATATGTTCAGTTAGTGGAGGAGGTGTAGCTGCAGATGAACTGGCACCAAGATGTGTGTACAGAGTGACATCCGGCCAGCCAACAAGCAGCTGACTAGTCTGTGAAGTGATGATGATTTGTCGATGATAAATGCCTTCTGCATGCCAACTATGATATGACTGGTTCCCAGGTAACTAAACAGCTTATGGATGCAAACAACAAGGTGTCTTTTTCTCTGCAGTAAAAATAAAACGCAAAGCCTGAAGAAAGTCAGTTTATTTTCCCTCACCGAGTTTCTGTAAACCAATTAGCTTTTAAACAATAAGCTACAGACTTTATAGATTCACAGAATCCCTACAGTGCAGATAGACATCATTTGGCCACAGACATCACCACCGACCTCTGAACAACATCCTGCCCTATCTCTGTAACATTTCCCACGGCTAACCCACTTTACCTGCGCATCTTTGGCCTGGGGAGGAAACTGGAGCATCCACAGGAAACCCATATAGATAGGTGGAGAGCATGCAAACTCCACACAGACAGTCGGCCATGGCTGGAATTGAACCAGAGTCTCTGGTGTTATGAGGCAACAGTGCTAACCACTTTGCAATTTGTGAACAAATTGTCCTGCCTTTTGCAAGCAAGTGGAATACCTGGAGTAGAGACATTGAGGAGCACCAAGGCCTGGCAAGCTAAAACGATCATCTCAGTGAAGCCAATGAATAGGAACCATTGAGCTGCCTTCCCAGACTTTCTTTTCACCCATAGCAACAGTATTTTCTCATGTCTGCTTGAGTGTTTGTGATGGGGAGTTTTAAAAAGGGAATTAGAGTTTTAACTTGAGTCATACAGCATTGAAACAATCCTGTTGGTCCAACTCATGCGTGCTGACCAAGTTTTCCAAATTAAACTTATCCCACTTCCCTTCCTTTAGCCCAAGTCCCTCTAAACCTTTCCTATTCATGTACCTGTCCAAATACCTTTTAAATGTTATAGGTGTTGCAACTACCATTTCCTTTGGCATTTCATTCCAGGTCCCTTATAAATATTCCTCCTCTCACTTTAAAAATATACCCTAGGGAAAAGACTTTTGTTACTCATCTTATCTATGTCCCTCACGATTTTATAAACCTCTATAAAGTCACCCCCCCAACCTCTCATGCTCCAGTGAAAAAAGTCCCAGCCTGTATAGCTACTCTTTATAATTCAAACCCTCTAATCCTGGCAACATCCTGGTTAATCTTTAGCAAACCCTCTCCAATTTAATAATATCCTTCCTATAGCAAGGCAACCAAAACTACACAGAGTACTCCAAAAGCGGCCTCACTAATGTCCTGTACAACCTCAAGATGATGACCCAACTCCTACACTCAAGTCTGAGCAATAAAGGCAAGCATGCTAAACACCACGTCTCTCTGTTCGACAACACTACCCAAGTCCAACCCTTAATCGCTCTACCAAAATACAATACCTCACATTTATCCAAATTAAACTCCATCTGCAACTGCCCATGCCATTTCAAGGTCCCTTTGTAATCTTAGATAAGCTTCATTGTTCACTATATCACCAATTTTGGTGCCATCCACAAACTTATAAATATTCCTCCTAAATTCTCACCTAAATTGTTTTGTGTAAATGACAAACAACAGTGTACCCCTGCACCGATCCCTGCGAAACACCACTGGTTACAGGTGTCCAGTACAATATACAACCCTCCAACACCATCTCGGTCTTCCACTGTCAAGCTAATTTTGTATCCAGTTGACAAGCTCTCTCCGAGTTCCATGTGATCTAACTTTACTAATCAGTCTACCACGTGGGACCTTGTCAAACGCTTTACTGAAGTCCATATGGACGTCTACTGCTCTGCCCTCAATCTTTTTGGTAATATAAGAATTGTAGGTCAACAGTTCCTAATTGTTTATCTGTAGCTAGAATCTATTTACTTATAGTAAATAGTAATTCTTGTTAAGTACAGAAACCTGGTCAGCAACGACAAGATGCACTGCAACAACTCAGCAGCGTTCCTTAGATAGCATCTTCCAAACTTGCAAATGTTACCAACTAGAAGGAAAAGAGCAACAGATAAAGGGAAGCATCATCACTACAAATTGCCCTCTAAGCCACACACCATCCTGACATAAAATGATACTGCAGTTGCCTCATGGTCACTGGGTCAAAATCCTAGAACGCCCTCTTGAACATCTTTGTGGCGATACCTACATCACACGAACTGCAGCGGTTCAACAAAGCAGCTCGATAACACCTTCTCAAGAGTAACTGGAAATGGGCTGGCCTAGTCAGCAAATTCATATCCCATTAATAAATTATGAAAGCACCCCTCATACAGGAAGTTATCAGAAGTGGATAATGAAGGTGACACAAAGGTCAGGATTTTCATAAGTTTCATAAAACTCCAATCTAAACTAAGACAAAATTATTTTGCTTAATCTTTGCAGCCGAATATGGAAAATATTATCAAAATACTGCCTGGTAACTCATGCTGCTTAGTTTAGAGGCCTAGAACAGTGATATCACTAGCAGCTCTAGCAAAAATCCTCAATTTATAGAAATCCCACCAAATTAATTATTGAAAATAATAGAACATAAAAACAATAAATTTTAAATGATTGACATTAAGTACATTTTTATACATAGACAAATACATACATATAAAGCTATATACATACATCGGTATTGGTTCACAAGCGAATATCATCTAGAATCTAAAATTATGATAGGCTAAGTAAACTGAGCTGACTGATGGGGTGAGTGGTTGCTATGGTGATTCAATGATGAAATTTCCTACAGCACTCTGCTAAGTGCTAATGCAAGTTCAATTGTGTCTGATTTATATCAGCTGCAAGCATCAAAATTGCTTTAACAACAAAATTTCAGAAAATGTCACTGTATTCTGTTATGGGATTATAAGGTATCAGCAAGCCCAGCATTTTACTTCCTAATGTGGCTGATTGCAGATTAAAGCACAGTACTTTAAAGATGTCTGCTGATTATTGTTCTTCCCAGTTGGGAAACAGCCATGTAAATACTGGCAAATGTTCCAGCTCGTCTCGATCTCACATCACACCAGTTAAATTGTTTGTCATACAAATGTTTTATTTCCAGTATTGTACATAACACTAGTAATCTGCCTGTAGTGACTTTATGGAGCTGCTTTGGCAAGGTAAGCCATTCAATGGGGCAATGATCAAATGCTTGAACATTTTTAAATCCTGCATCTTTATGTTTCGGAGTCTCCTTTTCTCAATCAAGGCTACTAATTTGAACTTGTATTATCTAAAATTTTAAATCATTCATTTTAGAAAACAATACTGACGCAAATAAAAATCTCTCCTAAAAAAAACAAAAATGTCATATCTATATAGTGAAGTATGGAATAGAGATAGTGCTCTCAGAAAGTAATGTTTTTCATAAAACAGCTATTGTTCATACCATGCAAATCAATGCATCCTTTACTATAAGCTTAAAGTCCACTAAGAGCAAAAGAACATAACAGCATCATATACTGTCAGCTGAGACCGCACTTCCCACAAGAAAATATATTCCAATTACACTGACTCCTCACAAAACTGATGGGTCAGTTTGGCTACGCTTCAGATATGTTGATGGCAAAGTCAAATAACTTCTGTTCAAAATACTAGCTTCAGAAAAGAGACAATTTAATTATATCATGATAAAGGTGTATAATATACTATCATCTGGGTTTTAAAGTAGAAATAAAATAATGGTATGGTTTCAGTGCTGTGAAGGTTTTTTTTCCAAATGGTCAGAAAGCCATCAACAGCAGTGAGCTAGCTGTGGCATGTTTGTTTCCAACGAGCATGTGAGTTAAATTAGGTGTGAAGCAGGATAATTGCTGTAGTACTGATGAAATGGTTAAAAAATTTACCTTCTATGGCAGACAAAATAAATGGAAGCAGTAGTGATTTGAGTACATTTCAGAATAATCAGAGTTTTCACTTCAAGAGAACAATTTTAACCTAGCAGGAGGTTTTTATTTTGTGAAGCCTCTGAGCTGTGAAACTTTGTGTGCAAATTTTCAAGCTGTCAAAACTGAAAACAGGCTCAGCTCATCAGAATTAGAAAGAAATCACTAGGCCATCCAAACTGGGCCTGGACATCCTTACTAAACAGTATAACACTGAATTAACCATGATATTTCACATGGGACTTAACCAGTATTCTGTAAAAGGTGTTAGCACAACACTATTCTGCTCTACGTCTCTATTTATTAAACCAATGATCCCCATATGCCTATTAGCCTTCTCAACATATTCAGTTAAAACAAAAATTAAAGAGTTAATGTAGGAGGGGTCATAGTTACTGGGATTGAGTATCTATAAAGGATATTGCTGGGAATAGTACTGAGACTTTGTTTTGATGTTTCTGGAATGATCTTTCTATCCTGTATTACATATTTAGCTTTGGTTTTCTTCTTTTCCTTTAATTTAGCTAAAGAATTGGGCAACCTCATGTGAATATGTTCAGTGACTAAACAACTGCAAAAATCAAATTTGTGATTGATCAAGCCAGGTTTCACACTAGAATTCGACTTGTCCAGCATTACCATCAGATAGGATTATAACAATATCTGAAGCCAAGTGTTTGAAATGTGCTTGTTTGCTGATGTATTTTGATAATTTTAAGCTTTATATGTATAAATTATGTGGTGTTGGTTTCAAGAGCTTTAATGATTGCACTAAAAATGAAATCTTGAAACTGAAACAAAATCTAGCAGAATTTTGTCATTATCCAACAATAATTACACAAGAACAAATCACAACAAGCAGACCAAACACAGCCAGACACTCTAACCACCTTACCATACATCAAAGAAGTTTCAGAAATGACAGCCAGACTACTAAGACCCCTCGGAATCCTAGTAGCACACAAACCCACCAATACTCTCAAACAAAAACTAACAAACTTAAAAGACCCAGTACAACCCATGGACAAAACCAACGTCATCTACAAAATTCCATGCAAGGACTGCCACAACCACTTCGTAGGACAAACAGGAAGAAAGTTAGCCACCAGGATACATGAACACCAGCTAGCCACAAAAAGACACGACCCTCTCTCCCTCGTTGCCCTACACACGGATGAAAAAAAACCACCATTTCGACTGGAACAACACATCTATCCTGGGACAGGCTAAGCAAAGACATGCTAGAGAATTCCTAGAGGCCCGGCACTCCAACCACAACACCATAAACAAACACATAGATCTAGATACCATCTATCAACCCCTCAGAAAACAAATAGGAAATGACATCACCACAAACTCCAGGAACCCCATCCAGGACAAACATATAAATAGAAAGCAGGAGACAATAGCTTCGCTTCACTTAGAGGTTGCCACTGATGATGTTACCTAGCCAGGTAATGAAACGTCTGGATATCAAACCTACAGCTCAGCGAGCAAACCTACACCCTAAGTAATTACACAGATTCTCATTTGAAATCCATGTGTTTTGAGATGCCTCTTAATACATATTAAGTCCTACCAAATAAGTTGACATTTTATGTTCCCTAGAAATTGCCAAGTTTTTAGTTGTTGCATTCTATAAAACTGCAAAATGGCATTTTTAAAAGCATTTGTAGTTGTAAAGTAATTCATATAAACATGGAATTATTTTGCATAGGAGGCAGCAATTCAACTGATCCTGCCTATACACATGTTTTGAAGAGCTGTGCAGAAAATTCCACCATTCTACTCTTGCCCTTCAATCTTTCCTGATAATGTAACTACCCAATTCCCATTCAAAACTACAAGACAATCTGCTTCCAATACAGTTTCAGCCAGTACATTCCAGAACATCAAAACTTGTGTTAAGATGTTTTCCTCATATTAACTTTATTCTGTGTTCTCAAGTAAATGGCACCTAACTGAATATTTTTAAGATACAGATAGATAGATATGTGTTAGGGAGAGGGAACAAGGTTTATCAGAGGTTTGATTTGTTTTAATTTTTTTCATCACGTGTGCTGAGCTACAGTGCTTTACAGGCAGATACTATACAATTGCATCAGGGTAACAGATGGAAATGGAATGGATGGGAATGTGAAACTCAAACACAAACAGCTTAGCTATAATCTTATTGAATACAGGAGCAGACATAAGGGGCTGAATGGTCTACTTCTGCTCCTACTTGTATGTGTTCCATAATACTGGAAAAAAAATTATCTTTATTTTTTCCGTCAAAGTCCTTTATAATTTTGAACACCTCCATCAAATTTCGACCTAACCTGTTTGCTCCAAGGAAAACAATCCCAGCCTCTCTAGTATCATTGTGTAATTGACATCCAGTGTCTCTGGTGCCATTTTAACAAGTCTCTTTCACACCCTTGACAAGGCCTGGACATTCTTCCTAAACAGTACAACACTGAATTAGCTATGATATTTCAACTGGGACTTAATCAGTATTCTGTAAAAAGTGTTAGCACAACACTATTCTACTCTATGTCTCTATTTATTAAACCAATGATCCCCATGTGCATATTAGCCTTATCAACATATCTAGAAATCTTCAAAAACAATTTTATGTGCTGTTGGGTTATTTCATTTTTCTCACAACTTCAAGAGTTACTGGTACTTTGTTACTCAATCTATAGTCCGTGTAATTCAACTTTTCATTTCTAATATTTGCAATGATTTATCTTCTGCAAGATTTTGCCAATTTTTGTCCAATGATTAGAAATTCTACAAACCTGCAATATTAATTTCTGTTGTGGTTCTGTTCGCCAAGCTGGGAATTTGTCTTGCCAACGTTTCGTCCCCTGTCTAGGTGACATCCTCAGTGCTTGGGAGCCTCCTGTGAAGCGCTTCTGTGATGTTTCCCCCGGCATGTATAGTGGCCTGTCTCTGCCGCTTCCGTTTGTCAGTTCCAGCTGTCCGCTGTAGTGGCCGGTATATTGGGTCCAGGTCGATGTGTTTGTTGGCACTCATCCACAGACTCTATCAACAAACACATCGATCTGGACCCAATATACCGGCCACTACAGCGGACAGCTGGAACTGACAACCGGAAGCGGCAGAGACAGGCCACTATAAATGCCGGGGGAAACATCACAGAAGCACTTCACAGGAGGCTCCCAAGCACTGAGGATGTCACCTAGACAGGGGATGAAACGTTTGCAAGACAAATTCCCAGTTCGGCGAACAGAACCACAACAACGAGCACCCGAGCTACAAATCTTCTCCCAAACTTTGAATATTAATTTCTTCAAGACAAAAATGAGGATATGGAACAAATGTGCATCACATTTTGTAACTTTGTCTACCAGTATCAGCTTGAATTATTCAAGATTCCAGCATTACTTAGACCTGAAGCAGAAATGTCAACTTACAGTAATTAGCAACTGTACTTCAAGTTTAATGCCAAAATGCAGCTGTCTCTGTTTTCAAGGATATTTTTCATGTTTCCCGTTTAACATGAGCAGACGGTTAATGTGGATGACTTGTTGCTTAGTCAGCTTGGCCTGGCTCTGCAAGTCTTGCCCTGTCTTCTGCCTGATCACAGTCTCTTGCTTAATATCTTCAATGCACAAAGTTCTAAATGTAATTTCAGTTTTAGATTGTAACAATAATCAACACAAGGAAATAAATGGTTGTGACTCTGTTGTTTTAAATTTAACATAAGGTATCTACAAAGTATTAAATGCTCACTGTTACATGAAATTTACTGCATAGAAAACAGACCATTCAGCCTAATTGGTCTACATCGGTGTTCATGCTCGACATGAGGCTCCACTCTTCCTTTTTATTGAACACCATCAATTATGATTCTATTCCTTTCTTCTTCACATTTTTTTTAACCTTTCCTTGAAAGTAATCTGTGTTATTTGCCTCAAATGCACCATGTTGGAGTAAGCTCTTTGGGTAGAGAGGTTCTTCTGAATTTCCCGCTTGGAAAAAAAATTACAAATGAAAATAGCAAAACACATTAACACCTGCTTCAACATCTTTAATAGAGGGAAAACACCCCAAGGCATTGAACAGAAATGTTATCAGATAATTTCAACATCATACTACATAAAGAAATATTAGGACATGTCACCAAAGGTTTGGGCACAGAGATGGGTTTTAAGGAGCACTTCAGTAGATTACTATTTTAGTAACAGAGAGACCCTCGATCTCTTCATTTCCAACTGCCGCCGAGACATTAACCACTTCAAATTGTCTACCCTCTCCTCCACTCCAACCTCTCACCCTCACAATGCGCAGCCCTCCGCTCCCTCTGCTCCAATCCCAACCTCACCATCAAACCAGCAGATAAAGGGGGTGCAGTGGTAGTTTGGCGCACTGACCTCTACACCACTGAAGCTAGATGCCAACTCGAAGACACCTCCTCATACCGCCCCCCTCAACCATGACCCCACCCCCCCATCACCAAACCATCATCTCACAGACTATACAGGATTTCTGATGAAGGGCTTTTGCCCGAAACATCGATTTTCCTGCTCCTCGGATGCTGCCTCACCAGCTGTGCTTTTCCAGCACCACTCTAACCTAAAATCATAATCAAGTGACATGTAACAAAATTTGGACATTCAGCAGAATTTCATTCCACCAGCAGCTGGTGAAGCCTTTCTAAAAGGTAAATTGATACAATTCTTGACAGACCAAGATATGCCTTGTAGCTTCTTTGAGAAGTATGCAATTAGCAGCCAAGCAGTAGTGAACAAAGTGAGTGAGTCTATCCTTCTCCTGGGAGTACAACATAAATCATGTAACACAGAGACAGGCAGGACCAACATGAACCTATTGCAGACCATATTTACACATTTTATTGTTAAAGCCAGTCCATAAACTTAATGTGGTAGAGAATTGCTGATTTCCTCCTTCCTAAGAATTTTAGAAAACACAACTTTTCCTTTATTGTAAGTTAATCATTGAAACCATTTAAATGCCACATAATTTTCTTTCACATTATTGTAGCAAGCAGACAATTAGAGATACTGCTTAGTGGTGCAGAGGAAGAGAAACACAAAGAACATCACAATGACGAAAATCACATCATGATCTTGACACTTCTTTCTCTGACAGCTCAGGTTGTTGTTGCTTTGTTTTGAATGTGCTGCCCAGAAACGGGTCATTGGGCAAGAAACAGAACAAAAATTTTACTCTTTGCAAAAAAGCTTGGGAAAATATGCTTACTTGTAAAGATAGTATTCAGCTTGCTCCACCTCTTCTCTTGAAGAAATGTTGTCAATAAACTGCAGGATTAAAACAATATGCAGAAGTATTTATATTTGGCTTTAAATCTGCAGTTGTCCATTTATCATTTTAGCATGTAATGCTGTACAAAAGATAATCACTTAAATCGCACTAATAATTCCACCAACTAAAGGCATTACATTGATTGCTATTAATGTTGCCATCAAACATGCGGAAAATATGAAGTAAATCAAACCTCTTGCACAAAGCATTAGTAGCTTTGCTGTTGCGGTTTGAAGCTATCTGACTATAAGAATACAAAATTAAATGGTGAAGTAATAAAATCAGTTGACATACTTCTTTACTACCAAATCAAGCAAGTGAAACCTGCAGGAGAAAGAAACTATGTTTCAATAAAAACGTATTTGCAGACATGAAAATGTAGTCTCTATTTATGCGCATCTGGTCCTGTATTAAGCTTTTCGTTATTTCATTTACGCATACAGCAAGAAGCTGAATTCTCTCGAGTGATGACATTTATTAGCAAGAGGAAATATCGAGAGGAAATAAGAAGATTCCATTCAATATTGTTGTGCCATATGAATGGGAGTCAATAAAGTTTTGAGACAAGTCCATCTGACATTGTTCTCTCAATAATACTATTTAATCTTAGTTCAAACTATCTATTGACCTGGAGAGTTGAAAAAAGCTGTGTCACTTAAATTATTTAATCAAAACTATTCATTCTGAAAGTAACAATTCTGAATTACTAAGGGTGGGCAGTAAGGCCTGATATTCTGTGTCAAGAATGTGGTGCTAGAAAAGCACAGCAGGTCAGGCAGCATCCGAGGTACAGGAGAATCGACGTTTCGGGCAAAAGCCCGTATTCTGTGTGATTACTCATGATCAGAAATAAAGTGGAACATACTTCTGTCAGGTCTAAGACAGCTCCCTAACCTTACCAAGTTTCCAGTCCAAGACTCATTGCTATACTAGCTCTAACACTCATCTCTGAGCAGGAGTCATGGACAATTGAACTGTGTAGCTGTACTTCTGCATGTGCTGCAAAAGAGATGGCCAGAATCCTGTCAATCATATTGTATATCTTTCTTTTTAAAAGACAGAGGAAGGATCAAAAGGCGGAACAATAAAGGAGGGGGAGTCATGTTTTTGATTAGAGATAACATTACAGCTGTATTTCGAGAAGATATTCCTGGGAATATGTCAGGCAAATTATTTGGGTAGAACAAAGAATGAAGAAAGGGATGATTACCTTATCGGGATTGTATTATAAATCCCCCCAGTAGTCAGCAGGAAATTGAGAAACAAATTTGTAAGGAGATCTCAGTTATCTGTAAAAATAATAGGGTGGTTATGATAGGGGATTTTAACTTTCCAAACATAGACTGAGACTGCCATAGTGTTAAGGGTTTAGATGGAGAGGAATTTGTTAAGTGTGTACAAGAAAAATTTCTGATTCAGTATGTGGATGTACCTACTATAGAGGGTGCAAAACTTGACCTACACTTGGGAAATAAGGCAGGGCAGATAACTGAGATGGCAGTGAGGGAACACTTTGGGGCCAGTGACCATAATTCTATTAGTTTTAAAATAATGATGGAAAAGGAAAGACTGGATCAAAAGTTAAAGTTCTAAATTGAAGAAAGGCCAATTTTGACGGCATTAGGCAAGAACTTTCAATAGTTGATTGGAGGCAGACATTAATCGGTAAAGGGACAACTAGAAAATGGGAAGCCTTCCAAAATGAGTTAATGAGAGTCCAGAGACAGTATGTTCCTGTTAGGGTGAAGAACAAGGTTGGTAGGTGTAGGGAATGCTGGATGACCAGAGAAGTTGAGGTTTTGGTCAAGAATAAGAAGGTTTAGATAGCAGAAATCGAGTAATTTCCAGAAAAATATAAAGGCAATAGGATTGTACTTAGGAGGGAAATCAGGAGGGCAAAAAGGGAATATGAAATAGCTTTGGTAAATAGGGTTAAGGAGGATCCAAAGGGATTCTAGAAATACATTAAGGATATGGAGAGAAGAGGGCCTCTTAAAGATTATCATGGCCATCTACGTGTGGAACCACAGGAGACGGAGGCAATACTAAACAGTATTTTGCATCAGAGTTTGCTGTGGAGAAGGATATGGAAGATAGAGAACGTGGGGAAATAAACAGCCACATCTTGAAAAATGTTCATATTACAGAGGAGGTGGTGCTGCATGTCTTAAAATGCATAAAGGTGGTTAAATCGCCTGGACCTGATTAGGTGTACCCTAGAACTCTGTGGGAAGCTAGGGAAGTAATTGCTCGGCCCCTTGCTGAGATATTTGTAACATTGATAGTCACAGGTGAGGTGCTGGAAGAATGGAGGTTGGTTAACATGGTGCCATTGTTTAAGAAAAGTGGTAAGGAAAACTCAGGGAACCATAGACCAGTGAGCCTGACATTGGTGTTGGGCAGGTTGTTGGAGGGAATCCTGAGTAACAGGATTTACGTCTAGTTGGAAAGGCAAGAACTGATCAGGGATAGTTACTATGGCTTTGTGCCATATTGTGGGAAATCATGTCTCATGAATTTGATTGAGCTTTTTGAAGAAGTAACAGAGGATTGATGAGGACAAACTGGTATACATGATCTATATGGACTTTAGTAAGGCATTTGACAAGGTTCCTCGTGGGAGACTGGCTAGCAAGGTTAAATCACACGGAATAGAGGGAGAACTACTCATCAGAATACAGAACTGGCTCGAAGGTAGAAGATAAAGAGTGGTGGTGGAGAATTGCTTATCCAGACTGGAGGCCTGTGACCAGCAATGTGCCACAAGGATCAGTGCTGGATCCAATGCTTTTCATCATTTATATAAATTAATTGGATGTGAACATACGAGGTTTGGTTAGTAAGTGTGCAGATTACACCAAAATTGGAGGTGTAGTGGACAGCGAAGGTTACCTCAGAGTACAATGGGATTTTGATCAGATGGACCAATGGGCCAAGGAGTGGCAAATGGAGTTTAATTTAGATAAATGTGAGGTGCTGCATTTCAGAAAGGCAAATCAGGGCAAGCCGAATACACTTAAGGATCAGGTCCTAGGGAGTGTTGTTGAACAGAGACCTTGGATTGCAGATTCATAGTTCCTTGAAAGTGGAGTCACAGGTAGTGAAGAAGGCATTTGGAATGCATGCCTTTATTATGTAGTGCATGGAGTGGAGGGGTTGGGAAGTCATGTTGCAGTTTTACAGGACATTGGTTAGGTCATTTTTGAAATACTGTATGCAATTCTGGTCTCCTTGCTATAGGAAGGATATTGTGAAACTTGGAAGGGTTCAGAAAAGATTTACAAGGATGTTGCCAAGTTTGGAGAGTTTTAGCTATAGGGCGAAACTGAATAGCCTGGGGCTATTTTCCCTGAAGCATCAGAGGCTGAGGGGTGACCTTATGGAGGTTTATAAAATCATGAGGGGCATGGATAGTGTAAAAAAGGCAAGGTCTTTTATCTGGGGTTGGGGATTCCAGACCTAGAGGACATAGCTTTACGGTGAGAGGGAAAAGATTTAAAAGCAATCTAAGGGACAAATATTTCATGCAGAGGATGGTGCATGTACAGCACAAGTTGCCAGAGGAAGCGGTGGAGGCTGGTACACTGACAACGTTTAAAAGGCATCTGGATAGAAAGATGAATAGGAAGGGTTTACAGGGATATGGGCAAATGCTGGCAAATGGGATTAGATTAATTTAGGATATTTGGTCAGCATGGCCAAGTTGGACTGAAGGGTCTGTTTCCATGCTGTGCATCTCTATGACAGTCAGTCAATGTCCCCTTTTCTATCCAAAATAGATTTAATTATTAAATCACTATCCTTGGCATGGAAGAAGTTGTTGTTGAGATACAGAGCCAAAGAAAGATTAAAAGAGCTTGACCTATTGTTTCATATCAGCTCCCTTCTCTCATTAAGGTTGCTGTATGGTTTCACAATGTTGAGGACTGTTTTTGGAGGCAAGCTGGGATGGCAAGCAAAACATTAACTTGCTAAGATCTCCTGGAGCCTGGCTGATGATGATGATGATGATGATGCTCAAGCTATAAAGACTACACTCAAAAGTATGAATTTGGCATCTTTCTCTTCCCCAACTAATGCAGCATCAAGCAAAATCTGCAATTTATTCGGGATATTTGAAGTGCTATAGTAAATACATAGAATTCAATTTGGTTCTCTGTGTTGCTGCCATGTTCCCAACAATGCCGGATGCAATTTTTCAGTTTTGCCTATGTTCCCTCAACTTACAAATAATTCTCAAATAGTATAATTTTGTTATTATAAGGATGCATTTAATAATTGGAATTTTGTGGCGAGTGCGATGATGATAGTGTTTTTAAAAGAGTTCACATTTTTGGAACCTAAAACATGATCTATAAAAAGCATACATCTAGTGGAAGTCTTAAGATGAGAATCAAATAGCTTATAGTTGTAGATCTCTACATCATAAGATATGATGTCTGACTGGCAATAGTACATGGAGATGTCTGTACAACTTACCCTTGCTATTGTCAATGAGCTGACAGGAAGCTTCTTCTCGTAGGTTACATCCATTAGCACAGCTAGTTCCGCTGATTGAAAGAAACAGAATGATGTTTGATTATATGTATTCTGTTATTAGAGATAGAGAAACACCAATCAAAATATAAGTGAACTATTCTTGTGAAAAAAATAACGAGTGCATTAGCCTTTTGTTTTAACAGTCTATAACTTTTCAGCACTATTTTAGTTTCTACTTGTGAACATGATATACTTCCATTATATTTAACAAATGCACTGCAAGCTGCAAAAACAAAAAACTAGTAATATGCCCATACACTTTAGATTATTTCAGAGGTACCATATACCTTTTAAGAAAGATTTTTGACACTTAAATGAGAGAAAGAATTCCACACTTTGTTATTCAATCCTATTTAGCAAAGGCTTTGGCTTCGAGTGTGTTAAGCTTGAAAAAGCACTTTCGCTCTTACTAACTCAAACATTCAGTTGACTAACATTCAAGTAAGATTACAAAACATGGCTCACAACATCATTTGCTCCAATTTCCTAAAAGGAACAATGAACTACTTCCGTAGGAGACATTAGTTCCACCTAGCCTTTCAAAACATTTGAATTCCCTTACTTTTCTGTTGTGATCAGGTTTAAAATTAAAATGCATGTAGATTCAAGCAAATTGACTTTCACAAAAACTTATTTTAATTTCATATATTGGCATTCTGAATTTCTTTGGAAATTTCTTCTGAAAATTCTTTGGGCTGTGGAGGTGGAGGGGAAAGGCATAGTTTATTGGTGATCATTAGCAGAACAAAAGTCATATACAATCATGCACCATATATCTTGAGACTTGACAATGAGCTGTCTCATAGATATTTTAAAGCAAAAATTAGGTTCAAATGATAAAAATTCTCTGGAAAGGAAACCATACTGCCACCTACTGCACTTTATCATTGCTCTAAAATGTTAACTGAGCCATCCATACATCATTCCACTTGTTACAATTAAAGAAGGTTTCATACCCACCAAGCTATTAAAAGCTGTTAAATAATTAAATGTAACTTTAACATTGCAGGAATATCTTCAAAATTAATATTTTAGAATGCTCATTTGAATCACTTCAATTTACGTTAAATTGTCATGCATATTACAAGAGTACCATGACAAAAACTGCTGTATCCTCTTTATTATAAGCCATCAAGCAATTGATCAAGTATTCAGCCTTGCATTTCTTAGTAACAGTAATTTATTTTATATCTCAAATCCTCTCTTTGTTGTAATACTACAGATTTTCTTTTCTGGATCATGTATTTTTTAAAAATCACAGGTTTCTTGATGAAAGCTTAATGAAATTGTAACATGAATAACTTATGAAGAATTTGGGCTTAAAGCTACAACATTTTTAAAAAATCTGAGACAGACTCCAATGTATTGAAACAATTGGAATTTCAATAATTCTGTCACGATTTCTACTTCCAGCTCACACTCCATTCCAATGGCTCTTGCTAACAGAAACAGAGCATAACACTGAGCAGGAGCTAGCTTTTGGGTCAGGACTCCAAAATCTGGGTCAAATGGGGGACATGACCACACACTGCTGGGGAATACTCAGCAGGATTGATTTTCCTGGATTGGCTAATTATTGGCTAAAGGAGAGCCTGACCACAAAAGTAAGCACAGCTTACAGGTTCCTGGAGGGAAATATTTGGCCCTCCAGCACTGAAGGTGCAGGAGGCTGGTTTTTCAAGAAAAACAGCATCCCAAAATGGAGCACCTGTGTTGCCACTTCCTGGGATCTGTGGACCTTTACACCAAGGTTCCTCTGTATGTCAATGCTCCTAAGGGTTCTGCCACTGTATAATTCACACCTGAATTTGATCTTCCAATATGCATCATCTCGTATTTGTCCGGATTAAACTCCATCTACCATTTCCTGCCCAAATCTGAAAGCTATCTATATCCCGCTGTATTCTTTGTCAATTCTCCTCCCTGTCTGCAACTCTGCCAATTTTGGTGTCATCCGCTAACTTCCTAATGAGATCATCTACATTTTCTTCCAGATCATGTATATATACACAATATACAAAAATGGTCCCAGCACTGATCCCTGCGGAACATCACTCGTTACTGATCTCCATTCTGAAATGCACTGTCCTACTGCTACTAAAGTGCTGACGAAGGGTCACTAGACTCGAAACATTAACTCTGATTTCTCTCCATAGATGCCGCCAGACTTGCTGAGTTTTTCTAGCACTACTCTGTCTATGACCAAGCCAGTTTCGTATTTATCTAGCCAGCTCACCCCTGATCCCACGAGACTTTACCTTCTGCACCAGCCTGTTATGAGGTACATTATCAAATGTGTACAAAAGTCCATGTGGATAACAAATTGCCTTTCTCTCAATCATTTTTGTCACGTCTTCAAAAATCTCAATCAAGTTGGTGAGACATGATCCTCTCCAGACAAATCCTCGTTACCCATCACTAGCAAGTCCATTTGCTTCCAAATGTGAATAAATCCTGTCTCTCAGTATCTTCTCCAACAGCTTCTCCACCAGTGACATCATGCTCACTGGCCTGTAATTACCTGGCTTATCTGATTTCCTTCTTAAACAAAGGAACAATGCTGGCCTCCTCCAGTCCTCTGGAACCTTGCCTGAGGTCACTCAGGAATGGGTTTATGTGGCAAATCTGTATCCTAGCCAGCAATGCAAATTTTTCCTGACTCCATGCTTGCTCCCAATACCAGCCAAGAATCTTGCTCACTCTTTCATTTCTGCTCCCCATGGATAAGGCATAATTTCTACTTAGAACAATCGGCACACAGACTGAACAATCAGTCCAAAACCAAAAAGGCAAGTAACAATATGAAGTCTGAAGATATGGGCCAGCTTGGTGGCTCGCAGTGCCTGGATTCGATTCCATCCTCAGGCGACTGTCTGTGTGGAGTTTACACATTCTCTCCATGTCTGAGTGGGTTTCCATCTGGTGCTCCAGTTTCTTCAAAGTGCAAGTTGGGTGGACTCGCCATGCCAAATTGCCCATAATGTCCAGGGATGTGCTGGATAGGTAAATTAGCTGTGGGAAATGCAGGGTTAGAGTGATGGAGTGGGCGTTGGATCTGGGTGGGAGGTTCTACGGAAGGTCATGGATACACAATGGGCCAAATGGCCTGCTTCCACACTGTACAGAAAGCTCCAAAGATAATGTATTTACAGGCATTACTTAACATATTGGTAGCAAAATAGTAATGGGAACATTTGTTTGAACCAATGCAATTTCAAAATGTGAAATGTATTCAGTGAGTAAGCATGGAATTCATCAATATTCAAGGGGTAACTGAGTAAGCATACTAGGAACGGATAGAAGTTAAACTGATTAAGTTCAATGAAGAAGAGTAGAAGGCATCTCATACAGATCATAAAGTGATTGAGTAGGTGAGCTGAATGGCCAAAAGCCTAGAGAGCTACAGAAGGTGCAGGAGTGAAACGAAAATGGAAATTAGTAAAGCAAAGAGAGAGTATAAATAAATATTGCCAAGTCAAAAATACTTTATGAGTACATCAGGATATCTAAGGAAACAATGGGGCCAAATGGAGAGTGTTCAAATGTGAAGGCAGAAGATAAGGAAATAGCTCTTAACGAGTACTTTGCATGTGTCGGCACTAAAAAAGGATATAACACAGACACTCCAGTTCAGAAGGAGGAGTTTACAACATTGACGGAATAAAGATAGTGAACGAGGAGATATTGAGGAGTTTAGCATCTTTGAAAATAAACAAATCGTAAGGCTTGGGTGAAGTTATCAGCAGCCATTGAAAGAGGCAAAGGAAGAAAGGCTCTGACTACCATTCTTCAATACTCTCAGGGCACAGGCATGATGCCAGAGGACGGGAGGATGGCTAACATTGAACCATTCTTTTCTAAAATAAAGGCTAACAGAATAGACTGAGTAATTCCAGGCCAGTCAGCACAACCTTCAGGGTGGGATAATTATTAGAAAAAATATTGAGGAAGATAGATAACTGTTGTTTTGAAAGGCATGGATTAAACAAGGGCAGTTACCATAGATTTGTTAAAGCAAGGTCATGTCTGACTAATTTAATTGAGTTTTTTTGAAGAAGTGACATGACGACCAATGAGGATAGTGTGTTTTATGTAGCCTACATGGATTCTTGCAAATCTTCTGACAAGGTCCCAAAAGAAATAGAGTGGTCAGAAAAGTAATAACTCAGGAGATCCTGACAACTTAGAAGCTAAGGGTAATGGTCAATGGATTTTTTTTTATGACTGGAAGAGATTTCCTGGGCTCAGTACCTTTTCCATTGCTTTTAGTGATAAATATTAATGATTAAATGTAAGTATTAAAATTAAGAAGTTTTAAGGTCATATAGTAATTGGTCATGTTGTTTATATTCCTGCTAATCCCTGATGAAGGGCTAATGCCTGAAACGTCGATTCTCCTGCTCCTCGGATGCTGCCTGAGCTGCTGTGCTTTTCCAGCGGTACACCCTTGACTCCTCCATGTTGTTTATAGTAAACGTTGTAGAACATAGGAAGTAATCTATGGATTGGACAGCTCATACCGTCATTGAGTTATACAGCTTCAGTCCAACTCATCCAAGCTCACCAGATAGTCCAAATTAATATAGTCCCATTTACCTGCATTTGGCCCATATCCCTTTAAACCCTTCCTTTTCATATACCCACCCAATGCATCTTAAATGTTGTAATTGTACCAGCCTCCACCACTTCTGGCAGTTCATTCTATACACGCACCATTCTCTGCATGAAAACATTGCCCTTTAGGTCCCTTTTATATCTTTCCCCTTAAACCTATGCCCTCTAGCTTTGGACTCCACTACCCTGCGAAAAAGACCTTAGCTATTCACCCTGTCTACGCCCCTCATGACTTTTTCAACCTCCACAAAGTCACCCTTCAGCCTCCAGGGAAAATAGGGCCAGCATATTCAGCCTCTCCCAATAGCTCAAAACCCTCCAACCATGGCAACATCCTTGTAAATCTCTTTTGAACCCTTTAAAGTTTTACAACATCGTTCCTATAGATGGGACTCCAGAATCAATTGCAGTATTTTAAAAGTGGCCTAACTAATGTCCTGTATGGCCTCAACATGATAGATATGTGACAAATGGAATTCAATCTGAACAAGTAAGGAGTAATGCATTTAGGGACAGCAATGAAGATAAAGAAATACACAATAAATTGTAGGGTACTGCCAAATATAGTAGAACAGAAAGACCTTGGAATCGATAGATCCCTGAAGCCAGCAGACTAGGTAGAGAAGGTGAGAAAGAAATCATATTGGAGCTTTTCTTAATTAGCCAAGCTATTGAATGCAAAACTAGAGAGATTACATTAAAACTGTATAAAATATTATTTGGAAAAAAGGTGAAGTAATGCTTTCAGTTCAGTTCAAAAACAAAGTTAAGAGTACCTATTTTTACTAATTAAATAATTACTAAGTCAAAGCATACAATCCACTTCAATCTGTGAAAACAGATCTCCTGCAGAGCTAATCAAATAGTGAGACATATCAGAGAAATAGATGTCTAGCTATTTATTTCAGTTGATAGAGTTCACACATGGTTTTATAAATGCTTGGCTGAGTTCCAAGACTTACTATTGGATTATTTCAACAGGAATTTGTGGGTAAGTGAGTAGGATGCAGGAAACCATAAAAGGGGTAATGGGAAAGGAAGGATATGGAAGGATCATAGGGGCAATGGAAGGAGAATATGGATATGGATAAGACCTTTCAAACATACATTTCAATCAGTTTCCAAATCCACGTTGCTTTTCACAACTCCTCTGTGTACCTATGAAATATTTTCCCAAGACCTTGACCTAACTCCATGAAAGTTGTAGGGGGAACAGGAGGTGCCTACAGCTGCAACAGAACCAGTCAGGTCAGGATTACAGAGTGTCAATTCACTATTTTGCAATCTTATCCCTTGCCAGTGCCAGGAACGAGAATGGAAATCCTGGAACGGAATCCCATCTGCCATAAACTGCTGTTGTGCATTCAATACTGATGTCAGACAAGCACTGTTGAAAGTCAGAGGTAAGTGTTATGGACCCGACCAAAATATATTAAGACAACAGTCCAGACCCTATCATTTCCTTATTTTAAAGTAATTGCCAGACGTTGCAAGTTGAGTTGTCAAACTATCAACTTTAAGCAAAACACACTTGAATTTTACACTACATTTAAAATACAGACTAAATTAAAACAAAAGAATTGGCTTAACGCTAACTGTATTGAAATTCTTAACAAAATAATATACACATAAACTAATTAATGGTTCCAAGATAGCAACATCTCATAAATTCACCCTTGGCAAAGGCAAATTCATAATCTCATTCAGCATAAAAACAGACCCTGCAGTCCAACTTGTTCATGCTGATCAAGTTTCCCAAACTAAACCAATCCAGATTGCCTGCATTTGGCCCATATCCTTCTAAATGTACCTGTTCAAATGTCTTTTAAATGTTGTAACTGTAGCTGCATCTACCACTTCCTCTGACAGTTCGTTCCACGTATGAACGAGCCTCTGCATGAAAAAGTTGTCCACAGGTCCCTTTTAAATCTTTATCCTCTCACCTTAAAATTATGCCCTCTAACTTTGAACTCCCCAATCATAGGGAAAAGCCGTTTGTTATTCACATTACCTAGAAACTTCTAGAAAGTCATCATTGAGCAGCCCACCCACCAGTGCAAAAAAAACATTCCAGCTATCCAGCCTCTCCTTATAAATCAAACCGTCCAGTCCAGGTAACATCCTTGTAAATCTTATCTACACCTTCAGTAAAATAGGTTGTTTCACATTCAATTCTAGCAGCAGGAACAGCTTTTAACTGCATAAGGGAGAGGAAAAACAGCTTCCACATCCGGCTTCAAGACTCCAGCAGCAACTGCTACTGAAAGCTAAAACTAAAACTTCTGATTCTATGGGACCTTGACCCCACCCATTCAGGCTGCTTTAAACTTTACTGTTCCAACTTAAAAAAAAACAAAAACCTCCCAAGCTGTTTACTGGATTCAAATAGACAGCTCACACTTCTGTCTTAAAACCTATGTTCAAACGAAAACCAGGACAACACTCTTAAAGCCAGAGTATCATCATAAAAGGGAGGGGTCGATAGATGTTGGGTGCAATAGATCTGGGTGTTTATATGTGGAATCTAACATCATGTTTACAGATGATGAATGGAAGTTAATACCTTCCCTCAAAGTGTAGTTGATGAGGATGATACATTTAACCAAATGGGAGAGTAACGTGTGGGGTACCCACTGCATTCCAGACTCTGTCCTAATCAAATCTGGAGAAGAAGTCTTTTGACCAGCCTCTTGGCCATGAGCCCATAGAGACCCTTATGTAGGCAATTACTGACCGCCAATAGGGTCTTCACACTATCATTGGTATTCACCTAGTGGCTGTTAGGGACTTGCCACGTAGGAACACTGGCTTTTACTAGTATGGCCACATGCAATCTCCTGTTTATATTTTTTTTCTTTTTTTATTATTATCACCCAATCTCCTGTTTATTTTTTTTTCTTTTTTTTTCAAGCAGTGCCCTTCACATCAAACGCCCCACCAAGTTTTTTTTTCTTTCTTTTTTTTCCTTTTTTTTCACACTACCGCCTAACTGCGGTAGTGCTTATTTTTCCCCAGCACCCATGGTGTTTGTGTGCAGGTGTGAGACACAGTGAGAGACACAAAGTGCACGAACCTTTATTCAATTTCCACCACCAGGAAGATAGGAAAAACACCCGAGTGGCCAGTGACAAGCACTGCCCTTTAAACCCAAGGGCAATGCTGTGTGGTCAAGACATTGAAGGGGAGGGTAGGGACTAAATCAAAATAGGGTTGGAGGGAGGAATAATACACTCCACTCCCTGCGGCGCCCAGCTCTCCCTGAACGACTCCAGGGTGTTGGTGGACACCGCATGCTCCTTCTCCAAGGACACCCGGGCTCTAACGTAACCCCAGAAGAGGGGCAGGCAGTCGGCCCTAACGACCCCCTCCACGGCCCGCTGCCTGGACCTGTTGATAGCCAGTTTGGCCAGGCCCAGGAGCAGACCCACGAAGAGGTCTTCGGACCTGCCCTCCCTCCTCCGTACCGGGTGCCCGAAGATCAGGAGCGTGGGACTGAAGTGCAGCCAAAAGCAGAGGAGAAGGTTTTTAAGAAAATCAAAAAGGGAGTGCAAACGCCCACACCCAATATATACATGGTCCACGGACTCCACAGCGCCACAGAACAAGCAGTTGGGCTGCGAGTCCGCGAACCACCGCAATCTGCGGTTGCAGGGGACTGCTGCGTGCAGCACCCTTCACCCCAGATCCCCGAGAGAAAGGGGAAGGACTCCCGCATAGAGAGCCCTCCACTGGGGATCTCCACCGCCCAGTGGCAAATGGGCACGCCAAGGCGTGTCTGGGCGGTGGATGAGGGAGAACACTGGCTTTTAGTGTGTGTGGGAAATAAGGAGTCCCTCATTCAAAGGAACTCAGTACATAATGGAGGAACAGGTCATCGGGAAGAATAGGCCCACCACTGACCAGCGCCCCTTGGCCCCAATCCCACGACCTCCAATCTATCATGATTCATCACTAGCCTTGATGATCCAGTCAGCGTATCCCTGGCAGCTTTCACTGATTGCTACAAGCCTTCGGGCCATTTTGTTGATCAAGGATAAGGCACACCACAACTCAGTTAAGACCCTAATTGGTACTTCATTAGGGGGAGGGGGGATAAAGGGGGAGGGGGGATAAAGGGGGAGGGGGGATAAAGGGGGGGGATAAAGGGGGGATAGGGGGGGGGATAAAGGGGGGGGGGATAAAGGGGGGGAGGGGGGGGGGATAAAGGGGGGGGAGGGGGGGGGGATAAAGGGGGGGGGAGGGAGGGGGGATAAAGGGGGGGGAGGGAGGGGGGATAAAGGGGGGGGAGGGAGGGGGGATAAAGGGGGGGGAGGGAGGGGGGATAAAGGGGGGGGAGGGAGGGGGGATAAAGGGGGGGGAGGGAGGGGGGATAAAGGGGGGGGAGGGAGGGGGGATAAAGGGGGGGGAGGGAGGGGGGATAAAGGGGGGGGGAGGGGGGATAAAGGGGGGGGAGGGGGGATAAAGGGGGGGGAGGGAGGGGGGATAAAGGGGGGGAGAGAGGGGGGATAAGGGGGGGGAGAGGGGGGATAAGGGGGGAGAGGGGGGATAAGGGGGGGGAGTGGGGAGGGGGGGAGTGGGGAGGGGGGGAGGGGGGGAGGGGGAGGGGGGGAGGGGGGGAGGGGGGGAGGGGGGGAGGGGGGGATGGGGGAGGGGGGAGGGGGATAAAGGGGGGGGAGGGGGGGGGAGGGGGGGGGAGGGGGGAGGGGGATAAAGGGGGGGGAGGGGGGAGAAAGGGGGGGGGAGGGGGGATAAAGGGGGGGGGAGGGGGGATAAAGGAGGGGGGAGGGGGGATAAAGGGGGGGGAGGGGGGATAAAGGGGGGGGGAGGGGGGATAAAGGGGGGGGGAGGGGGGATAAAGGGGGGGGGAGGGGGGATAAAGGGGGGGGGGAGGGGTGGTGAACCTTCCCAGAAGGAGGCAATGTGGGATCATGATACCAACTGACTTCATTAAATACCATCTGATGCCTAGAGACTAAATATAAATAAGAAGTAGGAAGGGGCCAGAAATAATAGTGTGGAGGTGGGAAAAGAAGCCAGTGCAGGTGATTCAGTGTTTCTATCTGATTAGATAAGAATAGAACTCAGCAGGCCAGTTCCACTCAGCTGAAGAATACAGGAGCAAAAAAGGATTTTGAACACTCCAAACACATCAAAAAGATTAGGTGAGATAGCCCACCAGGGCCACAGAGGTGTCATTTTTTTCATTGCTCTTATAGGAAGAGAAATCTGACTGACTGAAGACAAGTGAGCATGGTATTGTGAAAGTCGTGAGCACAGATTTGGAAGGTGACAACATGTTCAAGACTTTGGAGAGGAAAGTAAGGTTCAAGGTGCTGCAGTACTTTTAAAAAAGACAGAGGAGTCAAAGTGAGAGTCAAATAATGGTGCAGAACCCAAGATCATCAATGCTTGAGGTATGTGAAGCAGCTGGATGGAGGTGAGAGGCAGCAGTCAGGCTGAGTGCGTAAGAGAGAGAAGATAAAATGGAAAAGTGGAACCTGCAATGGAAGAACAGCAGCTGTAGATTTTTAAATGCCAAGATTGCCTGTCTGAATGGTGTAATGCTACCTGAACAGGCTTGAGGCAATCCCAATGACTTTTTCTACTGCTGAATGCATGATAATTCACTAGAAATTAAAGCTGATTTAATTTAACTTAATTCAAACTAAATTGATCAAACACGTTCCTCTCTGTTTTCAATGAGTATTTTAGAGAAAAATTTGGTAAATAAATCACAATCAAAAAGTTACTGGAAATTTAAAAAAAAACAAATTACTAGGACAAGGAAATCTGATAGATATCCACAATAGACACTATAACTATATTATCCAGGATACACAAAAAAATACATCGGCTTTCAGAATAATATTCGTTAAAGTGCAAGAAATCTCCCTTTACTCTGGAACCTCAAGGTTTCAGTTTCTACTAATCTGCCATTAAAGCACAATTTGTTTCTCATTAGGTTTCTGAAAATTGTTCAAATTACTGTTGTTATTCTACTGAACCAGCCAGCACTCCAAAGGTGTGCCTTGCTTATTAAATTGTGGGACAAATGCAAAGATTTAAAAGAAAAACTTAATTAAGTCAATTGTATTGGCCCTCAGAAAATATTTGCCTACTTTCTGCCTCCTGACTCATACAAATTCAAAATCACTTGAGCTGGAATGAACAAGACTCAGTAAATTACTTGTAATGCACAGATGTAAAGTGTAATTGGAAAAGAATTGTGTTTGAAAGGAGTTTACCTTCTGGCAGATTTACAGGCACATAAAATACCATCCGATATATCGCCAATGCGTTTTTGCTTATAGAAGCAATATTAATGCTCCTGCCAGAAGTAATCTATTCACATAAATTTCCCATGTGACAGTTCCATAATGAGCATCAACCTTACAACCTCTAAATTCGCACAAAACAACTTATGCACTAAATTTAAATAATTTTCCATGTGAAATTTCTACAATACATACATATTTATTCCCCATAAAAAGATTTTTAATAACAAGTTTTCATTGGAATTACTCCTTTAGAAATTACAAAATATGATGCCATTCTTTAAAAAAAAAAACACTTTTCAGTTTCTGTCTTTTTCCAGTGAGGAGGAATCAGATTCTTTCTGGCTTTGGGTGAAACATGACAGCACAAATTTTGACACTCCTGCAACAACTGGAACAAGGATACTGAGGCAATGACAAATAAGGAAGTGGATGGAATTAATTATTTTGTTTACAGGACAAAAATAATATATTTTACAGCCCTTCTGCAAGATGTCTTACTTCATAGTTTTATGAAAAGATTTTTAAAAATGTTATTTCCATGTCACCATCAGCCCAATCACTGTGGATACAATGGGAAAAATAACTCCACTTTACAAGGCAAAGGATTAACTGCCACACAAATGCCAGTTAATAGCCATTTCCAACAAGAGAGAATCTAACCAGCACTCCTTGACAGACAATGATATCACCATCACTGGGACCCCCACTATCAACATCATCAGGGTTCCCAATGACCATAAATTTAACTGAACTAGCCATATGAATACTGCGGCTATAAGACAAGGTTAGAGGTTAGGAATCTTAAAGTGAGTAACTCCCCTCCTGAGTCCCCAAAGTTTGCCTATCATCTACAAGATACAAATCCAGATCAGCAAAGTGTACCATCTACAACTGAGCTGCAGATATTCAAAGCTCGTTTGACAGCACCTTCCAAACCCATAACCACTACCATCTGGAAAGACAAGGGCAGCAGGTACATGGGAACACCACCACCTGCAGTTTCCCATCCAAATATTCAGACTTGGAAATATATCGCTGTTCCTTCACTGTTGCTGGACCAAAATTCTGGAATTCCTTCCCTAACAGCGTTGTGAATGAAACTGCACCAAATCGACTGCAACAGGTCAAGAAAGCAGCAAATCACCAAACTCACAAAGGCAACAAGGGATGCGCAGGAAATGCTGGCCCAGCCATCCCTTTTTTTGAGAACATGAACAACGTGTTTCACATACTGGGGTGGGGGGGGGAATAATCTATGAGGAGAAAAATAATAGGTAACTACCTCATTAAATATCATCAAAGTATGTGGCAGCCAAAAGATACAAATGTTTTGAATATTATTTTCCAAACAATTGGAACTCCAGCAAAGTACTTTAACAATACCAGATGTTTGGAAACACATTTGTGTCCACTTATAAAGTCATTATTTTTTTTTTTTATTTTCCTCCAGCCTGCATATGCTTTTTCTGTTTTTTTTTCATTCTACACTCTGTTTCAAGCGAGTTTGTTCTGCTTTCCAAGTGCTTTCCTATTACCACATTTTTTAGGCCTGCAACAGAGAAATAAAGCTAAGCCACATCAGAGCTTCTCATTGTTTCTGCACTAATTAGATGACAACCATAATACTGAAGAATTAACTCTAAATGTGGGGTTTGAATACAGAATACCCATTGAATGGTATGTAATTATAAGGATGGCGGGGGGGGTCTTTTCCAAAATTTATACACAAATACAAATACTTACTTACAAAAGAAATTACCTTCAAAAGCTGAAAGTTACATCTTAAAGGTTTTCCACTTACCCAGATTTTGAGGGTCTTTCTGTCTCTGGTCCCATTTCTGACTATCTAAATAAGCTGCAGAGAGCAGGCACCTTTTCAGTACTGGAAGAAAAGTACAAACAAATTATGGTTACAGTCATAAAACAAACGAGAAAACTGGCTGGTCCACCATGGCTATGGTTTCCAGATGAGGTACAACCAGCAAATAAAATCTTCTTCATCCTGCCAGCTCTCTTCCCCTCCGCCCCCAATCTGCGGCCATGCAATTCTGCAGCAAAAGGCAAAATCCTTGGGTGGTTTAAATGTCTGTGCAAAGTTCTTCATTGTGTTTAGATTAATTTCATGCTTCGCAATCCAAAACTGATCCTCCCACAACTAAATTTGGACAGAATCTTTTCTCCTAATTATGTCCTCAGTAATTTCTTCACAAATGCAACTCTTTTCCAAAATAAAAGGACAAATTCACTAAGTCTCCTTACGGCTATGGAATTTTAGAATAGGTCTTAAATGAGTGGCCTTCCTTCTTATTACATCAAATCATACTGTCAAAACTCAAAATAGGTTAGAACATGCAGTTGAATGCATAATCAGTTCAGCCCTCCAACAGGCTAGAGGGGCAAATTGCCTGCTCCTAAATCCATATAGCAGCAGGTGAATCCAAACTCTGTCTGAAGAAATACAAAATCAGTTTCTGTGACTGGGTCAGTGCTATTAAAAAGGATTATATTTTGCATAATTCTTCCTTTTTAACTGACGCAATCTTATGATTCTCGGTCTACTCCAGGTTCTCACGTACGCATTGCAGTTATCATGCACTTGTACAATCAACATTCATGCCATACTACTTTAATTTTACATCTTTAGTTATCACCCATTGAGATGAGAAATATAAAAATGGTTTGACATCACTGTCTTGTTATGCAATAACATTAAAGTGTATTAAAGCTCAGCTTAGTTAGGGGAGCAGGATGGCTCAGTGGTTAGCACTACTGCCTCACAGAGTCAGGGACCCAGGTTCAATCCCTGCCTTGGGCGACTGTCTGAGTGGACTTTGTACATTCTCCCCGTGTCTGCGTGGGTTTCCTCCCACAGTCTGAGTGAATTGGCTGTGCTAAATTGCCCATAGTATTAGATGCATTAGTCAGGGGTAAATGTAGGGGAATGGGTCTGGGTGGGTTGCTCTTCAGAGGGCTGGTGTGGACTCGTTGGGCCAAAGGGCCTGTTTCCATACTCTAGGGTATCTAATCTTAAAAAAATGCCTACTACTTCTTGGTAGTCACAAATAATACTTTCTCTGCAGCCAAAATGGGAGCAGCTATTTTAATAATCTGAAATCTCACTTTAAAAATAACTCTTGGAGAATTTTACAGACCATCTAAACAGTTTCAGACCTCCAACGGTCAAATTAGCTTCCTTTTATTTGTACAATAACATCCCAAGTCAGGTGCCACATGAATCTGAAAAAATTTAGACCTCAACCTCGGTAATGATAGGGATATGGGCCGGACATTTAGAGTAAGGAGGTCAGCAAAGGCCATTAGGATGTCAAAATTGCAAGTGCTCAATTTCAAGCTAATGCTTGAGCTCTTGTGGTGCAATGGTAATGTCTCTACCTCTGAGCCAGAAGACTCAGATTCAAGTCTTACTTCCTCCAGAAGTGTGTAACAACAACTAAAAACAGGATGATTACAAAGTATCTTCAAATTAATGAAGAGAAAGAAATTAGTGTTGAGGAAATAGAGGTTGTGGCAGGGTACAAAGGCAATGGCCTCAGTTTTGTCAACGTTTAAGTGGAAGAAATTGTGCCTTATCCACGAGTAGATATTGGGTAAGTAGTCTGACACAGATGCATTTAATGGTTGCAAATAGTTGTACGTGTATTCAGTGCACGTTTGGATGATATCACCAAAAGGCAGATTGTAAATAGAGGAAGATCACCAGTGGTAAACTGGACATTGCATAATGTCAGGTGACACATGAGCCAAGGAGAGGTACCGCTGTATATCTGCTGGTGTACATTATCAGATGTATGGAGGTTTAAACAAGTGCAGTTGTCACTATAGACCACCAAAGATCTTTGCCCACATTTCAAATTGGAGCAAGTGACTGGCACTGACTCTGATGTGATAGTCCTGTCACGAAATCTCCCACATTATAATCTACTGAATTAAGTTGTTACCACTTAAATTTGTATCTTTACATTCATAGGGGAAATGCAAGAGCTTTTGGTGCTTCATCTGGATCCTAATAAGCCTACTATCACAAAGTTCCATACAGCAATTCTGTTGTCTCTAGAGAGTTTGATGATGTTGTGGTGTCGCATGGAATACAAGATACCATCCTAATCTATTCCATTCGTTCAAGTATCCCAATAGTACATTAATAAAGATGTGAGTTGTTATTTCAACCAAGACTGTCTTCTGTACATAAAGGTCTAAGCACAACTTTGATTAACCATGTTTCCAAAAAACAAACTAGTACTGATGTTGCAAGTCTGAAATAAAAAGAAATGCTGGAAATACTGTTAACAAACCTGTTTACAGATTGGAAACGTTAACTGTTTCTCTATTCAGAGAATTTGCAAGATGCTGCCAGAGCTGCTGAACACTTTCTGTTTTTATTTATCTACTGCATTCCTAGTTGTCTAAGATTGCTGGAGGTTGGACTACAATCTATTCACCATGCAATTTTTTTAAACCAATCCACCCTTACAGTTACCCAACGTTATGTTCTTGTGGTTCTGTTCGCAGAGCTGGGAATTTGTGTTGCAGACATTTCGTCCCCTGTCTAGGTGACATCCTCAGTGCTTGGGAGCCTCCTGAGAAGCGCTTCTGTGATCTTTCCTCCGGCATTTGTTATGTTCTAGGTAAAAACTCGGACTGCAGATGCTGGAAACCAGAGTCTAGATTAGAATGGTGCTGGAAAACCGCAGCAGGTCAGGCAGCATCCGAGAAGCAGGAAAATCGACGTTTCGAAATATCGATTCTCCTACTCCTCGGATGCTGGCTGACCTGCTGTGCTTTTCCAGCACCGCTGATCTAGACCAATGTTATGTTCTGCCATCTAACAGGAAATGGGAAAACCAACGTGCACATCCCAAGCATGAGGTAGTTTAGGACAAAAAGTCTCCATGTATCTCCAAAGAGCTGTTTTTAACTTGCAAATCAAATCGCTGTCAGACCAACCTGAACCAGGACACGAACAACCAGTAAAATTTGGGCTAAGAGGAGAGAATGCTGGAGAAACTGGGCAGCTCTGGCAGTGACCATGGAGAGAGGGGCCCCAGGCCAACTAGAGCGCGCGTCACTACCTTCCATCGACATCGGGCGGGCGCGCTCACTGTCTGTCATCGACCCCCCGGGCGCGCGCTATCACCACCTGCCATCGACCCCCGGGCGCGCGCTATCAAAGACGAACAACGACCCCCGGGCGCGCGCTCACTACCTGCCATCGACCCCCGGGAGCGCGCTATCACTACCTGCCATCGACCCCCGGGCGCGCGCTCACTACCTGCCGCGCCACCGCCGCCTCTCGCTCCGATCAGCCTCGCACTTTGCCGCAACAAGGAGGCTGCCATCTTGGAATGTACGAAAACAGGTCTGGGCCGGGAGGCGTCTAATATCTACAATAAATATATCGAAGTTTATTATTTTTTTCCAAAGAGCATGTGTTGAGCTATCATACATTTTGACAAAAAAAAAACATTAAGCTCTTTATCCAGGCCTGTGCTGATTTGACTCCTTCGATACGTTTGTACACGACTCCTCCCCGGTCCCTGGTGGTAGTGTCCGGGTGAAATGGCGGTGATTGTGACGCGGGGCCTCTACATTCTATTTCAGAATGTCAGAGGCGGCACGTTCCCCTATCAGCATAAAGCCCGCGACTGCTGGCGTTGGGGTGAGTGGAGCATCGGTGCCTTATGGGAGAGGGCTATGGACATGAGTGTGTCCCTCAGTGCTTTAGGGGAGATGGGGCATGGACATGAGTGTGAGTGTCTCAGTGCTTTACAGAAGCGGGGACATGAGTGTTCATAGTTAGTTAGTTAGGGAGGGAGTGAGGCTTAGCGCTTTAGGGCAGAGGGAATGAGTGAGGATAGAGAGTAACTGCAGAAAGTTGCAGCACAAAGGGATTTGGGGGATACTTATACAAGGAACATGTGTGTCCTCGGTGAATGACTGAAGAAGCCTCACCGTTTCAGTCTTGATCGAATGAAGAGAGAATGGAACTTAAGTGCTCACAGTGACAGGGCAACAGCCCACTGCTCAGTCCCTTTAAAGAGATCATGATTTGTAGATGCCGGTGTTGGACTGGGGTGTACAAAGTTAAAAATCACACAACACCAGGTTATAGTCCAACAGGTTTAATTGGAAGCATATTAGCTTTCAGAGCGACGCTCCTTCATCACAGCGCACCGAAAGCTAGTGCTTCCAATTAAACTTGTTGGACTATAACCTGGTGTTGTGTGATTTTTAACCTTTTAAAGAGGAGCATTGTATTTGTAGCTTCTCCCAAGCTGCACTGATTTCAAAGTTCACATAGAGATTAAGGAATTTGAAAAGTGAGAAGGGACTGCGCACCCTGCCTTTTAGCGAGTGCACTTCTTGCAGTTGCTTGGCAGACGATTTTTAAAATGAGAAAAGTAAACAAAATACGAAACGCCTGTCTAGTTATTAATAAACGGATTGCTCCTTAATCGAGTATTGGTAAGATTCTAGTCATAACAAGTTGAACAACTGTTCTCTCCAATAGACCATAAATAAGAATCCCGATGTCACCTGGAGAAGGAACACTGTGTTAGAGACCTTTTAGATCTTTATCTGTTTCACTCCTGTATTTAACCACAGGTCCTATGTTTAAACAGCTCTTTTCAAGGTTTGGAACACAAAAAACAGCCTTCCTTTGGCCAATATTTAAAGTCCGAGATACCATTGAAATATTAATGTTCGTCGAGAAAGGTAGATGGAACAATGATCTCAATGTTCATGTTCGAAGCTGCCCCTTATTAGAAGATAGTTTACTGGCAATGTCATAAGATTAGTCGAGGCATTGAATACAATTGTGATTGAGCTGTCTATAATGTTAGTTAGGTCACAGCTGGAATACTTGGTGCAGTACTGGTAACCACACTAGGAAGGTTGTGATTGCACCAAAGAGAGTGCGGGTAAGATTTCAAAAATGAGTTTTGAGTTTTTATATTTTATTCTACAGCTACTGTACATGAAAGCACAGTACAGCAGACAAATGTAGATCTTCTCATGACCAACATCTGAGGTGCATCCAAATGGTCGGCCTTCATAAAAGATGTGCCCTGGGCTGGAGCAATTTAGCTAAGAATAGAGGCTGGGGTTGCTTTTCTTAGAGTATAGAAGACTGAGGGGGCCTGATTGAATGAACAAAGTTATGAGGGGTAGGTTTATCCTTAGAGACGGGTCACTAACTGGGGGAACGGTTTTAAGGTTAAAATGTAGCAGTTTTAGATGGGATTTAAGGGAAAAAGAATATCCACCAAAGGGTGATGGATATCTGGAACTGAGTTCTAAAAGGGTGATAGAGGCAGTATCCATCAAAAGATTTAAGAAGTATTCTAAATGGCTGAGGTGTTAAATGAATACTTACAAGGCAGATGGAGCCCAGGTCATGATGACAAAGAACAAAACATAGTCACCTGAAAGAGTTTAAATTGATAAAGAGGTGGGTTTTTAACATGCAAGTCAGTATGTAAAGTTGATAAGGCACTAGATGAAATGCATCCAATGATATTGAAGGAAATAAGATTGGAAATTGCAGAGGCACTGGCAATACTAAGATGATGAGACAGAGGATCAGCGGTATGTCTTCCAATCTTCCTTGGATTCATGGATGGTGTCAGAGAAGTGCAGACATTAGGCCCTTGTTGAGGTGAAAAAAAAGTTTGTGGAGACTAGGCATTTTAACTGATTTGTTGTACGTGGACTTCCAAAAGACATTCAATACCGTGTCACCTAACAGACCTGTGAGGGAAATGTTTCATACACAAGAACACCCAGTTATGTCTTTCCAACCTGAAAAGACCCATTAATCCTAACTTTCTGTATTCTGTGTGTTAACCTATCTTCAATCCAAACTCATCCTCAACTTCCTGTTTTGTGAAGGAACTTTACATGTGGCACCTTATTGAAAGCCTTCTGGAAATCCATACACTCTATCTAATGGTTTCCCCCTTTCAGGTTGAAGTTGGCTCGCTGAGCTGGAAAGTTTGATTTCAGATGTTTCATCGCCATGCTAGTTAACATGATCAGTGAGTCTCCAGTGAAGCGCTGGTGTTATGTCCTACTTTCTATTTATGTGTCTTGATCTCTTAAGGTGGGTGATAACATTTCTGGTTGTGAATATAGATGGAAAATAGGGCAATTCAAGCAAGGAATTAGATTGGATATTAGATTCAACCACTTTGTGATTGAATATTGTCTGGTCAGCATAGATAATAGGACCGAAGGGTCTGTTTCCGTGCTGTACATCTCTATGACTCTAAGGGACAGGGAGACTGTAGATGATTGTTTTAATTAAGTTACTGTGACTCTAATAATACTCAATGGTTTATTAGCTAAAGGCATTAAATAGCTGGAAACCAGCCATTCAAGTTTAAAATGTGAACGTTCTTAGCTACTGGAATCCTGAACACCGCACTCACTTGTGCTAATTTCAGAATAAATACGTTATGCAAGTATTTAATCCTGTCTCAGGATAAAATGCAAAAAAAAGGAATTCTGAATTATAAACAAACTGCTAAAATGACAGCATGTCAGGGAGCATCTGCAGAGAGGGAAATAGAGGAAGATACATTTTTCACAAATGTTTCCATAATTAAGAGAAAATCTAAATACAACATGATCTGTAATGACAAGCAGTGTATTCTCTTAATATAAAATTTAAATCTGATTTCATTTTATATTTGCAGTGAAACGGTATTTACTATCTGACAATGTGGTTCGTTTGATGGAGTTCCAACGGAAGAAGGTTGCAATTGCCAATCAGATGTACATTAGTAGAGGTATGTTATACTGCTATCAGTTTTTTCATTGTCTTTTCCTGAGTAAAAGTACTTTAGGAAACACAGTTTCGTGTGGAACTCATCTGCCAGATCACAGAAGCCTGTTTAAAAATAAGTTTTTTGAGTTACTGATTTTTATTTTTTTTAAAGGGGCAATGTACTTTTTGTTTCAGTTCCTCCCTCTCACCAAACACTGTGTTCCCCATTATTTCTATTATGTTATTTGTGTCCACCTTCGTGAAGCCAGAACCAAAATATAGATTTAATTTAGTTCATCAGCCATTTCTTTGTTCTGTTTTATTGCTTTTACTTCAAATACATCCAGTAGCATTCAAAATCTGGCAGTTTTTTTCTGCATTTTACATATTGAAGTGAAGGCTTGAGAATTTTCTGTCTGAAATACTGAAGGTATAATTTTATTTTGAAAGTCAGGTAAACGTTTAGACATTTTTATTATCATTTACTTTTTAAAAACTGAAACTTTTTTAACTGTGCAGAACAATATTTCAACAACATTGAGGAGAAGCTAAGAAAGAATGAGTTGATCCTCAAGGACGATTTAAAAATGTTATTACATTTGTGCCAAACGCCATCAGATGTCAAAGTAGCAAAGAATCTAATTTACAGGTATGTCAATTTTTTTTTAAAAATGTAATTAATTCCATAAATCTGAATCTCTGGTCCTAATTAAGATTAATAGTTTTTATTTGGTTCCATATCTAATTTCCATGCATAGGTCTTTCTGGTATAACTTCTAACCAATGCTCTGATATAAAACAGGCTTAGAATTACATTTTAGAAAGTGTGAAAAGTACTCAGCAGGTCAGGGAGCATCTGCAGAGAGGGAAATTGAGGAAGATACATTTTTCACAAATGTTTCCATAATTAAGAGAAAATCTAAATACAAGATGATCTGTAATGACAAGCAGTGTATTCTCTTAATATAAAATTTAAATCTGACAGAGTGAATGCCTCAGATCTATCACTGTTTGCCAAAACGCATCAATGTGAATCACTAGATGTGTTTCACCCTTCATAGATTCTTTGATATTTAAATATATTCAGCATTTTCTGATTTTATTCCAGTAAGTTTGGTTTTAGTAGAAGTAAATTTATTTCATTTTATCGCTCCAATGCTGGTATCATAGAAGGTTATAATTGTGTACGTTAAATAATACAATAATTAACTGTCGAAACATATATAATTTTCTCTGTTGTGAGCTACAGTTGATAACCTTGCCTGGGGTTTAAATAGATTTATCATTTCACTGATAGACAAAACACACATTATTTTGAGCTCAACAAATGCAGCTCTGGCTACGATGGAATGTCTAGGAATTGTATGTCCCATTTATTTCCTGATACACTCAGGAACACATTTAAGCAGTACTGAGTGTAAGATGCTGTGTAGATATCATTTCATTGACTAAATGGATGTGTCATGGTTTGTAGTCTGATTTTAAAAATAAACATTAGCATTAACATTGATTGGCACAGGTGAGGTGCCGGAAGACTGGAGGTTGTGGTGCCACTGTTGAAGAAAGGTGGTAAAGACAAGCCAGGGAACTATAGACCAGTGAGCCTGACATCGGTGGTGGGCAAGTTGCTGGAGGGAATCCTGAGGAACAGGATGTACATGTATTTGGAAAGGCAACGACTGATTAGGGATAGTCAACATAGCTATGTGCATGGGAAATCATGTCTCACAAACTTGATTGAGTTTCTTGATGAAGTAACAAAGAGGATAGATGAGGGCAGAATGGTAGATGTGATCTATAATGGACTTTAGTAAAGCATTCGATAAGCTTCCCCATGGGAGACTGATTAGCAAGGTTGGATCTCACTGAATACAGGGAGAACTAGCCATTTGGATACAGAACTGGCTCAAAGGTAGAAGACGGAAGGTGGTGTGGAGGGTTGTTTTTCAGACTGGAGGCCTGTGACCAGTGGAGTGCCACAAGGATCGGTGCTAGGTCCTCTACTTTTTGCCATTTACATAAATGATTTGGATGCGAGCATAAGAGATTTGGTTAGTAAGTTTGCAGATGACACAAAAATTGGAAGTGTAGTGGACAGCGTAGAGGGTTACCTCCGATTACAACAGGATCTATGATTGGGATAAATGAATTCCATTTGTACTTTTTGCCATTAGAAATGTGTCAAATGATTCAACCAAATTCTGTCAATTTGAATTTGTTTTTGGGCATGAAGTGAGGACTGCCAAAATTTATTAAGGAGAAATTGATGTGTCAGAGTTCAGAGACCACATATTTGGAGTATGTATCAGATTTTAAGGTATGATTAAATGAAGCAGGGGAGTTGATGAGACAATATCTAAAAGTATCACAGCATACAATGAAACAGGAAGCAGACAAAAAAAATCAAAAACTTGCAATTTTGCTGTCAAAGATAAGGTTATTTCCAATGGTAGGTGAACCTTTAAAAGCAAACTATAGCGGACCTTATCAAGTCAAAAGGGCTAAGTTGCCCTTAGTGTTAGGTGAAGGGGTAAATGTAGGAGAATGGGTCAGCATGGGTTACTGTTCGGATATTCGGTGTGGACTTGTTGGGCCGAAGGGCCTGTTTCCACACTGTAACGAATCTGATCTAATCTAATCTAATCTAATCTAATCTTGACCAGATGGGCCAATGGGCTGAGAAGTGGCAGATGGAGTTCAATTCAGATAAATGTGAGGTGCTGCATTTTGGGAAAGCAAATCTTAGTAGGACTTGTACACTTAATGGTAAGGTCCTAAGGAGTGTTGCTGAACAAAGAGACCTTGGAGTGCAGGTTCAAAGCTCCTTGAAAGTGGAGTCGCAGGTAGATAGGATAGTGAAGAAGGTGTTTGGTATGCTTTCCTTTATTGGTCAGAGTATTGAGTACAGGAGTTGGGATGTCATGTTGCAGTTGTATAGAACATTGGTTAGGCCACTGTTGGAATATTGCGTGCAATTCTCATCGCCTTCCTATTGGAAAGATGTTGTGTAACTTGAAAGGGTTCAGAAAAGATTTCCAAGGATGTTGCCAGGGTTGGAGGATCTGAGCTATAGGGAGAGGCTGAACAGACTGGGGCTGTTTTCCCTGGAGCGTTGGAGGCTGAGAAGCGACCTTATAGAGATTTACAAAAGTTTGAGGTGCATGGATAATATAAATAGGCAATGTCTTTTCTCTGGGGTGGGGGAGTCCAGAAGTAGAGGGCATAGGTTTAGGGTGAGAGGGGAAAGGCTTAAAAGAGACCTATGGTGCAAGGTTTTCACACAGAGGGTGGTACGTGTATGGAATAAGCTGCCAGAGGAAGTGGTGGAGGCTGGTACAATTGCAACATTTAAGAGGCATTTGGATGGGTATATGAATAGGAAGGGTTTGGAGGGATATGGGCAGGGTGCTGGCAGGTGGGACTAGATTGGGTTATGATATCTGGTCGGCATGGACGGGTTGGACCGAAGGGTCTGTTTCCATGCTGTACATCTCTATGACTCTATTTGACCCGAAGACTTTAGTTATTGGTGCAACATGTGCTTTAACTTGTACAATTGTGGGGTATCCCTCAAAATGCTGATGTAGTCAGTTCCCCTACAGACTGTACTTATTCCACTATTTCAAGTGGCAAATACAAAAACATAACTGCTCCCCTCCCCTTGTTTGTCTGAAACCCTCAGAAGCAGTCACAGTTTCCCGACTCCAGAATGAGGACCTCAGCCGTGCATTTAACAAACTGTGCTAGTTGGTCTTCGGCAAAATCACTAGAAAAGCTGATCTGTTAGATTTCGATGCTTTGAGACAACTGCTCAGAATACTGGGAAATCTCCGGTCACGTGGGAGGTGCCATTCTGAAGCAGTAATCGTACTTGCTGACTGATGTGTTTGAACTGCTTTCTATCTCCAGCCACAGCCCATTCCCACAGTGAGAGCAAAAAAATGAAAGGACTGTGAATGTGAAATCAGAAACAAAAACAGAAGTTGCTGGAAAAACTCAGCAGGTCTGGCAGCATCTGTGGAGAGAAATCAGAGTTAACATTTTGGGTCTAGTGACCCTCAGAACATGAGAGCTGCTGCTGAAATGTACGCACCTCTTCGGATCCTGTCAAAGCTGCAGGAATTCTTGGTTTTCTCCATAGCAAAGCCGCCCTTCGGCTGGTATGGATGGTGGAATTGTGAAAATGTTTTTTATTTCCACACTCTAACCCTTCCGATGGAGGAGGTGGGAGGAAGGGAGCTCAGCTACAACCTTTACTATGATGTTTTAAAACACCAAATACAAAGATGTATTAATTAATTATACGGAAATAATTATTAAAATGTGACACTGTCTGTCTATTGCTTAACGGGCATGAAGAAAAAGAATGATAGGATCTACTTAAAATATCATAATCATCTAGGACTGAGTAGTAACTTGCATTCCAGTAATTACAGAGTATATTTAAGATTCCATTAATGACTAACAATACAGATGTTCAGTGCGAACTTTATAATGTTACAGCAGTGAACGAGGCTTTCAAACCTTTGATGTATTTTAGAAGACGCTATCCAGTTAGCGCCATTTCCTGTTTATATGCCATACCCCGATAATTATGTTCCCTCTTAAGTATCAATTCCCTTCTGAAAGGTATTATTGAATCTACTTCCACTACTTTTTCAGGAATAAGTGCAGTTCTTAACAGCTTGCTGTATCAACATATATTTCTTGTGTCACTTCTAGTTCTTTTACCAATTATGTTAACTTTCTAATGGATCCAAAAGAATAGCTCTCTCTAAAGATGCTGCCAAGACCTGTTGAGAGTTTCCAGCAGTCTGTTTTTAATATAATTTAAATTTGTGTCCTGTCATGACAACGTTTAAGAGGCATCTGGATGGGTATATGAATAGGAAGGGTTTGGAGGAATATGGGCCGGGTGCTGGCAGGTGGGACTAGATTGGGTTGGGATATCTGGTTGGCATGGACAGGTTGGACCGAAGGGTCTGTTTCCATGCTGTATATCTCTATGACTCTATGACTGACTCACTTGCCTTTGGGAATAGCCTCCCATTATTTACTTGACGAAAACCATTCAGGATTTGAACAAAACTTTGAACTTAAATCTCCCCTTTATCTTTTCTAGACGCCATTCTACAAAATCTCCTCTGTAAATTTTAAAGGACAATCCAGTTGAATACATTTTTGTTGACGAGAAAGAGAGATTCAGATCTTTAAAATCCCAACAAATGTAATTATGTACAATGGGAATAAATGTCAGTTTGAATACAAAATTAAAGAGCTGAAGAAAACATAGGTGAGCAAATTTAAATGTGGGAGAGGTTGATAGCGTTTTGGCTCAGATTTTGCAAATGCAATGCGTCAAGGACTACAGTACATTTCAAACCTTCATAAACTATTGGACCAACAGTAAATGTCTTTAATTAATAAAAAATTATGGATTGAGATATAAACAGTAAGATAGAGAGTGAATTACATTACACATAGAATCAGATACAGAAAGAAGTCAAGAGAGCTGCAGAAGAATTTGATTAACAGAGCAAAACCTAGGTCCAGTTTATTTTAATAGGAATTTTTTAAAAAATGACTCTGAAAGCAATTCAGAGTGAGAGTCCACACTTATAATTATTTGTTTTCTGGCCGAAAAGGATTGATTGGCATTCAAAATCAATTATAAAATGTTAGAAAGGCTGTACTGTCAATCTCCGATTTCATTATTTGTGCAAAGGTTTTAATGAGCCATTAATGTGCTAATGCAATGCAACAACTTAATGAAAATCTCAGGAGGTTCCAGGATGAGAAACTATTTTCACAAAGCAAAAGGTGAAGTGGCATCATTTAGGCAGACATCATGGAGAATTCTTTCTTCAACATTACTTGTTGCCTGAATTGCACATTAACATTAGGTACCTACAAACATTTCAGTTTGAAGCGTCAGGATCATGCATTTAAATATTTACAGAATTTTATTTTTGGTGTCTTACTTAGAATGCTCAAGTTGTCTGACATTTCCACAAACTCAATGGCCCATCAGTGATTAGATTCACCAGCACACTATCCCCTAAATCAAAACAATTGGACATTTTGCCATATATTTAACACAACTGGTTAAATTTCATATCATGGGACTGTGGGTTCACCCACAAACATTGCCATTTCTTTTCTCTATTTTATAATTTAATTCCTAAAATCTGCAATGCTGGATTTTTTACTTTTCTATTTTTCTAAGAACTGTAACTGAAGAAGCTGTAACAAGGAACCTTTGTACATCAGGTGGTGCCGTAAGCAGCAACCGGTACACTTTTCACTGTACTCATTTAAGTACATGTGACAATGAAGCAAATTCTAATTGTGAAGTGGAGGAGTTGAATGTTGTTTGGAACAGAGTTGTTCCTCATGTTATCTATTCACTTGTCTTCTAACAAGAGGTGGCATGGTGGCTCAGTGGTTAGCACTGTTGCCTCACAGCACCAGGGACCCGGGTTTGACTCCTGTCTTGGGCGGGTGATTGTCTGTGTGGAGTTTGCACATTCTCCCCGTGTCTGTGCGGGTTCCCTCCCACAGTCCAAGGATGTGCAGGTCAGGTGAATTGGTCATGCTAAATTGCCCATAGTGTTAGGTGCATTAGTCAGAGGGAAATGAGTCTGGGTGGGTTACTCGTCGGAGGGTTGGTATGGACTTGTTGGGCCGAAGGGCCTGTTTCCACACTGTAGGGAATCTAATCCAACATTTTAATTCATCAATCCATGTCATTGATGTCCAGGCAATCTTAATGTTGTGAAGATAGAACAGCACAGTTGTATTTTACTCCACGCTTGGCATGACAGTTGTTGAAATAATTAATAATGTAATTACAATCATAAGCACTGCTATTATTTTGCACAATTTAGTAACATTTAATTGCAACCTTGTTGTTTATCCACAGATACCATTCTGAGAACAGAAATATGGCATTTGGGGAATTTAAGTTTGGCCCTTTATTTGTGAGGTTATGCTATGAGCTAGGTTTAGAAGAAACTGCAGAAGAGATGGTGAAAGACCAGGTAATTTTTTTTATTCATTCATGGGGATGGGTGTCGCTGGCTGGCCAGCATTTAGTATCCATCCCTAGTTGCCCTTGAGAAGGTGGTGCTGAGCTGCATTCTTGAACTGCTGCAGTCTATGCGCAGTAGGTAAATCCACAATGCCCTTTAGGGAGGGAATTCCACGATTTTGACCAGCAACTTTGAATGAACAGCAAATCAGGATAGCGAAGTGTTTGGAAGGGAATTTGAAGGTGGTGGTGTTTCCATATATCTGCTGCCCTTGTTCTTCTAGATGGAAATGGTCATGGGTTTAGAAGCTGCTGTCTATTGACTCATAATTGATATTAATAGATCCTTATTCGATCTGGATATCGGCAGAAATGGAGAAAAGTGAGTACATGGAATTGAGATAGATCTTTCACACAGGACTTCAGAGTGATTTTCAGTGCATATTGACTGACACAATGCTTCCGTATGATAATGATATAAAAAGATAAACTATACTTATAAAGTTAAGTATAATACAAATATAATTTAATATTGAGATGTGAGCAATTGATTATTTTCTTTAAAGTTTGAGTTGGTATATTCTAGTTGTGAAGAAGTATTCACACACTGGAGCGTTAGCCCGAGTGTTCCAGCTAATGTTTGTGCCTCAATTACCATTCAGAAAAACATGGATAATTATCACATTGAATATTAAATGTTCAATTTAATCAGGTGTTTAATTCATTAAAAATATTGGTGAAACACAGGTGAGAGTTTGATGCCGACTAAAACACAAAGATGGAAGGAGGATTATTTGAAGGCCTGGATTAGAGCTAAGGCAATCTTGATCCAGCTTTGCACCTGGTATACTTTAAACTATCATGGTAATGAAATGAAAGTGTTATCCTTACTCCCCTTTATCCATTGCTTGCCTGTATAACACTTGCCTGTATAATATTTGCCAGTATAATACACTTTGATAGTGTAGTAATTGTGCAACTGGACCAATGCTGAACCAATCCAGAAGCATGAATTCAAATTCCAACCAACGGTTGAGAATTTAAATTCAGTTTGCAACAATAAAAAGTCCAGAAAGTGAAAGGGAAATGATCGTAAAACATTTTTTGAAGTGTCGTAAATACCCAACAAGGTCACTCGTGTCATTTAGGGACAGAAACCTGCCGTTCTTACCCAATCTGGCCAATGAATTCTATCAAACTGTTACGTTGAACAGGGTAAAAACAATGACTGCAGATGCTGGAAACCAAATTCTGGATTAGTGGTGCTGGAAGAGCACAGCAATTCAGGCAGCATCCAAGTAGCTTCGAAATCGACGTTTCGGGCAAAAGCCCTTAACAATTCAGTTCAAGTTAAAGGCCCAGTACCATCTTCACAGGGCAACTTAAGGTGGGGAATCAGTGCTAGTTTGCTTTCTTATGTGACACTCTTAACTGATTAATAACACAAACTATTTGTAACTTTACCACTAATGACAAAATGTCTATGACCACTTATCTTGTGTCCACTCCAGGCACAACTTACAATGTAGTGTTTGGTGTACTTTACATGTAAAGTGGCACTTCAGTAATTTTTTTTTCTGTGAAGCATTTTAAATTTTGAGTGCTGTTATAAGCTACTATATAAATGCAAGTTTTTTTTCTTTCTTGTACAACTAGCATCATTCCTATTGCTTTTCATCAACTTTCCCAAAGTGGAGCTAGATATTCATGATCAGATCATTCATTGTTTGAAGAGCATTAAGTTGTTGGATGGGGGAGGGAAGTGACTTGACTTGATGAAGTGACTTTAAAATGGTAAAATATTCCAAGGTGCTTTATATGGGTCTCAGTGGGGTGTTTGCACTGCCTGTTCCTTAAATGCAGATCTCACATCACTAATGGCATCAATAATGTCAACCTTTCAGGTTCACTGTGGCTGGCATCCAGAAAGACTTGCTAAAAATCATTCCCTCCTGCATGATGATATTGCTGCATTTGGCAGATTTCTCCTGGGCTTGCTGCCTGCTGTGTCAGACCGTTCCTTCAATAATCTGCAGTGAAAATGCTCAGTGACATCAGGCCCAAAAGCAACTTAGTTTATTCTGTTTAACCATCATTTGATTTGTTGAAAACAAAAGCAACTCAGCGCAATTTTTAAGTAACTCCAATTGTTGATCAAGCATTTAATGCCAATGATTAGTATTCAGTTCAGAGCAAGTCACACTTCAGTTAACATAACTGTATTTATCTTTCAATACACATTGACAGGTCATCCTCCAAATATTTACCATAAGATTTAACTTTTAAGATTTAGGGCAGCATAGTGGCTCTTTGGTTAGCACTGCCGCCTCACAGCACAAGGGACGCTAGTTCTATTCTCGCCTCAGGCGACTGTCTGTGTGAAATTTGCACTTCCTCTCCGTGTCTGGGTGGGTTTCCCCCAGGTGCTCCAGTTTCCTCCCACAGTCCAAAGATGGCTCTATCTGTAGGCTAGGTGGTTTATCCAGGGGAAATGCAGAGTTACAGGAATAAGGTATGGGAGATGGATCTGGATGGGATTCTCTTCAGAGGGTCAGTGTGGACTTGATGGGCTAAATGGCCTGCTTCCTCACTGTAAGGAATTCTATGACTCTTCTATGATGACTGTGCACCTGTTAATTCTGTAATGTTAATCTATGTCATTCCTTAATCATAGGCTGGTTTTCTTGTCAACTAGTTACATTTTTGCCTTTTTTTTTACTGTATCCTAAATATTGCTGTATGAGTTGTCTGCTTGAACCCACAGTATTTTCATCTCCCCCATGGGAAGAGAAAGGAGACCAGTCCCAAATCTACCCCATCTCAAACAAGGATCAGACCTTGTGCTGTTCAGTCATCCAGCCAAGGAGGCCACATCGCTGTGTGTGGCAACAAGGAATTTTACATGGATATTGTGAGTGGAGCTGTAGTTAATGATGTTCAAGGCTTTTCTTCCCATCACATGACTCACCAAGAGTATGTGCCTCCCTTCCCACCTGCTGTTGTATGTGATGGAAGGATTTACAAGTTAATATTTAACCTATTTTGTCACATTATGAAAACAGCTTCCTTAGTAATCAAGTCCTGGAATGGGACTTGAGCCTGGAGATTCTGACTCAGAGGCAGGGACATTACCCATTGCACTGCAAGAATTCCACTAATATCTATGGACTGTGGTAAAAAGAAGCCACTAACCTTTGATGTTTGAAATAAAGGAATAAATAGCACAAAGATAAGCATATGAACCAAGAAGGTTAATATTTTGTGTAACCCATGACCTGAGAATTTTCCTTGAGATGTTGTTTGAACATAAGATGATTCAGAGTGGAGGACCAAGTGTACTGTGTCAAAGTTCGCAGATGGCACGAAGATGAGTGGTAGAGCAAAGTGTGTTGGGCAAATGAAAACCTATAGAGGGATATAGATAAGTTAAGTGAGTGGCCAAGGGTCTGACCGATGGAGTGCAATGTTAGTAAATGTGAGGTAATCTATTTTGGTCGGAATAACAGCAAAATGGGCCATTATCTAAACGGTGAAAATTTGCAGCTTGGTGCTGTGCAGAGTGACCTAGGTGTCCTTGTGTGTGAATCACAAAAAGTTGGTTTGCAGGTGCAACAAGTAATTAAGACAATTGGAGTATTGTCCTTCTTTCCTGATGAAGGGCTTTTGTCCGAAATGTCAATTTCGCTGCTCCTTGGAAGCTGCCTGAACTCTTCCAGCACCACTAATCCGGAATCTGGTTTCCAGCGTCTGCAGTCATTGTTTTTACCATATTGTCCTTCATATCTAGAGGAATGAAGTTTAACAACATGAAGGTTATGCTGTGTGCAGCTTTGGTTCTGCTTAGTTGAGAAAAGATGTACTGGCAATGGAGGGGATGCAGAGGAGTTTCACGAGGTTGTTTCCAGAGTTGAGAGGGTTGGCTTATGAAGAGAGATTGAGTAGACTGTGACTATAATTGTTGGAATTTAGAAGAATGAGAGGGGATCTTACAGAAATGTATAAAATCATGAAGGGAATAGATAAGATAAAAACGGGAGGTTGTTTCTACTGACAGGTGGAACTAGAATTAGGGGGCATAGCCTCAAAATAAGGGGGAGCAGATTTAGGTCTGAGCTGAGAAGGAATTTTGTCACCCAAAGGATTGTGAATCTGTGGAAGTAGTTGAGGCTCCCTTGTTGAATATTTTTAAGGCAAAGGTATATTTTTGAACACTAAAGGAATTAAGAGTTATGGTGAGCGGGCAGGTAAGTGGAACAGAATCCACAAAAAAGATCAGCCAAGACCTTTTTGAATGAGGGAGCAGGCTTAACAGGCCAGATGGCCTACTCTTTTTCCTGTTTCTTACGTTCTTATGAGCTGTGGTGAATTCCCAGATGTTCTTTGAGTTGTGTGATATAAGTGATAGACTGATACTTTTACAGAATGTTGACATTAATATCGATGCACGTTAATTGATAATTCTTTTTAGGATGGAGGCAAATAAAGACACAGTAAATCATTTTCTGATAACTTCCCAGTAAATTTGAGACATAGTGGACATTCACAATCCCAAACTTGGAATATATGGACAGGACTTATGCCCGAAACGTCGATTCTCCTGCTCCTTGGATGCTGCTTGACCTGCTGCGCTTTTCCAGCAACAAATTTTCAACTCTGATCTCCAGCATCTGCAGTCCTCACTTTCTCCTCAAGAGTATAAGGCAATTTGGCTGTCTATATGCTTACTGCATCCAGTGAATTGTAAGCAAAATATTATAAGTTGATTCTAAATCTTCAAGCCTAAATTACCTTGAATTCCTGGAATGGCAGGATTGACATATGAAGAGAGGCTTGATCAATTAAGATTCACTGGAGTTTAGAAGAATGAGGATGATCCCATAGAAACTACAAAATTCTAATAGGACGAGACAGGGTAAATGCAGCTTGCTGCTTTGCAGGGGCTCTTAGGTGTGATTGCGATGACCAAAGTGTCCAGAACCGGAGGAGGCCATTTAAGACTGAGATGAGAATTTTCTTTCACCAGAGATCGGTGAACCAGTGGAACACTTGAGACGGAAAGTGGGTTGAGGTCAAAGCATTGGAAGTGTTAAAGAAGACGTTATATATAGGAGCGAATAATTGCAGATGCTGGAATCTGTACTGAAAACAAGATATGCTGGAGATCGCAGCGGGTCAGAGAGCATCCATGGAGAAGGCAAACTAATGTTTCAAGTCTAGATGAAGGCATTATATGTAGTTCTTGTGGCTAAAAGGGTCAAACAGTATGGGGGTTTTAAAAAAAAAAGAACAGAGTGATGATCAGTCATGATAATATTAAATAGTGGAGCAGGTTTAAAGGGACGAATAACTTATTCCTGTTTCCTATGTTTCTATGATTCCAGTTTCTATTCCTCATAATATCCTAAATAGCAGCAGAATGTCCTTGAATCTTACATATTTCCCACTAGGTGGCAGTTTAACCTGGAATTAAAGCATAACCTTTAGTTTAATTCCATAGTTTCCACTTCATTTGTACTGCGCACACACACACACAGTCGTGTGCACAAAGTCTCTCTCTTTTATAATTAGAAATCTGAATTGTAGGACAGATGGCTTTGCATGAACCTGTACGATTACATTGATCCAGTGGTCGAATTTTACTTGATGCAGTGCTTCATAACCTTTTTAATGTAGTAGGGCTATTTTTAAAGCAGATCCTAATGTAGCAGTCTGTGTGTGGTCTCCCTAGAGTATGACGTTAGAATAATAAATGGCAGGCTATTAATGCTACAAGCCAGTGCATCAATCGAACAGTTCTGCTAACGTCATTAAATGTGATAGCAACTGTTAAAGATCTTGAAGGTGCTTAATATAAATATGGCTTTTTTTTAAATGTTCTTGTGACAAACTGGATCAACAAGACAAAGACAGGTAGGTATGAATGAAGATTTTGTGGAAAGTAATGCAATACCACAGATGAGTTTGAGTCAAGACAAAGGGCAGATTGATATTGCAATCTCCATCAATCTTCGCAGACAGCCACTGGACTCATTCAGTGCTAGGGGAAATGCTGTAAGTAGTTCTGCACCTCTAGAGGGATGGAAAAATCCATTCCTTGTCTCTACGGTGACAGTAAAACATCTGTGTGCTGAGTTGATCAGGAAATGATCCACTGGGACACCAAAAGTAAACCATCTTTAGCTGAGCAATTTATTAAAAGCAAATTACATTTTGATGCAGGATTCTGCAGTGTTCTAAAGAAAGAAAATAATTTTGAAATAAGATTCAAAAAATATTATTTAAAAACTGACGAGCAATAAATACTGGACTGACCCAATGGATTAATCCACTTTCTTGGCAATCTGGCTCCAAGGTCAATGGTTGTGGTTGTTGGAGGTCAATCAGGTCACTCCCTGGATGTTACTATAGGAATTCCTCAGGGTAGTGTCCTAGATCCCAGCCATCTCCAGCTGCTTCATCAATAACCTTCCCTCCCAGCATGAGTTGAGAAATGCGAATGTTCGCTGATGATTACTCAGTGCTCAGTACTATTCATGACTTCACAGATGCTGAAGTAGCGCATGCAGCAAAACCCAGAAACTTTCAGGCTGGGGCAAAACGGAGGAAAGTGTGGCAGAATTACAAATGCCAGGCAATGACCATCTCTAAGGGAGAAGTTAATCGCTCATTGTGATTCAGTCACATTGAAACCCCACTATTGACATCATGGATTTTGCCACCTAGAAAAGCGAGTCAAAGGCTGGGAATTCTTCAGTCAATAACTGACCACCTGACTTCACAAAACATGTCCATCATCCCCCAGTTAGACATGTGATAAAATATATTCCACTTGCTTGTATGAAGACAGCTGTAACAACACTTGAAGCTCAGAATATAGCAGCCCATTTGTAATAGCCATCACCTAAACCTTCACTGACAAAAGCAACGGTGCACAATGATAGCAGTGTGTACCCTCTACAAGATGAAATATGTAGCGAGGTTTCTTTGACAACACCTTCCAAATCTATGATTTCTATCAGCTTAGAAGACCAGGAGTAATAGACATGGATGTTGCAACTTGCAAGTTCACCTCCATGTCATGCGCTAGTTGTCATGAGCAGAATTTGTGTGTTCCTCCTTAATGCCATGATCAATATGTTTGTATGTAATATATGCTTTCCTACAGTCTGAGCCTTTGTCCCAACTGAGTAACTCCAGAAGCATACATTTTAAAACTAAAGATTATTTATCTCATAATTAGCCCAGATGTTTAAAATGCAATGTCTTACTCATTCCACTCACAAACACAGACTAGATGTAGCTGAACAGAATGCAAAGCATTGCAAGTTATTATCTGCCACTTTTATGGGAATCTTCTAGTTTCTTGGATGAGTTGATGTTTTAGTTGAAGTGAAGGTTGTATAAAACAGTAAACTATGAACTACAAGGGCGGTATGGTGGCTCAGTGATTAACACTGCTGCCTCACAGCGCCAGGGTCCCAGGTTCAATTCCAACCTCTAGCAACTGTCTGTGTGGAGTTTGCACATTTTCCCTGTGTCTGCGTGGGTTTTTTCCAGGTGCTCTGGTTTCCTTCCACAGATCAAAGATGTGCAGGCCAGGTGAACTGGCTATGCTAAATTGCCCAAAGTGTTAAGTGCATTAGTCAGAGGGAAATGGGTCTGGGTGGGTTACTCTTTGGAGGGTCAGTGTGGACTGGTTGGGCCGAATGGCCTGTTTTCTGTACTAGGGAATCTAATCTACTACTTGAATTCGAATTTCCATGGGTCTAGTTCTCTGGTGAATTCGAAGTTGAAACAGGTTTAGAAAAGTTGTTCTTCAACTTTTGAAGTATTGTTTGTTTATTATTTTTACTGTTTGGATGATGCAAGCAGTTTGGTGGCTTTCAGTGACATTGTTGGCAAGTCAGCTTCTTGCAGCTTTAAAAGTGAAAAATGTTTGTTTAATTAATGTGACCTGTTAAAAGTTTAAAGTCATTTTCCAAATGAGGCGAGTGACTAGGTCAGCAATAAATTTGTATTCAGGATTTCACAATTTGAGAATTTGAGATAGTTAGTGTCTTTGTTACAAAAGACTCATTCAACAGTAAATGCCCTTTTGAATCAGTTTCAGGAAAAGTTATGAAGTCAAGATCAGTCTGGAATGTCCTGTTCTGTTCCCACTTGACCAAATCAGAAGTCACACAAAACCAGGTTATAGTCCAACAGGTTTGTTTGAAATCACACAAGTTTCGGAGCGTAGCCCATTTGTTAGATTCAGTGCCTCCCAGTCCAACACACGGCACCTCCATATATTGGTTCCCACTAGAGACAAGGGATGGTTCCATGTGCTAAAGGACTTGGGTGATACTGTAAATCAACATACAAAAGGCTAGAGAAACTCAACAGGCCTGCCCGCAGTGATAAAAATTAAACATTTCAAGTCCAAAGAAGATGCTTCAGAACTCAGGTATTACTAGGGGCATCCATCTTTTTGCAGTCTTTTGTGGTACATTCAAAAACATCAAACTTAGTTTTAAGCTGTAAATAAACTGGACATGACACTGCTGGCTTGGAACTATATTGCTATTCCTTCACTGTGCTTGGGTCAAAATCCTGGAACTTTCTAACAGCCCAGTGTGTGGACTGGGACAGGTCAAGCAGATGATTCACCATTACATTCTGCAGGGTTGTTAGAAATGGATAATAAATGTTGGTTTTTGTCAGTGATGTTTGTATAAGTGAATTCTAAAGGATCAACCAAATCAGAGAGATCTCTTGTCTAAGTGCAAATAAGTTTGATAATGAGCAATGTTTGGAACTCTATCTCTAGACAATCAAACTAAACTGCGTTGATTCAACTCTTTTATGGAGTGTTCCCTGGGGAAAAGTTCAAGCGTACTCATTGCCACAGAAGTTCACATCTACTTGCATAATTCTTTTTCTCTTTCACAACACAAAATTGCCTCTGATGCAGTTTGGGTTGACTAATCTGTTTTATCAAATCCTGTCTGTAAGTTATTTAATCAAACATGGTGCTAATTTATGAATTAAATGGACAGACGTCTTGTGAGGTGGGAATATTGCTACACCAAATGCTAAGAGTGCACATGAGCTTTCCTACACTCTCTGCCTCCGTAATATCACTGCACATTTTGAGAACTGAGCCCATGCTGTGTGTGTGTGGGTGGGAGAGGGGTTTTATTCCTCAAGCAACCAATAAATTTCAGTCCTCTTTGGCCGTAGAATCTGAAGGGCTTCTTCTCCGATTCAACATCCTTCAACATTGTGATGGATATGCTGTTTATGAAGCAAAGATATGAACGTGAGTGAACGTTAACAAATCAGAATGTTTTACAATGTATACTGATGAAAGACTTCTGTAGTCAAGCTTTCTTCATAGTGCGCTCAAATGGTAAACCCGGAAACGGCAAGCCTATGTCCAAATAAATGGGTAAAACATTGGGTAATCTGTGACTAGAATTTTGTTATCAGTACCAGATCCCGGAACCATTCTTGCAGATCTGTAGTCATAATGGTACAGCCATTAATTTGATGCATTGCTTCACTATACCTTTTGATAGAGTTATACAGTATGATAGAGGATGTTTCACCCATCAAGTCTGCACCAATCTGTTTACACCTATCTAACTTTCCAGAATTCATGTATGTTTTAAAGGTAGTGAGGTTTCCCACCTCTATTACCCTCCCAGGCAGTGCATTTCAGATTCCCACCACCCTGTGGGTAAAGAAAATGTTTCCTCTGATGACCTCGAACGTCATGCTTTCCCCCTTTAAAATTCTGACCCACTGTCATTGACCCTTCATCTGAGGGGAACAGCAGCTTCCTATCCATCCTGTTGTGGACCAGACCACACACCCTCAAAATATTTTTTGAAGGTAGACTAGACCTTAACTTTTTCTTGTTTTGAAGGCAAATGTGAAGTGCCTGTAATGTGACTGGTCAAGCTACTTGAAGTTAAGCAAAAACACAATTTATTTAAACACTGTAGTTAAAACACCCAACCAAAGAAAGAGCAATTTAGAATAACGTAAATCTGTTGGAAAACTACACAAATAATAGATACTGTAACTGTTATTAATTATCAGTTCCAATATAGTAACATGCCATAAATACGTGCCATAAATACATCCCTTAGCAAAAAGGAACCCAGCAGCAGAGAGTAAAATCCACTTCTACCTGTAACCGAAAAGGGGAAAAGATAGCTTCTACCTCTTCAAGCCCATAACAGCAACTGCCCAAAGCTGAACTTAAAAACTAATAAACAAACCTAGAAACCTTGGTCTGTGGGAGCTGGCCACACCCATCCAGGCTGTCTTTATTGTTCCAACTATTTTTTTAAAAAGCCCCAAGCCCTCTCATGGTTTTTATAGACTGCTTGGCACCTCTGCTTTGCAACCTGTCTTCACATAAAAAAAACCAAGACAAAATAATCTGTTGGAGCCACAGTATCATTACAATTCCCCTTATAATTTAATACACCTCAATGACTTCACTTCATAAAGCATCCAAATAATGAATCACATATTACAGCACATGTCTGGAGCAGGTGAAACTTTGTACCTGGACTTTCTGACACTGAAGTGCTGACTGTATGAAAAAGGAGGTTATTTGAATGAATAAATAATTAATAGAACTGAATTGAGTGACCTACACCACTATGCTTTCCCAAACTCTCCTTTGATCCCAGAATCTTCCAGAAAATGAATTTATACTGGTTTCTGCCTATCAAATAAGGGTCTGCCCCACTACATGAAGAAAAATCTCTTAAATTTCTCAGGAATACAGACAACCGCTTCAATTTATTTGTTTATGGAAAAGAATGAATAAACCCAAAAATATTGCAAATCAAGGATTAAGTAAGGCAAATTTTGTATTAATGCGATGCCTTAAGTTCTTGGGAGGAATCCTGATGAAGAGCTCTTGCTCAAAACTTCCAACTGTCCTGCTTCTCGGATGCTGCCTGACTGGCTGTGCTTTTCCAGCACCACACTTTTCAACTCTGATCTCCAGCATCTGCCGTCCTCACTTTCTCCTAGGTTTGGGATGGCCAGTTTTCTTTTGATGTCTAATTGCTGCTGTGTAGACAAACGTAAGAGCAATATTGACCACACACAGTAAATCAGTTGAATATATCCAAAGAACCAAATTGGTAGTGTTTATTGAGAAATTTAGGAGATATTCCTTCAGCTAGTGGAACAAGATCTCACTGACAAACATAAACCAGTATCAATTTGTTTTCTGCAAGACTCTAGGACCACAGGAAGATTTGGGAAAGCCAAAAGATGTAGGTCACACAATTCAAATTCCAGTAGTTTTTCATGTATTCATTCATTCAAATAACCTCCTGTTTTTATACAGTTGGCTAATTGCTGATGAACTACCTTTCATCTGGTAGTTGATTCACAGAGAGTCTAGTGACTATTCAGTACTTCTGTGTCAAAGTCCAGGTACAAGTTTCACCTGCTCCAGAAATGTGCTGTTATGTGATTCATTATTTGGATGCTTTATGAGATGAAGTCATTGAGATGTATAAGATAATTAAGGGAATGGACAGGGTGGATAGGAAGCAGCTGTTCTCCTCAGTTGAAGGGTCAATAACAAGGGGACAGAGTTTTAAGGGGTGGAGCAAGAAATTTAGAGGGCATTTGAGGGAACATTTTCTTCACCCATAACATGGTGGGAATGTTTGGTCACTAATCTTTGGACACCCTGTAGGCAAATAAGTGGGCCTACTCCTGGGCTTGGCCAAAGTGGCCATTTATACAAGATCAGCAGCAGACTGTGGAGTGGATCATAGTGCCTGAGTGTCTCCCCTTCTTCCACGATTACATCCGTACACTATAATGAGAGAGAGAGAGCCTAGAGTATCCACTGGAACATTAGACCAGTGGGCACTGCAGAGGCTTGGGTATGCCATTACCCCTGTTAACAGCATTTTGGTTTAATTTGATCAGTTTCTGTTGACCATTTTATTTTGCTTTTGTTAAAGTTTTCCGCTAGGAGCTGGCTGAGTTGTTGAAATTTTATTTTGAAATAGAAGAATGTTTGGCTAAAGCATTGGGAGAATTCTAACTGCACTTGTTCAAAGTGTCTAGGATATTTAGCAACTAAATGAACCAGTGCAACAGATAGATGGTACCGAGTTTCATGCTTTACCTGAAAGTCATTGAGGAGAAAGTGAGGATTGGAGATCCGAGTCAAGAGTGTGGTGCTGGAAAAGCACAGCAGGTCAGGCAGCATCTGAGGAGTGGGAGAGTCAATGTTTCGGACATAAGCCCTTCATCAGGAATGAGGCTTGTGGGCCAGGGGGGGCTGAGAGATGGCCTTTTTCCAGCACCACACACTCTACTCTGAAAGACATTTAACAAAACACTCCAACATTCAATCATTATTATACTGAACTGCTTAACTAGATTAAACCAGCAAAAAAATCTTTGATTGCACGCATGACCAGATACAAAGAGAATCCAGAATGCTGCTCAGTATTGGACATTTCAGAGATTAGGGACTGTTGAATGCTGCAGGGTAATTAATGGTATAATCTATAATGACCATGAGAAGTTCAAATTGAAGTGCTAGTTAATGTTTATGTCATGCCTATGTTAATTCAGTAATATCTGTCATTGCATTTTGATCTGATTCTACAATCATTCAGTGTTGACATAATATTTATTTGGTTAGGTGCTCTGGGAGTCCTTCTGGAAATGAAAAATCAAGGCATAAAATTTAGTAAAGATACTTATACACTAGCATTTGCAGTCTGCTACAAAATGGTAAGTAATTCTTAAACCTGTCAATCTTTTCCTGCTTTAATTCTGTTTCAAAGTTCTCTACTTATGTGAGAACAGATTTATGCCTAGGTCCATGCCAACTGGAGCTACAGGTGTAATGAAAACCGTCCTCTGAAAGCATCTGAATACAGAGAGCTCAGTTAATAAACATGCAACCCATGCTGACTTTATATAAAATCAAATCCATCTAAAAGTAAATGAAGAAACAGCCGTAGCCTGTAAGTGCCCTGCGTGTATGGGCAAGTTACCATTAATCAAAGACCCCTCGGTTATTCGTCGCATGGGGCCATTGGGCCGAGGAGTGACTGATAGAGTTTAATTTAGATAAATTTGAGGTGTTTACATCTTGGAAAGGCAAATCAAGGCAGAACTTATACAGTTAATGATAGGGTCCTGGAGAGTGTTGCCAAACAGAGACATTGAGGTGCGGGTTCGTAGTTCATTGAAAATGGAGTCGCAGGTAAATAAGGTAGTGAAGAAGGCTTTAGGTATGCTTGCTTTTATTAGTCAGTGCATTGAGTATAGGAGTTGGGATGTCACGTTGTGTCTGCACAGAAGATTGGTTAAGCCAGTTTTGGAACACTGCATTCGATTCTGGTCTCCCTACTATAGGAAGGATATTGTTAAACTTGAATGAGTTCAGAAAAGATTTACAAGGATGTTGCCAGGGTTTGAGGTTTTAAGCTATAGGGAGAGACTGAATAGGCTGGGGCTATTTTTCCTGGAGCATTGGAGGCTGAGGGGTGACTTTATGAAGGTTTATAAAATCATGAGGGGCATGGATAGAGGGAATGGCCAAGATCGTGTGGGCGGCACGGTGGCACAGTGGTTAGCACTGTTGCCTCACAGCGCCTGAGATCCGGGTTCAATTCCCGCCTCAGGTGACTAACTGTGTGGAGTTTTCACGTTCTCCCCGTGTCTGCGTGGGTTTCCTCCGGGTGCTCCGGTTTCCTCCCACAGTCCAAAGATGTGCAAGTTAGGTGAATTGGCCATGCTAAATTGCCCCTAGTGTTAGGTAAGGGGTAAATGTAGGGATATGGGTGGGTTGCGCTTCGGCGGGTCGGTGTGGACTTGTTGGGCCGAAGGGCCTGTTTCCACACTGGAAGTAATCTAATCTAATCTAATCTTTTCCCCGGGGTGGGGGAGTCCAAGACTAGGGGCATAGGTTTAAGGTGAGAGGGGAAAGCGATAAAAGGGACCTAAGGGGCAACGTTTTCACACAGAGGGTAGTGTGTGTATGGAATAAGTTGCCAGAGCGTTTATAAGGCATCTGGAAGGGTGCATGAATAGGAAGGAGTTAGAAGAATATGGGTCAAGTGCTGGCAAATGGGGCTAGATTTATTTTGGATATCTGGTCAGCATGAACAAGCTGGACCGAAGAGTCTGTTTCCATACATCTCTATGACTCTATACCTCTCTACACTGCTAATTGTAAGCATGGTGAAGACCAATGGTTTTGATATGCTGCACGTGTTGACCTGAGCTGGTCTGGAGGTGTAGTCTGGACTGAATGTGCTGCATCATCCTGGTGTGTTGTACTCCACACAATTGGAGCAGTCAATGAGATGATGTACAGGATACTGAGTTACTGGAGGGACTGGAGCAGTCCTCCAGGAGGAGGACAGGATACTGGGAAAGAGGGAACATACCTTCTCCATGACAAAGCTCCATTGTGCTGGGCACCACAAGTCTGACAGGTCCTGAATGGCAGCAAATCACTAGACGTGAGAGCTGGAAGGTAAGATGCTCCTGATTCATGGTGCAAGCGTTTGGTTTATACTGTGAGGATAGATCATAAGGAGCTGAAGTAGGCAATTTAGCCCATTGATTTTTTTTTAATGGCATTCAGTGAGTTTGTGACTGCTCTGATAATTTGTGTGCAGCATCAAACCCACAGAGATCAGTGACCTTAATAAATAAAGATCTACTGTGTTGGAGGCAAACTTCTCAGAAGAAGAACTAAGACATTGCTAAATTTTGAGAGAAATAGCTTTGTCAGAGGTAATTATGCTTATATGCAGAACACAACCAAATTCAATGATATGTATTTTTCTTGTAATTCACAGTAAGTTACTTCCTACTTTTTGTTGCACAAATGTTTTCTCTTGTATGCATCATTTTGAATAGAGGGCTAATGTATGGTCTGTAACTGTGTAATGAGCTGAGCTGTCCTTGTTCAGCTGTTTTTGTAAAGAGAGGATGCTCTGTTGGTTTGCTCTCTGGGGTATGTTTGCATTAACTGAACTCCAGATTTGTGCCCTGGCAAAATATCTGAATAATCTTCACGCAGAATACCGAAGAGACATACAAGATCTGCAGCATGCTGTTGGAAGAATCGTTAGCAAGAGGAGATTTCATTCCCCGGCATGCATTCTGCTTTGCAGTAGCACTTGTAATTAAGCAGGTACGGTTTTCCTCACAGGCTAACAGGGTGAAATATGTATCTTGCTGCTGAGTATAACAGAGTCCTAATTAGACCTACTGGAAATTCTTTGTTCTCTGTTGTGCTGTTTTCCACAGTTTTAACTAGAGGATATGTGTTACAAAAAAGCAGTAAATTATTTAGTTGTTATTTTCCAGATTAAAAGCTTACATGCTTTCATTACGATTTAAGGTAATTTTTGTAACTGTTGTAAGGTAATCCTGTAGTTTTTTTCCCCATGTTTTGTATTTGCTAAATAAACCATGACCTCACACATGGTGTAATCTAAAAGGTTTGTAGCAATGCAGCGGACTCCAGCAAGAAAGATCAGCCATATTGTCTTAACGTTTAACAGATAGCATTACCGTTGCCAAATTTCCCACCGCCTAGAGAATGGGGGCTACCTTTGATCAAAAGCTTAATTGGAGCATTTGTAGAAGAGATGGTGATAAATAAAGGCAATATCACTGAATGAGTAATCCAGAGGCTAATCTTGTGGAATTGGCAGAATTTAACAGATCTGGAATATAAAGCTAGTCTCTATCAATCGTCAATTTTTGCAAAAGCTAATCTGATCCAATGATGTCCTGCAGGAAAGGAAATCTTCTATTCTTACTCGGTCTGGTCTACTTGTGACTCCAGTCCAACTGCAACAATATGGTTGATTCTCAAGCCACTCAGTTCAAGGGCAATTAGACATGGGCACACAATCCTTGTCTTGCCATCACCAACTTCCTGTGAAAGAAATACATAAGTATCGTGGCGATAAGAACAGGTGGGATGTTGGGAATTGTATGCTACATGATTTGTCTCTTGACCTCCCACCATTTGTCCTCCCTCTATATGTCAAAATGAGATGGAATAGTCTCCGCAGCTCCGGATGGCCTACTTGATTGGCATCTGATTTATACTCCTTCTCCAGCACTTCCACTTTGTAGCTGCAGTGTGCGTCATCGAAAAGGTGCACAGCAGGTAACATTCCAGGGCTCCTTTCACAGTGCTACCCAAATCTGTGACCACCTCCAAGTCTCAGATTGTGCTGATCTGGAAATGTATCCCCATTACTATATTGTAACTGGATGAAAATCCTGAGGCACTTGCCCAACGGCACCTGCAGTACTTTCACCACCACATCGACCGCAATAGTTTAAAAAGGTGGCTCCCTATCACCATCTCCAGAAGCAGTGAGGGGTGGTGCCAAATGATGGTCCTGGCAGCAACAACTATATCCACGGGGTAAATAAGAAATCTCGTTAAGAAGAATTGAACTGTGCTTTATCTCTTTATTTTCCTTCACACCCTATCCAAGTTGTGGTCACATGGTATTTTAGTGATCACTTTGTGAAGGGATTCAGCAAGTGATGAAAATCTTTTTTAGTCCAGCACATCCATCACTGTGACTTGTGGTGATTGAAAGGAATTTTCTGTAGCACAGAGTCTTAAGTCCTGCAATTGTGTAAAGGTTGCTTACAATCTTGGAAATAGTGCAAGATGTATAATACTTTTTAATGCAAATCATCGAATGTATTCTATTGTAGAATTTAGTCTTTAACACCTCAGTATTCCAATGGAAAGTGATTGCTATTTCTCCAGAAGTATTTAAGTAGTGCAAGACTGTGTCAGAGATGTCTTTATAATAGACATTTACATACTCATCCATTAGTACTGTAATGTACTGTAATTTGAAATTTTTTGTTTATTTTGGTTTGCAGACCTTTTGTCGAAATAAATATGGCATCTTTCATAAGACAAAACACGAAGAACTGCAGATGCTGAAAATCTGAAATGAAAACAGAAATACTGGAAAAACTCAGTTTTGGCAGCCTTTGTGGAGAGAAAGTAGAGTTGACATTTCAGAAGAATTGACACTGGATCCAATATACTGACTCTGCCTTCTCTCCCCAGATGTTTGCAGACCTGCTGAAAGCAGAGTTAACGAGTTAACTTATCAGGTCCAGTGACCCTTCTTCTGGACTGTTGACTCTGCTTTCTCTCCACAGATGCTGCTAGATCTACTGTGTTTCTCCAGCTATTGTTGTTATCAGTACAGTATCTTTTGCGTTCTATCATGGCTAAATTTGAGCATCCTAGTATTGTTATTCTATCAGTGTAAATTTCTCAGAAAACTACTTTTTACTTCTGTATTACAGAAAAACTAATGTCTTTTTTTAATTGTTTTATTTCAGAATAATATTGTTAAAGCTCGGTCAATTTACTCACACATTTTGCATACAGACAGCAAAATCTGTCTTAATCTTCACGTAAGTACCTCTATCATGATTAATGAAAGCTTTAGATTCATTTAGCACCTTTCACAGTCCTAGAAATGCTGTAAGATCACATGAAAAAAAGTGCAGTAAGGGGCAAGTCATTTGTCGAACTGACCAGAAAAGTAGTCTTGCGTCATGTTCCTGTTGACCTCAGCTGTGTCTCACTTACTACCTTTTCAGCACTGATATATTTGCAAATCACCTAAACACTGGAATATTTGACCAGAATATTTTGACACAAGCAACTAAAAAGGTCAAAGGAGGAAAATAAAACCTGTCCAACTCCAATTAATTTTACTTCCGTTCCATCATGCCATCAAACAGCAGGTGTTACATTGCTGTAAAGTGAGTTGTGAGAGGACAGGGCATTCCTTCCCTCACTGTGCCATCTGGAACATGGATTGTGTGACTTTGGCACTGTTACGCTCAATGCATATTGTGTAAAATGAAAAGTTTGGATTCTGAAGGCCAGTAAAACATATGTGAATGCAGACCTGGCTATCTAAATCAAAACTCTGTACACAAATCTACTAAAGCACAGGAAATGAAAAAAATGAGTTTAGAAGGACAAAATATAACATAAAGGATTTATTAATTAAGGCCATTACAGAAATCTGGCTGCAGGTTGATTATTGCACAAACTAAGGACTTGTGGGGCTGAGGGTAACAAATTGATTAATAGAGAGAAAGTGTCGAGTAGGATAAGCAGATCATTTTTCAAGTTGGCCAGCTGGAGTGCTGCAAGGATGAATGTTGTGGCTTCACTATTTCCAACTTGTATTAGTGACTAGGTTGAAGGTAAAGAGAATGATCTATCCAAGTCTGTCGGTGATAGAAACATAAACCATGAGGACAACACAGCTGTTAAGTTCAGTGACTAAACAAGAGCAGAATCAAAAGTGGGAATGTTTTGTAAATGGTGAGAAACTTTTAAATGTTCGTGTTCAGAGGGCTTTGAGTGTCCTTGTTCAAGGAACTCGGAAGGTTAGCATTTGGATACAGCAAGTAATGAGAAAGGCAAATGGTGTATTAGCATTTGTTGGAGCAGTTTGGAATAAGTGAAGAAGTATCGTATGGAAATTTAGCAAACAGCACCTGAAATAATATGCATATTTTTGTTCTCCTTCATTAACAAATGATGTATTTGCTTTGGTGATGCTGCAAGATAAGTTCACAACATTGAGTCACAGAGTCATACAGATGTACGGCACGGAAACAGACCCTTCGGTCCAACACGTCCATGCTGACCAGATATCCCAACCTAATCTGGTCCCAACTGCCAGCACCCAGCTCCCATCAAACCGTTCCTATTCATATACTCATCCAGATGCCTTTTAAATGTTGCAATTGTACTAGCCTCCACTATTTTCTCTGGCAGCTCATTCCATACACATACCAGCCTCTGCGTGAAACCGTTGCCCCTTAGGTCTCTTTTATATCTTTTCCATCTCACCCTAAATCTATGCCCTTTAGTTCTAGACTCCCCCATCCCAGGGAAAAGACCTTGTCTATTTACCCTATCCATGCCCCTCATGATTTTATAAACATCAATAAGGTCAGTCCTAGCCTATTCAACCTCTCCCGAGTCCTGGGGTGAAGCAGTTGTTGCGTAACAAAAGATTGGGAAGGTTTGACCTATATTCTTTGGAGGTTAGAAGAATAAGAGGTATTCTTATTTAAACATGTCAAATTCTGGATGACTTTGACAGGCTAAATGCTGAGAGGTTGTTTTCCCTGGCTGAAGAGTCTAGAATATCGGGGCACTGTCTTAAAATAAGAGGTCAGTTTTTTAAGACTGACTTGTGAAGACATTTCATTCAGATGTCATAAACATTGCAATTCTTTATACTTGAAAACTATGGGTGCTTGGTTATTCAAGGCTGAGATAAATCTTTGGACATTTAAAGGAATTGGGGGATATGGGGATTGGACAGAAAATTTTTAATGAGATCAAAAAGGGCGGCACTGTGGCACAGTGGTTAGCACTGCTGCTTCACAGCGCCAGAGACCCGGGTTCAATTCCTGCCTCAGGCAACTCTCTGTGTGGAGTTTGCACATTCTCCCCGTGTCTGCGTGGGTTTCCTCTGGGTGCTCTGGTTTCCTCCCAAAATCCAAAAATGTGCAGATTAGGTGAATTGGCCATGCTAAATTGCCCGTAGTGTTAGGTGAAGGGGTAAATGTAGGGGGAGGGTCTAGGTGGGTTGCGCTTCGGCAGGTCGGTGTGGACTTGTTGTGCCAAAGGGCCTGTTTCCACTCTAAGTAATCTAATCTAATCTAAAAAGCGAATATTCCAACCGCAACTCTTATCAACAAACACATCGAGTTAGACCCCCATCCACCACACCCTGAGAAAAAGAACAGGAAGTGACTTCACCTCAGAAATGACATCACCAACCTAAAGAAACCCAAACACATAAATAAAAAGCAGGAATTATCAGCAGTGCTTCATCTGAGACCCACTGAAGGTGTTACCTAGTATGGTGATGAAACGTCTGGAAATGAACCTTCCAGCTCAGCGAGCAAACCTACATCCAGCTGATATGATATTGCTGAATGACATTATATATGGCATACTTCTATTCCTGTTTATTTCCTTATTGTTTAGGTATAAAGATTTCAGGCTATAGAAAGAACAGCAAAATTTGAAAGAGGAAGAAATCTAAATATTTATGAAAGGCACACTTACAATAGTAGAAAGCAGGCATTACACCTTGTGTGTTTCCAATGTCCTGTGTTCAGGAATGGATGCAAGACTTTTATGAGTCCATGGGTCTGAGTGTAATATAATTGCGAATGCTTATATATAGGGATCTGGAAAGGATATATTTTAAAGAAATGATTATGATAGGTCATTTTAGTTTTCATGCAGACAAGAAGAAATATATTAGCATGATAATGAAGGGAACACATTTCCAGAATGTATTTAGAACAGTTTTCTAAAACAATATGTTTTAGAATAACAAAGGGACATATTATCCGTAGTAAATTTATGTATGTAAGATCATAAGATGTAAAAGCAGAAGAAAGCCATTGAGCCCATCAAGTCTGTGCTGCCATTCAATGAAATCATGGTCGATCTGATTGTTTAGTGATGAGAAATAAATGCATATTAGTCGCTAAGCCTGGAGAAAGGGAACGTCTGAGATATTGAGAGTAGAGGGAGAGAGTGAGTGAGTGTCATCCTAAGGGTATTACATTTTTGTAAGACACTTAAAAGTTGTGACTGCCATAAGCTTAATTACCCAAATTACTCTGACATATATCCCAAAGACAAAAGCTCCACTTGTATAATTAAGCAACTATAGCCATCGGTAAAAGATACTATTAAGAGAAAAAGTTCACCCAAAGGCAAAAACGTGTACTAAAGCAGATAAGGGAAATGTTAACAAGTAGCAGTGAGATTCAGAAGAAGTTATGAAATATGCAAAGCCCATGTGCAGAAAATACTGAAATCTTTTGGACATTTATAAAAAATATTGTTAATGTTGAAGTTTATCTGGAGTTTGGGATACAAATGTGAGGATGTGATATTTCAGATTGAACAGGGGCAAAAATGCTTTATACCTGAGAGCTGTGGCTGCTGAAGCCTTCAGTATATTCCAAGATTAATATAACGCTGATTTTTCTCTCTACAGATGCTGAGTTTCTCCAGTACTTTCTGTTTTTGTTTCAGATTTCCAGCCTCCACGGTTCTTTGTTTTTAATAATGTGGAGGTTAGGAGAGTGTTGTGTATTGATGGATAATGCTGGAAGGTGTGGTTAAGACAGATTTTGAATAGTGGAGCAGCCTTGAATGACCAATGGCCTACCCCATCCAGCTCCTGTTTCTTACGTTACCTTATGAATCAGAAACCTGGTTAAACCTCACCTAAAGTAGACAATTCAGTTTTGAGCATCACAGATTATATTGGTTTTGGAGAGAGGGAGCTGACAATGTTAAATTAACTCAACGGTTTGCATAAAGCTGTTTCTATTCCTCTAAATTCACATATTTTGACATGTGACCAATTATAGTTTTTAAAATGGCCGATATTTAAGTATGTTTTCACTAGCAACTGAGAACATGTTTTATATTTAAGGGCTATAACAATATTATAATTTTGATTCAGGTCCTTTTATTAGCTCTGTCAGGGGCACAACAAACTCTGCTTTCCGTTTTGGAAAGTACAGTTGCAAACAAAGTGCCAACCTTTGTGAAGAAGCTGGATATTTCCCAAGAAGTGGTAAGTATGTAAATGCACAAACTTAACATCTTTATTGATTAAGAAGTTTGTTTGTATCTTTGTTGGGACAAAATCCTGGGGGCCCCTTACCCAAAAGGACTGAAGTGGTTCAGGAAAGTCCACATGTCACCACCTCCATGACAGCTAGCAATGCGTAGTAAATGCTGGCAGCATCGAAGCTCAGTGGATAACATTGCTGCCTCACTGCGCCAGAGACCCAGGTTCAGTTCCAGCCTCGGGTGATTGTCTGTGTGGAGTGCCTGCGTGGGTTTCCTCTGGGTGTTGCAGTTTCCTCCCACAGTTCAAAGATGTGCAGGTTAGGTGGATTGACCGTGCAAAAATAGTGTTGAGATGTGTAAGCTAGGTGGGTAAGCCTTGGGAAATGCAGGGTCCCAGGGATGGGGTGGATGTGGGTGGGATGCTCTTTGGAGGGTCGATGTAGACTCTGTGGGCTGAATGGCCTGCTTCCACCCTGTAGGGATTCTATGATGATCAGCAATGACCCAAAGAGTGTTCTTTTTAAGACACCAGTCTTGTTTATGCCTCAGTGGTGACTGTCGGTGAGAAACGCTGCTGGGGAGAGCTTCACTTAAACGAAATTCAATTGGATTGCTGAGAATAGCAATCAGAAATGGGAACCTTGGTTCATTTTAATTTCCTCAAATCTTGGCTCAGAAGCACAGAAGCCAGGTGTAGTATGGTACATCTAACTGGGCTTTGACCATTTAATGCTCTGCAGAGGCAGGATGAAATCTGGCATCTTTTTGCTCTGTCTGGTCCAGTACATCACTTGACAGTTACATTTCATTTTATTTGTTCATGAGTTGTGGATGTTCTTGGCTAAGACAGCATTTACTGCCTAGATTCCCAGAGGATAGTTTCTGTGAGTGTGGAGTTACACAGATTGTGTAACATCATTCTTCTTTAAAGGACACCAGGTGGGTTTATGGCTTTTCACCATGTTTACCACATTTATTTCCAAATTTTTCAATTGAATTCAAATTTCTCCATTTGAAATTTGAATCAGTGTCCCTTGAGCACTGGTCTGAGTTTCTGGATTACTGATCCACTGACATTACCACTACATTACCCTTAACTAAGGTTGAGTTGTTCCTTGTGTCTGTATATGTAGGAGAGTGTACACTACTTGTTCCAACTGATGGCATATTTTTGCTGCATTTATTCAGCACCTATGATGATGTACAATAAAGTCACCATGTGATGCACAGCTTGGGAGATTGTGCATTACTCCTCAGGGTGAATTGCATAATCTGCCAGGATGTTGTTTGAAGGTTTCTCTCCCCTTTTATGCCCTTGCAGTGAAAGCTCTGTGACACACATTGTTTCATCCTCTGAGTTATTTAAGCATCGCTCTGCTTAATTATCTGTTTTGATTATCTCTCTGTCTGTCTGTCTCTCTCTTTATCTGTCTAGATTTACCATACAATTTGTGTTTATCTGAATAAATTAAAACTCTGTTTCATTTAATAAACATTTATCACAAACCTATGTTAACTTTGGTCTATTTATCATCAAAGCTGACTGCAGTATGCAAAACCTTGGAGAAAAATCTGGAACTTCAAAGACGGTTTGAAGATGTGTGTGACTCACTGCAAAGGTCTGGTCAAATCACAGCACTGAGTCTCGATGACATGCTTTGTCAAACACCAAATGGAAAAAAGCCTATTAACCCTTTATTGGATACAAGGAAAGTTAGTCGACGGACCTTCAAACCCCTACAGTCAGCTTTACTTTCAGAGTAATTTAGCTGGATTGTGCATTATTTGGTAGTGTTGAACAGCTGTACCTGGACATCTTTCCCTGCTATTGGTGTCAGCTGAGAGAACAGATGTTTTTCAACATCTGGTTTCGCTGTTTTGAGCAAACTTGAAGACTGAGCGATGCAGAGCACTTCTTAAGGCAAGATGATGTGTGTTTTGAAGGTGGTAATTGTTACAGTAAAGGCCCAAGACCAAAGTTACACATTTGGCAAAAATAAGTAAACATAGTGTGCTGTAACTTGAATGCTACATTGCACGTCTTTGGAGGATACAGAAAGGTACATTGCTTCTGATTCATAACATTTGTGTTGTACTTCCAGAGAGTTCAAAATTTTCAAATTATTTTATCACACTTGAACTTAGTTATTTATTCATCATGTACTTATGATTCAGTTTAATTTTCCATACATTTGTACACTGATCTAAAATCATGAAGTCCTTTCAGAACCAGTTTTAGCAAAACTATCATTGATCCCTATCTGAACCAGAAAGACTATCGTAAAGCTGTGAAACATGTTGCATAGTTGTTTTTCCTGCAGTGTTATCAGAACTGAGCCAGTTTTAGGCGCAATATATATTTTCCATAAATTGCTGCCTTGCACCATTGCACCAGAGCCACAGTGCTAATAGGAAGGCAGTTGCAAGGTTTTGACCCAGCGAAGGTACAAGAACAATGCAGCTCCAAGTCAGGAAGATTGCAGCTGTTGGTATTCTATCCTTCTGTCTCTCTGCTGAGCATATCCTTTGGGATATCCATCTGATGCATATACAGTATTTCACCAGTTAGGAATTCAGTTTGAATAGTTTCTCAAATTTGCTGCAGGTTTGTTGCCAGCTGAATGGGGCATAGTTTTATTGATTTTCATGAAGAGAAATGCAAGCTATATATTCAGGTGGATATTTTGCTAAGATTAAGTGAACAGTAAGATATTCCCTCATTCTCTTGAATAAAGTCGTGTTATCTTAGAAGTTGTAATATTCTGGCAGAGTTCACCTCACCGTAGTCATTTCCATCTTGCCAGCAGTTTTATTGGCTGCTTCAAAGGTCCTATAGTTGACGTAATGAGTCATAAAATAACCTTTTATTCAGAATTTGTAAATCATTTGTAATACAATGTATGCAATGCAAATACAATTCTCAATGCATGAAGGAATTTGTGTTCTGAAACATTTTTATTGCTAGGCAACTTCATGGCATGAATAATCTTTTTGTCCAGTGCACAGTTTAAATTCTTAAAGGAAATGAAACTCAAAAATCTGTCAACACGCAGTAACTTAAAAATATTCACCTGTCTTCCATACTTCTTTCAAGTTTGTAAACAGTTGACTGAGAAGATGATTAAACTGTGCGTCTGTAAATGTTCTGTATTTGAAAGAAGCTGCTCCCTTTATCGTCAATATTTTATTTTGATAGACTTCATTCAGTAGGCTTAGTAAGGGATTCTGAATTAGAATTCCGAACTACAAAGTGTGTTTTCTTGATTGTCCATTATGATTGACCTCTGGATGTAACAAATTAAAGATTTAAAGAAAACTACTGTGTTCCGTTTATTTTCATTCAAAAAAATAGTTTTAGAATTCACTGTGCTCGATCTAGCTAGACCACATGTAATAAAATGGAGTCCTCTTATAGTCTGTCAAAATGCTGACTATTCCTGGCTGCTTTTCTTTGCTGCAAACAGTATTCTTAAATCCCTGCCTCCTCCAACTCTTGTCCCAGACAACAGCAGGGGCCTGTTTATGTGGCCCCAGTCTTAATGACAGTCGGCTTCAGCTGTCTCATCTGACCCTTTCCTGAACCCATCACGCCAAACCTCCTCTGAAGGTTCTCTCTGTCCTACCTAAATTCGCATCATTGAGTCTTTCTATCCTGTCTTCCACCTTGCCCTCTTAGATCCTACCTTCTCCACAAAACCAACCTCCTGCTTCCCTGACCCTAAACTGCTTGATGACCTATCTTTCCTTCCTGGCTCCCATGTTAACTGATATGGTTCTCCCTCCTCAAGTGCTCTCCATTGATACTTCATCAGCCCCCAGCCTAAAGAAACAAACCCTTGACCCTTCTGTCCATGCAAACTACTCCATGTGCAAATTCTCTTCCACTCCTAAATCCTGAACATTGTTACGTTATATCTGTGAATTCCAAGATCAGTTACAGAGTAACAATGTCACCAACACACAGCACCATCTTAGATACAGAGTACCTAAGTACAATCCTCAGGTCAGACAAACAAGCAAAATTTAAAAAGACAAATATCACGGTCTCTCTTCAAGGGCTCTCCACTGGGGCCAAGAGCACTGAGCTGCGGGTCAATGGTATTCCCACACCAGGCTGTGGGTCGATTTATTCCCACACCAGGCTGTGGGTCGATGTATTCCCACACCAGGCTGCTGGTTGGTGGTATTCCTGCTCCAGGCTGCTGGTCGAAGGTATTCCCGCTACATGCTACTAGTCAATGGCATTCCTGCTATGGAATGCTGGTCAATGGTATTCCCGCTCTGGAATGCTGGTCGATGGCATTCCCACTCTGGGCTATTGGTCAATGACATTCTTACTCCAGGCTGCTGCTTGATGGTATTCCCGCTCTGGGCTACTAGTCAATGATATTCCTGTTCTGGAATGCTGGTTGATGGCATTCCTGCTCCGGGCTGCTGGTCAATGTTATTCCCGCTCCAGGCTGCTGGTCAATGGTATTCCCGCTCAGATGTTGGTCGATGGCATTCCCGCTTTGGGCTACTGGCCAATGGCATTCCCACTCCAGGCTGCTGATCAATGGTAATCCCATTCTGGGCGCCTGTCAATGCCATTCCGCTCTGGAATCCTGGTCAATGGCATTCCTGCTCTGGGCTGTTGGTTGATGGTATTCCCACTCTGGGCTACTGGTTGAAGGCATTCCCACTCCTGGGTGCGGGTCAATGGTATTTGCATTCTGGGGCATTCCTGCTCTGAGATGCTGGTCGATTATATTTCCACTCTAGGCTACTAGCCAATAGCATTCTCACTCCGGGCTGCTGGTTGATGGTATTCCCACTCTGGGCTACTAGTCAGTGGTATTCCCGCTCTGGGCTGCTGGTTGATGGTATTCCAAATCCGGTATTATGCTCCGGGCTGCTGGTCGATGTTATTCCTACTCTGACCTACTAGTCAATGGAATTCTCACTCCGGGCTGCTGGTCAATGGCATTCCCACTCCAGGCTGCAGGTCGATGATATTCCCACTCTGGGCTACTGTTCGATAGCTTCAGGGTAGGCATCCTTATCACCAAAGGGCAACTAGATCCTCGAATAAGTGAAATATTGGCCCTTCTCAGAGATGGCAGGAGATGGTCATGGCTGTATGAGTCATTGAACATGTTGAGCGTCGGGCTTAACAATATGTTTATAAATTCCTTATACAATTCACTGGGAAGTCCGTCAGGACCGGGCTCCTTTCCAATCTGAAGCTGCTTCACAGCCTCCTGCACCTCATGCTCTGATAAGGGGACATTGAGAAAAGGCTATTGTTCGGGGGTCATGCCGGGAGCTCCAGATCCTTGAAAAAGGACTCCATTTTGGCCCGACCCTCCTCACAACCCTCAGATTGATATAACTTAGAGTAAAAATTTCTGGAATGCCGCATTTATCTTTTTGGAGTCACATGTTAGGTTCCCCGACCCTTCCCTAATCACCGCAATGGCTTGAGGGGTGCTCCTTTTCCTGGTGAGATATGCTAAGTATTTGCCTGGCCTGTCACCGGGCTCATATAACCTTTGCTTTGCGAAAGGAAGCTCCTTTTTGATGTCTGCATGAGCATGGAGTTCAATGCAGACCACAGCCCTTTAATCCTCTGTAGTTTGACCAATGAGGGCTTGTCATAGTAAGCCTTCTCGGCTGCCTTCAACCGTGCTTCGAGGAGATGTTGCTGCTCGCCCTTCTGCCGCTTCCTACTGGCAGAGTAGGAAATAACTAACCCCCCCCAGCATAGACTTTGGCAGTTTCCCAAAGGACAGATGGGCTACTAACCAAGCCGTAGTTAATGTTGAGGAATGCCCTAAATTCCCTAGAGAAGTACTCTACAGACTTATTATCCTTAAGGATAAAGGAATCCATTCACCAGTGCCTCGAGCCCATTATAGCATCCTTAATCTTAACCAACAGTATACTGGAGCGTGATCAAAGATGATGATATTACCAATTGTACAAGATGCCACCAAGTCCAGAGTTGTCACGGGGTCAGAAAAAAATCAATCCTGGTGTGACATCTGTGTGGAATGGAAAAGAAATGTTAAATCCCTGACTATAGGGTGGAGACACCTCCGGATGTCCACGAACCCTAACTTTCCACACAGATCCACTAATTGTTTAGTTTGTATGAGGGTATTGAGGGGCCTTTGGGCAACCTGTCTACTGTGGGATCCATGAGACAGTTAAAATCACCCCCTATAATGATATGCCGGGGCTCAAGACTAATCAGTTTAGAGAACACATCTACCAGAAATTTGAGGGGATGGACCAGAACCAACAAACATTTAAAGAACCATATTCTTCCACATTTATCAGGGCTTTGAGAATTAGAAACCTCCTGTGCACGTCTTTAATACACTCTAGTAAATGGGAGATTCCTCCTAAGCAATATAGCCACTCCCCTACTTCTGGTATTAAAAGATGAAAAGAAAACCTGATCAAAGCCATTTTGCTGTAGTTTCAAATGTTCCCTATCATCCAAGTGTGTTGCCTGTAATAAAGCAATATCCACCTTTTCTCTTCCAAGACTCAAGAGTACCTTATCCTCTTAATTGGTGAGTGACTCCCCTTGATGTTCCAGTACACCATTTAATTAAGTCATTAGCCATAATCCTCTACAGTAACGTTTAGGTTCCAAAGAGGAGGAACTCAAATTGCAAATCGTTGAGCCTTATTGTCACATGATCCATCAAACATAAAAACTACATAAACCAAAACCACTACAGTTAACAAACCTACAAAGCTATCAAAGACTATATACAACAGAAACCAAAAAACAAACCAATATACAGAGCGCCAATGATGCTGAATAGGAAACTCACCCCATGCCCAAAGGGGGCATCTTCACATCCCAAAATCCAACTTCCCATCCCATTGCCAATACAGCAGCCTGGGCATTTAAATACCTGAACTGGGTATAAACTGCCTGTAAGTAGACATCTAGCCATCCCAACCATTTTCCCTCCTCGTAGCTAGAGCCGCACTGCAAGCACGAGCAGAAAAAGTAAATACACCATGAAATAACAATTTGAACAAAGAAATTTTGAAAAAAAAAGATAAGTACCCCACCCATCCTTTGGTATAACCTAACTCGAAATTGAAAGTACATATCCCATACGCCCATGAACGTAGTCTAGACCAGATTATTACCAATAAAAAAGGAAAAGAAAGCCCCAACTAGACTTCCTTATTTTTTTAAAGGAAAGTAGAGACTTACCCAAACATCACTACTATATGTACATACTAAATTGTTCAGATTAAGTTAATTTGTCCACAAAGTCTCTTGCCTTCTCTGTTGTGTCAAAGAGATGTACCGATCCATCTAAGGTGAATCGAGCACCGCCGGATACCTCAGAGAATGCTGGATCCCGAGTTCCCTCAGTCTTTTCTTGATGCCATCATAGGACTTTCTTTTCCAGATCACTGCCACTGAGAAGTTCTGGAAGAACATGATCTTACAGGCCTCGTAAACTAGGGCCTTCGGATCCTTCCCCTGGATTCTGGAAGCTTCCATGATTCTTTACTTATCTTCATAATAATGAAATCACACCAAGAGAGGACAAGGACGATGCCCCGGACCTGACTTCTGCACCATCATCTGGTGAGCCCTCTCAATCTTCAAACTTCTCATCCCAGCCTCCAAGTTAGGAATTTTGGCAACCAGTCCTCCATAAATTTCACCAGTCTCTCTCCTTCCTTACCCTCTGGCAGACTGATGATCCGAATATTTTTTTCTCCTGCCCTGTTCTCGAGGTCATCAACCTGGTCAAGCAAATTACGGCCTTGCATCTCCAGGGCCTGGATCCTATCTTTGGAGATATCGGTATCAGCTTCCACTAGTGTGACCCTGCATTCTACTTCAACCATCCTTTTCATGGTCTTTCGGCTGCAGTTCATGATTCAGAGCATGATAGAGATCAGGGTCTGCTTCTCCTCTATCTGCTTACCCAACATCTCGTGAGATTTCACGAGCTACTTTACCAGGACCTGGTAGGCAGTCAAGTCCAAGGATCCTGCAGGTTGGATCCTGCTCATTTCTTTGGCATCCCTGGACGGCGAAAAGCAAGGTAAGTTGCTCTCTGACAGCTTCCTTGGACTCCACGACTTTTCCAGAGTCTCAGGATATCACGGTGGTCCGGGTGGGGCGGGTTAGGACTTCGTCCCACTTGTGATGCGGTGCGGTGTGGTGCTCTGCAATGCGATCTTCCTAGATCGCCGCCATCTTGGATCCCCCTGCCTTTTTATGTTTAATAGTTTGTGATGGAGAATGATGCCAACAGAGTGGGTTCAGTTCCTGCAATGGCTGAGGTTACTGTGACGGACTCGCTTTCTCAACCTCTCCCCTTTATCTGAGGCATTGTGACCCTCAGTCATCTCTCTCTCTCTAATGACTGAGCAGCCCTATGATCTGGTAAGACTGTGGCGACTACTTTTCTTTTTAAATGTCAGAATTTGGACATTGAAGACCAATCCCATTAGTTTCACTTAATGTGAGAAGGGATAATCAAAGATGCATTGTAGCCAGTGCCTTCTTGGTTTCTCTAATGAATGGTTTGTTCTCTTCAAGAATTTGGATATTCCTGTAGACTGTACCAGAAATATTTAATATCCAAGATGGCCAATATGCTGTTACGAACAAAGCAGCATGTAAACATAGCAAAAGACCTGATGTCAGTGGTAGGCAAGTTGTTGAAGGGAATCCTGAGAGACAGGATGTACATGTATTTGGAAAGGCAAGGACTGATTAGGGATAGTCAACATGGCTTTATGCATGGGAAATCATGTCTCATGAACCTGATTGAGTTTTTTTGAAGAAGTAACAAAGAGGATTGATGAGGGCAGAACAGTGGACTTCAGTAAGGTGTTCGACAAGGTTTCCCATGGGAAACTGGTTGGCAAAGTTAGATCTCATAGAATACAGGGAGAACTAGCCATTTGGATACAGAACTGGCTCAAAGGTAGAAGACAGAGGGTGGTGGTGGTGGAGGGTTGTTTATCAGACTGGAGGCCTGTGACCAGTGGAGTGTCACAAGGATCTGTGCTGGGTCCACTACTTTTTGTCATTTATAGAAATGATTTGGATGTGAGCATAAGAGGTACAGTTAGTAATTTTGCATTTGACACCAAAATTGGAGGTGCAGTGGACAGCGAAGAAGGTTACCTCAGATTACAATGGGATCTTGATCAGATGGGCCAATGGGCTGAGATGTGGCAGATGGAGTTTAATTTAGATAAATGCGAGGTGCTGCATTTTAGAAAAGCAAATCTTAGCAGGACTTATACACTTAATGGTAAGGTCCTAGGGAGTGTTGCTGAACAAAGAGGCCTTGGAGTGCAGCTTCATAGCTCCTTGAAAGTAGAATCACAGGATAGTGAAGAAGGCATTTGGTATCCTTTCTTTTATTGGTCAGGGTATTGAGTACAGGTGTTGGGAGGTCATATTAAGGCTGTACAGGACATTGGTGAGGCCACTGTTGGAATATTGCTTGCAATTCTGGTCTCCTTCCTATTGGAAGGATGTTGTGAAACTTGAAAGGGTTCTGAAAAGCTTCACAAGGATGTTGCCAGGGTTGGAGGATTTGAGCTATAGGGAGAGGTTGAATAGGCTGGGGCTGTTTTCCCTGGAGCGTTGGAGAGTGAGGAGTGACCTTATAGAGGTTTATAAAAGCATGAGGGGCATGGATTCAGCTAAATAGACAAATCTTTTCCCTGGTGTAGGGGTGTCCAGATCTAGAGGGCATAGGTTTAGGGTGACAGGGGAAAAATATATAAGAGACCTAAGGGGCAACTTTTTCATGCAGAGGGTGGTACGTGTGTGGAATAAGCTGCTACAAGAAGTGGTTGAATCTAGTACAATTGCAAGATATAAAAGGCATCTGGATGGGTATATGAATAGGAAGGGTTTAAACGGATATGTGGCAGGTGCTGGTAAGTGGGACTAGATTGGGTTGGGATATCTGGTTGGCATGGATGAGTTGGACCGAAAGGTCTGTTTCCGTGCTGTACATCTCTATGACTCTATAACTGTTTCCAGATGCTAACGTTCTGATGGAATGTGTCCCAATGGTCAGACTTACTTCATCTTCCCAGACTAAATTTTTTTTCTTAGAAATTGGAGATGCTACAGAGGAGAATGATCAAGATATTGCCTGGGCTGCAGTGTTTCAGCTGTGATGAGAGGCTGGGTAAAGCTAGCGTTGTATTTGTTAGAACAGAGAAGGCTGAGGTGGGGGGAGTCTGATTTTTGTGTTTTGAGGAGCGTACACTGGTTAGATAAAATCCTTTTCTCTTAGTATTGGTGTCAGTATACACTGGGAACAAATTTAAGGTAATTTACCTAGAGGGTGGTGGTTATCTGGAACTCACTAATGTGGTGGTACAGGCAAAAACCCTCAAGACATTTAAGTAGTATTTAGGCAAACACTTGAAATACCAAAGCTTACCAGGAATGACTTAATGGACACATGTTACAACATGGAGTCAAACAGCTGAATCAAATCAGCTTTCCTATTTCTGCATTCTCAATATAGTTGTTAACTTTAAATCAGAGATAGATTTTTTTTGGTAAGCAAAGATATTAAAGGATATAGGCCAAAGGCAAGAATATGGAGTTAGGCTACAGATCAGCCATGATCTCATTGATGATGGAACAGGCTTGAGGGGATGAATGGCCTTTTCCTGTTCCTATAGTTTCTATGATGCAATTTTCCACAGGTATATGTGATTGCTTCTTGGTTGATTTTCTGAAGGCATTGATCAATTTAACTTTTATAGTTCACTATGAAGAAGTTTCAGTAATGCTTAGCACTTTCTATTTTTATTTACTTGGAATTTCCATTCACTGAACTTCCAACAGTTAATAATAGGAGGTTAGGCAGGGAGCTTTCAAGTCTTCCTGCTGTACCATTGTGATGAAGCTGCTCCTTTAACAAGATTAACCTGTCCTTGGTTTTTCTTTTAGATAGGTTTTAAATGACACAGACTCTGAAAAGTCTGGAGATGAAGGGTTTTAGGGCCAAGTTGGTAATAGCTAACAGAGACTGCCTCAGGCAGAAGGCTTTCAAGTTATAAAAAAAACTTGTACAATGAAAGAGGTGTGGCCAGTTCTCTCAGCTCAGCCTTTCTCTGTTATTTTTTAGCAGTGTGTGAAGAAAGGCTGCTGGACCCACAGAAGCAGGTCCAGGCTAGTATTCTCTCTTTGACTTCTATCCTATAAGAACTTGTGTTTGATTTTACCTTTTGTGCCAAGGGGTGTTTTTATGGGGATTTTTGTAAGAATTTGGAACAGCATCATTAAATTTGTTTTCAGATTGGATAAGTTATTCGGTATTCTGTTTTCTGTTCTGTGTTTCATTCAGTAATCTTGTAAATAAATTCTGTTTTGTTTTAAATAAAGTGGTTTGGCCAGCTGATTCTCTCCTGGAATACCCACTGTACACCTACTTTTTGTTTGTAAATATATTTGTTAGCAAATTTTTTTTAACTTTACATGTTCGCCTGCTTAAAACAACTAGCAACGTTAGGGTCTGGTCTATCTTCTTGAAATGTATTGAGGGGGCTCTGGCCTGGTCCATAACACCATCAACAACCAAATCTCTTCTCTCCGAAATGCAATCCAAACAAACAGTTAAAATTCGGGCCTCTCCCTGCCTGAACAGGTCGTTTCCCTATGACGCCCTGTTACCATTCAAACATTTGTCATATGTTCAAAGTTTGGGAGAAGATTTGTAGCTCGGGTACTCGTTGTTGTGGTTCTGTTCGCCGAGCTGGGAATTTGTGTTGCAATTTCAGGCCTGGCCTCACAGAACTTTCATCAATTATAGACACTTGGTTCTGAGCTTGAACACCCTCACAAACAGACACAGTTTTTGAGACCAGGTCTGAAAGTTAATTGCAGGTTGATAGGTTCTCTCTTTTTTTGAAATAATCATCTGCTCACAATCCAAAGGTCAACTTGCAGCTTTCGTCTCACAATTCACAGCTCCAAACCAAAATTGATATAAAAATGAAATAATGAAAAATCCGCAAGGTTTCAAACATACATTCCGTCAAAAGATCTCTTTCCATGCTGCAATATTCAATAACCCTATGACTGCCCCATATATGTGCCGTATGGGATCACTACTCTGATCAATGATTCACATGAATTTCCAGCAAAGTATTCAGATGTGATTCACTTCTTGCCAAACACTAGTGAGAACAAAATACACATTACAGCATCGGAGAGTCATGCTGCACAGAATCAGACTCTTCGGTCCAACTCATCCACGCCAACCAGAAATCCTATATACACCTAGTCCTATTTGGCCCATGAACCTCTAAACCCTTCCTATTCATAGACCCATCCAGATGCCTTTTAAATATTGTAATCGTACCAGCCTCCACCATGTCCTCTAGCAGCTCATTCCACCTGCACACCACTCTCTGCATGAAAAAGTTGCCCCTTCAGTACATTTTATATCTTTCCCCTCACCTTCATCTTCAAGGAACAATGAACCTGCACTCCAAGGTCTCTTTGTTCAGTAACACTCCCCAAGATTCTCGAAGGTCACAAATAAAAGCAACTCCTCAATTATCTGATGTAGCCAGGGAAGGATTGATAGATTGATGAGGCTGCAGCAATTAACCTGACCACGAAGGTGGACTGAACGTAGTACTAGATTCCCACCTTAGATTGTACAAGGACTTCCCTGGGGTGGGGATGTCCAGACCTAGAGGACATATGTTTAGGGTGAGAGGGGAAAGATATAAAAGAGACCCAAGGGGCAACTTTTTCACGCAGAGGGTGGTACGTGTATGGAATGAGCTGCCAGAGGAAGTGGTGGAAGCTGGTACAATTGCAACATTTAAAAGGCATTAGGATGTGTATATAAATAGGAAGGGTTTGGAGGGATATGGACCGGGTGCTGGCAGGTGAGATAGATTGGGTTGGGATATCTGGTCTGCATGAAGGGTTGGACTGAAGGGTCTGTTTCCGTGCTGTACGTCTCCCTATGACTCTACAACTTGTAGGGAAGTGAAAATCTCCTTGGTGCACAAATTTATTGATCCCAGTTGTACTTCAGTTGTGCAATCAGTTCTAGTTGGTTAAACCAAATCTTTTGAACACTATTAGTTTAATGGAAAATGTACTGATAAATGAACGTTCTAACTCCTACCATGAGTTTCAGTGGATTTGCATCCTAACCGCAAAACTATTGTTTTCATTTTGTTCCACATTTCAACTCTTGTTGGCTTTTAGATTCCTGAAGTGCCTGCATGCCTCAAAGCGTGACTCCAAAACTGTTTTTAGTATCATACCAAAATTCTGATTAATTTCAGAGTTTGGGCCCAACCTTCTAGTTTATTGGGGAGTCAGATTACATTTTCACAGAAGCTGGAAGCTGGACTTAAACATTTTATTAAGAGTCAGTGTATGCTTTAACTGCTTGTAAATTGACAAAATATGAAAGATTGATCATTGACAAAGAACTAACAGGAAAGTATAAATTGCTGGAAAAACTCAATGTTAACTCTGCTTTCTGTCCACAGATGCTGCCATACGCAGCGTCTGGCAGCATCTGTGGACAGAAAGCAGAGTTAACATTGAGTTTTTCCAGCAATTTATGTTTTGCTTCAGATTTCCAGCATCCATAGTTCTTAACTTGTTTTTGAAACTTATAGAAAAACCTTTCTAAGTTTCAATTCTTTGGCTTTTATTTGCGTACTATTTTAAAGGGCATATATGAATCAGTTATGTCTGAAGTACAGATGCAATGAACCAAATAGGCACATTTTGTGCCTTTAACTTTGAGTTTCTCGGTAAGGGGGCTATGTATCCTTTGAAGGGTCTTGCTGGAGTGGGGAAAAGGAGACAACTGAGCATTCCAAGGTCACTATTCCAATAAACCATCTCACCTCAACTCTGGAGGGATACTCCATAAATTGGAGATGTTTTTCAGGAAAAATCCAGGAAAACAGTGAATGTGACTTTTCTCTTTGAGAAAATGTTCGGAAACTGTAAGTTTTAGAATTCTAATAATCCAGTTCCAATATTAATCTGTTTATTTAATGTCTCGGATCGTATCTTTGGGGTCCTGAAAGGAGAGAGTGACCAGCCTCAAGTCATGGTCCATGTAGGTGCCAACGACATAGGTAGAAAGAGGGATAGGGATGTAAGGCAGGATTTCAGGGAGCTAGGGTGGAAGCTGAGAGCTAGAACAAACAGAGTTGTTATCTATGGATTGTTACTTGTGCCACGTGATAGCGAGGCACGGAATAGGGAGAGATATCAGCTAAAGACGTGGCTACAAAGATGGTGCAGGAGGGAGGGTTTCAGGTTCTTGGATAATTGGAGCTCATTCGGGGGAAGGTGGGACTTGTACAAACAGGACGGTCTTCACTTGAACCAGAGGGGTACTAATATCCTGGGTGGGAAATTTGCTGGCGCTATTCGGGTGGGTTTAAACTAGCTCAGCAGGGGGATGGGAACCAGAGGTGTAGTTGCAGTGCACAGGAGGATGAGAGTGTGAAGGACAGGGACAGGATTTCAGGGTCATAGGAATGTGATGGCAGACAGCGAAGTGGTTTGAAGTGTGTCTACTTCAACGCCAGAAGTATCCAAAATAAGGTCGGAGAGCTTGCAGCATGGATAGGTACCTGGGACTTCGATATTGTGGCCATTTTGGAGACTTGGATAGAGCAGGGTGAGAAATGGATGTTGCAGGTTCCAGGGTTTAGATCTTTCATTAAGAACAGGCAAGGCGGTAAAAGAGGGGGAGGTGTGGCCTTGTTAGTCAAAGATAGTGTAACGGTGGCTGAGAGAACTCTTGATGAGGATTCGTCTAATGAGGTCAGGTGGGCTGAGGTTAGAAACAGGAGAGGAGAGGTCACACTTCTTGGAGTTTTTTATAGGCCTCCGCAGAGTTCCAGGGAGGTGGAAGAGAGGATTAGCAAATTTATTCTGAGTAGGAGTGAAAGGAACAGGGTGGTCACTATGGAGGACTTTAACTTCCCCAACATTGACTGGAAATGCTATAATTCCAGTACGTCGGATGGATCCGTTTTTGTCCAATATGTACAGGAGGTTTCCTGACACAGTATGTCGAAGGGCCGACAAGAGGGGAGGCCACACTGGATCTGGTGCTTGGTAATGAACCAGGGCAGGTTTTTGATTTAGTTGTAGGTGAACACTTTGGAGAGAGTGACCATAATTCAGTTACATTTAGTTTAGCGATGGAAAGGGATAGGTACAAGCCACAGGTCAATAGTTATCGATGGGGCAAGGGCAATTATAATGCAATTAGGCAAGAATTAGGATGCATAGAATGGGGTAGCAAAATGGAGGGGATGCAGACAATGGAAATATGGAGCTGGTTTAAGGAATAGATATTGCGTGTCCTTGATAGGTATGTCCCTGTCAGGCAGGGAGGAAGTGATAAGGTAAGGGAACTGTGGTTTACTACAGAAATTGTATTTCTTGTTAAGAAGAAGAAGGAGGCTTATGTGTTGATGAGACAAGATGGTACAGATGAGGCGATGGAGAGTTACAGATCAGCTAGGAAGGATTTAAAGAGAGAGTTAAGAAGAGCAAAGAGAGGACACGAGCAGTCTTTAACAAATAGAATAAAGGAGAACCCTAAAGTTTTCTATAGGTATGTGAGGAATAAAAGGATGATTAGGGTAAGAATAGGGCCAGTCAAAGAAGTGGGAAGTTTAGTGTGAACCCTGTAGAGATTGGAGAGGTGCTAAATGAACATTTCTCATCGGTGTTCACTCAGGAAAAGGAGAATATTGTAGAGGAGAAGAATGAGGTATGAGATATTAGACTAGAAAGGATTGAGGTTAGGTACGCACAGGTGTTATCAATTCTAGAAGGAGTGAAAGTAGACAAGTCCCCTGGGCCAGATGGGATTTATCCAAGGATTCTCTGGGAAGCTAGGGAAGAGGTAGCCTTTGGCTTTGATATTTGAGTTGTCATTGTCAACAGGTTTAGTACCAGAGGACTGGAGGATTGCAAATGTTGTGCCATTGTTCAAGAAGGGCAGCAGAGATGACCCAGGTAATTATAGACCAGTGAGCCTTACTTCTGTTGTAGGAAAGGTTTTGGAAAGGATTATGAGAGATAAGATTTATAATCATCTAACAAGCAACAATTTGATTTCAGATAGTCAACATGGTTTCGTTAAGGGCAGGTTGTGTCTCACAAACATTATTGAGTTTTTTGAGAAGGTGATCAAGCATGTAGATGAGGGTAGGGCAGTTGATGTGGTATACATGGACTTCAGTAAAGCCTTTGATAAGGTTCCACTTGGTAGGCTGATGGAGAAAATGCAGAGGCATGGAATTGAGTGTGATTTAGCAGTTTGGATTAGAAACTGGCTTTCTGGAAGAAGACAGAGAGTGGTGGTTGATGGAAAATATTCAGCCTGGAGTCCGGTTACTAGTGGTGAGCCACAAGGATCTGTTTTGGGACCACTGCTGTTTGTCATTTTTATAAATGACTTAGACGCAGGCATAGGTAGATGGATTAGTAAAATTGCAGATGTCATAAAAGTCGATGGAGTAGTGGACAGTTTGGAAGAATGTTACAGGTTGCAGGGGGACTTGGATAAACTGCAGAATTGGGCTGAGAGGTGGCAAATGGAGTTCAATGCAGCTAAATGTGAGGTGATGCACTTTGGGAAGAATAACAGGAAGGCAGAGTACTGGGTCAATGGAAAGATTCTTGGTAGTGTGGATGTGGAGAGGGATCTTGGAGTCCATGTACATAGATCCCTGAAAGTTTCCACCCAGGTGGATAGTGCTGTTAAGAAGGCATACGATGTGTTAGGTTTCATTGGTAGAGGGATTGAGTTCCGGAACCGCAATATCATGCTGCAACTATACAAAATGCTGGTGTGGCCACACTTGGAATATTGTGTACAGTTCTCATCCCCATATTTCGTGAAGGATGTGGAAGCATTGGAAAAGGTGCAGAGGATATTTACCAGGATGTTGCCTGGTCTGGAGGGCAGGTCTTATGAGGAAAGGCTGAGAGACTTGGGTCTGTTCTCATTGGAAAGAAGAAGGCTAAGGGGGGATTTGATAGAGACATACAAGATGATCAGATGATTAGATAGGGTAGACAGAGAAAGACCTTTTCCTCGGATGATGACGTCAGCGCGTACGAGGGGGCATAACTACAAATTGAGGGGTGATAGATTTAAGACAGATGTCAGAGGAAAGTTCTTTACGCAGAGAGTGGTAAGGGTGTGGAATGCCCTACCTGCTAATGTAGTCAACTCAGCCACATTAGGGAGAGTTAAACAATCCTTAAATAAGCATATGGATGATTTTGGAATAGTGTAGGGGGACGAGCTGAGAATAGTTCACTGGTCGGTGCAACATCGAGGGCCGAAGGGCCTGTTCTGCGCTGTATTGTTTTATGTTCTCTGTTTAATCAATAAGGCAAAATGAGTCTGCTGCAGTACCTCAGGAAACTTAAGTTATAAATATCATTTATTAAAGTAGGACAGCGTACTGCAGCTCATGTTTTTTGGTTGATTGCTGAAACTCTGCAGGCAGATTGAGAAATTCTTGAAACCACTGGATAACTTGCAGAACTTAGGAAGTCAAGGAATTCATGTTCAAACAGAAAAGATTTATTAGCCCATTACCTTATAAACACTTGCTTCCAATCTCAAATTTTAACGTTTATGCCTCACCCTTTACTTGTAACGGAAGTGAGAGGTACAAAATGTCTACATTTAATCTTTTATATTTCTGGAACACCAGCTATCTCCACAGTCTCAACACGGAGCTTGCCCCCATTCTTCCCAGATGTGACTAAAACATGTTTGTGCAGAATTTTGTTTTTAATTCCTAAATACCAACATCCTAAGTTCCAATGTAGAATGATCTACTTCTCCGTGATGTTGTCCAACTGTTGCTCTTTCTCTGGTATTATATAGCTCCTGTATGCTCCTCATTTGTCTTGCTACTCACATCAATTTCTTGTTTAAATTGTTGCATCTCAACTGAAACAGTTTCAGCATGCAGATGAGATATTCTCCACAGTTGCATTACAGTAGCTGACTTACAGATTAGATTACTTACAGTGTGGAAACAGGCCCTTCGGCCCAACAAGTCCACGCAGACCCACCGAAGCACACCCACCCAGACCCATTCCCCTACATTTACCCCTGCACCTAACAGTACAGGCAATTTAGCATGGCCAATTCACCTAACCTGCAAATCTTTGGACTGTGGAAGGAAACTGGAGCACCCGGAGGAAACCCAAGCAGACACAGGGAGAATGTACACTCCACAGCCTGAGGTGGGAACTGAACCCAAGTTTCTGGCGCTGTGAGGCAGCAGTGCTAACCACTGTGCCACTGGGCTGGCCACTGTTCTGCTCCTTACTCTACAGTGCAAGCCTGTCTCCTTAAACTATTTTTCTCCTGATCTTTCTGTTGAAATTGTTTTCTCAAGTTCTCCTCCTGGTTCCTTTTCACAAATTCATCAGCTTTTGTGGCATAACGTATGCTCCACAAGAGACTTTGAGACTTTAACCAGCAAGGCAACAGGAGACAATCTGATGCAGTAACTCAGGACACTTTATTTAAGTTATAAATATTATTTACCAAAGCAGGGCATTGGCTGGATGGCCAGACTATGGATCTTGCTTTCTGGTTAGGCTTAGGGCACAGATCACAACTTGGTTTCTCAGTCTCTCTACAATGCCTTGAGAGCCTTCCATTCCAAGGCAGAATAACATCAAGCTTTCTTATGTGTGTTTTCATCATCCAAAGCTATTGTTTATTAAGTCTTTCCAAGCCACAACCCATATCATTATCGGTAATTGTATTCTGATTGGCCTAAGCTAATCAAAGTGCATTGTTAGATAAAAAACGAAAGAATTGCAGATGCTTTAAATCATAAACAAGAACAGATGTAGTAGGAAAAGCACAGCAGGTCTGGCAGCATCTGTGAAGAGAAATGATAGCTAATGTTTTGGGTCTGGTGAACCTTCCTCCAGTTAATTTCATTACTTATAGCAGAACAGGTTCCCATTGACTGTGGTCAGTAAGGCCGGTCTGTCTGAAAGGTTAATAGAAGTTAATGGCAAAAGTTTGGAAAACTGAGTTTTTGCCTTTTACCTAATTAGGTTTCCCCACCTTTCTGTTCACCTTGGAAAAGCTCTGGGAGGTCCCAAAAACTTCTCTCCAAGGAGTCTGCAAGGGATATAGTTCAGCTAAGTAAGGGAACAAACATCTGACAGATGCAGGACAACCCACGAAAATGTGAACTTGTCGACCTTGATGGAAAGAATAGAACATAGAACATAGAATAGTACAGCAATAGAAAAGCAACATGTAATTAAAATGGAAAGAGAGGTTGTGGAATGCTGGGTTAAACTGACTTGCTTTACTTTATTAAACTTCACAAAAACTTACATATAATTAAGTGTAGAAAGCATCTCGCAAAGGTGGTGAGGATATTTAAAGGTTAAATAGGTCTGACAGAAAAGGTTGGATTGATAATAGTGTTCTCTTACTAAAAGGTAGAGAGGAGATGTCTATTGGTAAGATAAATGTATTATGTATGGTGGTCAGTTAAAATACATTGGTCGGAATTTAGTGTAGCCAGCCAATGAGTGGCCTTTGCAATTTATTACACTTGTCCGTGACTGTTATGAGATTTTGCATTGAACGTTGCTGCAACAGAGATGTAAATTATGAGATGCCCTCTACAAAACATCTGGAACCTAGTGGAAAGGCTAAGAAACTCAGGCTGCCATATTAAAAAAAATGTGAAGCAATTAAATGTACACTGCTGAATTTTAACCAAGAATTGTAAATTACAGCAGTAAAGCCTATGTCAAATCAAATATAAAACAAAATAAAAGAGAAAAGAATGATTAATTGAAAGAAAAACTTTACAAAATGTATCTTTATGCTTAAAGATACTGAGCTGCTAAATGGTGTGAGCAGACCCAAAATGCAATTAGGGAAGGAGTTAAAGGATGTTGCCCCAAAGACACTACAGGAACACGAATATATTTCCAAACCAGGATGGTGAGTAGCTTGGAGGGGAACTTGCAGGTGGTGATGTTCCCATGTATTTGCTATGATAGAGTCATACAGATGCACAGCACGGAAACAGACCCTTCGGTTGAACTCGCACATGCTGGCCAGATATCCTAACCCAATCAAGTCCCATTTGCCAGCACTTGGCCAATGTCCCTCGAAACCCTTACTATTCACATATCGATCCAGATGCCTTTATAATGCTTTAATTGTACCAGCCACTCCCCAGGACCTTACCATTAAATGTATAAGTCCTGCCCTGATTTGCTTTTCCAAAATGTAGCACCTCGCATTTTTCTAAATTAAGCTCCATCTACCACTCCTCAGCCCATTGGCTCGTCTGATCAAGATTCTCTTGTACTCCAAGGTAAACTTCTTTGTTGTCCACTACACCTCCAATTTTGGTGTCGTCTGCAAACTTACTGATTATACCTCTTATGTTCATATCCAAAATATTTATGTAAATGACAAAAAGCAGTGGACTCAGCACCGATCCTTGTGGCACTCCACTGGTCACAGGCCCAAAGTCTGAAATGCAACCCTCTGTCTTCCACCTTTGAGCCAGTTCTGTATCCATAATGGCTAGTTCTCCCTGTATTCCATGAGATCTAACCTTGTTAACAAAGCTCCCATGGGGAACCTTGTCAAACGCCTTACTGAAGTCCATATAGATCACATCTACCGCTCTGCCCTCATCAATCCTCTTTGTTACTTCTTCAAAAAACTCAATCAAGTTCATGAGACATGATTTCCCACGCACAAAGCCATGTTGACGATCCCTAATCAGTCCTTGCCTTTCCAAATATATGTAAATCTTGTCCCTCAGGATTCCCTCTAGCAATGTGCCCACCACCAATGTTAGGCTCACCAGCCTATTGTTCCCTGCCTTTCCTTACCACCTTTCATAAATATTGGCACCACGTTAGCCAGCCTCCAGTCATCCGGCACCTCACCTGTGACTACCGATGACACAAATATCTCAGCAAATCACTTCCTTAGCTTTCCACAGAGTTCTGGCATACATCTGATCAGGTCCTGAGGATCTATCCACTTTTATGCATTTCAAGACATCCAGCACCACCTCCTCTGTAATATGACCATTTTTCAAGGTGTCACCATCTATTTCCCTACAGTCTATATCTTCCATGTCCTTCTCTACAGTAAAACTGATGCAACATACTTGTTTAGTATCTCCCCCATCTCCTGTGGTTCCTCACGTAGGCTCCCTTGCTGATCTTTGAGGGGTCCTATTCTCTTCCTAGTCACCCTTTTGGTCTTATTCTTCCAGGTGGTTCAAGTTTGGGTTTTATTTTTTACATCTCTTACAATTAACTGCTGAAGCAGCAAGACTTGACACTAGTAAAAGGTCATTTTTAGTACCGCAGAATAAGTTTGGCATTAATTAGCATTTGTCTCTCCTGGTATTCAGAGGGATTTTGTCCACGCATCACAGAAACTTAAACTGCAGGCTCAATAAGGAAATGAGCAAAGCAAATTGTATGTTAATTCATATTGTCAGTGATTGAATGATTAAAATGAGAAAGTCATGTTGCAATTATGTAGGTTCTTGATGCGAACTCACCCAAATCAGTTCATATCCACTTACCTTAACAAGAACATACTTCCCAGAGAGAAGTGCATCAAAGATTTGCTGGCTTGATCCATCAAATAAGAGGGTTGTGCTATGAGAAGAGGTTGAGCAGAATAGATCATAAGAGGTAGGAGCAGAAGTAGGGCTTTCACAATATCAGGTCTGGTCTGCTAATCAGTGAAATCATGGCTAATCTGATCATTCGCAACTCCACTTGCCCGCCTTTTCACTGCCTAATCCTGGATGCGATTACTGATCAAACATCTGTGTCAGCCTCTAAAACACTCTGCAGCAAAGAATTCCATAGATTCATTAATCTCTGAGAGAAGAAATTCCTCCTCATCTCTGTCCTTTACTCTGAGATCATGCCCTTTGATCATAGACTGTTCCACAAGGGGAAGCAGTCTCTCTGCATTTACCCTGTCAAGTCCCCTATGAATCTTGAGTTTAAGTTAAAGTTTGATTTATTTTTATCATGTACCGAGATACAGTGAAAAAAATTGTTTTGCATGGCCTGCCAGCAGATCATATCATACAAAGTGCATCAGGGTATAAGATCAGAGTGCAGAATACAGTGACACAGCTACATAGAAGGTACAGAGAGTGAGATCAGAATTAACATTGAGAGGGCTGTTCAAAAATATGTTAACTTTGGGGAAGAAACAGTTGTTGAATCTGATCATACGTGTATTCAAACTTTCCTGATTGAAGAGGGTGGAAGAGAGTATAACCAGAGTATGAGGGGTCTTTGATTTTGTTGGTTGTTTTCCCGAGGCAGCGGCAAGTATAGGTAGAATCAATGGAAGGAAGGCTGGTGTGTGTGATGGACTGGGCTGTGTTCACAACTCTCTGTAGATTCTTGTGGTCTTGATGCCTTACCACACCTTTCTAAATGTTCCTATGGTGCATCTAGAAAAATTGGTAAGAGTCTTCGAGAACATGCTAAGTTTCCTTACCCTCTTGAGGAAATAGAAGTGTTGGTGTGCTTTCTTTACCATCATGTGAACATGGGTGGACCATTGTTGGTGATCATCACTCCCAGAAACTTGACACTTTTGACCATCTCCATCTTCGCACCATTGATGCAGACTCTGCTTCTTGAAGTCAATAACCAGTTCCTTCATTTTGCTGATGTTGATGGAGAAATTGTTGTCTTTCACCATGCCATAAGCGCTCAATCCCTTTTCTGTATTCTGACCTGTTGTTATTTGAGATCCAACCATAACAGCAGTGTTGTCAGCAAACTTCTAAATGGAGTTGGGGTGGAACTTGGCCACACAGTTGTGAGTAATACAGTAGGGGGATGAGAATGCAGTCTGGTGGGGCTCTGGTGTTGAGGTTTACGGTGGAGGAGGTGTTGTCGCCTGTTCTTACTGATTGCGGTCTAGCGATCAGTATGTCAAAGATCCAGGTACAGAGGCGGGAGCTGAGACTGAGGTCTCGGAGTTGAGACATGAGTTTGTTTGAAATTATAGTATGAGCCCAACTTGGGTATCCTTGTTATCCAGATGTTCAAGGGAAGAATGTACAGCTAGAGAGATGGCATCTGCCATGGACCTGTTATGCTGTTAAGTGAATACCAAATGATCAAGGCCATTTGGGAGTCTGGAGTTGATGTGAGCCATGACTAACCTCTGAAAACTTGACATAATTATGGAAGTCAGAGCCACCAGGCAGTCGTCAATGCGATATGCTGCATGATTTTTCTTTGGCATTGGGACGACGGTGGGTTTTTTGAAGCAGATGGGGACTTCAGATCATGGTATATTTCAATAAGGTTGCCTCTCATTCTTCTAAATGTCAATGAGTATAGACCCAACTTACTCAACTTCTCCCCATCAGACTACCCCTCCATATCCCAGATCAACTTAGTGAACATCTCTCGACCACTCTTGTGCCAAAAAGTCTTATAAGTGGACAAAAACAAATCCTGTTCAATTGTATTCCAATGTGGTCAAACTACTTTTAGCAAGACTTCCTTATATTTGTTACTCCATCCCAGTTAACCTAAACTCCAACATTTAATTTGCCTTCCCTACTTCCTGTTGAACATAAATGCCAGCCTCTTGTGACTTATGCATGAGAACTCCCAAACCCCTCTGTTGTAGCTTTTTGCTGTCTTTCTCCATTTAAATAATATTATGATTGGATTATGTTCCACATTATATTCCATCTGCCCAGTGTTTGCCCACTTGCTTAACATGTCTGTATCCCTCTGCAGACTCTGTGTCACCCTCATCAGTGACCTTCCCATCTACTTATATGTAATCCACAAACTTGACTATAGTACATTCACTTCATCCAAGTCATTAATATATATTGTATGTAGTTGTGGCAGCAACATTGATCCCTGTGGCAATTCATTAGCTACAGTTTGTCTTCCTGAAAATGTTTCCACACCAATGTGACTCTGCTTGATTATATTATCTATTTATAAATGCTCTGCTTTCACATTCTTTGTAAGATTCCAACATTTTCCTAATAACAGATATTAAGCTAACTGGCCCATTATTACCTGTTTTTTTAACCTTCCCTTTTTGCATAAAGATGCTACATTGGCATTTTTCTATCCTCTGGCACTTTTCCAAGCTTGGGAGAATCCTTCTGATACAACCACTATCTCTGTTAATATTCGAGTATATCAATCTTTTAATATTCTAGGATGTGTCCCATCAGGTCCAGGGGACCTATCAGTCTTTTGGCTCTTTATTTTCCCAAATACTTTTCCTCACTGTGTGCGCGGAAAATCATGTCTCACTAACTTGATTGAGTTTTTTGAAGAGGTAATAATGAAAGCTGATGAAGGCAGAGTGGTAGATGTCTACATGGACTTCATCAAGGTGTTTAACAAGTTTTGGCATGGTAGACTGGTTAGCAAGGTTGGATCATAAGGAACCCAGGGCATGTTCGCCAATTGGATATAAAATTGGCTTGAGGTAGGAGAAAGAGGGTGGTAGAGGGTTGCTTTTTTGGACTGGAGGCCTGTGAACAGCAGTGTGTCACAAGGATCAGTGTTGGGTCCACTGCTTTCATCATTTATATAAATGAATTGGATATAAATATAGGATGCATGGTTAATGAATTTGCAGATAACACCAAAATAACTGGTGTAGTGAGCAGTGAAGAATCTTGATCAGATGGGCCAATGGGCTGAGGAGTAGCAAATAATATTTAATTTAGATAAATGTGAGGTGTTGCATTTTGATAAAGCAAACTAGGGCAGGACTTATACACTTAATGGTAGGGCCCTGCGGAATCTTGCTGAACAAAGACAACTAGAGGTGCAGGTGCATGGTTCGTCGAAAGTGGAGTCTCAGGTAGACAGGATGGTGAAGAAGGTAGTTGGCACACTTCCCTCATTGCTCAGAACATTGAGTATAGGAATTGGGAGGTCATGGTGTAGCTATATGGGACATTGGTGAGGCCACTTTTCAGGATACTGTGTACAATTCTGGTTGCCCTTCTATTGGAAGCACATTGTTAAACTTGGGAGAATGCAGAAAAGGTTTACAATGATGTTGCTGGGACTGCAGGGCTTGGGTCATAAAGAGAGGTTGAATACACTGGGGCTTTTATTCCCTGGAAAGTCGGAGGCTGAGGGGTGACCTCATAGAGGAGTATAAAATCATGAGGACCATGAATAAGGTGAATTTCCAATGACTTTTTCCCAGGGTGGGGAGTCCAAAACTAGAGGGCATAGGTTTAAGGTGAGAAGGAAAAGATTTAAAAAGACCTGAGAAGTAACTTTTTCATGCAGAGGGAGGTGCATGTACGGAATAAGCTGCCAGAAGATGTGGTGGAAATGGGTACAATTAGAACATTTAAAAGGCATCTGGATGAATAGAAAAGGTTTCAAGGATATTGACCAGATACTGGCAAATGGGACTAGGTCAGATTGGGAAGTGGGTCGGCACAGATGAGTTGGACCAAAGGGTTTGTTTCTGTATTGTATGACACTTTGACGCTATGTCTCCAATACTATTCTCTAAAGATAGTTATTGTATTATACGTTATTGTATTATATAGTCCTACATTCTATCAAATTTAGAACAATGCAAGATGATCCCATTGAAATATAAAACTCTTCTACAACTTGACCGGGTACATGATCAGAGATTATACCTGCTGTCTGTTGAGATTGGGTTAATAACTCAGGATAATAGTTTGGCCATTTAGGACTGAGTTGAGGAAAGATTTCTTCACTCTGACGATTGTGAATCTTTGGAATTGTTTACTATAAAGAATTGGATATTCAGTCTTTTAGACTGGATGATTTAGACGGTTGGACACTAAGGGAATCAATGAGGACATGACCGGAATGCAGAACTGAAGTGGATGGTAACTCATTATCAATTTGTATCACCAACTCATAAATCAACTTATTGGATAATGGAGCATAGGAACTGGTGCAGGCCATTAAACCAACAAGCCTGTTTAGCTATTCAGTACAATCCTGGCTGATCAATCATTTCAATGCTTTTTATCCAACCCATCTCCCTAACTCTTGGGTAATCAAAATCTATCAATCTTTATCATAAATATACACAAAGGCAACATTTTCAAGTCTCTGAGTAAAAAAATCTCCTCATTTCAGACCTAAGTTTGAAGTTTTTATTTTAAATTGTGCACCTAGTCCTAGTTCTGGACTCCCCAACTAAGGAAACATCCCACCTCCATCAACTTTTCTTTAAATATTTTATAGGTTTCAATGAGATCACCTCTCATTCTTCAAATCTCTAGAGAATACATGCCCAATATACCCAACCTCTCCTCAAAGGAGAGTCACACCATTTCAGTGACAAGTCTGGTGAACCTTCATTGCATTCTATCTATAGCAATGGAGGATGTGGCCGAACCAAGGTGTGGTCCAACCGAGGTTGATCTAATCAGCTGATATACAATTGAAGTAAGACACCAACCAACTACTCCTGATATTCTTTTCTTCATACTTAAAAACCAAACTGCTATTGAAATGGACAAGCCGCTTCTGTGGCAAGTTAAAGTTTCAACTATCATGCAAGTACTGGAAAAAATTCATACTTCAATGTCTTTGTGAGTCAAAGAACACAAAGCCATTTTTCACTTACTGACTTACCAATTTCTCTTCTATCTGTCCTTGCCCGGAGTTATTATGGAATTTGTGCAGAAGTGATAATGAAAGCTATTACACTCTATAAAGTCAGCAACTAGTGTTATGCTAATTTTGATTGTTAGCTACCATGTGCACTTTGTGAATGTAGTCAATTATCATACAAAGTAGCTATTAATGATTAACATTTTATTTAAATTCTAAACTTTTTTGGAGGCTGCCAGAAAACAAAAATGTTCCAGTGCAAATTGATAACGAGTGGGAATTTTCTTTTTCATACACCGTTAATAAATACACATGAAACTGGAGTTGGGACTGTTAGCGAGAATTGAAGAATGACTTCATAATTGGCTCAGGAAGTGATAAGTTGGGTTAGTCCTTGGAATAAGGATATACTAAAATACCATATTCCTTTAAATTTGAGATTACAATTCTATCAATTGTTAAATAAGTGCTCTTATTCGAGCTAGATTTCCTAGATTTTGTTGTGAGATTCAAAAACTGAACAAATCTCTTGTGAAAGGTGGACTGCAGTTGGGTTAATAGACAGGTGTTTAATCAGTAAGGAGATCAAGGGTTATGGAAATAAGGCAAGAAAGTAGATTTGATGATTATCAGATCAGCCATGACCTCACTGAATGGCAGAGAAATTCCAATGGGTGGAATGCTTTCTACACCTTCTAATTTTAGGGTCTTATGATATTGCCTATACATAATGTATTTACTGTTTACACTGGAACCTGGTCTTTGTATCTTGATTTGATGATAATATCTATTGACGGTCATGAGTTTCTGCTGTAGATCTTCATGCAACTGAACAAATGATTCTCAACCTTTGGTCATATGTGACAAGATGCCCCACAAAGGGCTGAAATCTAGAGTGCTGGATTTGCTTCATTTTCTGGCACCTGTAGGTCTTATCACTGTGTCTCAAAGCATGATGCATCCTGATGGACAATTTGTAGTGACTGGTTGAAAACTTCTCTCAAGCAGTGATAATATTACTGCCACAGATTAAGGAGAACTGAAATGTGTGTTTGAAAATGTTTTCTCTCACCTCCCCTGGAGCATTGGCCATTCAGAGTTGAGAAGACAGGGCCTGGCAGGTGAGATCCTTTTTGGCCATTCTGATGCAGTGTCCAGTCCACCAAAATTTATTTAGTTGGATATTTTTCTGAATACTTTTGGAGCTGGTTTCTAAAAGGAGAATAGTGTTTGTTTCATAATCTTCCCATTGGATCTGGGCCATCATCACAACTTAAAGTCCTCAAGACACCACTAGTGACATCTCAGGTACTGAAGACTTGTGTTCTAGAATTTACCGTGCCACTAGTCAACTGTTCCATTACAGCTACGACATGGGAATATACCCAAAAATGTGGAAAATTGTCAAGGTATGTATAAGGCAGCACAGTGGCTCAGTGGTTAGCAATGTTGCCTCACAGCGCCAGGGACCTGGGTTCAAATCCAGCCTCGTGCAGACTATCTGTGTGGAGTTTGCATATTCTCCATGTGTCTGCATGGGTTTCCTCCAGGTGCTCTGGTCTCCTCCCACAAGCCAAAGATGGTTAGGTGACTTAGTCAGGGGTAAATTAAGGATAATAGGATAGGGGAATGGGTCTGGGTGGTGACTCTTCGGAGGATTAGTGTTGACTTGTTGGGTCAAAGGGCCTGTTTCCACACGGTAGGGAGTCTATAAATTCTATGCACTGTACACGGAAACAGAACCAACCCCCTAGCCAATTACTACTCCATCATCTAGTCTCAATCATCACAGAAGTGATAGAAGGTGTCATCAACAGTGCTCAGCAATAACCTGCTCAGTTAGGGTTCCGTCAGGGTTGTTCAGCTCCTGACCTCACTACTGCCTTGGTCCAAACATGGATGAAAGTGCTGAATTCCAGAAGTGAGGTGACAGTGACTGCACTTGGAATCAAGGCTGCCTTTAATCAAGTGTGGCATCAAAGAGCCTTAGAAAAACTGAAGTCAATGAGAATTAAGGGGAAAACTCTCTGCTATTTGGAATCTTACATGGCAAAGGAAAAGGTTGTGGTTGCTAGAACTCAGTCATTCAGCTTCAAGACATCACAGTAGAAGTTCCTCAGCGAACAGTTCTTGGCCGAACCATCCTCAATTGCTTTATCAATAATTTTTTTTTGATCATTTGCAGCAAAAATGGCCTTTAGCAGAGTGATAAGTACTTCTTGTCAGATGTGGGAGTTTAAAGAGAGTTTAAGGGTTACTGCGGATTATATCTGCCATAAATACTGTTGGTTGCGAATCTTATCAGATCGAGTGGATCGGTTGGAAAGACAGTTAGATACAATGAGGAATTTGCAACAACAACAGTATGTGATGGATGGCAGTTATAGGAAGGAGGGGGAACGTCTCAGATACAGTCACATAGATGGGTTAACTCCAGGAAAGGTAAGAGAGGTAGGCACCTAGTGCAGAAGTCTTTTGTGGATATACCCATTTCAAACAGGTATGCAGTTTTGGAAAATGTAGGGGGTGATGGAGTCTCAGGGGAACGTAGCACAAACAGCCACGTTTCAGGTATTGAGTCTGGCTCTAATGCAATGAGGGTACTTCGGGTTCCAAGAGATCAATTGTGTTAGGGGATTCTCTGGTCCGAGGTACAGACAGACGTTTCTGTGGCCAGCAGCGACAAAGCAGAACGGTGTGTTGCTTCCCTGGTGCCAGGATGAAGGATGTCTCAGAGAGGGTGTAGAATGTTCTCATGGGGGAGAGGGGCCAGCAAGAGGTCATTGTCCACATTGGAACCAATGACATAGGAAGGGAAAAGGTTGACATTCTGAAGGGAAATTACAGAGAGTTAGGCAGGAACTTTAAAAAGAGGTCCTCGAGAGTAGAAATATCTGGATTACTCCCAGTGCTACGAGCCAGTGAGGGCAGGAATAGGAGGATAGAGCAGATGAATGCATGGCTGAGGAGCTGGTGTATGGGTAAAAATAAAGACTGCAGATGCTGGAAACCAGATTCTGGATTAGAGTGGTGCTGGAAAAGCACAGCAGTTCAGGCAGCATCCGAGAAGTAGGAAAATCAACTTTTTGGGCAAAAACCCTTCATCAGGAATACAGGCAGAGAGCCTGAAGGGTGGAGAGATAAATGAGAGAGGGGTGGGGTTGGAGAGAAAGTACCATAGAGTACAATAGGTGAATGGGGGTGGGGATGAAGGTGATAAGTCAGAGAGGAGGGTGGAGTGGAGAGGTGGAAAGGAAGATAGAAAGGTAGGACAAGTCATGGGGACAGTGCTGAGCTGGAAGTTTGGAACTGGGTTGAGGTGGGGGAAGGGAAATGAAGAAGGATTCACATTTTTGGATCATTGGAATCTCTTTTGTACAAGAAGGATGGATTGCAACTAAATTGGAAGGAGACATATACTGGCATGGAAATTTACAAGAGCTGCTCGGGAGGATGTAAACTAGTAAGGTGGAGGGGTGGCACCCAGGGAGATAGTGAGGAAAGAGATCAATCTGAGACTGGTACAGTTGAGAAAAGAAGCGAGTCAAACAGTCAGGGCAGGCAGGGACAAGGTAGGACTAATAAATTATACTGCATTTATTTCAATGCAAAGGGCCTAACAGAGAAGCCAGATGATCTCAAGGCATGGTTAGGAACATGGGACTGGGATATCATAGCAATTACAGAAACATAGCTCAGGGATGGGCAGGACTGGCAGCTTAATGTTCCAGGATACAAATGCTACAGGAAGGATAGAAAGGGAGACAAGAGAGGAGGGGGAGTGACATTTTTGATAAGGGATAGCATTACAGCTGTGCTGAGGGAGGATATTCCCAGAAATACATCCAGGGAAGTTATTTGGGTGGAACTGAGAAATAAGAAAGGGATGATCACCTTATTGGAATTGTATTATAGATCCCCTAATAGTCAGAGGGAAATTTGAGAAACAAACTTGTAAGGAGATCTCAGCTATCTGTAAGAATAATAGGGTGATTATGGTAGGGGATTTTAACTTTCCAAACATAGACCGGGACTGCCATAGTGTTGAGGGTTTAGATGGAGAGGAATTTGTTCAGTGCGTACAAGAAAATTTTCTGATTCAGTATGTGGATGTACCTACTAGACAAGGTGCAAAACTTGACCTCCTCTTGGGAAATGAGGCAGAGCAAGTGACTGAGGTGTCAGTGGGGGAGCACTATGGGGCCAGCGACCATAATTCTATTAGATTTAAAATAGTGATGGAAAAGGATAGACCAGATCTAAAAGTTGAAGTTCTAACTGGAGAAAGGCCAATTTTGACAGTATTAGGCAAGAACTTTCAAAAGCTGATTGACAGCAGATGTTTGCAGATAAAGGGACGGCTGGAAAATGGGAAGCCTTCAGAAATGAGATAACGAGAATCCAGAGAAAGTATATTCCTGTTAGGATGAAAGGAAAGGCTGGTAGGCATAGGGAATGCTGGATGACTAAAGAAATTGAAGGTTTAGTTAAGAAAAAGAAGGAAGCATATGTAAGATATAGACAGGATAGAGCAAGTGAATCCTTAGAAGAGTATAAAGGAAGTAGGAATATACTGAAGAGGGAAATCAGGATAGCAAAAAGGGGACATGAGATAGCTTTGGCAAATAGAATTAAGGAGAATCCAAAGGGTTTTTACAAATACATTAAGGACAAAAGGGTAACGGGAGAAAATAGGGCCCCTCAAAGATCACCGCACTGTTGCCCAACATTTCAACTCCCCCTCCCACTCTGCTGAGGACATGAATGTCCTGGGCCTCCTCCACCGTCGCTCCCCCACCATCCGACGCCTAGTGGATGAACGCCTCATCTTCCGCCTCGGAACACTTCAACCCCAGGGCATCAATGTGGACTTCACCAGTTTCCTCATTTCCCCTCCCCCCATCTTACCGCAGTTCCAACTTTCCAGCTCAGCACTGTCCTCATGACCTGTCCAACCTGCCTATCTTCCTTTCCACCACACCATCCTCTCTGACCTACACTTTCATCCCCACCCCCATTCACCCATTGTACTCTTTGCTACCTTCCCCCACTCTCCTCTCTGACCTATCAACTCCATCCCCACCCCCATTCACCTATTGTACTCTATGCTACTTTCTCCCAACCCCACCCCCCTCTCATTTATCTCTCCACTCTGCAGGCCCCCTGCCTCTATTCCTGATGAAGGGCTTTTGTCCGAAACGTTGATTTTCCTGCTCCTTGGATGCTGCCTGACCTGCTGTGCTTTTCCAGCACCACTCTAATCCAGACTCGGGTTTCCAGCATCTGCAGTACTCGTTTTAACCCCCTCAAAGATCAGCAAGGCGGCCTTTGTATGGAGCCGCAGAAAATGGGGGAGATACTAAACGAATATTTTGCATCAGTATTGACTGTAGAAAAGGATATGGAAGGTATCGACTGTAGGGAAATAGATGGTGACATCTTGCAAAATGTCTAGATTACAGAGGAGCAAGTGCTGGATGTCTTGAAACGCATCAAGGTGGATAATCCCCAGGACCTGATCAGGTGTACCTGAGAACTCTGTGGGAAGGTAGAGAAGTGATTGCTGGGCTTCCTGCTGAGATATTTGATCATTGATAGTCACAGGTGAGGTGCCAGAAGACTGGAGGTTGACTAACGTGGTTCCACTGTTTACGAAGGGTGGTAAGGACAAGCCAGGGAACTATAGACCAGTGAGCCTGACCTCGGTGGTGGGCAAGTTGTTGGAGGGAATCCTGAGGGACCGGATGTACATGTATTTGGAAAGGCAAGGACTGATTAGGGATAGTCAACATGGTTATGTGCATGGGAAGTCATGTCTCGCAAACTTGGGTTTTTTGAGGAAGTAACAGAGGATTGATGAGGTGATCTATTTGGACTTCAGTAAAACGTTCGACAAGATTCCCCATCGGAGACTGATTTGCAAGGTTAGATCTCATGGAATACAGGGAGAACTAGCCATTTGGATACAGAACTGGTTCAAAGGTAGAAGACAGAGGGTGGTGGTGGAGGGTTGCTTTTCAGACTGGAGGCCTGTGACCAGTGGACTGCCACAAGGATCGGTGCTGGGTCCTCTACTTTTTCTCATTTACAAAAATGATTTGGATGTGAGCAAAAGAGGTACAGTTAATAAGTTTGCAGATGATACCAAAATTGGAGGTGTAGTGGACGTCGAAGAGGGTTACCTCAGATTACAACAGTATCTGGACCAGATGGGCCAATGGGCTGAGAAGTGGCAGATGGAGTTTAATTCAGATAACTGCGAGGTGCTGCATTTTGGGAAAGCAAATCTTAACAGGACTTATACACCTAATGGTAAGGTCCTAGGGAGTGTTGCTGAACAAAGAGACCTTGGAGTGCAGCTTCATAGCTCCTTGAAAGTGGAGTCGCAGGTAGATAGGATAGTGAAGAAGGCATTTGGTATGCTTTCCTTTATTGGTCAGAGTATTGAGTACAGGAGCTGGGAGGTCATGTTGTGGTTGTACAGGACATTAGTTAGGCCACTGTTGGAATACTGCGTGCAATTCTGGTCTCCTTCCTATCGGAAAGATGTTGTGAAACTTGAAAGGGTTCAGAAAAGATTTACAAGGATGTTGCCAGAGTTGGAGGATTTGAACTATAGGGAGAGGCTGAACAGGCTGGAGCTGTTTTCCCTGAAGCATCGGAGGCTGAGGGGTGATCTTATAAAGGTTTACAAAATTATGAGGGGCATGGATAGGATAAATAGGTAAAGTCTTTTCCCTGGGGTGGGGGAATCTAGAACTAGAGGGCATGGGTTTAGGGTGAGAGGGGAAAGACATAAAAGAGACCTAAGGGGCAACTTTTTCACACAGAGGGTGGTACGAGTATGGAATCCGCTGCCAGAGGAAGTGGTGGAGGCTGGTACAATTGCAACATTTAAAAGGCATTTGGATGGGTATATGAATAGGAAGGGTTTGTAGGGGTATGGGCCGGGTGCTGGCAGGTGGGACTAGATTGGGTTGGGATATCTGGTCGGCACGGACAGGTTGGTCCGAAGAATCTGTTTCCGTGCTGTACATCTGTATGACTCTAAATGAGAATATTGCCCAAAGGCAGCATAATGTTCAGCATCATTCACAATCCCTCAGATATTGAAGCAATCCATATTCACATTCAGAATGAACAATATCTAGGTTTAAGCTGACAAGCGGCAAGTGACATGCTACATAGGGCTGACCTTTTCCAATAAGACCATCTGACCATCAGCTTTTGAGATTCAATGGAATTGCTATTGCTGAATTCTCCACTGTAAACAATAAATAGATTTTTGTTCAGTAGGAAAATCAAGGGTTGTGAGGGAAATGCAGGAAAGTAGACCTAAGGCATGCCAGATCACCCATTATCCTGCTGAATAATGGAATAGACTGGAGGGGCAGAATGGCCTACTCCTGTTCTTATTTCTTTTCCTGACGAGTTACCACTGACTAGAATCTGAACTGGACTAGCCATATAAATATTGTAGCGACAAGCGAAAGGCAGAAGCAAGGAACCATGCAGCAAGTAACTCATCTCCTGAGTCAGGGGTGTGATGGAGTACAGTACTTCCCAGTTGCCTGGATGACTGCAGCTCCAATGTTTGACACCAGCCAGGACAAGGCAGCCTGCTTGATTAGCTCCACAGAATATTCAGTCCATCCACCACCAACATTCAGTAGCAGCAGGATGTACTATTTTCAAGATGCACTGCAGAAATTAATCAATGGTCTTTGGACAGCAGTTTCCAAACCCACAAACAAATCATCTAGTAGGTCAAGGGTGGCAGATAATTGGGAACATCATAACCTACTAAGTTCTCGTCCAAGCTGTGCACTATCATGACTTGTAAGTATATTATCGCTCCTTAAGTATCACTGGGTCAGAATGCTGGGTGCACATATACCAAACAGACTGCAGTGGTTCTAGAAGGAGCTCACTGCCACCATCTCAAGGAGAACTAGCTATGGGCATTAAATGCTGGTCAGCTATTGATGCCCAAATTCCATGATTTAACCTTTAAAAAAGACTAAGATCAAATGGATAATATCTCCATTGTTCACAAGATAGTGTTTCTTTTTCTTAAAGCTGCTAATGCCATCTGTAAATAGTTGAAAGAATATTTTCAACAACTTTTCAACTTTGAATCTGCAGTGCCAACTGATAGTCTCTGGGCTATCCCTCAATACCCCACAGTTGAATCCATGATCATGGATCAGAGAGTTGCGACAAACAACTAAATGACAGAAAACAACAAATCCTGCAGCTGTGGTGGTGTTCCAGCTGAGATCAAACCGGGTTAGCTTATGCTCACATCAAAACTCCACAAACTGATCCTAAGGATTTGGGAGCCAAGTAACTCTACTCACTCCCTTGCTGTCAACTTCACGAATATGACAATTATAACCCTCTTCAAGAATAAACATCAATCATGTTATGGATTTTGATTTACATTCCCTCAGGTCCATAGCACGGATTATTGTCGACAGGCATTCTCCTCAACCGACTACTTCCTGTGTCTGTCTGAGGACATCTCCTGGAGACATGGTGTGGCATTCAGCCTCCCTTAAACGTGGAGCTGAGCATTGCCAGCAGAAATGTTTGTAAGTTTTCCTGGGAAGCGTCTTCCCTTTGCTTGAAACATTCGAATACAAGCAAAATTTTGCAGATACTGGAAATCTGAAATTAAAAGAATAACAAAACGCCAGAGAAACTCAGTAGCATCTAAGGAGATAAAAGACGTAGTTAAATATTTTGAGTCCAATGTGACTTTTGAAAGAGTCCCAAAGAGTCAGACCAGACTTGCAACATTAACTTGCAAGTCTTGCAATTTGCAACTTGTTCATTCTTTCCACAGATGCTGCCAGACCCGCTGGGTTTCCCCTCCATCACATTTTGTTTGTATTGTTTGAAATACTGTCTCCGTTTATACAAAATATCTTTCAATAAAAGCAATTCGGGAAAAAAAATGCAACCGAATGAGGCAGTCATTGTGAAAAGTCGTTTCCCTGCCTCGTCACGCAGTTGGGAGCACGTCATCATTCATTTCAAATTGTAGATTTCAAACCTTCCCTCATTTCATGATTCTGGTAATAATCGACTGGGCAATGCCCCCAGGTCCTGCTTCTGAATTTTGGAACATGCTGATGTTTGGGTAAATGGGAATTACTGTGACTTTGTGGCTGTCACTCACAAAGCCTGTTTCAGCTGCACCCAGAGCACGTTATGGGCCGCCTTCACGCAGCTTACGTATTGGATTCTTCCAGCTCCCACATTACAGCCTCTGTTCACACACACAGACAGATAAGACACAGAGATGGCGAGTTTCCTCAAGGTTCTGCCTCCCTCGGTTCGGATCTGCTCCTGGTGGAGAAAGCCCACCGTCCGTACTCTCCAGCGAAGAGCCTGTGAGTCAGCCTTAATCGTAATCTTCTCCCTTGAACACAGACTCGAGTGAAACTCAGAAAAGTTTCGTCCTGCATATGTGAACAGCTTGCGACGTGACGCCTTGCACATACGGGCTGCCCCGGGGTGCCGGCGTTTTCGCTGGCACAGCTCATTCATTTTGCGGCCAGGTTGATAGCTGTGAGGCGCCACAAGCTTTGCACAGGTCTGGGTCCCCTACAACACCCACCTTCCCTAGTGCGGAAGGTCACTGAGGACTGACTGGATCACTGAATTCAAAAAGGTGTTTTTCAGGAACCATGTAACTATGTTAGCAGTAGACAAAGGGATTCGTGGATGAACGAATCCAGCGTGACCAACTTGTAGTAATAGTTAAACCTGAGTTAAACCTATTTTGTTTTAAGATGTCCAGAATCTCTATTATTTAAACCATAGCTCATCCACACTTTACGTATTGTTTTGTCATCACTGTTGAGCGCCAGTTTTATTTGCCATTTCAAAATTCCAATGTCCGTATTTCTAACATCATTCTGTGATGTAGGCTTGTGCTGTGAAATACACGGTTTGGCCACTCGGCGTTTTGTGCGCAGTGAATGAGGTTGTTAGATTTCGAGTGAAATGTATTCCTGTAGCTTTCACATTCTTCAGAAACCAAATTTTATCTTTCTGATGCTCCGAAAGTCCAGCCTTGCACTCCATCTTTAACTTGGGGACAAAATCATTGACCGGTTAGGTGATTCTTGACTGTCAAACAGCTGTATGTCCCAAAAGTCCTTAAAATGTAGAAACAGCATAGGCCATCCGGTCTACTAAGATTGCCAAGCCATTCAATGAGATCATGGCTGATCTGATAATCCTCAACTCCACTCTCCTGCTCTGTCCCCATAACCCTTGATTTACTTGCTGATTAAAATCTGTCTATCTCAGCCTTGAACATACTTAATAACTCAGCCTGACAGTCCTCTGTGGTAAAAAATTCCACTGATTTGCTATTCTCTGAGGGAAGACATTCCTCCTCATCTCCATCTTAAATGGACAATCCCTTACTCTGAGATTGTGCCCTCTTTTCATCGACTGTCCCACAGTTCTGCCCACCTACTATGTCAAGTCCCATAAGCAAATAGTATGTTTCAATCAGGTTGCCTTTCATTCTTCCAAACTCTATTGAGTACAGATTCTGGATTAGTGGTGCTGGAAGAGCACAGCAGTTCAGGCAGCATCCGAGGAGCAGTAAAATCGACGTTTTGGGCAAAAGCCCTTCACCAGGAATAAAGGCAGTGAGCCTGAAGAGTGGAGAGATAAACTAGAGGAGGGTGGAGGTGGGGAGAAAGTAGCATAGAGTACAATAGGTGAGTGGGGAGGGGATGAAGGTGATAGGTCAGGGAGGAGGGTGGAGTGGATAGGTGGAAAAGAAGATAGGCAGGTAGGACAAGTCATGGGGACAGTGCTGAACTGGAAGTTTGGAACTAGGGTGAGGTGGGGGAAGGGGAAATGAGGAAACTGTTGAAGTCCACATTGATGCCCTGGGGTTGAAGTGTTCCGAGGCAGAAGATGAGGTGTTCTTCCTCCAGGCGTCTGGTGGTGAGGGAGCGGCGGTGAAGGAGGCCCAGGACCTCCATGTCCTCGGCAGAGTGGGAGGGGGAGTTGAAATGTTGGGCCACGGGGCGGTGTGGTTGATTGGTGCGGGGGTCCCGGAGATGTTCCCTAAAGCGCTCTGCCAGTCTCCCCAATGTAGAGGAGACTGCATCAGGAGCAACGGATACAATAAATGATACTGGTGGATATGCAGGTAAAACTTTGATGGATGTGGAAGGCTCCTTTAGGGCCTTGGATGGAGGTGTGGGTGCAGGTTTTGCAATTCCTGCGGTGGCAGGGGAAGGTGCCAGGATGGGGTGGGAGGGTTGTAGGGGGGCGTGGACCTGACCAGATAGTCACGGAGGGAACTGTCTTTGCGGAGGGCAGAAAGGGATGGGGAGGGAAATATATCCCTGGTGGTGGGGTTTTATTGGAGGTGGCGGAAATCTGATGTGTTCTGTGATGGAACTGGTCCTCCGGGGAACAGATATGGCGGAGGCGGAGGAATTGGGAATACGGGATGGCATTTTTGCAAGAGGTAGGGTGGGAAGAGGTGTAATCCAGGTAGCTGTGGGAGTCGGTGGGTTTGTAAAAGATGTCAGTGTCAAGTCAGTCGTCATTAATGGAGATGGAGAGGTCCAGAAAGGGGAGGGAGGTGTCAGAGATGGTCCAGGTAAATTTAAGGTCAGGGTGGAATGTGTTGGTGAAGTTGATAAATTGCTCAACCTCCTTGCGGGAGCACGAGCTGGCGCCAATGCAGTCATCAATGTAGCGGAGGAAGAGGTGGGGAGTGGTGCCGGTGTAATTACGGAAGATCAACTGTTCTACGTAGCCAACAAAGAGACAGGCATAGCTGGGCCCATACGTGTACCCATGGCTACCTCTTTGGTCTGAAGGAAGTGGGAGGATTCGAAGGAGAAATTGTTAAGGGTGAGGACCAGTTCGGCCAAACGAATGAGAGTGTCGGTGGAAGGATATTGTTGGGGACGTCAGGAGGGAAAAAAAACGGAGGGCTTGGAGGCTCTGGTCATGGCGGATGGAGGTGTAGAGGGATTGGATATCCATGGTGAAGATGAGTCGATGCGGGCTGGGGAAACGGAAGTCTTGGATGAGGTGGAGTGCGTGGGTGGTGTCTCGAACATATGTGGGGAGTTCCTGGACTAGGGGGAATAGGACAGTGTCGAGGTAGGTAGAAATGAGTTCAGTGGGGCAGGAGCATGCTGAGACAATGGGTCGGCTAGGGTGGTCAGGCTTGTGGATCTTGGAAAGGAGGTAGTGCAGGGTTCCTGGACTATGAGGTTGGAAGCTGTGGGTGGGAGATTTCCTGAGGTGATGAGGTTCTGTATGGTCTGGGAGATGATTGGTTTGGTGATGGGGAGTGGGGTCATGGTCGAGGGGGCGGTAGGAAGAGGTGTCCTCGAGTTGACGTTTGGCTTCAGCGGTGTAGAGGTCAGTACGCCAGACTACCACTGCGCCCCCTTTATCTGCTGGCTTGATGATGAGGTCGAGATTGGATCAGAGGGATTGGAGGGCTGCGTGTTGTGAGGGTGAGAGGTTGGATTGGGGGAGGGGGGTTGACAGGTTGAGGCGGTTAATGTCCCGGCGGCAGTTGGAAATGAAGAGGTCGAGGGCAGGTAATAGGCCAGCACGGGTGTCCAGGTGGATGCAGTGTGTTGGAGGTGGGCGAAGGGGTCCTCGGAAGGTGGGCGGGAGTCCTGATTGTGAAAGTAAGCTCAGAGGCGGCGTAAGAAGTGTTCGACGTCACGGCATGTATTAAATTCATTGATGCGTGGACGGAGGGGGATGAAGGTGAGTCCTTTGCTGAGGACTGATCATTCGTCCTCAGTGAGGGGGAGATCTGGAGGGATGGTGAAAACTCGGCAGGGCTGGGAGCTGGCATCTGGTGTGGGTGTGGAGCTGGGAGTGGAGGTGGAGCCGGTAACTGGAGTGGATGTGATGGGGGGAATGGGGGTGGAGTCATGAACAGGGGTAGTGTTCCCTTCAGGGTTCTGGGGGTGGGGATCGTGACAGTGGGATATGTGGGAGGCGTATCAGCAGAATGCAGGTGAGTGGCGTTGGTGGCGGCAGAAGTGGTGGCAGACACGACAGTAGGGGTAGCGGAAGTCACTGAGCATGTGACATCAGCGATGATGTGAGGGGTGGAAGTGATGTCACGTGTGATGCATGAGGAATTGTGAGGGGCAGAAGTGGCTGTGGGAGTGGCCACGATGGGGGTGGAAGTGACATAATCAATCAGCGTGGGGGTAGCAGCTGCATCAGCCTCATGGTTAATGGTGTCCGAGCAGTTCCAGAGGCTGGGGGAATCTTCTGGAATGTTTGAGGAGTGCTGGCTATGGAGGTGGGTAAATAAAAGTTTGTTGTACTTACAGTTTTTGATGTTTGAGATGGAGTTGAAATACTGTTTGTTGAGACTATGAATTCTCCTGAGGATGTAGTACAGAGTGGGTCCTTTGCAATTCCGAGAGAGTGTGGCCCTCAGCTGAGGCAGGGCTGACTGTAGAGAAGTTAGGTGCCAGTGCATTGCTGCAAGCGTGGGGGAGAGGGTCTTCAAGGAGATCTGTTGCTGGTGTTTTTGAGTCCAACCTGGATTGATGACATGGTGGGCCAGTGGTGAGCACTGCTGCCTCACAGCACCAGGAAACTGGATTTGGTTCCAGCCCTGGGTGACTGTCTGTGTAGAGTTTGCACATTCTCCTTATGTCTGCACTTTTTTGCTTGCATGATAATTATTATATTTATTTCAATTCTTCCCCTTCAATATTTAGTAATCTTAGAATGCTATTAGTTTTTTTCTACTGTGAAGACTTATGCAAAGTATTCGTTCAACTGGCCTGGTTCCCCATTATTATTTCCACTGCCTTACTTTCTAAGGGACCAATCTCATTTTGTTCTTTCTCTCTTAATTTTTAAATATTTAGAGAAAGTCTTGCTGTCTGTTTTGATATTACTTTCAAATGTACTCTCAATGTATTTTTTCTGGTCATCTTTTGTTGGTTTTAGAATCTTTCCCAGTCCTATGGCTTACCACTAGTGTTCCCTACATCAGGTACTTTTCTTTCAATTTGATGCTGGTCTTAACATCGTTTAACCATGCTTGGCTCATCCCCTTCCTAAAACTCCTTTCTGTCCAGGATATATCTTTGATGTGAGCTATGAATTACTTTCTTCAATGTCTGTCATTGTTTTTTAACTAACTTTACTGCAAAACTACTTTCATAGTCCACTTCAGAACACTCCGTTATCATTCCTATAGAATTACCCTTATTTAAGTATGCACAGTTGTTTCTGACCCAAGTTCCTGCCTCACAAACTAAATGCTAAATTCTACCATGTTATCAAGACTGTTTTATAGAGGATCTTTACCCTGAGATCATTTAATACAACTGCCATATTTAAACATCACCGTGTCCAAAATAGCATGATCTCTGGTTACATCCACAACATATTTTTCGAGGAAACAGTCTCGAATACACTCTATGAATTCTTACTTGTGGCTCTGCTCGTCTGATTTTTTCACTAAACAAGTATTTTGCACCAGTGTTTACTGAGGAGAAGGAAATGCAAGATATACAATGTGAGGAAATGGATGGTGACATCTTGAAAAATATCCATATTACAGAAGAGGAGGTGCTGGATGTCTTAAAACACACAAAGGTGGATAAATCCCCAGGAACTGATCAAGGGTACCCTAGAACTGTGTGGGAAGTTAGGGAAGTGGTTGCTGGGCCCCTTGCTCAGATATTTGTGTCGTCAATAGTCACAGGTGAGGTGTTGGAAGACTGGAGGTTGGCTAATGTGCCACTGTTTAAGAAGGGTGGTAAGGACTAACCGGGGAACTATAGACTGGTGAGCCTGACATCAGTGGTGGGCAAGTTGTTGGAGGGAATCCTGCGGAACAGGAACATGTATTTGGAAAAGTAGCACTGATTTTTTTTTTGTACGTGGGAAATCATGTTTCCCAAACTTAATTGAGTTTTTTGAAAAAGTAACAAAGAGGATTAATGAGGGCAGTGCGGTCGATGTAATCTATGTGGACTTCAGTAAGGTGTCCAACAAGGTTCCTCATGATAGACTGGTTAGCAATGTTAGATCTCATGGAATACAGGGAGAACTAGCCATTTGGATACAGAACTGGCTTGAAGGTAAAAGAAGGGGGTAATAGAGGGTTGCCTTTAAGATTGGAGGCCTGTGACCAGTGGTGTGCCACATGGATTGGTGCTGCGTCCACTTCTTTTCATCATTTATATAAATGACTTGGAGTGAAAATAGGAGGTATAATTTGTAAGTTTGCAGATGACACCAAAATTGGAGGTGTAGTGGCAGTGAAGAGGGTTACCTCAGAGAGCAATGGGATCTTGATCAGATGGGCTGTGGAGTGGCAGATGATGTTTAATTTAGATAAATGCGAGGTGCTGCACTTTGGAAAGGCAGATCAGGGCAGGATTCACAGAACAACCTCAATTATCTGAACGAGACAGGTGGGGAGTATTTTGTTCGGATAACTGATCTGATTGCAAACAAAGGAACGTACAGTGTTATGGCTTAATGCTTTGAAGTGTTTGAGCAGGGAACATACTACCAGAGACAAATATCACCAGTCGTTATTCAAAGGGTCTCATTGGACTCAAAATGATAACTCTGTTTCTCTATCTCTAGACGTGAGTCAAAGTTTTTTTTAATTTCACATCTTCAGCAGCTGCGCTATTATATTTTTATTCTCAATACTGAAGCTGTTTTGTGGATCAGACCTTGCTGTTGAGGCTCTCCTGTTTTTTAATGCAACATGACCCTTCCCTTCGTACAGGATGTATTATTCTACCAATTGAGATTCAGAAGCAATTGGACTTGGCAATTTGCTAATTGGAGGAATTGAATTGAATTTATTGTCACATGTACTGAGGCACAGTAAAATGCTTTGTCTTGTAAACACTACAGGCAGATCTCATAGTTAAGTCGCATAAATAACTAAATAATAGGTAAACAGCGGCAAAAACAAAAACACAGGTACAGCCGAATACTAAGAGTTTGTGAGTCCATTCAGTATTCTAACAACAGTAAGGTAGAAACTGTTATGAAACCGGGTGGTGCGTGTGTTCAAGCTTCTGTACCTTCTCCCTGATGGTAGAGGTTGTAGAAACACATTGCCAGGGTGGGATGGATCTTTGAGAATGCTGGCGGCCTTTCCTTGACAATGGGCCTGGTAGATGGATCCTATGGATAGGAGGTTGGCCTTTGTGATTGGGCCGAGTTCACCACTCTCTGTAACTTTCTCCGATCTTGAATGTTACAGTTGCCATACCAGGTAGTAATACATCCAGACAGAATACTCTCAATGGCGCACCTATAAAAGTTGGCAAGGGTATTTGCCATCATGCCAAATTTCCTCATCTGACTGAGGAAGAAGAGACGTGTTGAGAGGATGGCTAAGAGCTGTACTCGGTCAAGTTAAAATCTGTGAATCAGTGTCATGCTTCCTGTAATATAAGCTGGTTAGTTTTCTTTCCTGAGGCATTATTTTAATGTCTGTCATTTCAATTCCCTGTCCATATCATCTCTCCAATAAACCACTGTGGTAGTTACAGCAGAATAAGTTATTTAAACAGTTCAAATGAACTTTATTAAAAAAAAGCAAGTATATAAAACATTCACAGAGGTCTTCCTTTCCCTCCACAACCAAAGCATTTTCAGAAGCATGAGATGCATAATCAATCCACTATTTCTTTATGGAATTCATTTTCTCAGTGATTCCTTCCACCTTTGTGCAGTTCAAACAAAAGATGCGATCGTCGCACCAGTGTCGGTAACACCTCTTTGATGTAACATTTTTACCGGACCTTGAGATCTTGTTTGGAAAATCCAAAATTTGGATAATTGATGTTCAGATAACCGAGGTCGTTCTGTGTACACTCAATGGTAAGGTCCTGGGGAGTGTTGCTGAACAAAGAGAGTGCAGGTTCACAATTCCTTGAAAATGGAGTCGTAGGTAGATAGGAGAGTGAAGGTGTTAGGTATGCTTTCCTTTATTGGTCAGTGCATTGAGTATAAGAGTTGGGAGGTCATGTTGTGGCTGTACAGGACTTTTCAGAGCATTGAGTATGGGAGTTGGGAAGTCATGTCGCAGCTGTATAGGACATTGGTTAGGCCACTTTCGGAATATTATGTGCAGTTCTGGCCTCCTTTCTATTGGAAGGATGTGGTGAAGCTTGAAAGGGTTCAGAAAAGATCGACAAGGCTGTTGCCAGGGTTGAAGGATTTGAGCTATAGGGAGAGGCTGAATAAGCTGGGGCTGTTTTGGAGGTGACCTTATAGAGGTTTATAAAATCATGAGAGGCATAGATAGGCGAAGTAGACAAAGTCTTTTCCCTGGGGTGAAGGAGTCCAGAACTAGAGGGCATAGATTTAGGGTGAAAAGGGAAACATTTAAAAGGGACCTAAGGGGCAACCTTTTCATGCAGAGTGTGGTGTATGTATGGAATGAACTGCCAGAGGAAGTGGTGGAGGCTGGTACAATTATAGCAGTTAAAAGACATCTGGATAGGTATATGAATAGGAAGGGTTTAAGAGGGATATGGGCCAAATGCTGGCAAGTGGGACTAGATTAGGTTGGGATATCTGGTCGGCATGGATGAGTTAGACCGAAGGGTCTGTTTCCATCCTGTACATCTTTATGACTCTATGAAGATTGAAATCACCCATGATTAATACACTACCTTTCTTGTATGCCTTTACTATCTCGATATATTTTGTCTTCTACGGAACAGCTACTGTTAGGGGGCCTATAGATCAATGTTCCCAATAAAGGTATACAGCTGCTCCAACCATCGCCATGTATTGCTTCCAGTTCTGGAAGTCACTGTTGCACATGGTCCTTGCAGGCCGCACAATTAGAAAGTTGGAGTGCTGTTTTAGGCTGCTCCTACCAGTGTCTTCATCCCTTTGCTATTTCTTAATAGGCAATAGAGAATAGTGGTATACAGTCTTTGGACTAGAGGAAGGTATATATTGAAGTTCTTTGTGGTCTGTGTTAGGACTCTTGCTTTTTTAAATATTTTATATATATATATATATATATATATATATGAGCCAGACTTTAGTGCACAGAGTACGATTTCAAACTTTAATAAACTGTGGGGAGAATAGTAACAAATCTTAAGAAGACTTATTCAGGCTGTTGGAATGGGGATTGACAAGTGGCAGGTGCAATTTAATGAGAAATATGCCAAGTGACTTAATTTGGTGTGAAGGACGTGATTGGCAATATAAAACAGAGTCTGTACAGTTCTGAAGGGGAATACGATACAGAGGAACAGTGGGGGGGTATATTCACCACAAATCATTGAAGGTGAAAGAGTATTTTGAGAAAGTGATTAATAAAGCACTTTAGACCCTAGCTCAGTCGGTGTGTTAGAGTACAAAACTGGGAAGATATGACAAAACATTGGTATGGCTTCAACATGACCTTTTAAAAAATCCTTTCATGAATTGTGGATCAGCAAAACCAGCATTTGTTGCCCATCTCTAATGATCTTGAGAGGGTAGCGGTGAGTTAACACAGTCCATGTAGTGCAGATATGGTCACAGTGCTGCCAGGAAGTGAGTTCTCGGATTTTAATCCTGTGACAATGAATGAATGAATGGCAATATAGTTTCAGGTAAGGATAGTGTGTGGTGTGGAAGAGGACTTGAAAGTTCTGGTACACCCATGCATTTGCATTCATATTCCAAAACTCATGAAGGGTCTGGACACAATAGGTGGGGAGAAACTGAAGAAAACAAGTAATGAAGCATTGAAGAAATCCTGTTTGATGTAGTCAGGATCTGGAATGCACTGCCTGATGATTTGTTCGAGGTGCACTCAACTATGACCTTTTTAGTGGAGAAATGAATAATTAATTGGTGGGACAAGCTAGAGGAGGCAAGGTAGGAGAATGGAAGTAGTTGAGTGCTTTTGTAGAGAGCTGCCATAGACATGATGAGTTAAATGGCCTCCTCCTGTGCTGTAATTGTATGGTGGGGGTGTTTCAGGAGCTTTGGGGACAAGTTGGGAGTTGGAGGTGGATTGCAAAAGCGTGAATGAGCTGCCATCGCTAGTATTTTACCAGGAGCAGGAAAAGTAGTGGAAGCCACTGGGGACTAAAATTGGGCCCTTGAAGACAGAAACAGGGGAATATATTACAGGGAACAAAAAAATGGCAGAAGAATTGAATTGGCACTTCAGATCTGTGTTCACTAGGGAAGGCACAAGCAATCTCCCAGAGGTAACAGTGGCTGAAGGACCTGAACTTAAGGGAATTTATATTTGCCAGGAATTGGTATTGGAGAGACGGTTAGGTCTGAAGGCCGATAAGTCCCTGGGGCCTGATGGTCTACATCCCAGGGTACTGAAGGAGGTGGCTCGAGAAATCATGGATGCGTTGGTGATTATTTTCCAGAGTTTGATAGATTTGGGATCAGTTCCTGTGGATTGGAGGGTGGCTAATGTTGTACCACTTTTTAAGAAAGGTGGGAGAGAGAAAGCAGGAAATTATAGACCAGTTAGTCTGACCTCAGTGGTGGGAAAGATGCTGGAGTCAATTACAAAGGATGAAATTATGACACATCTGGATAGTAGTAACAGGATAGGTCAGAGTCAGCATGGATTTATGAAGGGGAAATCATGCTTGCCTAATCTTCTGGAATTTTGAGGATGTAACTCTGAAGATGGACAAGAGAGATCCAGTAGATATAGTGTACCTGGACTTTCAGAAAGCTTTTGATAAAGTCCCACATAGGAAGTTAGTGAGCAAAATTAGGGCGCATGGTATTAGGGGCAAAGTACTAACTTGGATTGAAAGTTGGTTGGCTGACAGGAAACAAAGAGTAGTGATAAACAGCTCCATTTTGGAATGGCAGGCAGTGACCAGTGGGGTACCGCAGGGATCAGTGCTGGGACCACAGCTTTTTACAATATATATTAATGATATAGAAGATGGCATTAGTAATAACATTAGCAAATTTGCTGATGATACAAAGCTGGGTGGCAGGGTGAAATGTGAGGAGGATGTTAGGAGATTACAAGGTGACCTGGACAGGTTAGGTGAGTGGTCAGATGTATGGCAGATGCAGTTTAATGTGGATAAATGTATGGTTTAATGTATGGTTATCCACTTTGGTGGCAAGAACAGGAAGGCAGATTACTACCTCAATGGAATCAATTTAGGTAAAGGGGCAGTACAAAGAGATCTGGGTATTCTTGTACACCAGTCAACGAAGGTAAGCATGCAGGTACAGCAGGTAGTGGAGAAGGCTAATAGCATGCTGGCTTTCATAACAAGAGGGATTGAGTATAGAAGCAAAGAGGTTCTTCTGCAGCTGTACAGGGCCCTGGTGAGACCGCACCTGGAGTATTGTGTGCAGTTCTGGTCTCCAGATTTGAGGAAAGACGTTCTGGCTATTGAGGGAGTGCAGTGTAGGTTCACAAGGTCAATTCCTGGAATGGCGGGACTACCTTACGCTGAAAGACTGGAGCGACTGTATACCCTTGAGTTTAGAAGACTGAGAGGGAATCTGATTGAGACATATAAGATTATTAAAGGATTGGACACTGGAGGCAGGAAACATGTTTCCGCTGATGGGGGAGTGCCGAACCAGAGGACACAGCTTAAAGATACGGGGTAGACCGTTTGGGGCAGAGCATTCCACACAGCCACCACTCTCTGGGTGAAGAAGTTTGTCCTCATCACTGTCCTAGAGGGCAGTGGAGGCCCAGTCTCGGGATTCATTTAAGAAAGAGTTGGATAAAGCTCTGAAGGATAGTGGAATCAATGGTTATGGAGATAAGGCAGGAACAGGATACTGATTAAAGATGATCGGCCATGATCATAATGAATGGTGGTGCAGGCTTTGAAGGGCAGAATGGCCTACTCCTGCACCTGTTGTCTATTATCTAATCAATGTCCTTCATTGGCCAGTTAACAACTATTTAAGGGCTTCTTGGTAATTTATTCTTGGAGGATGGCTCCTCTGCTACATCTGAAGGCCACTTTATATTGCCCAACACTTTCTTGTGCCTTGTTGAGGGTGTGCCCTCCAGATTTAGCCACCCCCTTTACTGTGTTTACCTGACTGTCCTCAGTAAGCCCAATCTCATCTGGACATGGGGCCTTTTCCATCGCTATTACTTGTACTTGTTTACAGGCCCAGCAGTGGCTACCACTTTTGGGAATGAGGAGCTGACTGACCTGTCTTTTGATTGAACAGCAGCCCTTGCAGACCTCAACCCTCAAAGGGAAATGACATTTGCCGACAGGCAGATAATTGCCTGTTGCATGGAAAACGCTGTGAGGGCTCCTTAAGCAACCTGACAGGTGGTTAGGGCCACTGCCATTCTGTGATATCTTGGTTTGTTATTCATTGTGACATTTTGTGTAACTAAAAACCTGGGACAGCAACAGATAATACAGAAATTGTGCAGCACCTATCAAGAGAGAGAGGGGAGAACCTCCCTCTAACTGGCAGCTCCAAGTTCAGTTACCCTTTATGGGACTGACCTTACAAGGAGGGACACCTGTAAGTAAATGTTTTAATCATACTGACTCCTATGAAAGTGAGAAGTTAATAGGTTAAATGGCCAGTAACTAGACTTGTGAAATGTGCTGGATGATAGGAGAGATTAATTCAATGAGCTTTGAAAAGAAAACAAAGGTTGAAAAATTATGAATGATTCACAGAAAAGAATTCCTAACAGTGAAAGTAAATGCATGCAAAAAGTGAATAGTTGGGCACAAGTTGGCTAAAGATAATCACTACTACAAATGGAAAACAGGCACACATTCCTTCCTTCACTGGATTACCTTCAGGTAATTTAACAAAATGTTAACCAACCTCCATCATCCTTGATACCCATGAACACACCATAACACCTCATGCTTCCAAGAAAACAAGAGCTTATGAGAATGATGAAGTCAATTTTTTGATACCTAGACAAATGCAGAAGATCAAAAACAAGGGATGTGAATTGGATTGAGAGGGGAATTAGAGACATAAATAACAGTAGTGTGTACCATCTATAAGATGCAGAAATTCATTGAGGCACCTCAGACAGTACCTTCCAAACCTGTGACCTCTACCTTCTAGAAAGGCAAAAGCAGCTGATACAGGAGAACACCACCATCTGCAAGTTCCTCTCCAAGCCATTCACCATCCAGACTTGGAAATATATCACTGTTCCTTCAGTGCCACTGGCTCAAACTTACTGGAATTCCTTAATGGCGTTGTGGGTCTACTTCCATCAAATTACCATTTTAAGAAAACCATCATCATCTCAAGGGCAATTTTGAATTGGCAATAAATGCTTGTCTAATCAATGATGGCCACATCTGCTTATTAAATAAAATAAATGAGCAAGAATGACATTTCCAGAGAGAGAATTCAAATATTGAAAAAAACCTCTGCAAGTTTTAACACAGTTATTAAAGTATTTAGCAATGTGATTTGAAAAATGTGCATCAAGGCAAGAAACTGACATGGAAGCTATTAGTACATTATTTTCTTATGGATCCTCTTGCAAATTCTGTAGCAAATACGGTATAAGTATATAAAGTTATGCCAAATCTGATTTTCTGCCTCTGCTTTATTGTAGTAATCTATGACTGTGTATCAAATCTGATTCTGCAATGTGTCTAAGATTGCCAGTTCAATTCTGAATCTAAATGGTAATGTACATGTGACAGTCAGGCTAACTCTGGCTGTTTTACATTCTTCTGGTCTTATCTAACCTATTAACATTTTTCTTTTTAAAAAAAAATTGTATTCTTATTGGTTTATGGGATATGTGATTTACTGGCTGGGCAAGCATTTACTGCCCATCCTTATCTGTGTGGTATAGGAGCAGTAGTCAGCCACTTAATGAGATCATGGCTGGTCTAATAATCCTTAACTCCACTTCCCTGCCTTTTCCCTATAACTCTTGATTCCTTTAGGAAAAAATTTATTAAATAAACTTAATGCCTCTACAGCTCTCTGCAGTAATGAATTCCACCGATTCATTACCCTCTGAGAGACAAAATTCCTCCTCATCTCTGTCTTAAATGGGTGATCTGTCGTTCTGAGATTATGCCCTAGATTCTTCAAGAAGGGAAACCAGCCTCTCAGTGTCTCTTTCCTGTCAAGTCCAACCTCACCTCACTGTCAAGTCCCCTAAGAATCTTGTATGTTTCAATAAGGTTGCCTCTCATTCTTCTAACCTCCATTCACGACAGGCCCAACCTATTAAAAGTCTCCTTCATACCTGGGATCAACCAAGAGAACATTCTCTGGATTGCCTCCAGTGTCAGTATATCTTTCCATAGATAAATGGAGTAAAACTGTTCACCATTTTCCAGGTGTAGACTAATTAGTGTCTTGTATAGTTTTACCAATACTTCACTATTTTTGTATTCCATTCCCTTTGAAATAAAGGCCAATATTCCATTTGCCTTTCTGATTGCCCATTGAATGTGTTTGCTATTTTGTGTTTTACACAGAGGACTCTGAATCCCTCTGTGCTGTAGTTTTATGTTATCTTTCTCCATTCATCTCCTCTATTCTTCATATCAAAGTGCATAGCCTTACATTGTCTCACATTATATTCCATCTGCCAAGTTTTTGCCCACTCTCTTAACCTGTCCATATCCTTCTTCAAGCTCTTTGTGTCATTTTCACTACTTGTCTTCCAACCTATTTTTGTGTCATCTGCAAACATGATTATATTTACTTTCCTCATCCAAGTCAGTAACATATTGTAAATAAGTATGGCTACAGCACTGATCCCTGTTGAACTCCATTAAATACAGATTTCCATTCTGAAAATGTCCCCTCATCCCAACTTTTTGTCTTCTATTAGTTAGTTCTCTATCCATGCTAACACACTACCTCAAACACCATTATCTTATTTTGTATCTGCACATGTGGTAACTAATCAAACATCATCCAGTAATCTAAATATATGACCTCCACTGCTTCCTTTTTATCTATCTTATTTGTTATCTCCTCAATTGGCAGAATCCGAGTTGAGCATTAGTGTGCAGATTTTTGCTAAGCAAGTTTTGCTTGATAGTACTATTTGCGATATTGTTTTTTCATTCATTCGCAGGATGAGGGTATCCCTGGTTAAGCCAGTATTTCTTGCCCATCCCTGTTTCCCCAGAGGGCAGTTAAGAATCAATCACATTGCTGTGGGTCTGGAGTCAAATGTAGACCAGACCAGGTAAGGATGCCAGTTGATTCCTGATGAAGGGCTTATGCCTGAAACGTTGATTCTCCTGCTCCTCGGAAGCTGCCTGACCTGCTGTGCTTTTCCAGCACCATACTCTCGACTCTGATCTCCAGCAACTGCAGAGCTTACTTCTCCAAGGATACCAGTTGCCCTCCCTAAAGAACTTTAGTGAACTAAATGGGTTTTTCCAACAATCTGGAATTGGATTCATAGGCATCATTAGATTCTTAATTTCAGATTTTTTTATTGAATTCAAATGCTACCATCTGTCATAGCAGGATTCAAACCTAAGTCGCCAGAACATTACCTGGGTCTCTGGATTAACAGTCCAATGATAATACCATTAGGCCATCACCTCCCTTACCTTCCATCTTTATTGATAATCAAGCATAGACTGACGTGGTCATAATTTTTCAAGTTGGATTTGTCTGGCTTTTTGCATACAGGACATACCTAAACAATTTACCATATTGTCAGGTAGATGTCAGTATAGTGGCTGATTGGAACTGCCTTGGGTGCGGCAAGTTCTGGAACACTAGTCTTCAGTACAATTGTAGGAATGTTATCTGGACCAATAGCCTTTGCAGTAGCCAGTGCCTCCAACTCTTTCTTGATATTACTTGGAGTGAATTGAATTGGCTGAAGACTATGTGGGAGGTTGGGATTATGTGAGGTTATGCACTTTGACAGGAAGAATTGAGATGCTGAATAGTGTTTAAATGAGAAAAGACTGAAGAAAGCCACAGAATAGATAGGTTTGGGATTCATTGTCTATGTGGGAGTCCTAGCATCCAAATTCAGTGGGTAACAGGAAAGGCCAATGGAATATTTAGCATTTATTTCAAAGGGAATGAAATATAAAGGTAGGTAGGTTTTGATAAAAATATACAAGGTGATAGTCAGACCACAGCTGGAATTCTGGAATAGGTTTGGCCCTTATCTAAAGAAAGATATGTTGTCATTGGGGGCAGTCTAGAGAAGATTCACTAGGCTGATACTTGGTATGGAGGGACTGCCTTGTGAGAAATAGTTGAGTAGATGGGCCCATACTTTTGGGATATAGAAGAATGAAAGGTGATCTTATTGAAACATGTAAATTCTTAGGGTACTTGACAAGGTAGGTACAGAAATGGTGTTTCCCTGTGTGGGAGGGTCTAGAGCCAGAGGGTATAATCTCAGAAAAAGGAGTTGCACATTAAAACAGAAACCAGGAGGAATTTCTTTTCTCAGAGGATAATGAATCTGTGGATTTCTTTATCACAGAAGGTATTGAGGTTGGATCGTTATGAATATCCATCCAAGGCTGAGGTAGATTTTAATCAGCAAGCGGACAAAGGGGAATGGGGAAAAGGTAAGAAAGGTTGAGAGTTATCAGAGCAGCCATGATCTCATTTAATGGTAGAACTACTCGATGGGCTGAATGATCTGCTTCTGCTTCCATGTCTTATGGACTTGCAATTGTGATGCCAAGATGTCCAGAGAAGGCTGTGGTGAGGCTGAAATAAATCATCCACTTGACGCTGTTCACTAAAAATTATTCCAAATGTTTCAGCCTTATCTTTTGAGATATTTGTGGAGCCTCCTTATCAGTGAGTTGTTTAGAACTGGATGGAGCAGGACTGCAGAGCTTAGATCTGATCCGTCAGTTATGCAATCAACTGGCTCTGTCTATCACTTGCAGCTTATATTGCTTGGTATGCAAGTAGCTCTGTTTGGTAGCTTTGCCAGGTTGCCACCTCAGTTATAGGTATGCCTGGCATGCCCTCCTGCACTCTCCATTGAACCAAGGTTGATCTTCTGGCTTGATGGTAATGATAGAATGCTGAGTGTGCTGGGTCATGAGATTGAAGATTGTGTTTGAATACCATTCTACTGCTGTTGGTGATAGTCCACAGCACCTCGGGGATGCCTAGTCTTGAGTTATTTGATCTGTTCAAAATTTATCCTATTTGCCATGGTGATAGTTCACCACAAAACAATGGTTTCCTGAATATGCTGGTGGGAGTTTGCCTCCACAAGGACTGTGCGGTTATCATTCTTACTGATATTGTCATGGATATATGTATGGGTGGCAGGCAGATTGGTGAGGATGAAATCAACTATGTTTTTCCCTTTTGTTGGTTCCCTCACCACTTGCTACACACAATCCAGCAGTTATGCCCTTAAGGATTTGACCAGCTCGATCAGTATTGACATTGCTAAGCCACTCTTGGTGATGGACATTGAAGTCTTCCCAGAATACTTTCTGTGCCCTTTCCACCTTGAGTGCTTTCCTCAGTGATGTTCAAGATGGAGGAGTACTGATACACCACCTGAGGAGGTGCTGGTGTGTGGCAATCAGCACTAAGTTTTGTTGCCCACTTTTGACCTGATAACTTGAGATTTCTTGGGGTCTGGAGTCAATGTTGGACAACTTCAGGGGAACTTCTACATCGCCATTTACTGGTGCCATAATTTCTGCACATCTGTCCTGCTAATAGGTCAGATTTTCTTCCTTGAAGGGTGTTAGTGAACTTGATGGGCTTTTATGACAGTTAGCAATGGTCTCATGGTTAAATTAAACATTTAATTCCAGATTTTTTTAAAAATTCACATTCCACTACCTGCCATAGTGGGACTCTGGGTCTCTGAGCTATTAATCCAGAGACAATACCAGTATATCATTGCCTCCCATAAAATGAATCACTATGTAAATATTCAAGTGGATATAAATGGAAAATGCAGCAAACCTGTTATAGAGTCATAGAGAGGTACAGTACGGAAACAAACCCTTCATTCCAACTCACCCATGCTGACTGGATATCCTAAACTAATCTAGTCCCGTTTGCCAGCACTTGGCCCATATCCCTCTAAACCCTTCCTATTCATATATCCATCCAGATGCCTTTTAAATGTTGTAATTGTACCAGCCTCCACCACTTCCTCTGGCAGCTCATTCCATACACGCATCACCCTTTGCAGGAAAGTAGTTGCCCCTTATATCCCTTTTTTCCTATCTCACGCTAAACCTATGCCCTCTCGTTCTGGATTCTCCCACCCCAAGGAAAAGACTTTGTCTATCTACCCTATCCATGCCCCTCATGATTTTATAAATCTCTGTAAGGTCACCCCTCAGCCTCCAATGCTCCAGGAAAATCAGCCCCAGCCTGTTCAGCCTCTCCCGATAGCTCAAACCCTCCAACCCTGACCACATCCTTGTAAATCTTTTCTGAACCCTTTCACGTTTCACAACCTCTTTCCCATAGGCCATGATGTTCTTGAAAATGTTTGTACAAATCCCTGAATAGGAAGGAATTCAATATGATGTATAACATTCTCCACTACGCTGCCAATGTGAATGAAGAATGAGCCAAACTTCCAGCGGAATGTAAGTTCCTGAAAGTGACTGAAGCCAGTTTTCATAATTGTAGGCAATACTGATAAAGTGGTTTACCTAATTGAGAAGCACAAACAGCCCTCTCAGTGACCTGTTTGTTCAGGCAAAACATCAAGGTAATTTACTTAATGGGTTAGGTTTGTCACAGAAAACTTCAAAAGCAGCACACTGCACTAATAATTTGTAAGAAACCCTGTGATATATTTCAAGCAATTGCTGCATAAGCCAACCTGAACACTGCAGATATAAGATTGGTCCCCACTACATTGTCTGTATTAGCATGTGTTTACAAGACAGGGGATGCTGAACTTGACATGTTGCAAGATCTGTAATTAGTGAAAGCCTTGCTGTATGTCTAGCATCTGCTAAATAAGCTTGGTTATCATGATCTGTCCGAGCGATAAAACAGGCAGATCACATTGCACTATCCTTTCAGACAGTACAAACCAGACAGTAACAAAACTGTTTAAAATAAATTGTAATGTTGCCCCACCATACTTTTTCTAAGTATCTTAAATTGATGTGATTAGGTTACTGACCTTTAAAGATGCTCATTAGCACCCAGATCAGAGTATTTTAATTATTTGTACCTATACAACAATACCGTAGATGTTAGGGAAGATAAGTCACCAATACCTTCTCCAGGGTTAATAGGGATGGACGGGTAACTGCTGACTCAGCCAGTGAAGATTACATCCATGAATGAATTAAAAAAATCCAAGTTTGGGCACAATATCTTTGTATTAGTCACTGCAGAATGTATTTCCCTTCAACATTTACCGTGGTAACTTGCCAAACTCACTTCAACAGTCCCTTCCAGTGCAAACTTTATCACCAGGAAAGATGACAGCTACAATAGTGTACTGTCACCTCCATGGCACCCATCGTCCTGATTTAGACTCTTCCATTGCAATTGGATGAAAATCTACAATTAAAGTGCTAACAGCACAAGGACTGCAGTGCTTCAGAGACAAGATGACCTACCAGAGCACCAGACTGAGCAATAAATGTGGCCTTTTCACATTTCTGAAAAAAATGTTTATCGTGTATGCTACTATGATTTATGAAGCATTTCCTGTGAAGAAAATGAATGTTGATGGGAATATTACTTAAAATATGATATGCCCATTGAAAACAGACAATGGTAAATTCATCTGACCTGTTTAAAGTAGAAATTATATCTATTGTCTCTGCAGAGTCCGCATAATGATAACTGTTTCCATGGATACTGATGGTGTGGAGGTGCCAGTGTTGGACTGGGATGGATATTTGGAAATACAAGCTTTCAAAGTGCTGCTCCTTTGTCGGTAGCTAGTCCCCCACTAGCTACCTGATGAAGGAGCAATGCTCTGAAAACTTGTACTTCCAAATAAACCAGTTGGAATATAAGTACTGCATAAACCATTTAGATAAAATAATTGCTGTTCATTGTACAGTTCTGACTGTGACACTTTATCCAGTTTGTTTTGTTATTAAGGGTGGCGTTTTTTCACAGAATATAGTAACTAGTTTTTGGAACCATGAAAATATGCATGGGAAACGTAAGAATGTAATACATAGGAAGTTAGTCCACATAATTTAGGCACATGGAATCAGAGATAATGTGCTGGCATGGATTAGCGATTTGCTAATGAGCAGAAAACGGAGAGTGGGAATTCGAACTCATTCCAGGCTGTGACTGGTAGGGTATTGCAAGAATTAGTACTTGGGTCCCAACTCTCAATTTCTATCAATGATTTGGATGTGAGGACAAAATGGTATATTTCCAAACAGCAAAGCACATTCTGAGGAAAATGTAAAACAGCATCAGGGGATTTAGACAGGCTTAGTATATGGGAAACGATGTGGCAGATGGAATATAATGTGAAAATTATGAGATTATCCACTTTAGTAACGGGAACTGATATGTACAGTATTTCTGAAATGATCATTTTTCTGCTTTGGTTTCTTCTACCCTCTCTTCTTAGCTGGGGGTTATATAGATTCATGCAACATGGAAACATACCCTTCGGTCCAACCAGTCAATGCTGACCATAATCCCAATGAAACTAGTCCCACCTGCCTGCACTTGACCCATATCCCTCCAAACATTTTTATTCAAATACTTATCTAAGTGTATTGTAAATGTTAAATCCGTATCCACTACTTCCTCTGAAAGTTCAATCTACACACAACTATTCTCTGTGTAAAGATGTTGCCCCACATATTTGCTACGTTCCAATCTGGAAAGTGGAAATTTCAATGCTCATCTATTGAGAAATGTGGATGTACAAAGGAATTTGGTATCTTTGTACATCAGTCAATGGAAGTGGGCAGGTAAGTGTGACAAGCAATTAGCAAGGCAAGCAGTATGTTGGGAGCAATGGCTATGTCTGTAGCTCTGGATTGGGAGGGCTTGGGTTCAAGTTCCCTGTGAGATTGTGTATAGGTATAAGCAGGCAGGGAAAGAGTTAAGTTCTGAGTTTTGTGAAGGTTCAGCTGAGCATGAACTTACAGTTAACAATGGGGTGCTGGAGGCAAGAGTAATGGTTTAAAAGAGTGGAAAAGCATTTATTATGTAAAGCCATTTAACAAGATGAGGTAGCGTTCAGCATGTGAGGTCAGTTTAACAAGGTGAAAACTATTCATTATGTGAAGTCAGTTATTCAATGTGTAACAGCAGATGGCTTAATCTTTACTTGTGCTGATTACTTGCTGATTGTAATAGTCACCCAGTCAATATGTATGTTGCCTTATCTGGACGCTCCTCTCTGTAAAATGACTATATAGTTCATTGAGAAACTGCTGTTCCAGAGAAGACCGTGAACTCATGTCTCTGTGTGTACATGGGCAATCGTTCTCTCTCCCTCCAGGGCCAACAATAAAGATGAAGGAGGTAAAGCCACTCTGTGTCTCTGAGCATTTTGCTTCGATTGAAGGGGGAACAGAACAACACCTGCACATGTATATAATAACATCTATGAGTAGATTAATTAGATAATATGTATATTGGCTTTCAGTGGAAGAGATTTGGTTCAGAAGTAGGGATGTCTTACTGCAGTTATACAGGGTCTTGGTGAGAACATGTGGAGTATTGCATGTGGTTTAGGTCTCTCTATCTAAGAAGATCTATATTTGCAATAGAGGGAATGCAGTAGAGGTTCACTAGGTTGATACCAGGGATGGCAGGACAACCATGTGAAGAGAGATTGGTTTCACTGGCCTATGTTCACTAGAATTTAGAAAAATGAGAGAGGATCTGATTGAAAGTTGTAAAGTTCTAGCAGGGCTGGACAGACCAGTTACAGGGAGGATGTTTTCCTTAGCTGGGGAATGAAGAACCAGAGGAAACAGTCTCAAGAAATTGGGTAGACCATTTAGGGATGAGAGGAGGAATTGTTTATTCACACAGATGGTCACCGACCTGTGGAATTCTCCACCTCTGAAAGATGTGAAGACCAGGTCACTGAGTATATTCATGAAAGAGATAGATAACTTTTTAGATTTTATAATGTTAAAGGATGGAGAGAGAAAGCAGGATTATGGTCTTCAGATAGAGGATAGAGGATCAGCCAATCATCCTATTGGATGGCTGAGCAGGCTCAAAGGGCCAACTGATTGACACCTCCTCGTTTCTATGTTTCAATTAGAGGTTGGAGAGTGTAGAAGTACAAAGAGACCTAGGTGTCCTTGTCAGTAAGTCACTTGGTATACATGCAGATCCTGCAAGGAAGGTTGATGAAAAATTAGCCTTGATCTTGAGAGTGTTTGAGTACAGGAGCACTAAATACAATGCTTCAATGGTATAGAAGCTTGGTTAGACTCCGTCTGGAGTAATATGTCTAGCTTTGGTCTCCTAACCTCAAGGAGGATATTATTGCCATAGAAGGAGTTTAATGAACGCTCACCAAAGTTGGTCTTGGGAAGGCAGGATTGTCGTAGGAAGAGATATTAGGCAAACTGGGCCTATTTTCTCTTGTGTTTTGAAGAATGAGAGGTGATTTCAATGAAACTTACAAAATACTTAAATAGATAGTTAGAGTAAATGCAGATAAGATGTTTCCTTTGGTTGGGGAAACTAGAACAAGAGGAACAATTTAAAATAAAGGGGTATGCTGTTTAGGGTCAATATGTGGAGAAGTATTTTTCATTCAGAGTTGTGAATCTTTGGAATTCTCTACCTCAGAGAATATGGAAGCTCAGTCTTTGAGTATATTTAAAGTAGAAATTGATAAATGTTCTATTATTAATGGTGTAAAGGCTAATAGGGATAGTCTGGCTGAAAAGCACTCCAATGTTGAATCAGACATGATCATATCAAATAGTGGAGCAGGCTTGAGGGGCTAAATGGCCTACTTTTATTTGTATGTTCATAAGAAAGTGTCCCAGGTTGAAACATTCCAAGTTAAAGGTGTTTGAATTGTCATTGATTTAATGTAGAGATCCCATAGCTACTCACTTGCAACCAGTTTTTCTTGGTCTGGGAAGATGTCTCCTTTACCTATCATATGGGAGGAACGCCTCCCCACATTCAGTCACCGGTTGAAGGAGGGTATGCAGGGTGTCACAGCCAAAGTGTGGGACTGTTTATCCTGCCTCTGCCCTTGTTCAAGTTAGCTAATGGTATTGCCATTTCTCAATCAGTCCTGATTGGACGAGATCTGGATAAACGGTTAATATTGGTGTTGAATGTGTTGGAAAAATTGAGATTGGCAGAGATGAAGGCAGCCCCTCATTTTGCAGCAGATTTTTAATAACAGGTCTGGACTGCGTGCTAACCTCCTGATGTCGCCTCTCTGCTGAGGCACATTGTGGAAGGATCTTTAATCCACACAATGACAGCTACTCCCAGGTGAGTATCCACCCTGTCACAGCCCGAACTCCTGCCTTCCTGAATGTATCTGCTGGTAGTCCTGACAGTCAGTCGTTAATTGGTCCTTAATCATGGCGGGGCTGGTGGGACTGGCTGGGAGCAGGCACACCACACAGTACCACCACCATGACCCCTTCACCTGGCAGGAGAGCACTGACATGGTTTTGGCTGTGGTCCACTGACATGGTTTCTCATGCTTTATCCCCAACTATTTACATGAAATTGAAATTGTATTTCTTTCTTTATCTCACCCTCTCCATTTTCTTTTTTAGAATTAAGTTCCTTGAGCCGAGTCTGTACCCTTTCTTACCCCTCTTTTTTTTATATTTTTCTTGAATTCATTGTTCCTTTTGTCCCATTTTTCACTTTTCTTCCAAGCCTCTGTACAGTTCTGTTATTCTAATCTTTTCAATTTCTGTTTTCTCTGTCCTCTTTCATGTAATCTCTCCTTCCTGTGTCTGTTGTATTTCTGTCTCATTCCTTTCCTCCCACATATTGCAACGCAAGCTTTTTATCTGAAGATTTGATGTTGGCTATTCTCTGCAGGTATTGTCATCTGATTTATTTTCTGCTGCAAAGGTTGATTCTGTTGACAGTGTCGGCCTCTGGCAGCAGACACCGTATCCGTTGCAGTTTAATCATTTGACAGGCATCAGACTAGTCATTATCAAAGTCACCTCTACCCCTACCTCTATCTGATGAATATCTAATGAATGAAATTGAAAGGAGTTGTTTGGCTGCTAACAGCATGAAAACTAGATAACCAAAAAATAAATTCATTCTGAAAAGAACTTTTTCTTTAGAAGGCTGGCTGGAGTATAAACCTTGTGTCATGTTAATTTGCTGCGACTAATTCTGTAGGGCAGCCAGATTAAAATGGAAGGTTGCAGTGGCTCCCGTTGTTTGTTACATTGAGCGTTGCACATTGAGACTGACGGCTGAGGTAGGGAAGCTACCAAACAGCTGCAGTTCAGCCACTGAACAGCCACTTGTGATTTATTGCCCCATAATGGAAATGTTAAAATATGCGTGTTTCCTATGTATCTTGGCTCACTATGACAGAACATGAAATATTGTTGATGGTGAAATTTTGAGTTAAAATCAAAACATGCTGAAGTCACTCACTCGGTTAGGCAGTTGTGTGAACCAAAGACAATGATACTATCAGTTCAGATCACTCTTTTATTTTGAGCATAATGGTGTAGTTCTTTCACTTCATCATAGATTGAGAGTGACCATTCGTGTGGCCTTGAGAAGGTGGTTGTGAGCTGCCTCCTTGAACCACTGCAGTTTGTTTGGTGTAGGTACAGGACTGATTTCATTTGATTGAATTATTGTCATGTGTACCTAAGTAGAGTGAAAAGCTTTGTTTACGCGTATTACAGGCAGATCTACTAAGTAAGGATCATGAGTGAAACAAAAAGCTAAGTCAGAGGCACATAGGTTACATTGCATAGGGCACCTGCAAGGCAAGATTAACAATAGCAAGATTAGCGTGATTTGAAGTTAGAGAATCCATTCATCAATCTAATAACAGCAGGAACGAAGCTGTTCTTGGAACCTGCTAGTGCATGGGTTCAAGCTTCGCTGACAGAAGAGGTTGTCGGAGAGCATTGCGGTAACAAGCAGTGTATATAGAGTCCATGGATGGAAGATGGCTTCCATGATGGTCTGGTCTGTAGTCAGAAACTACCTTCTGTAGTTTATTACAGTCCTGGCCAGAGCAGTTGCCATACCAGGCTGTTATGCACCCAGACAGTTTGCTTTCAGTGGTGCATCTTTAAATGTTGGTGAGGGTCCTTGTGGACATGCCAAATTTCCTGAGCCACCTGAGGAAGAAGAGTTGTTGTACTTTCTTCACCCTCGCATCTACATGGATCTGGGGATTTATACTTGTGGCAAGTCCAGGACAGGGTGTTGGTTATCATCACTCCATGGTACTTTATGCCTTCCACCCTCTCAAGCTCAGACAGTTGATGTCGATGGGGGCATGTTCTCTTCCTTTCAGAAGTCAATGATCAGTTCTTTAGTTTTGCTGATGTTCTTGTTACACCACATCACCAAGCCCTCTATTTCCTTTCTGTATTTAGATTTGTTTTTGTTTGGTATCCATCCCACAACAGTGGTATTGTCAGCAGACTTGTAAATGGTGATTACCTTCCCTACAGTATGCAAACAGGCCCTTTGAGCCAACAAGTCCACACCGACCCTCTGAAGAGTAACCCATCCAGACCTATTGCCCTCTGACTAATGCACCGAACACGATGGGCAATTTAGCAAGGCCAATTCACCTGACCTGCACGTCTTTGGATTGTGGGAGGAAACTGGAGGAAACCCACGCAGACATGGGGAGAATGTGCAAACTCCACACAGACAGTCGCCCAAGGTGGGAATCGAACCCAGGTCTCTGATGCTATGAGGCAGCAGTGCTAACTGCCGAGTCACCATGCCAACTGGTGTTCGTTTGGAATTTGGCAACACAGTTGTGGGTGTACAGGGAGGACCTGAGGATGCATCCTTGGGCGGGCTCCAGTGTTAAGTGTTATTGTGGAGGAAGCACTGTTGTCTATCTTCACTGATTATGGTCTGTGGGTCAGGAAGCTGAGGATCCAGTTGTAGAGGGCGGAGCTGAGACCTAGGTCATGGAGTTTTGAGATCAGTCAGTAGGGGATAATGGTGTTGAAGGCAGAGCTATGGTCAATAACCAGGGGTCTGACATAGGTATCCTTGTTGTCCAGGGATGAGTGTAGGGCTAGAGAAATGTTAGGAATGGAGTCCCAAGACTTTGACCCAATTACAATGAATAAAAGCTTATATATTACCAGATCAAGGTGCAGTCTGTCATATTAGGTTCTGAGGGATCAACCACTTGTGACTTTTGGTTGGTGGTAAATTGCTGCAATCATCTCCTTTCTAAATTGGTCCTGCTTAATTATCACTGGCAGAGGAAAAACCACTTTTGGAGTGTTAACAAGGAAAGGCACTTGCCTTTCTTAACAAGGTTTAGTTATTGTATTTAGCAAAGGTACAATGAACATGAACTAGTTAGCCATAATTACAACTATTCAGGATGGGAAATGACACGCCTGTCTAAATCAGGAGCTTATACTAGACTCCCTGATTCTCCACATAGTGACCATGCTACACCATCAGCTTGAGTGGGGCTAATGCAACTTCAACACAAACTCTTTCGGATCCGTTACCTAACACAGCAGCGTGTGGATTTAACTGGCACTTGCTGGTGGTGGTGTTTTCATGCATATTTTGCCCTAGACCATCTAGGTTCTAGAGGTCATGGGTTTTGAAGATATTGTTGAATGGATTTATGACATTGGACAAGTGAGGTAAAGGTAATCTTTTTGAGCCTGACTTGTTTCTGGCTATGACAAAAGACTGTGAAACATTAATACAAGTGTAAATCCCCAGACCCATAAAATTAGCTTTTGTGGAATAGGGTGAAAGGACCATGGTGTTCTTTCCTATCACTGTCATTTGCTTACAATTCACAAAGCTATTGATGGTTTCTGGGCACCTTTGCAAACTACTTCTGCACTAGCTGCACCTTGATAAATTCTCAAGCTGTTTGCTTTGACTGCCCAAATATAGCTGTCAGCTCTTATCAACTATCCGGGGACGCAGTATATAATCAAGTGCTGTGCTTTAAAAGGCATCTTTTAATGAAGTTATTCAACAACAATCGGTGTAAATATCATTATCATTGTGAAAACTTTCTTTGTAAACCTGCTGGCAATCTTATTTTGGGCATTTGGAATTTCAATATTCAAGAGACAGTCATAAGTTTGATCACTGATTTTTTTTCAGTGATTTGAACTATTCAGTTTAATTCTTTCCTAAAGTATTATTTGGTTTGAATGGGTTCTTTGCAGTGCAGGATGAAGAGCTGGGAGATATAATTGTACTGTAAAGAGGTTTTATTGTAATGTGGTTAAAAATTTATATAGGCTTGCTTTTTGTAAATGTGGTCATAGCATCTTTTAAATTAAAATGTTGGCATCTGTTAAACTTTTAATATAATAGTTATATTAAAATACAACTGAAATAATGTTTCTTATGAAAAATATATAGTACAGCCTGGAACACTTTTAGATTAAAAAAAAGCTTTCTTCTGTTGTGACCGTATCATTGGATTTAGTTGGGAATCATGGAATCATACACTACAGAGAGGTCATTCAGCCCATCGACAAAGCTACAGATGAAGCTACTTTATATCTGCATTAGTCCACTTTTCTGCACATGGCTATGTTATGACATTTCAAGTGATCATCCAATTTTTTTTTAAAGGTAATGGTTTTCCTCAATTCCCCTCTATACCTCCTGCATTTCACCTTTAACGTTTGCCCATTGTTACTGACCCTTCAACTAAGGGGAATGACTATTTGTTTCCACGCTGACAGTCGCATTTGGCTCTGTTATGTGCTCTTTCAATCTTTCCTACTCTTTTTTTTTTCCCCCATTAAAAAAAACTGAGCTTATCCAGCTTTTCAAAACTAAAATACTCCCTTCCAGGTAGCATCCTGTTGAATCTCCTCCGAACCCCTCCAGTACAGTCACATCCTCCTACACTGTGGGGACCAAAACTGCACACAATACTCCAGCTGTGACCTAACCAAAGTACAGTTCCAACATAAACTACCTGCTCTTTTAATCTATAAAGGCAAGTGTCCTATTAACCTGTCCTGCCACCTTCGGAAGTCTATGGTGTCCCAAACTTCCTTTGTTGTTCTGAGCTTCTTAATGTCATGCCATTCATTGAGTACTCCCTTGACTTGTTACTTCTTCCAAAGTACAACCCCCCACCCCCCCACCCCCCCATCCTCCTGTAACGTGAGACTTCCTCCATCACTGTCAACCACCCAGCAAATCATTGTGTCATCCACAAACTTACTTACCCCTCCCACATTCTTATCTAATTATTTATATGTGTATGTCAAACAATAAAAAACTCAGCATTGATCCTTATAGTATGGTACTATCACTGGCTTCAAGCTACACAAAAAACCTTGTGTAGCCACGCTCTGTCTCCTACCACTAAACCAATTTTGGATCTAATTTGCCAAATGACCCTGGATCCCATGTGTTTTTATCTTCTCTATCAGTTTCCCACGTGGGACCTTGTCAAAGACTTTGCTAACATTCATACAAACCACATAAACTGCATTACCCTTATCTACACAGCTGGGTCATTTTCTGAAATAAATCAAATTTGTTAGGCATGTCTTCCCTCTGACTGAGCCATGATTATCATCCCTGATCAAACTCTGTTTACCAAGTGGGAATTCCCTCCTCACAATTTTCTCCAGTAGTTTCCTTCCCATGGATTGAAACTCATTGTCTATAATTTCCTGGTTTATCTCTAGCACCCTTCTTGAAACATGGAAACACATTAACTGTCCTCCAATCCACTGGCACCTCCCTGTTATCAAAGAGGAACTAGAAATTTGGGACAGAACACCTGGAATTTTCTGCCCCATCTCCCATAGCAGTCTGGGGTACAACTCATTCAGATCTTCAGCTCAACTTAACCTGCAATACTTCCTCACTCCCTATGTCAATGCCTTGCAACCTATTTGCAAGCATGTTTGTAAAGTAATGGAAGTAACTTTACTCAACTAACCTTGCAGGGCAGTTTCTTTTAGGATTTCAACATTGGATTGGAAATGGGGGAAAAAAAGACTGCAGAAAGCAGCAAAGCTTGGGGGGGGCACCTGTACATGAATAGCAGAAAGCTGACAAACAGGTGCAGCAGGTAATCATATAGGATAAATAAAATGTTGGCCCTTATTTCAAGGGGGTTGGAGTATAAAAGTAGGGAATTCTTACTGCATCTGTACAAGGTGCTGGTGAGACCACATCTGGAGTATCCTGAGCACTTTTCATACATTTACTTCAGGAAAGATTGTTTTCTTGGAGGTAGATCAGTGAATGTTCACGAGGATGTTTCCTGGTACGGAAGGATTGTCTTGTGAGCAAAGGCTAAGCAGATTGGGACTGTACTCACTGGAGCGTAAAAGAATGAGAGATTATCTCATTCAAACATAGAGGATTCTTATGGGGCTTGGCAGGGTAAATGCTGAAAGGATGCTTCCCATCATGGGAGAGTCAAGGATCAGGGGGCATTGGCACCCTTTATTCTGAGACTATGTAAGACTGAGGTGATGAGGAATTTCTCCTTGAGGTTTGAGAGTCTTAGGAACTCTTTGCCACAGAGTCCTTACTTACACTTAAGGGTGAGGTAGGTAGTTTCTCAATCAGTTGGGAAATCAAGGGTTATAAGGAAAACACAGGAAAATGGATATGAGGAATGTTGGATCAGGTGTGAATGGTAGAACAGGCTCGAGGAACTGAACAGTCAACTCCTGTTCCTATTTCTTACCATCTAATGAAAACCTGGCTCATGATCAAATTCATTTTAAAATTAGACCAAATCCAAACTAATCAGACTGCTGTGAAATAAGACAGTGAGCCATTTATTCACATGCTGTTCTGTTCCCCTTGCTTCACCAATATCTCTAAAAACATATCCATGCCCCTTCGGATAGCACGTGTATAATCGCGCACAGGTTTACCTTCCTTCGGTAGTGAAGGTTTCTGTAGGTGATAGGAATTTATCTTTTTTTTTGCAGATGCCATAAAACGAATCAAAGCAGATAATCCAGTGGTAGAAATGGATGGAGATGAAATGACCAGAGTGATATGGAGCTTCATTAAAGAAAAGGTAATCATTGTGATGGATTGAATTCAAATGAACAGAAATCTTGTATGTTCTGTTCCATGCTCATCTGAATAGATGATTTGTTTTGATCTCAGTAATAGCTTAATAAGACATCTGATTATTTCTGGAAGTTGTAGAATCACTAAGAGGTAGAGATTAATCAGCAGAAAAACCCTCCATTGGTTAGAGCCAGACCTGGTACAAAGGAAGATGGTTGTGATTGTTAGAGATCAGCTCTATGGCATCTTTGTAGGAGTTCCTCAGGATAAATATTTCCGAATCAACCTGTTCAGAGATGTTATCCTGCCTGCTCCAGAGGTGAGTCGTTTGAACCTGGGCCTCCTGGCTCAGAGATAAGGACACTGCCGCTCCACCAGAAGAAACCTGGACAGTCCCTCACTGTAGTGTCCAAGGTCTAACCATCTTTAGCAGCTTCATCTATTACCTTCCCTCCATCATAAAGTCAGAAATGGGGATGTTTGCAAAATGTACCTCACCATTTCACAACTTCTCAAATACTGAACACTCCAAATGCATCAAAATCTGACAGTATCCTGGCTTGGATTAATTATGGTAAGCAACACCAATAAGGGGATTATTTCTCCAGTCATGTAACTGACCACGTGGTGTTCTCTTGTGGTATCAGTTCTTCAACTGAATGGATCCATTAGAATTTAATTAGCACATATGATATAACATATGAATAAGGCATTACAATGGGAGGTCTACAAAATGACTTCTGTAGATAAGTGTCTATTTAAATTTGTGAACAGCACAATCTTCACAAAGCTGGACTCAAACAGCAGCGATCAGGAGTCCAACGTTTTTTGCACTTGCATAACCATCTTAACACATGTTTACTACATTTACATTTGGAATCACATTTGCTTTGGAAATTTTTCAAAAGACGATGTCAAATATATGTGAAGGTATGGAAGTCATCATATGCCACAGGGTTGACATCCTTGTATCAGCACAACAAAAATGTGCAGTTTTGCAAACAAGGTGATGAGTTCCTTCTTGAATTGCTGCTGTCTTTGGGGTGTAGGAAGATCCACAATGGGAATTCCAGGAGTTACAAAGGGAATGCCAGGAGTTTCACCCAGTGACAGTGAAGGACTGATTATATCATTCCAAGTCAGGATGGTGAGTGACTTGAACAGGAGCTTGCAAGTGCTAATGTTCTCTTGCCGTTGCTCTTGTAGATGATAGAGGTTACAGGTTTAGAAGGTATTGTTGAAGAAGCCTTGGTGAGTTTCTGCAGTGTATCTTGTAGCTGGTACACGCCACTGTGCATCAGTGGTGGAGGGAGTGGATTACAAGGTAATGGTTGGGGTACCAATCATGTGGGCTGCTGTATCCTGAATGGTACTGAGCTTCTTGTTTGAGCTGCATCCATTTAAGGAAGTATTCCTCTCTTCCTAACTCGTGCTTTGTAGATGGTGAGCAGGCATTGGGAAGACAGAAGATGAGCTACTTGATGTAGAATTCTGAGCCTCTGATCTGCTGTTTTGGCCACAGTATTTACGTAGGTAGTCCAGTTCAGTTTCTAGTCAGTTGTAATCTCCAGGATGTTGAGCAGTATCCAGCAACAGGGATCATTGGAGACTTGTAGAACACGAAAGTCATTAGGGAATTTCCAGCAACAGGAATATTATGGAACCCTAGTATTTCAAATTTGGCAAACCAGGTTAGAAAATTCCTTTGCCCTTAATCCAAGCAAACCAACCTCTAAGACAACTTTTTAAGCATGAGATGTAGTGCTGGACTAATGCAGTAAGGCAGTTGAATCAAACAAATGCTGAAAACTTTGGGGATCTGAGCACAATGATTCCAAAGTTCCAACTATTGTAACAGACTTCCATAGGTCTAAGAGTGGCCTTATTCCAAATACACATGATGAGAGCAGAAAACCTGTCAGTTGTCTTCAAGGCTTTTCACTCGAATGGAACTGTCAAATGTAGTGATGGAGAAAGAAACACTGTTGGCAACTTGGTTGTGTAAGAACTTTTCTGATTAGGTCTAATACTTACCATTTAAGACTGAAACTGACCACACACTGCTGGTAACATTACTGAATATGAAAGATGTTGCAAAAGTACCGTACTGATTCCAGAGATTTCAATTATAGCTGATACCATTTAAGGAAGTATTCCTCTCTTCCTAACTCGTGCTTTGTAGATGGTGAGCAGGCATTGGGAAGACAGAAGATGAGCTACTTGATGTAGAATTCTGAGCCTCTGATCTGCTGTTTTGGCCACAGTATTTACGTAGGTAGTCCAGTTCAGTTTCTAGTCAGTTGTAATCTCCAGGATGTTGAGCAGTATCCAGCAACAGGGATCATTGGAGACTTGTAGAACACGAAAGTCATTAGGGAATTTCCAGCAACAGGAATATTATGGAACCCTAGTATTTCAAATTTGGCAAACCAGGTTAGAAAATTCCTTTGCCCTTAATCCAAGCAAACCAACCTCTAAGACAACTTTTTAAGCATGAGATGTAGTGCTGGACTAATGCAGTAAGGCAGTTGAATCAAACAAATGCTGAAAACTTTGGGGATCTGAGCACAATGATTCCAAAGTTCCAACTATTGTAACAGACTTCCATAGGTCTAAGAGTGGCCTTATTCCAAATACACATGATGAGAGCAGAAAACCTGTCAGTTGTCTTCAAGGCTTTTCACTCGAATGGAACTGTCAAATGTAGTGATGGAGAAAGAAACACTGTTGGCAACTTGGTTGTGTAAGAACTTTTCTGATTAGGTCTAATACTTACCATTTAAGACTGAAACTGACCACACACTGCTGGTAACATTACTGAATATGAAAGATGTTGCAAAAGTACCGTACTGATTCCAGAGATTTCAATTATAGCTGATACCATAGAGTATATCCAACAAAAATACCAGACTACTGCTGACATTTTGTGAATGATATCCATCAATAGCCCAAAGCAAAAAGATGAAACATAGAACATAGAACAATACAGCACAGAACAGGCCATTCGGCCCACGATGTCCTTAAGCTAGGACATGTACCTATCCAATTGCTGCTTAAAGGTCACCAATGATTCTGCCTCTGCCACTCCCACAGGCAGCGCATTCCATGCCCCCACCACTCTCTGGGTAAAGAACCTACCCCTGACATCCCCCCTATACCTTCCACCCTTCACCTTCAATTTATGTCCCCTTGTAACACTCTGTTTTACCCAGGGAAAAAGTTTCTGACTGTCTACTCTATCTATTCCCCTGATCATCTTAAAAACCTCTATCAAGTCACCCCTCATCCTTCGCCATTCCAATGAGAAAAGGCCTAGCACTCTCAACCTATTTCCAGCGTTTACTGTCAGTACTTGCCAACATCAGAGAAGAAATTGCACAAATTTTGCGAGGGTCAAGAACGTGCGCAGATTTGCGTATGTTGCTTTGAAGGCTGGCCAGAGTTATTCCCCAGTAACCCTGTCCCACAATCATTCTTTGAATGATGTCACCACAACATTATCGATGACCTCTTGATCTCTGATCAGCAATTGGCTGGCTAGCTGGATATCCTTCGGAAGGTTAGTAAGGGACATCTTAGTATATCTGGGTTACAGGCCAGAGTACAGCAATCAGGACAATGGTCAGATATCTCTGGTTTCAAAAGGACATATCTTCAACTGCACCCCCAGCATCACTTACAGACAGGAGCAGAAAGAGCATCTTCTGCCGACTGCTTTGACAGCCAGTCCATGGAAACACTGTGGCATTGCCCTACTCAAATTCAAGGGGACAGACTTTCTCATCCTTCTGAATTATTAATTCTGATTGGATGAAGATGCAGAGCTACATTTGTTCACCTCTAAAGCCGCTTTAACCTTTCTGAAGAGAATATTTTTTCACACTCTCAATCCTGGACAATGACTCACAAATTTTATATTTCCAATCCTTTGCAGCCCCACATGGATTTGTCCACATCACAAGTTCACCCAGTTGCCTTAAAGCCAATGATGAAGCTGAGATACCATTTAACGGAAAAAGTCATGAGAAGAATGACCGCTCTCATTTGGCCCCGCTTAACTTAGGTCCTGCGCTATTGTAGAATAGTTTCACCCCATAACAGCTTTTGAAGAGCTGCAGGCTACAAACCCAACATACCTTCCTTTCACATTATTAGCAGGAGTGCCCTGATTTGAATTAAAAATAAACTGTTGGCTTGATAGGCTGCACACCCTGATCCTCAGGAAGAAGATATGACTCCACAATTAATAATGATAGACAAAAAATAGCAAGCCTTCGCAGAATGTGTTTGGAATAAACACGCCTTCAGTTTCTTCTGGAATAATTCAAGTGCGGTTCAGTGAGAACACTCCACTATGTATGTAAAAACACGAGCTTTGTTAAGAGTTGTAGGATGCATAATAGTTAGGAATCAAGACTTGAAGAGATCGGGGATAGTGAGGTAGAGGAAGGTGGATTTGGACGAGAGGGCTAACTGTTCTAATGATCTAACCAGAACCACTGAGGATGTAGTAAGAATTTATCTTAACGATGATGTCAGATTAAATGGATAGAGACCTGATGGAAGAAGACACTAGTGAAGCAATGCCATACTCTTGCTTTTACTTTAATAATTAATGAATGGTAATGGCTTGCACTTGCCTTAAGTTCAGTCCTTATCTCCACTGGCTTCTAAAAGCTGCTAATGTTATTCCAACAAATAGCCATAGGACTTGTGAAGTACTGGTAAGACAGAGCTCCTCTTGAGATACTGCCTGTCTGTGGGAGACGTTGATGCGATTTTGCCTAAGTGTTTCAGCTTGGGATCTGAGGAAAAAGTTGAATGGAAAATATTGATATAAACTTTTTTCCAATATTTTTGTCCCATGCACATGTCAACAAAAAATGTTTCCAAGTGGAGGCATTATTTTCTGATTGGCGATCTATCCTCATGTGTGGAGTTGCAAATTAGTAGTATACTGGAGATGTCATGGAATGCCCATCAAATTTGCCTTTTCTGCTAAGCCTGATGATTATTTACAGGTTGAATAATACATGGAAGCAGTAAATAAACATCAATAGGATAAGTCTAGAAAGGGTTTAAAATGTTCAGAACTCTTGCACAATTTAATAGCAGTGGGAGTTTCAGTGAAGAAGTCATCCGTGAGACTTTGATGTATGTTTTATGTTGATGGTACAACGTTAGGAAATCCAAACAGAAGTAGAGACATTAGAACATTCTTTCTTTTTTGCTTTTTTTAAGTACAAGTCCCTGAAGTCTTAACATTTGATCATCATTGATTAAAGGCACGGTGATACGGACTAA